>NW_026087423.1:3879000-4525500 GCF_022539395.1 Myiozetetes cayanensis
GACCCAAGCTGGGGACTTTATCCCAGAGCTTGTGGCCAACTAACTGGTCACAACTAACATGCACTACTGCCACCCCAACCACGGGGTTGTAACAGAGCGTGCAAATGCAGCCTGTGTAAAGCAATTTCAGTAAGTGTTCATCAGTAACTACTCACTGCACATTTGGGGATGAAATGCAACCCCGTGGAGTGCTCTGGCTGTAGTTCCAGCAGAGCTGCCACCACCACTGCCACCACCACCCACTGCCAGTGTAAGGGAAGGGCCGTGGGGTCCCTCCCCCACCCAGCAGGCGACCCCAGGATGTTCCTGAACTTGCCCTGCTGATCACCAGATGCTTTCTAAACTAATTCAACTTACTAATCCAATAAAAGTTTGCTGGGCTGTTGGTTTGGTTTTTTTAGATAAACTCATTAGGTTTCTTGGAAGCACAGCTCCAACCACTCCATGACTTAAGCAGCTTTTAGAAAATGTATTAAAAAGACCAATGCCAGAATTGAGCCCAAGTAAGTGAATAAAGTTTCTGCTTTAAATGGGAAAAGCTCTACTTTCACCTTCAAAACTCAGGCCAGGACAAACTGTAAATCCAGCCCATCCTGCCATTAGTTGAAAGAAATCACCTATCCTCCTGTCTGATTCCCATAATTCATCTGCATCTCGGATGCAGACCAGAAAAACTGCAGCCTGAAAAGATGCAATCAGCAGATATCACAGACTGAAGTGCTCTTATGATTCTGGAGACATCCCTCACCACTACCTGCCACTTCCACCTGAGCTTATTCTGACATCTTATTTTGGCTTTCCAGCCCCAGAACTGTGATAGGGCCCGGTCAGTAGGGCAGCACATGTTATGTACCCACTGGTGTTCTCTCATCTGTGCCACTGAGCTTTTGACAGAGATTCCTGACTATAAAACTCTGAAGAGGAGCCAACTCTGAACACTACAAAAACCCAACAGAAGCCATCACATGAGCTCAGACCTTCCTCCAGATCCCTCTGAGGGGCAAGAGGGCTATTTGTGTATGTGCTAGAAAACCATAAAGGTCACCCACCGCAAGATCCTTCCTGGAACTGGCCACACCATTTCCTTTCAAATTAACACAAGCATTTCAGTGAAACTCAGAGCAGCCCTGTAACCTCAGCAGTGGAGTTTTTGCCCACATGGTGAGGGTGCTGGAATGCTGGCAGCATCACGTGGGGGCAGCAGGTCCCTGTGTAACCCAGCAGGCTCTCAAGGGCACAGCGATGCCGTAGGAAACCAGCTGGCCAGTCTGCAGCTTGGCACCACCACAGTCCCTGGGAATCTCAGCCCCACTCCTTGAGTGAGAACCTCGGATCCACCTCTTGTCATCTTTGATGCAACAGGCTGGGAAACCCTTCAGCTGCTGGCTCCGTTCAGATCACTGAGTTGGCAGAAAGGTAAGACAGCACAGGCTGAGAGGCACTGCAAGTGCCTCAAAGATTGAGTCAGCACAGCTTCCTGGATGAAATAAATCAGGGCTCTCTGGTCTACAACCCAATCTGTGTGAAGGAACCACAAAAGATTTTCCTGTAGGACCAGAATTTTTCCACTTAGCTCTTGAACACTAAATTAGACCCCATCTCAAACTGGCTGAGAGAAGTGAACCACCACCTACAAAACAAAAACACAGTAGTCATTCTGCATTTCTCCAACTTCCTTAGAAAAACTTTCATCCCCTTTCCACTGTTTCAAAACAGTTCATTAGATGGTTGAGATAATGGAAGTCTCACAAAGCACATAACTTCTTTCATGGTCAGAAATATTCCTCAGCATGTTACAAGTTTGCTGAGCATCCTCACACTGAAAGTGATTTGTGATTTAAGTACCATCTCCTTTCAGAGGGGATGCACTTGATGCTTCTGAGAAAGAAATATGGTTTGAATATGGTTTGTTTGGTTTTCAGATAAAAAGCTGCTAAAACCAAGCACAGCCTTTTGAAGGTCTTCAGATTAACCTCAGCTGTGCACTCCACTGCCACGGCAATTCCATTCTGTAGCAGGAACACCAGGAAGAACAAACTCTTCCTGGCACAAAGATCCAAGGACAGCACAGAGCAAAGCAAGGCCATGCAAGCCCAGCTGAAGTTGGCTGTTGTGTTCTTCCCATACTGCCTCCAAGAGGAGTACTCGAACTTAGCAGCAGCACTGTGACATCTCCAGTTTCAGAGCCTGTTCCACCTCCACAGGTGTGTCCTCCCGCTTATTTCTCATTTCCAGAAGTGCTGGGGCAGGGGGGAGGGAAGGGCTATTTCCTGCCCTATACAGCATCCTCTTTTTTATAGCATGGCCTTCTCCACACTTAAAGTGAAAAGAGACATCTTACATTTACTCCCCTCTGTTTACAGTCCTGAGCAGCAAACAGCTCATGCCAAGAGAAAACGCCCTATGTTAAGACCTGCTGCCTAAAACTGAATTCATGTTCCAGTTTACTAAACAAATCAACGTTTTCAGTTTCACAGCACCCAGAGACTTCTGAGAATTCCAGATCCAGCTACACAAGCCTTGAATGCCTCTGTATGGCAATTCACAGTCGACCCACGGTCGTGTGAAGCTAAAGCAGCAAATAATCCCTTGTGTGGCTCCTTTCTGTGCAGATTCACAGAGTCCTGAACAACAGGAAACAATTTCCAAAGATGGATAAGCGTAGTCAAAGAATTCCTCCACCGCTCTATGAACAATCTTCAGCAGGATGAGGAAAAATTTGTCAAGGGTTTGCAAGTCACAGTTCCAGCTGATCTCAACACTTGCACAATGCTGAAGAGCACAAAGCCAGGCTCTGCTTCACTGGACAGAGAAGTTGGAGATTGCACAAGAAGTTTGTGATGCTTCACAGAGACGTAACCAGCCTTAACTCAGCGCTCCAACTTTTGACCTCCAGTGATTCAGACCTCTGTGATTTGAGTACCACTGTCCTCAGATGATTGTCCCACCCACAAGTTCCAGAGCTAATCGCAGTGGAATCCATTTTCAGTTACAGTTTTCAGTCACAGCTGTCGACAGTCTCACACCCTAAACCTAAATCTCCATGTATTCAATTTTATATTGCTATAACGGGCTGTGACAATAAAGTCTGCAGCAACTGTAGGCAGTAGAGTCTGCAGCCACTACACCTGAATTCAGCCAAGGATCACAAATCAGACTCCTCACCCTAATGTTCACACTTCCTTGTCAGCACAGAAGAACCTGTACCTTCCAGAAATGGAGAACTGATATGCAGCCCTGAAGAGCCCAACATAACATGGCAAGCCCACGTTACATCAGAACAGAAAGCAAGTCTGACTCTCAGGCCTGCACTAAAAATATTTAAGTTGGAATTTCTCAGCCTGAATCTGCAGCCTGCTATGAGCTCCACCTGCCACCCAAGTCTTCTGTCAAAATCCTCTCCTTCTGGAAGTGAATTGACTGGTGTTCTGACAGTTATAGTTAGTCTTGTGAAAGATTACAAAGAACAACTATCTGCACAAATTAGAGAGTCTCCATTTCACTCCTTGTGTGTCAACTGTGAAATTGAGAACAGCTTTGGGCTCCAAGGAGGGTAAGTACAGCCTCTGACAGTCCTCTCCTACAGTGGCTCTTCTTGTGCAAGATCTGTTTCTGATCTCTGCCTGACAGCAAACACATCCTCAGGCGTTTCTAGGAAGACCCAGACAAAGGCATTAGCAATGGCCAGTAGTGCCCCAGCTGTCTCTGGGAGGGAGGTGAGTTGGCTCACACAAAAGTGAGGAACATCCGCTCTGTTCAAACACAGCCCCAGCTGAACAGGAGCGAAATGACATCCTGGATGAGACTGGAGCGAGTGTAAACGTTTTACACGAGCCACCAAGCAGTTAATACCACCTCAGTACTGACCTGGGCTGGACTCCAGCCAACATCCTAGATGGGAAGAAAAACTTAAATACAACCAAAAACATCAGTAGCCAATACACTATTTCTGTTTAGTCCCTTATTTACCCTTAGGCACGCAAAATAGGAAGTTTACCCTCCTTGTGCATGTCATAAGAATTTTTATTTGCTGCTGGCTCTGAAAGTTTCTAGAAAGTGGGATGAACATTCAAAAAAAGTCCAACAAGATCTGCTCTCCTCTGCCAAAACAAAAAAAAATATTCATGAAAACCAAACAAGCAGCCACTGAACTGTCCCGTCAGGGAAAATTTCCCAGGGCCAAGGCCTCTGGACAAAATACCAACTCCCTTGTATTCCTACAGGAAGAGGGGCTCAGCCAAGCCAGCTATCTGAGGAACCAGACCCTTCCTGCTACACCAGTGTGCAGCTACTCCAGCAGCACTAGGTCAAAACACAGCGCTGCCGTTTTACAAACATCTGACAAATCCAGCACAAAGGAGACCTCCCTTAAACAGAAAGTCCAAGGATGGGGATAGAAACAGCAGGAAACAAGACACCGTGGATTTTAAACCATGGGTCTGGTAAAAGGAGGAAAGAGAAGCTCAAGGTTTGAGTGCAGAGGTGTGCAGCACCCTGCTACCACCAAGACAACTCTACATGTCCACTGAAAAGAGGTGTGGGGGGTTTTTTTAAACCCTGGGTTGGTATTTGGTTGAGATTTGCATAACTTTAGGCAGCTGGGTCTGACTTGAACTGGAAGTTGCCATAAGCAGCACCGAGGTTACAACACATTCTAATCCAGGACTGGATCACTCTTCTGAGCAGTTCCTAGGCAGCAGAAATCTGCTGTGGCAAATCAGAACAGTGTGGACACTCAGCAGTGGCCTCCAAATCTCTGGGCATCAGCAATCCTCATGTGCTCGCGCTCCAGAGCCCTCAGGTGGAAGTGACAAGTGCGTAGGTTTGACCCCTTACAACAGCTGTGGAGCACTTACCACGTGGAGATCAGAATTTGGTAACTGCTGATTCTAACTCATCTAGGGAAGGAAAACACGTTACGTCAGGATTTACATTGCAACAGAGCACAGGAGTGCCACTGGACAGCGAGCACCCCGGAGTGAAGGATAGAGTTTCACAAGATGCAGAAAGGCGAATTAACAGTTCACCACTGCCAAAAATGGAGAGGTTTTACTCCCTCTTCCAGACATGTGCTGCTGCCATTTACTTGTGTAGGCTGTGGCTCTCACACGACCCTTCTGTGAACCAGTTCAACAGAATATACACCCAGCCAAAAAAAGCTGACTGTCTCCTTTTGGGTCAGAAAAGAGAGGAGCACAGCAGTCAGCAAGAAGGGCTATGTCCAAACAGTCAGAGAGTAGAACAAGGTAAGGATGAGTGAAAGTAAAGCCATCTCTCCCCTTTCAGCAGCAGCAAGCCCTTATATTGACTCAACTGCCAGCAGGACCACTGCCCCAGACACCCCAACATCTCATATTGCCACACAGGTAACCACAGTCAGGAATAAGATTGCCAAAGACTGCTGTGTTCCTCTCCATCCGCATAAGTAAAAATGGGTCTGGACGCAGCCGGAGACAAAATATTGTCAGAGCTTGCACATTCTAAGTTAATTATGAGCCTTTTAAAAAGTAACAGTAACAGGAAAGCATGTGGACCCTCTAACCAGTAAAGGGAAGAGGAGGATTTACATGGTTATGCAAGAATAGGCATGAAACTTGAGGAAAAAAAATAGCATCTTTTAAGCTGTGGAAATCCTATCCATGCAGCATAAACAGAGCTGAATATAGACCCGTCCAGGCAAAGCGCCAGTTACAAAATTTGAGACACACATAAAAGATGATGAAATGAAGGACTGAAATATTAGTGTAAATTCTGAATTCATTAAAAGCATTAGAAGCACAGATTCTGCCCATGAGATGAAGAGTGCCCTGGCTACAAGCAACAGGAGGATTCCAGTAACAAAGGATGGGGACACTGAAGAGACACTGCAATCACATCCATATTTAGAATAGTCTCATTGAGGCATTCCTATCCTGAAGGCTCTTAAATGGGATATGGGAATGCAGACTTGAGAGACTGTAGTCCTTGAAGAGAACATTTTTCTTCTTCCCATTCAGTATGTAACAAGCGTAACTCCCAACAGCATAAATATAAAAGCTTTCAACAAATGCAAACCTACCCTTAAAAAACCAAGACATATGAAGTTTTAAAAGCCGGAATCAATAAAGAGATATGAAATTCCAGCAAATCTCTCCCAGATAGTGGGGATGCCAAATAAAAGGTTAATATATTGATATATAAATAAAGACTTGCTGGCTTGACCTGTCAACCAATCTGAAATGGTTTGTTTTCCTTTTTTTTTTTTTTTAAAAAAAGGAACTTGTGTCAAATGTCATATGTGGTTTAACTGGCTTGTTAAAAATCTAATTACTAAGGAAGTACTCACAAAATGGTGGATTTTTCTTTTAAGAAGTTTTCATTTCTGCAAGGGTTCTCTGCAGCAGGGTGGGAGCAGACTTGGAAGCGACACTAAACTCTTTATAAGCCAGAAAGTGTAAGTCATCGTCAACAATTGACTTTACACAAAGCACTGCCAAAAGCACAGTGTAAACTCACGGAGCAGGGCAGGGGGAAATGACAACAAAATAGTTAACATTTTTCAGTTGTGTGGATCTTGGTACTACTTATAACTATAATAGGTAGAAAGTTTTAAAATCAAGGTTTCAATCTGATGAGCACTGTACTAAAAGGTAACCCAAGTAATTACAGACAGTGGACCAGCAACAGCTCTGAAAGACAGGGTACAGAGGGCCAAGGAGCACATGGTTACAAATCTGGTTAAAGCAGCTACTTTTCACTTTAAAGGAGTTCCTGGGAATGAAAGGAGGACAATGTTTCAGAACTGGTCCCCCAGTCTACTCTGGGAGATGTGGGTGGTAATTTGATGGAAACTGCTGATGGCTCTACAGCTGCAGAGCTCTTAGGGGATTTTTTCAGCATTGGCAGAAGAATGTGGCTCAAGAGTTTCACAATGTCACGACAGAGGCCCGCTGAAAGAAAGGAAATTGTTAAAGCCAGACAGAAAACTAACATTTTTAGAACTGCAGTGTATTGGAGCCAGTGGATGGAGAAGAGCTGGAGAATGTTTAAGGTTTTCTTATCTCTTCCTACATGAGAAGGTAGATGACCTATGGCTCTACCTGTCATCTGGTATCCTGACAGAAGTATTAGGCACAAGTGTTTGGCTGTCTTGTTTCAGCAGCAGTAAGAGAAATAGTGAGGATTTCTTTTTACCAAGAGCAGTATTAATAAAGCAATTAAACGCATGACAGCTTCTTCATCTCAGTGCCCTGAACAGAAGTTATTGTTTTGTTATTTGACAAAGACAAATTTTATTCTATCAACCAAAGGCTGTTTTACTCACAAGAGAACTCAAGCCCACAGAAAACGGCAACTAAAAAAAAAATAAACTGCAAAGACCAAAGGGAAAGCAGATTTTTGAGAGGTAAAGATGAGTAAGAGAGACCAATCTCCAGCACTGACCAAAAATGGAAATGCCAGCAATACTGAAATAGAAGCAGCATGAGAATAAACTTCCCTTTCAGAGGTACATGAAATAAATCCTTCTTCAAATTACTTTCTAAAAAAGGGTTTTCACCATGATTTGATTGTTCCACCACCAATCCTACGATAAAAGTCAACAATCATCTGAGATAACTGGACAGAATATTTTGCACTAGTCTAGAGAAGTAAAGATTCCCAGTGCCTACATTTCTGCTTTGCTGAAAATTAAGTTGACTTCTTTGTCTCAACTCATCATATTCTTCTCTGCTCTGCACTGAACTAGGGCACAGAGGGAAATGGATTAATTTTCCTATCACATACCTAGATGGACATGTAGTTCACATGGACACGTACCTATTCACATCACTATCATCCCAGTACTGCTGAATACTTCAAAATTAACCTCTGACCCACCTCAAACCACAGTGGCATCCACAACCCACAGAGAAACAGAGGGACCAGGCTCTGCCACTTACACAATAAATCTACAATTTCCCACACATGCACAGCAGTACAACTGCCCCCTCACCAAGAACAATATTCCACTTCTATCTCTGCCACAAATCCAAGCCCAAGAGTTTTAAAGCAGTTGGAAAATAGAGCAACCCCAACTCCTTTCCCCCCTCCAAAACAGAAAACCAAAAAAAAAAAAGAAAAAAAAAGAAAAAGCTGTTTCTGCCAAGCAAGCACTGAATACACTGCATTCCATTTCATTAAAACAATTATTCAAAAGCCAGCCAAGAATTACATAAAGCTTCCTCCCTGCACCACCCCCAGCCCCTTCCTTCAGCCCTCCTCCCCAGCAAACAGCCTCCCAGCTCTGCAGGGCTGGGATCACAGCAGAGCAAAACTGCTCTGGGGAAGTGGCACCCAGCACCTCACATCCCACGGGCTGTTCCACCCCACAGACTGCATTCCCCAAGCCCAAGCAATGCACTCAGAGGGCTCCAGAAGATCCAGGCAGCCCAGGAGGTCTCTGAGTTTCCCCCCCACCTAAGCAGCACCACGGTGATCTCTTTCGAGTAGTTTTCTCCCTCACATTTGCTGGTAAAGCAGCACGCAACAAATGAAGCCCTGAACCAACTCCTACACAAAAATGAATGATAATCTAGCAGATTTTCTCTCTAAGTCACACAGCCAGGGCTCTTAAGCATGATCCCAAGGCAGAAGGTGCTGGAGGCACCAGATTTAAGCAATTAAGAAGTACAGGAGCAACAAGCCAGAGCAGCTGTGCTTGGGAGGCACTGCCCAAGGGAACTGCTCGGGACAGCCAAGCAGCAAATCTCAGATTAAGCACCAGCAGGATAGACTGAAAACTACAAGCTTAGGGTTATAAGAACCTGACTGACAAATTCATCCCAAGCTCCACACAGCCACTCCTCAGCTCCCAGCCTGACTGACAGTGCTGAGCTCCTCGCATTTCACAGCAGGAAAGAAAAGGCAGCTTCTTCTGGCCAGCACTGCTCACCCACCCACAACTCTGAGTTGGCCACTGATAAGAGATTTCATGACGTGGATGAAATGGCATTTCATTCCCTCCCCCAGTGCTCCAGCTCTCTGCAGGGATCCTGTCTAACTGCTGGAGCTGCTCACAGCCAGACGGAATAGTTCCAGCTGTGCATCACGCTGCCTAACCAGGCCTACACAGCCCCAAAAAAGTCTCTCACATAAAACCATAACGAACAAGAGCTTCAAAGCAGAAGTACCACTCCTGAGCACCTTCCTCTTGGGGACCACCTCTGCCATCAGCAAGAAATAAAAAACCAAACCTAGTCCCAAGGCTGCTGCTGGTGCTGAGGAATGGAGAGCAGCAGATACAACTAATGGTCAGACAACATGAGAAGAAGAGACCAGCCAAGCCATCATCTTATTCCAACTCGTGGGGCACCAGTAACCTCCAGTGACGTGCAGTTAGCCTTAGGCTCTTCTGCCTGACCCAGCTGAAATTAGTGGCTCCAACCCAAAAGAAACCTTTTCACAGAGAAACCTTGAACTTGTTTAGAACCATGAAAGAGGATAGAACAAGGGCGTACTAAACCTCTAATCCACGGCAAATTATTTACAGCCCTCCTGCCCATGACCTTTTCTACCTCTGGCTTCTTTTACTGCCTCCTGCTTTTATTAAAACCCAGCCTAACCACAGGTCCTGAGCCACCACAAACTTCCCCATTGCACAAAGTGAAATTCCCTGCTCACCTTCCTCTTCAGCAATAGAAATAAAGCAAGATCCTACGAGGCGTCTAGACAGACACAGGATTAATTCTGTCTGCCAGCTCAATTCTGTGACAAAAACATGGGATTGGTTTATTCCTGGAGCCCCCATACAGTTTGATTTATAGCTGAGCCATTTAAAGCACAATTCCCCATGCAAAGTGTCATTCAGAAAGTTTATTCCCTGGAGCGCCATTTACTTTTTTTGATGTTCTTCACATCATTTGCAAAACGTTAAGAGATTTAAACACATGCAATAAACAGTAAAAACCACAAGAAATCAAGCTACACTCCACTGCATGGTGCCAGCCAGACACACTCAGTACCTCACCCAGCAGAGCCATCTGCACCAACGTGGATATGTAGTAAGAACACTGTGAGGAGAGGCATGACAAGCTGCATTGGAAGACTTCAGACTATCTCATCATCATTTAAATAACTTGAACTGAACTTGTTCACAGTGCAGAGACAGTCCAGCACAGGGAAAAAGGAGCCAAGCACTAACAATGCAGGCTGCCTCCCCCTGTGGGCTGCCATAAGTTCTCTTGGCTCCTCATCTTACAGTTGTCTCAAACTGCTTAGATAAATTTCCCATGTAAATTCAGAGTAATTACTGTCTGCTACAAGAAAAAGCTGCATTTATGTGAACAGAAGAAGAGCTTACCAAATTCCTAAACAGCACAAACACAACCTCGGGGACTCAGTTCCTGTAACCGAAACACCAACACCAAACATTGCTCCACAGCACTGCAGTAGCCATTTCTACTTTGTTTACTCCATCAGCATTTAAAAACACACATGCACAGAAGAGAGAGTGTGGATTTTGACACCAGCCAGTCAAGGGAGGCTGTCCCCAGCCAGCTGGTTGCTGCTGCTTTGGGGCCACTTGCAAAGAGAAGAAGCATGAATGGGAAAAACAGCTAAGGGTGATACAAGGAAGTCATCACCCACCTCCTATTTTTATGGTGTATCTTTAGCACGCAACATTCTTTGAATGACTTCACGAAGCTCTGTGGTAAAGGGAAAGACTAGAGTAGAACTACTGTGGGGAACTTGGAAGGGAAAGGAAATCTTTTCTCCCTACTCACAGCCTGTCATAACAGAGGATGAAGAAAGGATGAGCAATCAAGAAAGGCAGAGAGGGAACACTCAACAGGGCTGAGAAGGGAATAAAAACTTGAAAATCTAACTCTAATGTGCTACTGTAAGCTTTTCCAGCAATGTTGACCAGAAAAGCTTGAAAGAGTTATATTCTGATATATTCAGCTGGAAGCTATTTCAGAAACACAAAGATCTCAACCAACATTAACCACACTTTGCAGGTAAGGACTAATTATCCCTGTTTAACAGACAGAGAAATAATATGCCTTAAGTCAGGCCACATTTTTGAGGCTGTGGATAAATGGTTACTTTATGCTATATTAAACATAAACCACAGCTAAAAGAGGTGGCCTCACCTACTTCCCAGTCCACTGTCCACGTAAAAAAATGATGACCCTGAGAAGAATCAGCTTGCTGACCCAGCTAACTGTCCAACAGTTACTGTGGACACAAGGAAGGGAGACGGCAGCAGGGAACACACACCTCACAGTAGCCAGCAGTTAAATCAGGTTAAACCAATCTGAGATCACAACTTCCACTTTCTCTCCCATCCACTTAACTCCAGCCCAAAATGGAAAGGAATGGTGCCACTCCTTGTTTCTGCTCTGCACTGGGTCATCGATCCACTGGCAAATCATTTGTTCAATTTGGGGTGAAAGGCTGGTTTTCCAAAAGATGAGAAATTTGAACTAATTCACTCTGGAGCCTGATCTCATTAAGTAAACAGTGAACACACAAGAGATGGGGAAGCTGAAATCACCATTTTTGGCTGCCATCTGAAACTGGATGACACGCAAGGTGAAATTTTACAAACACTGAAACAAGGACACAAAGGTCTCCACAGTTCCCTACTTAGAGTTTTAAAATATAATATCCTAACAGTCATGACAACCTGTACTACCAGGGCTTGTTCTTAAACATCTGTTAGTTAGGACAGGCTAAAGTGAGCAAGAAACTCATTCCCTAAACCCCATCCTCTCATCAGAGCACAGGGAAGCCTCCCCAGACAATGTCTCACTTTCAGGCAGCTGGAGTAGAAGAGCATCTTCATTAACAGCTTCCGCATCAGACAAAAAGGGACACACAAGATCAGCACGCAGAGCAGGAAACTGGGATCAGAGATCCTATTCACTCCCACTGATTTTCCACTAGCACAACACAACTACATTCAGAATCTGCTCTGGCTGTCTCCAAAGCTGCAGCAGATCCTGGGTATCACAGCTAACACTGATTCAAACAGATTTGTTTTGTGGCCATGGACAGGCTTTTTCCTCCCTCTGGTTGCAGAGATTAAGGAATTTATCTGTCTAGCTGTCTTAGCAGGAGATCAGAAAACCAACTCTGATCTAACTAGAAGTGCATTATTATTGCTTGTCCTACTGCCAGACTTAAGAATTTTAGCCGTCATTTCTGTAATTTTGCAACTTGTTTCATATAATAAATGCACTTTGAAGGGGAAGAGGTGAAGAAAAAGGGGTCCAGAGAAATCGAAGCATTGTGATTCCCTGGGAAAGAAAGAACAAGTAGAGAGAGTTGAAGATGTATGAGAAGTTGCCCATTTCTCTCTCTAGAGGCAGAGATGGTGTCGGAGGATCAATTTTAACCAGGAGGGCAGCTGAACACTTGGGATAAGTTGACCTCTCCCAGCGAGGGACAAAGGAGCTAAAGACAGCACAGAGTCCAGCCTTTCCATGGAAATAGAGCAACAAGAAAAGAAGCCTCTCTCTTCATCACACACTGCTCGAGGCAGAGGACTCCCTGTCTGAGTTGCTCAGGACAATGAAGTCCCTGTTTTACGAGGGGTCACAACAGCTAAGGAGCTGAAACAAGTCAGAACCCCATTGTGCAGAGTATTAGTTCTGTTTACAGCCTTCTCGCCCAGCAGCAGGAAGGGCTCAAGAAACCTGAGCCAGAAGAAAGCCAAGGGACCAAATTACTTTGCCAGTTCTTCCCCCCCAACACCATTTCCTGGGCATAGCTGACCATGAGCCATTTCACAGAAAACTTTCAGTCAAGTAAGACCAAAAGCCACAGCACATGACTCCCAGACTGAAGGAACTGAGTCAGAAACGGGCAAGCGTCCCCCTCAGAAGAGGGACAGACAGCACCGCCCTGCAGAGCACAGCAATCTTCCAAATGTTAGGACAGATGACAGATGGAAACACATGCATGTCCCTCCACACTCCCATGAAAAATCAATGGCAAGATTGCTTCCTTTAGAGTCAACCTTGAGAGGATTAAGGACTGAAGAGAGGGTGGATTAGAGTTCCTAAAACAAAGGGAAACAACTTTTTAAAGCAAAATCTGTGGTGCCACTGAACCTTCACTCCTAGAATTTTGAAAACACATTGCTAGACAAACCTTCTGTGACAGAAGTGAGCAAGCCCTTCTAGAAGTGAGCAAGCCCTTCTAGAAGTGAACAAGCCCTTCTAGAAGTGAGCAAGCCCTTCTAGAAGTGAGCAAGCTCCTTCTAGAAGTGAGCAAGCCCTTCTAGAAGTGAGCAAGCCCTTCTAGAAGTGAGCAAGCCCTTCTAGAAGTGAGCAAGCCCTTCTAGAAGTGAGCAAGCCCTTCTAGAAGTGAGCAAGCCCTTCTAGAAGTGAGCAAGCCCTTCTAGAAGTGAGCAAGCCCTTCTAGAAGTGAGCAAGCACACCTAAAATAAGGACACAGACCAGTTTACATGCCCAGCCAAAACACTGCCATAAATATGTTCTCATTAAAGAGGAATAACTTCTTTGTAAAACACCTTTTACAAGCTCCACTGAATGCTGTTTTGTTTTTGATTGCACAATCCAGTTTAAAAAAATCTGAAGACTTTAAAAATAAAACTAAAATAAAAAAAAAAACAGCAGAAGAGAAACAAGAATTTCAAAGCCATCAAATGAAAGCTTCTAAAAGCAACACCATTTCTGTTTGGAGTAACCAAAAGGTTTCCCAGTAGTGTTTGCAAATAACCCCTTTCAGGAAAAGGCTGTAAAAAACATTCAGAGTCAAAAATCAAACAGTATCTGACTAAAGCAAATGTCAAGCTTCTTTTCTCTTACTCCTCACCACAAAAGACATGACACATTACACAAATTAGGTTTCTTCCTCCACAACCAGGAGATCTTAATGGATCTGTTCCCACATACTACTTAGACAAAGTAGCACCACAGAACCAAGAATAATTTAACATCTAATTCAGTATCTCAGATTGTCTAAACAGAGTATGCGTGGTCGGTCGCTTGTGTGCTGGAAGCACAGGCTGTGCTTTGGCAATCCCCTGAGAGGGACGAGAGCCCCAAGTCAGGATTCTCACTCTTTAGGACAAAGTTGTACTCTCTGTGCCAATTTACAACACTGAAGAGCAGCAAACTCATTCAGCAAACTTCCTGTCAAACTCCAAGCACATCCGCAAAATACACTTCCTTAGAGAGATCCGAGGAAGACAATCTGGACGAGTCTGTCAGCTGCTCTCCTCCCCCCTTCCCACCACGGGCTGTTCTAGTCTATATCCAGCCCCAGCACTGCATGTCCTGGGCCACAGAGGCTCCCCCACATCAAGGGGGTGCACAGTTCCAGCTGCAGAAACAGTTTCCCGTGTGAACTGTGCACTGTAACATCACTTCTTCAATGCTGACGGGGAAAAAAAAAAGGAACAAAGTTTTTTTTCCAACTTCAAATGAAACCTCAATGGAAGACAAATCCATTCTCACACGTTTCATAACCTCTCCAGCCCAAGCACCAAACTGAGATACTTCTGGACCTCCATTTTACGGTGCACAAGTACACACTGATCAAATCCTCCCACTCTGCCATGAGGAAGATTTTTTTATAAAGGCAGAGAGTTAAAAACAAGCACACCAATGGGCTCTGTGAGGGATTCCCTCATGCCCAGCAAGGTCCATCACTCAACAGTCATCTCTGCACCACGCAGATTCAGAAGCATGGTGTGGAAACATCTAAGCTGATTTTACTTGACATCAACTCTGAACCTGCAAGGCATATCAGTCCCAGCTCAATACTACACTGCTTTTGGGCCAAAACTGGTCCTGGAAGCAGTGCAGCTATGTCCACATGGCATTGTGCCTGAACCAACAAGTCCTGCCGGACCAGCTTGACTCTGGACAGAGCCAGCACAGTCGTCTGTATCCATGGCACAGTTAATCCACAACTCAGATAATCCAGCCATAGATAATGAGGAAAGAAAAACAAACAACTCTCACTTCAGTTCGAAAGTCTGACTTATTTCAGGGGAGTTGTATCAGCACATTGTTCCCTTTTGTATGCATCTAAGGTGAAAGGCTTTAGAGAAATAAGTGAGCCATTTGGGGGCTAACAATGATTTGCAGAGAGAAAACAGCTGGTGTGCTTTTCTGTGGTGAAAGTTCTGTACACCAAAGAAAAGCTTAGAGAGGGAAGGGGTCACACTTTTTTTGTTCAACTGCTTACTGTTAATTAGATCTTGTCCAGCCTGAAAGGCTGCAAAAAAGTTGAGACAGACGCGGTGTAATTAAGACTTGATGAAATCAAGTTGCTGAAAGTAGAAGTTCTATTTTCAAAACCAGATCACAACTTTAACCTCTGGTGGTGCCAATACATTTAGCACCTCAGAAGAACAAGCCAGACAAACTCAGAAGTTTTTCACAATTTCTTTGCAGTCCACCTCTAATCCTCCAACAGAAGGAAGGAAGAGTGTGATGAAACCACAGAAGCCTATTCCAACAAAAACTGACTTCCTGGGAAGTCACACTGCCACTATTCAAGGAATGCAGTAGTTGCAGTGAGTACAGTACAGCTCCCATGGTTCACTGAAGAGCATGCTGATGAGACACTAAACTGGAGACACCAAAGCATCCCTACACAGGGGTGCTATCTGTATGCTCACCTCGAAGGGCCACTCAGCAAGTCACTACACAGACTGGGTGAATCCTGTTCTGACTAGCAAGGCATTCCTGAACACGCTAGGAACATGCACCAAATCTCCAAGAGATAACCAGGCTGAGGGATATGAGAAAAGGTAAACAGAACTGTCTCCACTTAAAGAAACAACAACCGTGAGAAGAAGCTGAAGTGGAAATTCATTCTGTTTCCACCACCAGCTGCTCCACCCGGGTAGAGGGTGAGATTTCACTTCCCAAGGATGAATCCTTCGTGGTGCACCTTTCACCAGGAAGCCACACAGCAGATGGACTCCTTGTCCCTTAAGTTTTATCACTGGCAAAATTCAAAGTCTGCTTTCTGAAGGTGTGATCACCAGCTTTATGCCAGCACTGTAATGTGAGCTTACAGGTCCAGGAAAAAAAGGAGCAATTTGCTTGGACTATATCTTAACAGAACGTCTGGTTTCTATTAAAGGTAGGATGGAAGTAACGGATCACGGCCCCTCCCCAGTGTCTGATTTAATCAGTTTCATAAGCGGAACTCAGTCACCCTAATGTCTCCCAGAGCACAAGGGATTTTGGCAGATCCACACCCTTTCCGGCTTGGTACCAAAGGAACTCAAACTCTCTAGATCTTTCCCGTGCGACCAGCTGCCTGACATTTCCCCACTGCACGGTTTCGGATGGTTGCAGCACACCTGGGAGAGGCAGCGGGAGGACGAGGATGAGCTCTGAGCCCGGCTGGGCTCCTCTTACCCCCGAGGGCTCCCCACTCCGTACCCGCGCAAAGTTCTGCTCTCGCCCAAGAGCAGGCTGGAGAGCCTGCGGCAGGGCAGGGAGGCGGTGTCTGTGAAACCCGACCGCGCTCCGCTCCCCGCCGCTCCGGGCACGGCAGCACCGGGCGCCCTTCCCGGCCGGGGCAGTGCCGGGACAGCCCCCGCCGGCCCTGCCCGCGGGCCTCGGGGCAGCGCAGCCTCGGGGCCCGCGGGCGGAGAGCCGGGATGGCCAGCGCGGTGCGCGGGCAGCGACACGTCCCCGGGCGCCGGCGGGCGCGGCCCGAGCCCCACGGAGGGGGCGCAGCGTGGCCGGGCGGGCCGCGGCAGCCGCCGCCCGAGGCGCGGAGAGGCGGCGGTGCGAGCCCCTCACCCGGCGCGGGGGACCCGCGCGGCTCGGGACTCACCCAGGTCGTCCATGGTGCCGCCGTGCCCGGTGCCGCCGTGCCCGGTGCCGCCGCCGCCCCAGCGCCCGCAACTTTCCCGGCCCGCCCCCGCGCGCGCGCCCGCCCCGCGCGCCCCCGCCGCGCCCGCCCCGCGCTGCCCCCCCTGCCGGCCGCGCCGGGAGCCGCGGGGCGGGGGCGGCTCCGAGGGCCGGCCGCGTTCGCCTTCCTGGCTCGGGGGGGAGAAAGCGCCCTGGGAAATGTTGGGAAATGCAGCGCCCGGAGCCGCCGCCCGCCTGCGGGGCTCCGTCCCCGCCGCGATGCCCGCCCTGCCGTCCCGCTCGCCTGCGGGCCCGCACACGGCCGAGGCTGGCGGTGCCCCGGCAGGAACGCGATCCGAACCCTGCGCTCTTCACTAGAGGAGCAGGACCCTCCCAGGGTAGGGTGGGTGCCGGGCCCGGAGGAGCCCAGCATATGGGAAAATTGTGCCCCAAAACCTTCAAAGAAATCATCGTTTCTGAGCCCCGGCTGATTTACCCCATCCAACAAGGGAGGCTGGGCAAGGGAAACCCTTCCTGAACGATTTTCCACAAGCTGTGGCCACCATAAAGGAAAGTCACCAACCACTTCTCCTTCGCTGTGTTTAAAGAGTGTAACGCTCCTCCTGGATTTATCATATGATGGTGTATCTTGAATCACTGCCCACTTGCTTTTCCTTTCAAACCTCTATCAAACCACACACTCCAAGGCAGCAAAGCCCTTGCCTTGGCCGAGCCACAGCACAGCTCCACCCTCATCAGAGCTAGTGTTTACCATTGCACTCTGGCCAAATCGGCAGTAAAAGCAGTTGCTCAGCCCAAATATTCAGCTCCTATTCTGATGAGAGATACACCAAAAACTATCAGTGTGGGAACTGCTAAGGATCCAGGAAACATGACTCTTGTAGCACTTTTCCTTACAAAATTACTACCAAGTCAGAGAATGTTCCCAGGGCTGAACAGCACATGTCCTGTTGTTGAGCTGAGATTACGGGATTTCATTCCCATAAAAACAGAGACCATGAGGTCAGCTGTGAGCAATGTCCAGTGCTGTATTTTTCACTCTCTAGGCACAAACACACCCAGTTTCCCCTGCTAGCACAAGTCAGACATCATTATTTCCTGTGTTAAGTCATGCTATAACGAGAACTATCACTAGGGGGGCAGAGAAATATCCCCTCTCTCATCCCAGCCAATGCTTACAAATAGTCAACAGCCTCCAAGAAATTCATGCCAAGTTTTACTCCAAATCCAGGACTTGTCAGCAAATTATGTCCTTACCTAGATCTAAATACAACACAAATATGAGCAAAGACTTTCATTGTGTGCTTTGCCACTGATGCCAAGGACCTCACCTTACATCCCCATTGCTGGTCTCCCATAGCAAAATTTAAAACAATATTTGAAGGGACTGTTACATTTTCTCAAAACCCATCACTGACTGTGCAATGATGACTTCAGGATGTCACCCCAGGTGCAGCAACATAAACCACTGCCACTGATTGGTGGCAAAGCAGACCTAAGGTCATCAGAAACATGTCCTTTCCTGGGATCTGTGTTTTTCCTACAGCAACACGGCAGGCATCTGTCTTGGCTTGGGTTGTGTTTTTACCTCTGCATAAATAAAGTGCCCACTGTTCATATTGGAGCCTAGTATGCAATTTTTATCTTCACCTTCCTACCATGTCCTTTGGGAGTCTAGAAGTGAGTGCAAATCAAGAAAGCAGTTTCTGTTGTGTCTCAGGGCTGAAATTAAGCTGTCATAGCACTAGTTAGGGTTGTACCTGCAAGAAATGGGTTGTGTCCAAGCTGCTCAGTGTTAAGAATAAAAAAAATAAAAAAGTCATTGCATCTAAAGCTTTGCCTGTGGCTTCAGCATTGCTTTGAAAGGGTTGGGGGAGGTGGGGAGGCAGGGCTGCCACGAGTGATACTATCCTCTAGTAATACTGCTTTTAAAACCAACCTTGTTCTCACTGCAGTGCTCAAAGCCACGTGCTGTTCACAACTGAATTCTTCACACACGAACATTTCTTTCTAAAATTGCCAGTCCCTACCCCTCCTGTGATTGCCTGAGGACTAGGGGCAGGTTAAAACCCAAGCTGCCAAGACAACTTCTCAGTTGCAGGCTCAAGCTAAACTCACTCAAGCATCATTCACTCTCTCCTAACTTTCCTAACACCCTGGAACTACTGTTTTCTCATCACCTACCTGCTTTCTGCCTCAAACTCTCGCTGACTTTGTGAACACCTGCTCAAGCACCATCCTTACACAGCCGGGCAGAAGTAGCTGCAGTTCCCAAGTGATTTCCACCTCCAGCAATCTCTTTCCCCCTGGATCAGCATACCCAAGGTGTGCCCAGAAGGGTTAGTGATGCTGAGAGCAGCTACATCCCTCCTAATTGGTGTTGGATGGGAAGTACTAGGGAATGAAGGCAGGCAGTGCATCAGAGAAATACATGGGGTTTCCTCTTACGCTGTTCCCTGTGGCTACGACACATTGTGATTTACACTTATCTTTCACAGAAGGTGTAACAAGAAGTTATGACCCCAATTTATAGACGGGAAACGGGTCTGGGAGCTGGAAATGAAGTCAGAAAGTGAGTCAACATCAACAAAATCTTGGACTTCAGGGCTTCCTGTATCCACACAACCCGTGTTCAGAGTACTTGCTCAAGGCATCTTTCCTTCTTGTCAAAGCATCGTTTACCAGTTACAGACCAGCCCTCTAGAAGGGTGGTTTAACCCCCACACACTTG
Source organism: Myiozetetes cayanensis (assembly GCF_022539395.1). Taxonomy (NCBI): domain Eukaryota; kingdom Metazoa; phylum Chordata; class Aves; order Passeriformes; family Tyrannidae; genus Myiozetetes; species Myiozetetes cayanensis. The sequence goes on from NW_026087423.1 coordinate 3,898,564, forward strand.
ACACTCAGACTGCATGGATTAACAGTCCACCTGTCCCCTTCAGGGCTGTAATCTCAGACTGGCTGCCAAACAGAGGAGCGATCCAAGTTCATTTCTCGGTACCACTGATGAAAAGCACCATTAATTACAGAAGATAGTGTATGCAACTTGTCAGGTTTCATCATCAGTCTTTGGTCACTGTTGTGGATAATACCCCAGCATAACTGAACGTTACAAAAAACACTGTTAAAGAGGGAACTCTAGTATCACTACTAAGTTTTCTACCCTGCCTGGCTATAGTTTAAAGCAGCTGCCCAGCTCAGGGTCTTACCGGCAGGGCAGGAGCATCCAGATGGCACACGCGACCGTGCAGAGGACGTCAGAGGAACCTGTCAGCAGCACAAGCTACATCTGATTCATACAAAGTGATGGACAGCAGCTGCTTCCAGCTCCAGTGGAAACTCAGCCCAGGGAGCTGGTGTGCAATGGTTGTTAAATCTCCCTCCACAGCATCTGCTTAGGTATTAAATAAGACAACAGCTGCAAATTAGAAATGGATTCGGTTTACTTATATAATAGGATTTAAACACTAAACTCAGCAGCTTCTTTTTCCAGAGTAAAGGTCTGTGATTTCTTTGACAATAAGGAGTCTTTTTCTTTTTTCTTTTTTTAAGCAAATGATGCCAATGGATATATATAAAGAAATGCACACAAAATGGAGGTTACAGTACTTTACAGGGAAAGCTGTTCCCTAATAGGTTCTGAAGCAATTCTGGAGCCAGTCAAGCACAATTCAGACTTTCATGCCCCTCCAGTTGCTCCAGAAATGCTCCCTCTCCTCCCTGCCTAAACTATCTTCTGAGAGGCCAAGCTCCTCAAAGGATCCTCCTCAACAAGAGCTACAGGAGAAATGTTTCTCTGGTACCTCGGTCCCTCCATTTCCATTTTCCCTGACCGAGTCCTCCTTCAGCAGCTTTACAAGGAAGAGGCAAGAACACAGCTTTTTATGCAAAAGCACCCTCAATTTATTAAACCACGTTTTTGGCACAAGCAACTGCTGGCATCGCTGAGAGTGAACAAAGACATATTCATCGCTTGAAACGAACCTCTACAGCTGCCGTAAATATAACTATCAAAGACCAAGGGCTGGGCTCTAGCAAAAGTTTTCATCTATTTTTCACAATATAATTCAGTCTCCGTAGAGACTGTCAAAAATTGCCAATGCCGACTATATTTCAAGTCGTCATGGCGGGGTATTGGGAAAAGTTTTCAATTAGCAATAATCGCGCCTCGGATTAACCTCATTGGCTACGATACTGCCACTGCGCAAAGCTAACCCGTGCTTCCCGCCGCTGCCAGCCCTGGCCCCGGGGCCGCCGCCGAGCTCGGGGTGAGCCCCTCCGCCCGCCCGCTCCGCCCCGCAGCCCCCCTGGCAGCGCCCCCCGCCCGCTCCGCGCCCCCCGCGCCCCGCCGGGACCGGAGCCACCCGTTTTTCCCGTCGGTGCTGAGCCCCGGGACGGCCGCGAAGGCTGGTGGGAGAGGAGTATGCAAAGTAGGAGCGACGTCAGAGCGGCAGCGCGGTGCTGAATGAAGGGTCCCGAGCGCCCCCGCATCATCCCCGCGGGACCCCCGCCTGGGCACCCCCGGGGTCCGGCATCCCCAGCCAGCCCCTTACCCACCACCTGCTCCCGCCAAAAACGGGGTTTAATAGACTGAGGGCACTTTTAAATAAAAAGTTCGGTTCTTGCCTTTTTCTTTCAATGCTGTGGGAGAAGAAATGGGTCACTGAAAAAAAAAGTGGAGAGAAATTGGGTGGTCGAAAAACCTTACTCCTTCGGGGACCACATCACCTTAATAACATCCTAGTGGAATATGCTGTTCCCTTATTATTTCAAATATCTGTCTTTCAACCACACGAAATCAGCCTCTAAAGAGGCTCTCAAAAATTGCCAATGCCGACTGTATTTCAAGTCGTCATGGCGGGGTATTGGGAAAAGTTTTCAACTAGCAATAATCGCGCCTCGGATTAACCTCACAGGCTACGATACTGCCACTGCGCAAAGCTACCCCTCTTTCTCCCCCTCCCGGCCCCATGGCCACCGCTCCTCCGGGGAGGTCAGAGCGCCCCCGGGCGCTCCCCGCGCCCCGCCGGCCCGTGCCCCCCGCCCGCAGCCCGCGCTCCGCCGGGGCAGCGGGGATGGAGCGGGGGGCGCTGGGAGGATGCCCCGGGGGGCGGCGGGGCGGCCGGGACACGCGGAGGGTGCCGGGAGGGCGCTATGGTAATGAGCGCCTGGGAGAGGGCTGCTCTGAGCCGGGGACATCGCCCAAAATCGCCGTGTCCCATCCCGGGTGGGAACGGGGGGTTTCCCTCGGGGGGCGCCGGGGTGAAACGGGGTCTGCCGGCTGCCACCTGCCCTTTGCACCAGAGCAAAGCACCACCCAAGGGTTCAAAACCACGGTTGAACTATTAAGATAAAAGGCACTAAAAGTGATTTAGACTCACGGGGCTGCCAAAAAGAGAGTAGCGTCCCACACCTCCGCAGGGCCCAGGGGCGCAGGGACGGGCAGGGTGGTACCGCACAACGAGCGAGGAGGATGCGCTTCTTCCTCATGATCACAGTTACACACAGTGCTGGGCACAGGCTCGGCTCACCTGGTCTTGGAAATAACTGCAACAGGCAAGAAAAGTGGATTAGGAAATCGTGCAATGTTTGGAACTGATTAGCAAGAGCTCTTTGGCGACTGCATTCGAAAAGCAGTCCAAGTTACTAGAAAGAGCCCATTGCCTGTAAGACAGGTGAACATCTATTGTCAAGCTGCTACCATGCAGCAGACTGGCCTTCCTCCTACGGATTTGTTCCTCAGAAAAATAAGGCTCCTTTGAAACAAAAAGACCCAAAAACAAAACCCTCCTTATTGCCAGGCAATTGGTACAGCTTATCAGGTGATTATCGAGACTGAAACTAAGCAGAGCGACACCATGGATTTCTGCCAGGGCACACAGAGTCGGCAGCAGGCAGGTCGGCACAGCCCTGACTCCCGAGCTAGAGGAGATGTCTTTAACAGCCCTCAGTTTATTTTTCTTCCATTACTTGTTTAATCACATCATCAGCCTAAAACCTGTTAGTATCACTGAAAAGAAAATACATCTTTTATGGGGACAAGCATTTACAATGCATTTTATCAACGCTCTGACATGCATTTGTATCAAATCAAATCGGATTGTAGTCTTGTACGTTTCCATGAGGGCTGCCATGGAGTTCTCAGCGTTTTCAGATTGACTCGAGTGTCAGGATGTTGAGACACCTTTTCTCTCACCAGCCCTCCCCCCCTTTCTCTGAAGCATGGGAATTGTAGTCTTTGTGCTTAGGGCTTAATTTCCCCGCGAACTACATTTCCCAGAAAGCTCCTCTCCCGGCACTCAGCCCTTTCCTTCCGCGGTCGGGCACGGCAGCAATGAAAAGTGAGTTTCCAGGCATTATTCGCCGTATCCCTCTTATTCCATTAGCCGGGTTTAGTTCGGCTGTTACCCCGCACCCCTTCGTTATCACAGCACAAGAGACCGGGTTGACATGGGAGTCCCTCTGGATTTCTGGCCTGTAACCGTTTGTAGAATCCTGTTTATTTTCTACCTTAACCTTGCCTGATCTTTGTCTGTGGAGCATCTTGGCTGTGCTTTAAAAAAAACCCTCAAGCTCTCCATTGGTACGTTTAAAGAGTTTCACTTATTATGTACAGTAGTTATTTTTTTAATCTGAGAACGTTGATTTTTAAAGCAGCTTTGCATTTGACAGGAAACATTCTGTCCTTTGTAACTTTCCTCCACAGTCCTTCTCTGGTTCATAGCAGCTCTCAAATGTATCTGGTTTTTTTGCCTCCTCTCTCTTTTGGGCCAACCCCTACATTTCTATTTCATTTCCTCTCTGAACATTTCCTTCTGAGAGATATTTTGATAACGGGCAGGAATGAGGAGTTTTCATCAGTTAAAGCAATTTAATTACCATCAAACTGGCTTAACAGCCTTTAGGGAGCATCATGACAAGTTATTATCAGAGCAAATTAGTTTATTGGGAGACTTTGTCCCTTCTAATTAATTCATATGGGAAATTAAACCTCTTTGGAGGGAATGCCCAACACAGCTCCTGCTAAGCAGCAAAACAAGGCAAAAATCATTGCAAACAGCATCCACTGCTTAGATTTAAAAAGCAATACAGACTATGGAGGCAGTCCAATCTTCCCTGTAGTTCAACTGATGATTATGCAAAGCCTTTAGAGCTGGAGATTAACTGAGACAAATCTATTCTTTGCCACTAGCCTCAGTTAAATATCATGATACTTACAGCTGAAATTAAATGTATTTAAATATTGCTTCATTTACTATAAGAGGTCCATTTACTATACTTGAGGGGGGCTGGGGGCTTGAGGCAAGGCCATTTAGATGCACCAGGTTATCTGGCCTGTTGCAATCAGCTTTTAGAGATCATGCCCTTTTGTTAGTAATTAAAGTTCCTCCTCCATCTCCCACATCCCGTACGAGCCCCCTTGCTGAGGGAGATGGTGGGAGGCAAAAATACCCAACAGTCAATTCTCAGTACTGTCACTTTCAAACCTCTTTGTACTTTGCATGCAAAATCCCAGAGAGGCCCAGAAAAAATACTTTCAAAATAGTGAAATGGAGAACGAACTGCAGGCTGCCAGAAAGCTCAAACAAAATCAAAGTCCAAACCAATCCACTGCTGTCTCAACAGGTCCTGCACACAATTCCAGGCTACTTATCAGCAAAGTCATCCTGCCTGTCCACAGCAGGGAATGCTGTTCCTCCCTTTAAGCAGGGTGTCAGTCCTATTCCTGCCTTTCAGGGTGTTGTTTCTGCCCCACACCCATTTGGATGATCCCTTCTTTCTCAGCCCTGTTTGTGCTGGAGAGGCAAAGCAATGCCCCTTCATCTGTCCACTGACTCTGGAGAGGTGGCACCCACAGAAGAGGAGATGCCAGAGGCATTTAGGGAGTGTCCTTATAATCTTCAGTCCCAATTCAAGGCCTGTTATGCACCAGGCCTTTGGGGGGGGGTGGAAACAAACAACCAAAAACCAAACCAAAACACACTACAGAGGAGTCAAGGCCTTTGTCCTGAAAAAAAAAACATTTCAAGGTTGGTTTTCTTTCCCTTCCCACAACACATGTTAAGGATGGAGTAAACAGAAAGGACTGATTTGGAGCAGGCAGAAAATTAAAAAAGCAGAGCAAGGTCTCTTCTGGGGAGGAAACAGCCAGCACCTCTGGGGCAGGCACCACCTGCTTGGCCTTCCTGCCATTTCCTGCACATACCTGGGGAAGACTTTGCATGCTCAGGTCTTTCTGGGCTCTTCACAAGTCCTGTTATGCAGCTGTCCTTCACACCAGGATAGAAGAGCAGGAACCCTACAAGTCAGGGCTGTTAACTTTGTCCTTGTACCTTGAGCAGTGCTCAGTGTTGCCATCTGTCAAAGGGATATCCGAGTGCTGTCCTCAGATGTGGGCTTTAGTTAATGTTTCCAAAATAATTTGTTTCTTTACTAAACAGATAAGAGAGCAAAGAATACGTATGAGCATCATTTTCCAGAGAATCCCAAGAAAATGGCATTAAGGTCATGCTCTTTGCTTTCTTTTATCTTCCTTGTGTTCTGTTCTTGACTTTTAGCTGAACATGTTCTCTGCCAGGAAGTTGTCTGGAGTTTTCAGAACCATCAGATTCCATCATTTCAGATCCCATTCTGTGTCCAGAACCTCTCCAGACTTGACTTTCGTGCCAGCCTGTCTTCCCCCAGATCCCCTGCAAGTAGAGGAGCTTCAGCGCTTTGTTTCTAACTCCAAGAGGCTGTTTGTAATGACTGGAGCTGGAATCTCGACCGAGTCAGGGATCCCAGATTACCGCTCCGAAGGGGTCGGGCTCTACGCCAGGACAGACAGACGGCCTGTCCAGCACGCCGAGTTTGTTCGCAGCGCCAGTGCCCGGCAGCGCTACTGGGCAAGGAACTTTGTGGGCTGGCCCCAGTTCTCCTCCCACCAGCCAAACACAGCGCACCTGGTACTGAGAGACTGGGAGAAGCTGGGGAAGCTGCACTGGCTGGTGACCCAGAACGTGGATGCCCTCCACACCAAGGCCGGGAGCCAGCGCATGACAGAACTGCACGGCTGCACACACAGGTACAGCTGCGGGCATGGGGAGGGTGGGCAGTGCTCCAGCCCCTCCTCTGGGTGACTGACAGGCTGCTACAGCATCACCAGCTGAGAAACGAGGCAACACGTCCATGCTGTGCTCCTGGGGATGATGTGCTTAAAGGTGGTGCTGGGCTGGGGTGGAGAAAAAGATCACAAACCAGTGCTGTTCACAGCAAAGTATTTAAGAAAAATGACCACCACTCTGTTTTTTCAGAGCATTATTTGGATCATTCCCCTTGAAGCCTGCATCAGTTTCCCCTTTCCTTGGTACAGCAAATGTCCTCTTAGTGAACAGGACAAGGGGATCCTGAGAATACAAGGATTATCCACCAGGGCTAAGCAGAGTGGATAGTGCCAGAATTGCACAGCATGAGCGGACTGGAGAAGGGCCATCACAGCCTGTCTGGGATTACCCAGGTTTCCAGATGAAAAAGCACAGCCTGAACTGGGAGAGAGGATGCACAGGGTTCAAAGCACTTCCTCTAGAGCAACAAAGCAACAGTTGGAGGTAGAAAGACCTTGACCTGTACTCTTTGGTAAATAAATATGGACAATTATGACAGGCCTCCTAAGGAACAAGTTACAGGCTCCAGATCTTCAGCTGACACAAAACTCCCCATTAAGACTTTGCTCTGAATTTCAGGGTTTTCTGCTTGGCCTGTGGAGACCGAATCTTGCGTTCTGAGCTCCAGGAGCACTTTGAAGCTCTGAATCCTACTTGGAAGGCTGAGGCGTTTGGCGTGGCTCCAGATGGGGATGTCTTCCTGACGGATGAGCAGGTGCGCAGTTTCCAAGTCCCAGCCTGCCGTAAGTGTGGTGGAATCCTGAAGCCTGACGTGACATTCTTTGGAGACACGGTGAGCCAGGAAAAAGTGAGTTTTGTACACCAGCGCCTGGCGGAATCAGACTCCATGCTGGTGGCAGGATCCTCCATGCAGGTAAGTAGGTGCACCTCCCACACTGCATCCCTGCTACTCTGCCTGCAGCCATCCTGGGTCCCACAGTGTAGGACTACAAATGGCTTATGGATCAGATCAGCCTTTGCAGAGCTTCTTCGTATTTTATTTTTACTGTGGTTGAAATCTGGCTCCACAGGTGACTTGTTTGGGCTTCTCTGTCACTTCATGCTGCCATAAATAACTCCATTCAGACCCCTCTCTGCTGCCTTCTCCATCTCCTGTAGGTTCACAATTGCCCACAAAGCCAAGATAACCTGTCACAAATCAGTCCTCACTTTTTTTTTTTTCTTGAAATTTTTAGCCTTTGGCAGCTTTTTAGGCCTCATGGTGTGCTGTGTGAAATTTCAGATTTTAGGACCTCTAATTCCTTATTAAATTCTCAAAAAGAGAGCTGAAATACATTTCCTTACTGCTTAGGATTGTCCTTTGTATCCCAGTGTATTTTCTCCATTAGCCTCTTATAGATAAGGTAAGGTAATTAAACAACAGGGGTTTCAAAACCATAGAAGCTTTTGTAATAGTGTTTGCATAAGAGAAATTTGTTCAGGAACAAGTTCTATTACATTAAAATCCCCTACTCTAACACCTCCCAGAATGAGATAAAACCAAGGCTGCCTGATTGTGATTCTCTTGGCTTCAGGATACTGGAGACAAATTCCTTGAGCTTGCACTTCTTAAGCTTATAATCCTTTGTACAGGAATGATTGAAATGCCTTAGGTTTGTTCTTGTACCACCTAAGCTGGGCCATGTGAGAACCATCAAAGTGCAGCATTTAAGAACCTATGATGACTAATAAAAGCTGCTGCAGAGATTTACTAAAAGACAAGGATGTTTCCCTTCCAGCTGCTATGAAGTTTCAGTTTCTATGAAATTGCAAATCCTTCACTGACAGAGGTTAAAAGCTGTTCTTTTCTGTGCAATCCTGAAGGAAAACATTTCCTACCTGAACCCTGCATGTACAGCCCCTTTTCCCGCTGCCAACAGCAACTCTTTTCCTTTCCTTACTCCTTTCTGTAGCTCTTCCCTGGCCTAAGCTGCCAGTGATTTTGTCTTCTGGTATTCCTGCAGGTATACTCTGGTTACAGGTTTGCTCTTGCTGCCCGGGAGAAGAAGCTGCCAATTGCAGTCCTTAACATTGGGCCCACCAGGTTAGATCACTTTGCATCCCTGAAACTGAATTCCCGCTGTGGGGAGCTGCTGCCTTTGATTGTTGCACAGGACCCAACCAGCTGAGCTCCAGCAGCCATCAGGAGTAAAGTTATTTCTGCAAGGTGAGTGCCTTCCCTGGTCAGTCACAGGGTAAAAAGATGGGTTCCTGGCAAATGCTGAGACTGAGATGTGCTGACTAAAAAGATGTTCCCACACTGTGCATTAAAATGTGGCTGGAAATTTTCATCTGTAACAGTTATGCTCTGATGGGCCATGATAGTGTTTTCCATGATCATAAACAAAAAGCATACTGAGTGCTAATGCTCCCAGAAAAATGAGCAGGAGTAGCCAGAAGACTCGGCAGCGTTGAATTCCAATCCATTTTTCAGTACGAGAAAACTACAGGGGCTCACCTGTAGTTCCAGAGAACCTGATCACGCTGTTGCCTTTGCAACTGACAATTCCAAAGCTGTTCCTGGTTGAGTTGGTCCAGCTAATCCTAAGCAGATACTGCCGTTTAAAGTAATCAATTCCATCGATAAAGCAGCTTCTTCCTCCCACTCCTGCAGGAATCATCATCTCAGAAGGGGAAGAACCTCGATCCAGGAGGCAGCAGTGAGCCCGGTACGTGGCCGCTGAGGACACCAGGAGAGGGCAGCAAGCCTCGCACGCCTCAGCCTTGCCAGTCGCCTCCATTGAAACCATCAGGAAACAGGATGATGATGAAAAAAAACACTTCTCTGCCTTACCTTGCCGTGGTAAACAGTGCCTTTTCATTCACTGGGACAGGATAATCAGACTGCTGTATCTGAGGATAAAGTACCTTAATTATAATTGTCCCCAGAGGAGAATGAGGGACAGGGATTTTGACTGAGTAACTTGAGGCTACAGCACAGGAGGGCGATGTGGGAAACCCGGGCATCTGCTGGAGGATCCAGTGTCATTAGGAAAAGGAGGCAAGAGGAACTGTAGTTGTCATTTAAAGAAAAGATTTAAAATAGAAGCTGAACAAAAACACTGCTCTTTTAAGAGATTATTTGGAAGCACAGGCTACAGGGCTAACATCTTCCAGCAAGGAGAAGTCAGCATTTCTCTCAACTGTCAGTTGACAAGCTAAACTGCTTCCTATTTGAACCCTTTAAAAATTAAATATTGTTGAAATGCCAGAGGAGTTACTTTAAACTAATCTGACCAGCACTGCTTTCAGGGGGGCTGCTACATTTTCCAGAATGCATTTTCTGAGTATGTTATTTTATTAATGAATAGCTAAGTAGTGAATTAAAATTGTTTACAAGATTGATACTATTTGCATTGTAATTTTCTCTCCCTCCTATGATTTATTTAAGTACACTCTCAATAGCCAGTTTAGATCCATTTTTTCCATTGCAAAAATGCAGAATGTAATTACTAGCAGCTGATGAATTAAGAGGGAAATACAATTAAATCTGTACAATAGGTCTCCCTCAGGAGGTAATCTCAAGCTATTAATAGATGCAATTTCCATACTCCTAACAGGAGATCCATCACTACTGGGTAACCATTTTTTGTTGATCCTGAGGGTGGTATTGTAAGCCATATCAAACCATTTACAGAGTAAGAGACAGAACCTTGCACAAACTAGAACACCGAATTTTTTACTTGACCTTCTGCAGGGATCTACCACTTCCCTTCTGGCTATGAGGGATATTAATTGTTGGGGCTTTACAAATGCCCCCTCCTACTCTGCAAATAACATGTCCTGTACTAATATTTTGACAAGAACTGTAACAAGCAGTTGGAAACAAGGATGACAGAGTCATCTGCTAAAAGGTCAAGTAGCAAAGCAAGGACAACTGACCACGTGATGCAACATTCTTTTTTTGCTTTGTTGTTGATTCAAATCCATGTCAGGCAGGAGAAAGTAAAGCGCAGAAAATAAGGGATGCATAGGCACCCAATTTCTGGAGAAGGTAGAGGGCATTAAGATGCTTAATGGATTTCAAGATTTGGCTGTTGTGAGTCAGAGAAGAGACAGCTTCACTTAGAAACCGAGCGAGATCAGTTCAGGACCCCCACCTGCATTCTGCTCTCATTTAATGGGGACCCCACTTTGCAGCGAGTCAGGTGTCTGCTGTTTGGCAGTGAAGAAAGCACACAGATGTCATTCCATATTTACCTGTCCTGTCCACAGTACAGCTGTCCTGCTAACCAAGGCTTTTGCAGACATTATGGCTGAAGTAGAGCAGAGTTCTCCACACACAGGGAATTTATTTGCATAGGTTTTTCCATGTAGGAAGAGTCACTGATGCCTCCTTAGCAGAGGAGCTGGGGCCGAGTTTCTCACCATCTGCATCATCTTCTGCCCCACCTTGAAACTCCTGTGACATTGGGGTGTCAAAAACAGAGGCTGCAGGTTTACTGCCAATAGAGCCAGCATTTTGAGAAGGTGTGGGAGCATTGCTAAGACATCCAAAACAAGAAAACATTTCAAGTGAAGACTTGGAATTAGCTATGTGACAGGTAACTAAACCTCCCACATCTATCCCTGCCTCTTCTCCAGTTCTGCAGCTGAGCCTGTGGGAGAGGAGTCAGGGTGTCTCTTCAGCATTACTGACAGATGAGTCATATTACCCCAACCCTCTAGGGATTATTCTTTTAAGTCCCTAAGACAATGATTTACAATAAACACACATTACAGTAGATTTCCTGTGCATAACTTATTTCTATATGTTAATGAGCATATCTACAACAAGTATATGTGGCTGAGACAAAGGAGTTCCTTTTTTTTTCCTGCTAGGCTGATCTAATACTACTAAAGTTGACTTCTTTTAGAGCAGGATCAGAGCACTTCAGCTCTTAACATGTTCCCCAAGACACCACTGAGAAGTTCACTCAACTGAGAAATGCCTGAGAGCGCCTAAAGTTCCTGCACCAAAAGCCAGATCTGCACCACTCTAATGCTGATTGACACCTTCCCCTGTCACTCCTTGGGGGCTGGTTGTGTGGGAAGATGCAATGCAGAGAGATAACAGCTATCAGAAGATAACTATGTAATTGCAGGCAGCTAGCAAAGACCTATCCTGAGAAGTTTGTTTCTCAGTTTACTGATGTCATCACCAGCCTGGAGGGAGTTACAGAAACCTCCAGGGCTGAGCACTATAGGATGTGAATTAGCCATGCTGTGGGAAAACAACAAACTCAGTAACATAACTGACCTAGTGTTCAGCTTCATTCTCTCAGACAATGCAGAATTTGCAAGGGAGGAGGGTTTAAAAAGGGGAAGAAATATTGTTCCTGAAAGATTAAAACAAAAGGGCCATAATCTTTGTGTTACTGGCTAAAACTGTGGGAAGTGTTACAGAGCCTGAGCAGTGTTCTCACAGATCCTTTCTTTCTATGTTGTCTGCTTTAAGTCAGTCTTATCCTCCACATGATTCAACCCTTTCCCACCTTTTCTGACTCACAGTTTTTAGACCGGTCCACCAGTAGATCATGGCTTGCAGTCGTAGCTCTGTCCACCTATGGGTGCCAAATGTACACATCAGACAACAGCACAAGGACAGTTTTTTACCATGAAATTAGCTGAATCAACAGCTTATGCTCTTCCCTTTTTCTTACAGCTGTTCCTCCTGAGGTTTGGATAGAGGAGCTGAGAGTACCTCATAATGGCTTTTTCTGCTGCTCCTCTGAAAGTGAGGTTGGAGTTACCCAAAGCAAATAAAAGCCACTTCCTATTTGGTAAATCTTGTCTTTGTTTCTGGGCAAATTCTCAGAGCAAACTGTAATGCAGCCCAGCAGGCTGAGAGAGGTATTTCACACACCGAGCTCCAGTGAGGGCAACACAGCCTGCAGATGGCCTGGAGGGCTGGGTGGCTGTGGTGTAAGTGCAGCCTCCCACATCTTACAGTCACATTGCTCCTACCGACACACCTGCTTGTTCACGACTTCTGGAAAACAACCCAAACCCCTGGGCATGGTGAACTTGGCAGGTTCAGGAACCTGGAGTGAAGGTGACTAAATCTACCTTCTAGAGTGTGCTTCTTCCCCCATGACTGGATGTCACCCTTTCCCAGCCTTTGCAGCAGGAAGGTGAAAGACTGTTCCAGACACCCGCAATTCTGTCCTCTCCCTTCCCACTAAGGAAAGGTACCCAAGTACCACCTTCTGCACCGCTGACTAGACAATGGCAGAGAAGAAGAAAAGCTGAGCCTGAGAGGAAGAGCAACAGTACAAGTGTCCTGTATTGGTCTCAGGCCCAAATAGGAACTGAAACAGGATCATTACCAGAAGCATTGTTGTTTGCTCTCTGCATGTCTCACCTCAGCTGGAACACTTTCCCTTTCATCTCTGCAATGCCCATATAGTTAAGAGTAATTCAGCCCTCCCTGCAGAGCCTGAAAAATCTTGGCCTAGAAAACAACAATAGAGAAAAGGGAGATTAAAGGCTGAGATTTCACTTCTGCAGTGTGAGCCCACAGAGCTGCTGTCCCTCCAGCATCTCTCTGCCAGCTGCAGTGCTCTGTGGGGCCTCAGAGCTCCCCAGCTTGCTGAGCACAGGGATACCTTGTGTTTCAGGTACTTTCTTTCTGGTTTGGAACAAAATACAGGCTGTCACGGCAGAAGATCTTCACACACACCTTGCACTCCCCATACACCGGCAGTGAGTCAGTTCAGGCAATCACTGGCCCTGCTCTTTCCACGACATTCCTCAAAGCCCTAATTAGCAGAACCCCTTCAGCCTCCCCACCTGTGCTGTTCATTAGGGCCCGACACACTACATTTTGTGGGAAGGTTCCCTAAGGATGAATTCCCTATGTTTGAATTTACTGTTAGGTCTTGCACACCACCAAAGCAGCATGGAAATGAGAAGCACGGTCAAGGGACTAAACCTAAGTGCAGGCTTATAAAATCTGTACAGAGTAGGATGGATATAAATTGAAATGGAGCCTTCATTTATCCATTGAGTTTATCTATGGAATGCCCCAAGTGCTGGATGCCAGGAGTAGATACTGCTCACCTCAATCTAGACAGTTCCTATTACAGGCCAAATTTATACCAAAAGGTTCTGAAATGCTTCCAACTGCACCCCAGCAATCTTCTCTGCTTGTGATGATACAGCTCAAAAGTACAGCGTTCCTTCTAGATAGTGAGGGTATTTTACTTTTTTTCCTCTACAACAAGGTTTATCATTTATCACTACAAAGGGATTTCAGTAACATTTACTTAGGAGCTTTACTGTTCTACAAAAAATAATTTCAGAGAATCAGAGCTAGTGTGTGAGCACAGGAGATCTCATCTTTCACTTCCAGCCCTAGGCATGATTCATCTTGGCCACATCCTGGGAGCACATCCAGGATCCTCAGGATTTCTGTGGAGGAACCTAAGTACTCAATGTTTCCAGAAAATTCATGTATACAAACACCCAAGGACAAATAAGCAACAAATACTGGTAAAAACTAGGACTCGGTGTGCCATAAGATGGAGTATCTGGCTGTCACATAGTTCCTTTTTTTCTTTCATTAAAAAAAAAAAAAAAAAGGACAAAATGCAATTTACTGTCCTATCTCATTATCATCCTAATGCCCTAAAAGATCCAGTGATCTTCACTAGGAAGGCATTGCAAGTACCTTCCAATAACATAACAAGCCAGCTTCTTCCTTCTCCATGTTTCTGGTTTCTCAGAGCCCTCTCTCAGATCAGTTCATTCTGGTGAGGAACAGGAGTGAGCAACCCCTGCCCCAGGAGCTCACCCACACCTCCCTAAAGCCTCTGCCAGCAAAACTGGTACCAAGGGCAGGGGGCAGCTTTGGCACAGGACCTTGGCAGGGCTGGGAAACTGGGGCAGATACCATCCCTCAGAGGGGCTCCCTGCGTTCCAAGCCAACATTACCTCCTATCCTGCAGCTCCTGACCGGGAACAGCGCCGGGCAGCAGAAGGGCTCCCGTGGGTGATTACACAGAGCTCCCTCAGAGCAGGGAGCGGTCAAGCAGCTCAAGCCCCTCACGCAGCCGTGCCCCGGGGGGCAGCTGTGCCGTGGCCATCGCCCCAGCAGCCCGACGCGAGGGTGAGGGCGGGCGGGAAGGACGCCCTGACCAGCCCCGTGAGGGCGGGAGAGGTGCCCTGGAGAGCCCCTGCAGTGGGAGGGAGGGTGGGAGAGGTGCCCTGAGGAGCCCCCGGGAGGGTGAGGGCGTGAGGGTCACCATGAGGAGGCCCCGGGAGGGTGAGGGCGTGGAGGTCGCCATGAGAAGCCCCTGGAGCGTGAGGGAGTGTGGGAAGGTCGCCCTGAGGAGTCCCGGGAAGGTGCGGGAGGGAGTGAGGATCACCCTGAGGAGACCTCCGAGGGCGGGAGACGTGTCCTGAGGAGCCCCCGGGACAGGGAGGGCGGGAGGATCGCCCTGAGGAGCCCTGGGAGGGCGACGGAGAGCTGGAAGGGCCCCCTAAGGCGCCCCTGGAAGGAGTGCAGGAGGGTCGCCCTGAGGAGCCCTTGAGGTGTGAGGGAAGGCGGGAGGGTCCTCCTGGGGAGGACCTGCGAAGAGGGGAGAGGTGCCCTGAGGAGCCCCTGGAGTGTGAGGGAAAGCGGGAGGGTCCCCCTGGAGAGCCCTGCGAAGACGGGAAAGGTGCACTGAGGCAACCCAGGCAGGGTCACCCCAAGGCGCCGCAGCCCCTCCCTCAGCCCGCGGATACCTGAGGGGAGGGCGGGGCTGCACGCGGGACGCACCTGCTCGCGGCCCCGCGCGCCCCGCCCCGCCCCCGCCGCTTCCAAGGGCCAATCAGCGAACGCGGGGGCGCCGCGCGCACCTCAGCGAGCCGTGGGCAGAGGGGGCGCGGCCTCCTCTCTCCCCTCACGCCGCGTCCCTCCCCTCCCCGTTCCCTCAGCGCGGCAGGAGGTAGCGGGTCGTTGTAGGGCGTTTATTGAGGTGGTTTTTAAGTTCTGCGGCCCCCCTGAGGGGCAGGAGGGAGATTATTTGCAGTATTTGTCTGTGTCCAGCTTATGGTGGTCGGGGTTGTAGGGCGCCTCGGCGAAGCACATGGCAGCGGTGCGGTCGCAGTTGCAGATGAACATGGAGCACTCGTCGTTCTTGTCTGGAGGAGAGAGAGGAGCGCTCAGACACCGCAGCTCTTTCTCCAGGCACTGCGGTGGCTCAGGCTGGCATTTCTGCTGTCAGGGTGTAGCCGTTTCACTGCTGCCATCGTTTTGGGTGCACAGGATTCTCCCCACTAACCCTCTGCATCCAAAGCTGTGTGCTCCAGCCCGGCCATCTCTGGCCCCTTCCTCCCTCCCCTCCTTCTGTTTGCCAGCCTCTCTGCTTTTTACCTCCGTTCCAGAGCCCTATAAAGGCTCCACATTCATCAGAGGTGTCCAGCAAAAGCCGTGTAACACTGCCCAGTTAACACACTGATCTCTTGGGTACTGCCATTAAAAGGGCTCCCAGAAAAGTACCACAAGGACTCAATCCCCGGAAGAGGAGACAGGCTTCCCTGGGATACCATATATCTTCATAAACTTCAAATTGTGGGCTGTATGGAGAGTATTCACTCCAGTGCCTGTGCGAGGTGTGCCTTTTCTGACAACCAGCCCCCCTGTCTTCCTGCCACAGAAGTGTGAGTGCAACACAGCCCTGTTCCTTCCAAAGAGAGAATGGGGAACATTTAGAGTCATGTCGAAGTGGACGTACTGCTGCATGTAATCTGGCTGTTGGAGCAGCTGAACCTGTAGAACTTAGTGTAGGGGTTGTCCAGGAGGAATCTGCATGATTCTAATTCCATTGCCTGTGTGTAGCAGTTATCATGTACTTGGCAGCACCTGGGAAACAAGGAGAAAAAGGTCAGAAACCACCAGAAATGCAAGCTCAGCTGACGTGTAAGACACACAAATATGCTAGAGTTACTTCGACAAGGCACTGAAAAAAACCAAAAAAACCCCACACCCCAAAACGAAAAAAAAAAACCACCAAAACCACACCACAATCAAAAAGAGCAGACACAAAGGGTTGTGCCAGCTCATAGTCCCAGACATGTGTGGTATACCTGTACTTACTGGAGCATCATCACAGTTGTCTGTTGGGCACAGGGAAAGCAAAAGCCAGTGTTTACCCTACACAGCCCCTCAGTGGTGCTGAGAGCTCACAGCCAACACAGAGCTTGGTGTCTTGGCTGTCAGACTTGTGTGATCTCTAAACTGCCCAAGCCATTTCCTGGCATTTTCCAGCTCAGCCCCGCACATGTTGATGGTTGTGCACTGGGCAGAGCGTGCAGAGCTGCGCTCGGGCCGCTGGCACAACACTGCTGGAAAAAATGCTGGAATGAGGGCGCTGTGCTGCCATAGAAAGGAAAAGAGAGTTGCTGGGATTATATTTTATCTTAATAATAAGGCATCAAGGTGTGACACTGCACATCCTTGTTCCCTTGAATCGATCTGTGAGAAGAAGCTTTGTTCACAGCAGCCGGAGAGTTTGAGCATTTATAGGCAGGGCCAGCTGAGACGAAGCTGGGGCACAAACTGGGAAAGCATAAGCAAGGACAGAGGTTGGTAAAAGCAGGGTGTTATAAACCTGTCGAGCTCGTCCACTGGAGTCCCGCTGCCTCCCAAGCCGCAGTAGCAGCCGTAGCCGTTGAACTCCAGCAGCGGGTGGCTGCCTGGCAGCGTGCACTTGATCATCTTGCGGAACAGCCACACGGCCCGAGAAGAGAAATCGGCGCTGGCTGCGCCCACTGAGGAGAGACACAGAGGTTAGACATGGAGGCTCACTGTTACCAGTCCGGGGGTGAGGGCACCTACACACCCGACAGCAGGAAAAGCAGGGCCAGGAACTTCATTCTTGCAAGACTTGACAGACTGGTGACAAAGGAAATTGGTGTCTTTATACAACAAGCTCACCTTGACATGGGTATGAGATAAACTAGCCAGTATTTATGTTACTAAATGTAGACTTCTTCCATTGGAGATTGTGAGTGGGAGGTTGTGACGTGACCAGTTGAAGGCCAATTGAGTGAAATCTATGGAAGCTGGGAAGGCAAATATTTGCTCTCTAAATTTTTGCGTTTAAATTCTTGTAGTGCTGCTATTGGAAGTCAGAAAGATCTGGATATTTTTAAGGCCTCTCTGCTGGAAAATAGTAGCAGTATGGTAGTTAAGTTGGAAATTGCTGGCACACTAATAACCACCTGTCACTAATACCTGCCACCTCTCTTTATAGTATCCCACTTATCATTAATCTTGTATCTCTCCATGGATTCTTCTGGCCTAATTCAGAGAATAAGGTTCAAGTTGTCCACTCACCTCAAATAACCATTTGGCATGAGCTGAACCAAAAAAAATTCAAGCTGCTCTTTACTTTGAAACCACAGAGAAGAAGAAGGTACTACTAGGCAAGAAACAGGAGCCAAGTGACTTGGAAAGTGTCTGCATCTGGCTTAAACAAGGAGTAGTGCCTGGTTTTACGTGACCTTAAGGGATTTACACTGGAAATGAACTGGGCTTAGAAGTGTCAACATACACAGCAGACTTCGCTAACTTCCCAACTTTTCAAGCTGGGAACCTTGAAAGAAGTTCAAAAAATGGGTAAGAAAAAGCTTCCTGGAATCAGCCAAGGGTAAGTCCAAAACATTGCACTCTCTATTTAGGCCCCAGAGGCTCTGGCGTTTTCAGGGTGACAGGTTTGGCATTTTTACACACTCAAGATACAGATCCTAGCCTTGGTAGTCAGAGTCTGCATTTATTTCCAAAGCACCAAACAAAGCCCTCAGTTTTTCAGAGCAGAGGAAGAGGCAAAGCCCACCTTTCCATAACAACCTAATATACCACAGTGCTTATGCAGGAAACCTTGGGCTCCACAACTGTGTCAGTAAGTTCCAGAAGGGGTGATGAGGACATTTTGTTCCTCACGGGGTCTGAACATATGCTAGGGTGCCCACAGGATCCATAGGATGTTGACACATCCATAGACATGCTGCTGAACAACCAAACCCATTCTGACATTTCTGACCTCTTTGAATGCTACAATTCTCTGGGGCTGCCCACTCATAGGTTACTTACAGCAAACATGCTGAGTTATAGATTGATGATTCTCAGTGTTCTAACAGAGCACTGGACAAACATTAAAGCCTGATGTAAAGGACAGTCCGTACCACAGTTAGCTCAGAAAAAGTAATTTAATCTTTTGTTCATCGATCAATCTGCTGACTTTCCCTTCAATATCCACTAAAGTGTTCTCTCTCTCCTCTGGTACTTTGATCACCTTTACTCTTTTTTTTTAGAATTATTATTTATCTGTTCTCTTATCTATGAAACTCCAGCTCCTTTTTCCTCAATTCTCAGTATTTGAGGTATTACTTACGTTTCCCGGAAAACTTCCAGTACACCAGCCTCTTCAAGTCATAAATCAAAAATGTCTCATGGTGAATTTCATAACTTCTAATTCAACAAGAGGATCACCAAGTGTGGGAAAGCTGGCATGTGCACATTACAAGAGTGCCTCGTGAGAAAAGTCCCAGCAGGGTAAAGATTTTTCCACCCATGCTATTTTTGGTTTCGCCCAACCTGTGCTGTATACAAAGCCACTGGTTCTCAGTACACTCATGAGCACATCCCAGCTTACAGCTGATTCCAACTTACAGACTTGAACCTTAAATTATTTTTAAGCCTTCTTTTCTTAGACTTGCTCAGGGTTCCCTATTTCTCACTTAGAATTCTCCTTTCTCTCGTAGCACTGTCTGTTAAGGACTTTCCATCTCTGCATTTTACTTTCTCAGATCTAGCTTACTTGGCCCACCATAGTAATAGAACCCAGAGCAGGAGTCAAACTTCTAAGCACCACATTATCTCCTCCTTTTTTTGAACCTATAAATACTTACACAAAACCTCTGTAATGCAGAGGAGAGACACAATCTCTTACTAAACCCAGATCTGCCTCACATTATAAACTGGGCCACTGCCAGCAGGAGCAGAACAGCGAGACAGAGCCCTGCCTGGGGCTTTTATCCTAATGGCAGGATGCGACTCCTGCCAGGTCCAAGTTCACCTGAAACCTCCCCCTTCGGAAAACCCTCCCACCCCCAAACGACGACAGAGGAGGACAGTTTTCAAATAATTTATTAGGAATTTAAAACTGAAATCTGGAAAAAGGGTTACAGGTGTGGAGAGAACAAACATTGGAGTGTAATAACTTACTGGCTTAAAAACACAGCTTTATTTTTCTTTTAAAAAAAATGCCCACCCTGAAACCGGAGCCCCAGCCTCCAGGCAGTGGCAGCAGTGGCCAGAGAGTGACTCACAGCCCAGCAGCAGCACAGCTGGCCCGGGATGTCTGGAGGGGGCACAGAAGCAGTTCAGCGCATATACCACGAGGGAGGACAGCGCTGTCCGCAGACCCAAATTTGAAGTATATAGAATAAAAATAAACCCAATAAAATGCAGCTCTTCTTTAATTAGGAAATATTTAAAAAAACAGACATACAGACTCTTGTCTCAGTAACAAAAATTATTGCTTTGTGTTTTCAGTACTGATCTGTTAAGTACCTTCTTACCTAAACACAACTCTCCAAACGCATCGCCCAGGTCAGGACAAGCTCCGGCAGACAGGGGAGAGATGGAAGAGAAAAAGGGCCCTGTGGGTGCCGTGACCCTTCCGGTCCTTTCTTAAATGCCCCTCTCCCTTACAGGGGCTCAGTTTGGGGGAAGAGAGGGAATGATTTTTAAAACTTAAGATGAAGCTGTTATTTCCCTGGGAAAAGAGTTTGGCTGCATCTTAATAAAAGGCTTAATCACCCCCCTTAACAAGGTCTTTGGTTCACTGAAATCCAGACCCAAACCTGCCCCGTGTATTCCTGCTGGAGGCCTCCCCCAGCAGAGTGCTGGTTAGCAGGGGCCTGGACCACACCAGAGGAAGCCCCGGCAGGTTCTGGAGAAGGGACCGGATCACCCCCGCACAGGACAACGGACAAATTCCCACAGTCTTCAGAACACAGAGTAAAGCAAACGGGAAGCTGCAATTCTATAATTCGTATAATCCCTGAGAAGCCCTTAACCCGCCCCCAAATCACCACCCTAATGCTTTTCTCCCCTGTTAACGAATCCCCATCCCAGCGCCCTGCCCTTCAGAGAACAACCACCCAAATCTCCCCCTGGCTGACACCCCTTCCGACACCCTCGCCTCCGGAGGAGGATCCCCTTTCCCAGGAAATCTTGACGCAAGCGATAATGTTTGGAGAGTGAATTCCTTTCTAAGTAACCAAGACAAGCAACGGCGGCAAAGCCCTTTCCCTAAGCCAGCCCAGAGCCGGCACTACGGAGCCCAGGGATGGAGTCTGTACATCGAGCAATTGGAAGCAGCTTTAACCCGCTCAGCAAAACAGCCGATGGCCGGTACATTTCACCCCCGCCCGCCCCCCCCTGCCCCCCTTTCATCTCATCAGAGGTCTTAAAATCTTAAATCTTACAGTAAAAGGTGTACAAAAAAAGAACGGAGTCCTGTCAGGATTCTGCTGGAGAGTATTGCTCACGCTGCGGCTCCAAGTCCAGGACCTGGAGCCGCTCCTTGGAGCCAGGCTGCAGGCGGCAGCCAGGCTCAGCTCGCGATATTTACATATTATACAGGAGGAAAAAGAAAACCCCACGTAAAACTAAACCTAGGAAAAAAAAAAAATCTTTCAGCTGTAAGGATAGTGTTTTTCACTTAGCAAAATATACATTTGTTTTGTTCCATAGCGATGTCCAACGTTTTCGGATCCTTGGAGTTTCACACTTTTCAAAGCCTCACATTTACAAAACAGAAACAATTAAAAACAGTTTCTTTAAAAAAAATAGAAATACAGCAGTTCCTCTCAGCCTCTGCTCTCTCTGTGTCTCTTTCTTCCCTTCAGAACTGCATTCTTGTTACATACCGTGCTTTAAAAACACTGACGACAACAACAACAGAGTTGAAAATATTCAAAACAGTTTCAAAGCCAAATAAAAATACTCCTCAATGAAACCTACCTAACACAATCACAAAGCCAATTCATAAAATATGTCTACTAGCTCGGGAAAGAGCAAACAACAAAAAGAAGGGGCAGCCCCCAAAAAAGATAAAAAAATAAAATAAAAAAATAAAACTAACAGCTAATAAAATAAATAAAAGAAGAATCAGTGGGCTGGGGCTAGGGAGGGGGGAAGCGTAAACCGTCGGTGGTTAGTAAGAAAGCGAGATGATCTCCTCGGGTTCAGTCCAGTGTGGTCTGGTCAAAGGGAGAGATCAGGGCAGGGCGGCAGGAGCCTGGCAGCCAGCCGGCAGTGTGCAGTTTGATTCAAGAGAAAGGTAACCTTGGCTCATCCCCCGAGGCTCACCAGATCCTCCAGCCGCTCGCTGTCCTCGGTCAGGTCACTGGGGAATCTGTGGGACAGCAGGGGAGGGAAGGGACAGGATCTAGAACAACCACAGCTTTTCACGTGCTCCCATGCACCGTGTCGCACTCCTGAGCCCTGGAAGGGCTGGAACATAGCAAGGTCCAGTCATTTTTCCAGCACCCACCTCGGTGCAGCCCCACCAAGCTGCCACGGGCTCCTGCCTGGACACTGTTCCCTACAAGTTTCTGCCCTCCTTTTTTAAAAGCTGGTTGTTGTTTGGTTGTTGGGGTTTTTAAATTTTATTTTAAGCCAGCTCACTTCAGTCACATTTGCAAAGCAAAAACCATCCACCAGTCCCCTCTCTGGCCCATCTGAGGTCAAGAAACAGAACTAATCAGATTTTCCTTCTACCCTTCTCCCAGGCAGGAGATGAAAAACCTTGCTCCTCAGAGACTGGTCTCAGCAGCAGTGGGTACAACCAGCTGCATGGCAGAGGCTTCCCCAGCCACACAGGTGAGCCAAGCTTATCTCTCAGGATCACCACTGGGTTGTGACTCTGGCCAACCCCTTCCTCTTTCTGTCAGTGCTCCATTTCCTTCCTCTTATTGCCCAGACACAAAGTCACTTCTCCACGACACTCCCAGCCAGAGGAGCGTTAGGTAGGCACCCAACTTCTGGTGCAGAAGAGGTGGCCAAGGGACAGGATCAGGCTGGTGAGCCTCACAGCAGCATGCACAGCTTCAGCTGAGAGATCAAGTGCAGGGCCAGCTCAGAACCTCACTCCCCTCTCTTATTTCCCACTCCTGTTCAAAGCTCTCTTACCTCCTGCCTTCTTGGTCCCCAGCTTCAGTGATACCCATTGGTAAAAGCTGTTGCAATCAAGGGACCCTGTGAAGAAAGAGTTAAAACCTCACTCTTAAACAAAAGCAAAGTGAAGGAGAATTACTACACCACAACAAATTCTGTCATGGCTCAGATGCTGGGAAAGCTGGTTTCAGTTGGAGGTGGCAGGTCTAAAGAGCACATCACCCTGCACATCACAGCGTGTCAGGGCCAAGACGGGCTCTTGGAAAGCCTGAGCCAGATCAGAGAAAGGTCTGGAGAACAGGACCTTAAGTGGTGATAAGGAAGACCCAGCAGAGACCAGGGATGTGGGTTCCAAGTGAGCTGCTGCATTCTGCATTGGCTGACTGTGGTCGGGGCTCAGCCAGTGCTGCAGTGGGTGGCATTTCTTAACCAGAAAGCAGGCTGTGGGCTGAGGGCCCCCTGCTGCTCACCTCCATCACCCTGTGGAGGCACAGCCTCTTGCCCTGGCCATGCCACTCTCCATCTCCCTCCCCTCACAGAGCCGACAGGGAGCAGCGAGCCCTAGGGCAGACAGGGAACACTGACCCCGAGGGAGCACTCACCCCTAGGCTGTGCCCGAAGCCGGTGCTCGGGGCTGGACTGGCAGCGCTGATGTAACTGCTGACCCCTGAGTCCTGGTTGGCGGCTCCATAAAGCTCTGCCATCGGCCCGGGGCTGGTGGTGCCCAGGAATCCACCAGTGCGACTGGGGGTGGAACCTACAGCAGGCAGCAAAACTACAGAGTGAAGATCCCAAAAATGCAACCCCGTCCCACCCCCCTCCCGTGGCCCCTCGCAAAGCTCGGTGACAGGACCCCGCCCTGGGGAGGGCAGTGGCAGTTACCTGTCCCTCGCACCACGGCCGCCGCAGCCGCTGCTGCCGCCATCGGTCCATACGCAGTGAGGGGGATTGCTGGAAAAGAAGGAACAGGCATCTCAGGGGCTCCATGGGAAACTCCTCAACAGAAGCCTTCATTTCCCACTGCAAAAATACTGGGTCCATATGTACACGTGGCTTTAGTGCACCACAGGGGACAACAAAGGATGACAACAGGGAAGTGCACAGCCCTGCATTTATCTGTGTCCTTTTGCACAGCCAGTGTCCGGGGGAATGCATGAGCCATGCTCTGCCAAGCCCACACCCCAGAGCAGCCAAGGGCATGACATGGAAGAGCTGAACCAGAAGTGGGCAATTTCAGATATATCCTGTCACTACTTAGCTTGCAAGATGCAGTTAATCTGAAGCTACAGACCCAGATTTTGGCAGTAAATGTGGAGAAAAGCAGCAGCTCAGGGACAGCAGCTGAAGCTCAACGTCCTGAGGCTCAGCTCCTCCTCTGTCTCTTGGTAGTATTCTTGAATAACAGTTTAATAGCCTCTTTCTCCCCCTCTCTCTGCTTAAGATGCACCATCCTCCCCACACTGAGTTTTGCTCCTGCGTTGCTCAAACCCTCATTGTTCATTGTAGAAAAGCAGGAAACATATACCTAGGGAGCAGGAACTAGAAATGACTTAATTAAAACAGTAAGTCTTAATTTATATGTAGCAGTTCTAATTCCCAACTCTACTGCCACAGGCATCCAGCCCTCAGGGCAGGAGGCATCTAGCCAGTATGTTTCTCTTTGCCCTTAAAATGACTGGGTCAGCATTTCATGCTTGAATGTGAAATTCACTGTGATTCTGTTTAGAGCACCATAAAAAGAGGTCAGAACAAATCAATCGCGTTAAGGCTGAAACCCAGACTAGCTTATGAGGGAATATTTAGTAGCAGGCACCAGCCTGTTTCAAGCAAACGTCATATGAGGCTCCTATCTGGGTTAGCCGCTCATTACAGGCCCTGGGCCAACACAGGCATGTTGCTGCTTCACATCACCCCAAAGATGCTGTTCTGGGAAGGAGGCTGCTGGCAGCCACCCTCCTGCCCCATCGCTGCTGCGAGCCCCTAACTCGTGAATGAATGCGGTTTTATTGAGAAAGGAGGCTCGGTCTTCTTAAAATTCCACGTTTTTTTCCAGGAAAAACCCTCCTTGCCTTTGCAATCTTATCTGCTGAGACACCAGGTTTGCGTTGCGGTGAGAAAGCACCTGCCTGCCCACTCCCTGGGCGCTGGAGCAACCATCCCTGCCTGTGCCATGCCCTCCCCTCGGCTCCCCGTGCCAAGCCCATGGAGCACAGCCCGTGTGCGCCGCAGCCACTCCAAGGCACAAGGGCCCTCGAGCGCTGCACAGCTCGCTGGGCCTTTGTGGGAGCGGAGGGGCCCTGCCCTCCACGGGGCCAACTCCAGCCTACACATGGGAATGGCAGCCCGTGGCCCAGCCAAGCGGCTGCACAGGGCCTGTTTAACAGGAGGTAAGCGTAGCAGGGAGGGAAGAATGCCACGATCCCCAGCTGGTACTTCAGTGAGACGCTCGGGACTGGAAGCTAACGTGGCACCCAGCCAGGACACCAGCATTAATAACTTCTTGCTGTACAGAGCCCTGGCCACCGGTGACAGCCAGGCCGGTCACCTCTGCTAGGAAAAGGCACAGGGCAGCCAGGGGTGGACACGGAGGGAAAAACATTTCTGCCAAATCACCAATGTTCCCCAACAAATTTTATGGGTTTTGCTGAAAAACACACATGTAAATAAACAACTGGACCCACATCTCCTTTGTTTGGCAACCAGAAGGCTCAGAGCTGCTTATGCAGCTGCATACATGGTGTCAGGGAGGGGTTTTGTTAAGAGGGAGATGAGATTTAGTCTCCCCTTATCTCCCTCAGGGAAATTTGTTCATTGGTGGCTGCCAACCTGAGCGTCCCCAGGAACTTGAGGATCACACAGTTCTGTGCCACAGAAACTCCCTTTCAAGCCTGTTTGTATTGCTAATTTCAGGAGAGCTTCCCAGGAAATTTTCCCACACCCTTTTATGGAGAAATTCAAACCCTGAAACAGGTGGGGGCAAGGAAGCGCTTGGGAGAAGGAACACCAGGGAAATGAGATGGCACACAGGGAGCAGGGTGCTACACAAAGCTGCTTTTCTACGACAAAAACCACGGACAGGACAGAGCTGGGGAAAACATGGCCATTGAAGGGAGAGTAGACAGAAGGAACATCATGTAGGGAGAACACACTGCACACAGCCCAGGGGCTGAGGATCCAGGGAGTATTTGCACTGTGAGGACCCTGGAAACGGTCCTCTGCTCTCACTTCATTCCACAGCTCCCTGTGAGCACTGCAGGACTCTGCAGAGTCCCACCACACTCACTTCTACCTGGGAAGCCTGTGTCGGAGTAGTTGGGGAGCTGCCCCACCCAGAGCAAGGAAAGCATTCCCTGCAGCCACTCCTGCCCAGGGAAACGGGACTGGAATAACTGAGAATAGCCCCCACACCCTCTCCCTTCCCCCAGCACTCCAAATCTCATCCTTACAGCAGTTCAAAATAAAGTAAGTTGTGACCTGTGGCAGTCACCCTGCTCTCTGCAGTTTTCCATATCTGGTTTGCACTCAGCCTGGGATGAGGAGCTAAAAACAAAGTAAGCAGCAGGAAAGGACCTGCATGGCCCTTTTTACAGGCAATACCCATGGCTCTGATTGCCCCTCCATCTTTCCAGCCCCAGCTTTGGATGGAGCTCGTTCAGATGAAAGAGGAAATAAGGAACGCTTCCAGTCTGAACTGCGCCAGGCTGTGGAGCAGCAACACCGCTGGAACAGCCCAAAGCCCCCTTCTCCCCTTCCAGCTTGTGAGTTTAGGAAATGAGCGGGACTGACCTGTGAGCTCGGGGAGGACGGGGGCACTCGGGAGAGGGGTCCGCTCTACACGGAACTCTAAAAACGAAATGCAAGACAGCTTAGGAACTCATCAACCCCCCGAGGGAGACCCCGCAGAGACACAGCAGCCGGGCTCTGCTGGGGGAGCCGCCTGCAGCCAGACTGTGGCCAGGCCAGTGTCTTCTTTAAACTGATTTATAACTGGTGCTGAAAGGTGCTGCACTCCTGCCCTGAAGGCTGAAAGGATCCATTTATCCTTAGAATAAATGTGGCCAGGGCAGGGTGCGTGCAAGTTTCACTGTGCAGCCTCAGGTCTGCCCTGGAGCACTGCTCTGTGACCTGGCCAATCCGACCTCTTGGTGGCAGCGCCAGCGGGTGCTCCGTACGTGCCACGCTCAGCCTGGCATGGGTTTACAATGAGGCACTTGAAGCCACTACAGCTGGATTCACCGAGAGCTTCCAGACAGCCAGGAGGCAACAGCAACTTTCAGCCATAGTCAGCCTGGGCTTGCCTCAGGCAAAGGGGAAACTTCCCATTCCCAGCCCCTAATATCAAAACTTGATGTATCAACCATCACACTGAGGGATGGAGTAAGGAAGGGATGCTCAGAGTTGCCACTTCTCTGAAAAACAGCAATATGAGTCTATCCATTGAGTGTGCTCTGCCTCGCTCCCCTGCCTGGCAGAAAGCAGGAGGGAGGGGAGGCCCCACAAAGCTCTGAGCAGCTGCGGCACAGCAGGTTCCACCCATTGATCGTGGAGTCCACGTTCTGAGCACATGGCAAGGTTGGGAGCTTGAAACCACCCAGTTTGCGGGGGATCTGCAGCCCCCTGGCCCGGCAGATGCTTTGTGGAGGCCGTGAGTGGTCCAGGTGCTGTTCAGAACACAAGTGCAGCGCTGCAGGCGCCTGCATTTCAGGTGCCCAGGAGTTCCCTGGCACATGGGGTTTAACATTCTGTGCTACTTTCAGAGCGGTGGCAACTCTGGTAAAGAGAGACAGACACACACAAAGGCGGTGAGACAGGCAGAGCTGCGGGGCCCTTCTGTCACAGCAGCAGCCCTACAGAGGAGTTCAGCACAAAGGGCGTCGGAGCAGCCTTGGGCTTTTCCTGCCACGGCAGTGTGAGGATAATCCTAATGAAGGACAGGCTGTTCCCACCTATTCCAGGGCTTCTCCCCTCCCCCTTCCACATCCGTCTCCAATTTAAAGAAAGACCAAACAGGGGAAAGGGTGAAAGGGGCAGAGCCTGGGTCATGGATCATGCCAGGGACTCCCGTCACCTGAAGGCAGAACAAAAAAACAGCAGGGAGCTCCACTCACCAGGAAACTGGTAAGTGTAGCCAGGTGCAATGCCAGTGTAACTTCGACTCGCGTAGGTGGCAGCTTGGAAGCCTGGATAACCTGGGGAAGAGAAAAGGGCTCTGTCAGTGCAAGCTGGCAGGGTCCGTGTCCTCAGTGCCTGGCTGCTCCTGAGCAGCATGACCATCCTTTGGCACTAGAAAGCGGAAATTGGGGGAACAGCAGAAACCCCAGGAGAGTGCTGGGCAGAGCGCACAACGCGTGCGAGCCTGCACAGGAGTTTTAGCAGGCCCGTTTAATTCTTCCTCACTCCAAACATGTAAGGACATGGAGATTTCCTTCTCGAACTCCCAGCTCTGCAGGCTAAGGCTTTGTGATGCATCAGCTGGATTTGCAAACAGGAGATCAGGGAGGAAGGGGCATTTGAACGGCTGAATAGCTCTGAGTCACTTTTGCACCAGAAGTGCCGGGGAATGCAGGCAGAGCACTTCTGCCCAGCTCCAGGCGGGAGGGCAACTCCTGCTGTTCCCGGGGAAGCTGACCACCTATACAGAACAAGCCTCTGAGAACGCAGGGCACTGACTCAGAGATGAATATTTGATTTGAGATCTCCAAAGACATGAATATGTGGATTTCCCAGTGACTCAGCTTGGGCCTCGCTGCTTTAAAATTCAGATGGCTTAGAAAAGGCAAAACCCGAAACCACAGGCTGGAGATTTATTTTCCTTCAATAAGTCAAGTGAAAACATTGGGGAAAAAATGCCCTTTTGGGGGTTTTGTTTCAGTGACTAACTGCTACTCAGCAGGCTTAGCACTGAGAGCCAGGCTGAGTACACCCTGCCCAGCAACACCAGTGATGATCCTGAGCAAACAGTGCTCTTGGGTCAGCTCAGGCCTGGCTCAAATGAATGTGGGAACAGAGAGAAGCCAGGAACAGCACCCGTGCTGGAAGGATCATGCTGACTCTCAGATCCAGGCATGAGGGTTTGCAGACCTGCAAGTACAGGCTACCAATGAGGGGTTTTTTGGTTTTTTTGTTAATCTTTTATCTGAACACATTTGCCTTGGACATGAAACCCAGCCTGCTTGTCACCAACTTCTCCTTACAAGATAGTCCCACAATAAATGTATAGCTTTCCCTGCAATACCAGATAATTCCTCCACCTGAGAGGGAGGGAACAGAGTGAGACAAAACTGAACTAGAACTAAAAGGGCATTTTCACAGTCCTTAAATGGCAGTGGAGACATTTATACAGACCGCTGTTTCAAGCGGAAGTTCAGGGGCTCTTTAATCAACTAATTAATCAGAAAGCCTGCATAAGAGTGGGAGTAAGATGCCTGGGCACAGATTACTCCACACTCAGTTCTGTGGTTACATTCCACGAGAGGCATTAAGGAATTACAGTCCATGTGCTACGGCACTGCAGGTCCCCTGAGGAGCTGCCGAGGAGCAGAGCTGGGCCGGGCCGGGCCGGCTGTCGCAGGGCAGCGGTGACACGTTTGCAGTTTTTCCAGGTGCCACCAGAGGGCAAGTCGCGATCGCAAACAGGTCCCGGCGCCCCCGCAGCGCCCCCGGCCCCGCACGGGGAGCGCTGCCCTTGGCCGCCCCGCCGCTCCCGGAATAAACCGCTAAGCTGCTGCCTGGCACGGCCGGGAGCGGGGGGAGAGCTGGGGAGCTGTCCGGGGGCTTACCCAGCATGCCGATCCCCAGCATGAAGGCATCCATCCCGTAAGGCATGACTCGGGACCGCCCTCGTGCCGAGCCCGTCGGGGACATCACCTCCTTCGGCTGAGCTTTTTTACACTCCACCTGCCACAAGAAAGGAAGGATCAGGCTTTGGCTGTCCTGGGCACAGGAAACTGCCACAGGCACAGGACACCGCCACAGAGCACAGGCAGGCCAGGCAGGGCTGCCTGTCCCAGCTCCAGCCACTGCTGTCATCCCACTCCGCTGCCCTTCCCTGGCATCCCTGTCTCCTACCTGCTCACTGCAGGCCTTCCCTCACCCTGCAGCTGCCAGTGAGGAGCTCAAACACTGCTCTTCTCCTGGTGCTGCCCCTGATGTTCTGCCTGGCTCTGTACCAGGGCCTCAAAGCCTAATTTTCTTAATTTCTGATTAAAGGTAAAACCTGCCCCCTCCCAGGCCACCATGAAGTTTTGTGTGATTTCAGAACCTCCAAGCACGGCACAATTCCTTGTTACAGTTAGCTCTCCTCCCTGAGAACTCACTACTGTGCTGGTTCACCCCCACATGACAAGTTTTTTTCCCACACTGACTGCTGTGATTTTGGGGAAAAGACTCAATCCAATTCCCCACTGCAGAGAAAAATGATTTGGGAGCCAAGTTCCTCACACCCTGCCCCTGTGGCACTGCCCTGCTCGCTCCAGTACCTGTGTCCCTCCTCCCCCAGGTTCTGCCCCAGACACTCACCATCTTGTTGTTGATCTCATGGAAGTGGATTTCACACACTTTTTCCACAATGTCTTCGCTTTCAAATGTGACGAACCCAAACCCTGGAGAAAAGGCAAAACTCCTTGATCAGGTCAGAGCTCTCACAGTTTGCACCCGCTACCCACAGCCTTTTATTAGCAGAAGAAAGGGACAGTACAATCAGCCCTTTCTAAAACAGCTGTCACTCATCTTCCCTCTCCAGCAAATCCTGCTTTTATGCACAAGAACAGGACTATCCCCTTATAGATTCTCCTTTCCTCCTCATCCTGTACTTCCTACCCTCTCTGAACCCAACAGCTCTCAAAACCAGATTTGGGTGTTTTTTAAACTCCGCTATTTGCAAGGCAAAGCACACGGCTGGTAACAGGGGGGAGGATCCGGGCAGACGCTCACACAAAGAGTCGGTGGGGGAACCAACAGCTGCTTGCCAGGACACCACCATCCTCGCTCAGTGCACCCCACCAGCAGCAACACCCTGCAGCTCCCTCGGCAGGCACGGGCCATAAAGCCTCGTGTGAGCAGGCACATCTCAGCAGTGCAGCTGCACAGAGCCAGGCAGACACAGGCACAGCGATTTGCAAAGTTTCACCAAAGTGAGGTTCGTATCTGGGGTAAGGCAGGACAGCGTGTTCCTGGCCCCTGGCCCACGCTCACACCTCCTTTCTCTCACCAACCCCTCTGCTGACAGTTTTGGCAAAGCCCAGCTCGGGTGGGCAGACTGAACTCCTCTCAGCTGACTGCAGCCATTTCCGGAAAACTGAGGCAGGTGGGAGGATGTCTAAGCTTGCTGTACAAGCAAGCTGGGATTAAGGAGAGCTTTCTGCTTTCCAGAACTGGCCAATTCCATGGTGTTTTGAAATAACTTTTGAAAGCAGATGGGGATCCACTGCCCAGAACCCAACCTTTCCTCCATACTGCCAGAAACATTTCTCTATAAACTCCTTTGTCTGTCTGTGACCAGGTCGTTTCACACCATTCACCTCAAGACCCATGAGCAGAGTAGCTCAGGAATTCAAGAGCAAAACTCTGATGCCAAAACCAGTCCTGAGCCCTGTCAGGCCGTCACTAGGCCTGCTGTGCTCTGGGCTGAGCCCGTCACTGCCAACACAGCGGCTGGCAGCTCTCCCTGCTCCTTCCCAAACAACTCTTTAATTGGACCAGTGACTGGGAGGTACCCAGGGCACCTCCCAGCAGGAACAGGGGTTAACACTTCTTCCCCTTTAAGATGAAGCTGGAACAACATCCGAGGCCTGGTTGTCGGAGTAGATTTAATGGCTTTAGAAAAAAGCAAAAACCTGAAGGGCACAGAGGGTGTTCCCTCGCTGCTCTGGGGGCAGAGGTGCTTGGAAGTGCTTCAAACAACATACACAACAGCAGCCAGCACAGGGCTGTTACTGGCACTGGTTGGGAAGAGGCAGTTTGCAGGTTAAGTTGTGGCCAATAAATCTCCGAGTTGGATGCAAGTGTCGAGCCCTGCCTCGCTACCAGGTAGTCGGTCCGAGGACTCACCAGGAAGGCAGGAGGCAAGGATGGCCATGGGTGGGCTGGGTCCGGATGGCACAAATAGTACAGCCTTGCTCCCATCCTGTAACCAGACTCCACCAGCAGAACTCGGGTAAGAAAAGGTGACCTGGGAGCACAAGCAGGCTCCGGGCCGAGGAAGGGGTGAGGAGCAGGCACTCTTCAGGCTCTCGTGTCAGCTTTCCTGGAGCTCAGATTACTCGAGACAAGGTAAGACACACACTGCGGGCTGGAGCCACGGAGGTGAGCGGGCAGGGGAGGGGACCATCTCCTCTCACATATCTGCAACTCGGCGAGTTTACAGCACAGGAAACGCACTGGACAAAAGCTCTCTGTGCTGCAAGGGCCGCTGGTAAAGGATGCAGATGCAAAAGAATGGGGCGACTGGAGGCAAGATAAAGAGCAGCTGCGACCTGCATCCCCTGCTGCTGGGATACCAACCCCTCCCTAGGCCAGGCAGGAGGCAGACCCTCTGCAGTTCCCTCTCCTAGGGCCAGAAGGCTGCTCTCACCTCGGTGTCGGTTGGTCGTTTTGTCAAACATCAGCATCGCGTCGTCCACCTGCAAAGAGAAGGGCTGCGATCAGATTATTGCTGCTGCCACAAGCGTTCTCCAACACAACTGTGCAGAGCTTCCCGGGCCTCCCCAAACCTCAGGGGATCAAGGGCAGACCTCCTGTCCCCTGTAAGGAAATGGTGTGCACACACACACAGAGCAGTCACCACACCAGGCACTTCCCTGAGCCACAACCAGCACGGTTCCCCCACCAGTCCGGGGCAGGTGCTGCCGAGCTGAGCCCCCTCAGCCCAGCCCCTGGCAGCAAGCGACCCCGATTGTTTGCCTGCGGCTCCAGCCAGGGGCAAGGAGCAGGGAAGGCATTGTTCCCAAATCCCAGCCTCAAAGGAGAGGAGAATTAAAGGGGGGGAGAGAAGCAAAGCTGGAGAGGGAGAGGAATAAGGGGCCTCCCAGCGACGGGGGGAAGCGGAGGCCTCAGACAACAGAGCCTGCCTGGGAAAGCTGGGAAGCGCCCCCGCCCCCACCCCAGAGGAGCCTTTCCTCTAAGTGAGGTTTCCCACTGCTGGAGGCTGTAATTAGAGCAAATTTACTGCAAGGCCTGAGCAGGGCTGCCTTCCCGGGGGGAGGGGCGGCCGGATCCCATCCCCCAGCCGGCCTGGGGCTTCTCTCCTCCCCAGCGAGCACATCACCGCCTGGTGCCACTTTCCCCCCCATCTTCCCGCGGGTGCTGCCTTGCAGAGCCTCATCCAAACCGCTCCGTGGGTCAGGCTGAGCAGGGTTAAAAAATACACTTCAATCCCCTCCGTGTAAGCTCCAGTGTAAACCTGTCCCACTGACCCATCCCTCCTCTCTAATACCACTGCCTTAATCCGATTATGAAACTGGACGTGCAAGTGCTCAGGGGAGGTGGCAGCAGTCTCTGGCCAGCAGCTGCCCTGGCCCTCCTCCTCCTCCGCCTCCTCCATGCGAGACAGCCGCTCCCCGGGCAGCAAGTCCTGCACGCCCCCAACTCCACGGGATTGCTGCCTTGCCTCCTCCCGGGAAGCATCTGCATCGCTGCCTTCTCCGGAACAGCCACTGGTGAGGGCAGAGCTGCCCCTACCCTGGCACAGGCAGCCATGAGCTTTGCCTGCGGAGAGCCCACAGCCCCTGTCAGGGAAGGGAGAGGCTCCTACTCTCAGCCCCTCAGGACAACATGGGACACCTGGCTCCACCTCAGTTCCAGGAGGATGGAAGGAGCCCTTGCAAATGTTTCCAGTACCATCATAAGCAGACAGAGATCATATCTGATGCCCTTGGCCTTGTCTAACACATCCACTCCGGGTGACAACAGACAACCTGGCTCCTGCTCATCTCACACTCTTCCTGCCCTGGCTCAGCCTCCCTCAGCCAAGTTAACTAACACCTGAGAAATGTGCCAGGCATCCAAGCTGGAGATATGGGGGACATAAGACTTCAGACAGATCTGAAACAATTCCTCATCAGCTTCCCAAGACATAGGCAGGGAGATGGGCACTGGGGGCAGCTCATCACGCTGCCAGTTCCCCACTGCCCCTTCCCTTCACGATGCAGCACTACTGTGACATGCTGGGGGGAAACTTGATGTTTCAAAATAGTACAAGAGGTTTTATTGTCTGGGTTTGTTCATTTTAAAATCTAGATCCATTCCACCTCCCAGTTCACAAAAAAGGCTGGGAAAAGAGCTGTCCCCCTCCCAAGTAAACACTGGGAGGAAGCTGTGTCAATGGTACTCTGAGGCAGTGCCTCTGCCCAAGACTTCAACTCAGGTAGCTGGAGAACACAAACCCATCACAATAAGAGATGGGCACAAGAAAAAAACTCCCAGTGGTGATGAGCAGAGTCCTGCTGCTGACTTACTCTGCCTGACCTGCCCTCCCCTCTTCTCAGAGCCTGGGAAGCAGGAGCAATTCCAAGTGGTAAAGCCCAATGCACATCCACACAAATCCACAGCACAGTAATATCCTGGGCTGCAGCCTTCCTCCATCTAATATTCTATGACCTGAGCTTTATTCCCAAGGTTCTGCTTTGAGATCAGGCGTCTAATAAGCACCCCAAAAAAGTGCTCCCCTCGCAAAAACATATTTACTATAATACATGTACTCTGAGAGCTGTTTCCTGCCGTAAACTGCACCTTAGACAGATACCTAGGTGTCTATCCACACTGAAATGTGAAATAATCTCACCCTGCTCAACACCAGGGCTTTCAACCCCACGTGTGGCTAAAACTGACGGGATTTTTACTGCCACCAAAACCCACCACGAGCATCTTTACGCCTCCTGCCAGGGGTGGCCTCAGCACAGAGCTCTTGCTATGGGAGTGGGGGGGAGTGGGGTTAGCCCCGCCTAACACCGAGCCTACAAACCAACAACCCAGCAGCTATTGTGGCCGTGAACCACCAACCAACCACCACCACCACCACCACCACCACACACCTCTCCCTCCCTCCCACTCTCCCCTTCCCGGCTGGGCCGCGCTGGGCCCCAACAAAGGGGCGGCCGCCGGCGGGGCCGTCGCGATGGCAACGCGGCCGCCATGGCAGCTGGGGCCCGGATTAGCAGCTCACAAAGCCGCCCTGCAGCGCTTCGATGCCCCGTGGCCTGCGATGGGGGTGCGGGAGGGCACCCAACGGGGGCCTCTGGGCCCCCGTTGGGTGCCCTCCCGCACCCCCATCGCAGGCGAGTCGTCGCTCCCAGGGAAGCTCTCTGATAGCTTGACACCTTCCACCCCTTGGTGCCAGGGCCTCACCACCCTCACAGCAAAGAACTTCCTGCTGAGATCCAGTCTAAACCTCCTCCTCTCGGCCTGAAGGCATTCCCCCACCTTGTCCTGTCACCATGCGCTCTTGGGAAGGATCCTGGGAACCTGGTAAGTCTGAGCTCTGAGGAGTCAAGACAGGATGACTTGGTGCTCCTTGCTCTCTCCTCTCTAGATCCTGAGTGTTCCCGTGCCTCTCCTGGACAGGCAGGAGGAAAGAAGAACAGTTCTTCTCCTGCCAGGTCCTAGAAAACTGTGGGGCCACTTGGAAGAAGAGTGAACAGAGTTACAAAGCCCTTTCCTGAGACAGTTAACTCCTCCAAAGAAATGCTTTAAAAGGGCATCCTTAGCAATTCCTTTTCACACAGTCCCAATCCAATTCCAGAAGTAATAATGAATCCAAATGACTTGGAAAGTCTCTCTGAAAAAGTATTTTCTAAGATGAGGACAGCACGACTGAAACTTCAGCACCTCACACTTAAAGATGCCATAATGGTAAATGATCCATCCAGCCTTGGTCAAAAGGCCTGAGTTTTTTTAAAAGGTTTAATCCCATCCTAATATCTTTCAATCTTCCTGTTTCAGTCCCAGGTGTCTGCAAAGAGGAAGCAAATGGCAGTCTCATGCAGATTTAAAAAAATAATAATTTCCAACACAAGTTCTTTGCGAAATGTTGGATGCACTTTCAAAAGGGTAGATTTTGAAAGTTGAAAATATTCAAGCAAAGGTTTTCAAGAGATGGGCACCTTCCACCTGAACAGCAAACAAAAATGGCTGGGCTGGTCCTAGAAGGAACCACTGCAACATATTTGTAGAAAAGTCAGGCAGAAGAATAATAACTGCAGAGACAGCTTCAATATGGAAAACACAAACCAAACTATCTAGAAACCACTCGCCCATCCTGTCAAGAGAGGGCATTAGCAACTCTCAAGGTTCTCCCAGTTGCCAGGCCGATTCCAGGGAGAAGGATGCATGGACACAGAGCCTGGATCCAGGGAGCAGGTCTGCTGCACCCACACAGCACTACGAGGACCCTCCTTACCCCGCTCTGCAGACCTGCTCCCAGAACTCTGGGAATGAGACTCATCCAAGGGAACAGAGCCTGCTCCATGCCACAGGTGAGCAGCACAGCCTGTCCAGGTGTTCCTGCCCACTCCCACAGGGGCACCTGGCAAATATCAGATGAACCCCAGAAGACCAGAATGACCATTGCTGCTACAGTGTTTTTGGCTATGTGCCTACCAGATGCGGAGCACAGAGAACCCTTTGTTCCAGAGGCATTGTTACCACAGGCCAAACTGCCTCCTGCCGCAAGAGGGGTGATCAGATTCCCCTTCTCCTCCCCTCCCCATCTGTTCACTGCAACCATGTTACGCGTGAGAATTTGCATAAATTGCCCTCTGATCTGTGGAAGAAAATCCAAAATCCAGTTTGGAAATCCACAGCAGGTTGACAAGTAGCTTTGATCCCTGAAATTTCCAGAGAGCGGCAGATTAAGGATTAATTAATTAACATTCTCCCGATCCAAAGTAAGGGAAATCAGGCCCACCATAAGCACAGAAACCAGTCTTCCACTACAGACATTCCCCATCAGTATCTGAAGGTTCTCCCATTAGTCAGCAGGGAAACTCACTTCACATACCCAAGTCGACCACACCATTCTTCTGGCATGTGCACATGAGTATGCATTTGTGACAGACACAAACCCTCATCAGATCCACACCCTTGGATACGGTGGTTTTCTCTTGTCGGGACAGTACCAGAGTCAGCGCCCGAGTGATTTCTCAGAACCTCTCAGGCAAAGGGTCCAGAATTTGGACACAGTATTAGATGGCAGCCTAAAGGTCAGAACCCTCCTCAGACCTCAGCAGATCTTTTTTCTTGTTTGCTTCCAGGGTATTTTTAGAGAGCAGATCTCTCTCTGGGCACGAGCTGCCTCACCGAGAGGCTGAGCCCTCACGACCGACTCATCCACATACGCAGATCACCTGCAGGCCCAGGGAGATGCAGACTGGGTTTAAGCACTTTCCAAGCGCCCTTGGTGCCACCGCTGATTAGTGAGTCATGCAAAGACGTCACTGTCAATGTATTTCCTGCACTGCTGCTTCACGGAACGCAAATGCACACAACAAAACCCTGAGTTCAAACACCTGATTTGGGTCCAGGCCCCCATTTCTTTCAGGATCTCTGCGCTTCTAGTGTCTGGAAGGATCAACTTCTCTCCTAATGGCAAACAGAAGACTGGCTTCA
This sequence comes from Myiozetetes cayanensis, assembly GCF_022539395.1. Lineage (NCBI taxonomy): Eukaryota > Metazoa > Chordata > Aves > Passeriformes > Tyrannidae > Myiozetetes > Myiozetetes cayanensis. Next base: position 3,935,565 of record NW_026087423.1, read on the forward strand.
CCAAGCAGAGCAGAGATCTGCTTTGCCCAACACCTCCCAAGATATCAACCAGCTACAGAAGACTTTGACATGGAGACAAAGCAAGGATATTACCACGGACCCGAGAATACTCCATCATCTTCCAAGCTACTTGTGATCTGGGCATTTCCTGAACTCAAAGAGGTGTTTGTGTATTTAAAAGACCTTCCAGGAATCTGCCCAATCATTTTGGAGCCTATGCAAATTCTAGTAACAACATCCTGCAGCAAAGATTTCACAGTTTAGATAAGTTCCACGACAAAAGAACTTATTTGTTCTAAGCCTCCTCCTATCCTGCAATTTTTATGACTTTCTCTACCACAAAACTTCATCAGATCAACTCTTCAAATAGAAAGATGATCTGCATTCTTTCAGTTTTGATTTGACACAAATAACCTTGCTTACAAGATCAGAGACCCAACGGACCAAAGAAATTACTCTGACGGACAACCCCTTTTCCTCCCCAAAAAGAATACAGAACAACATGTTCCCACAGGTTGAAGTAGAAAAGGAGGAAGCTGTGACTTGAACTCCTCTGGCATTCTCATACACGTTGAACTAGACAGAGGACTAGCTGTGCCTGAGGTGGTAGTGCAAGATACCTTCCTCCTCTCTCTTTCAGGTTTCAGTGAGGGTGGTAGCCTGAATCTAGAGAGGCTGTTGAAATACTTCCTTGTGCTGTCTAGAGATCTCCAACACCATCCAGCTTAAGCCAAGACACTTAGCCACACATGCTGTGAATGGAAGCCTTTCCAGGACTTCTGTCCTACAGTTGAAAAAATAATCTCCTTTAGAAAGCATGTGCATGGCCTGAGCTTGCATCTCAGAGAGATTTGAGTTTTGGAACCAGAGAAGTGTTTCCTAGAGATCCCACTATGTACAAAGCCCCAGCAGCTGCACCTGACAAACCACAGCCAGCCTGAGATCCCTTCTCAGTCTCTCTCACTGTACTAAAAAAACCCACACCTTTGTATTTTCTCCTTCAGGAAAACAGCAGCCCATATTTTTCAGTCACAGTTTTGGAACAGAAAAGAAAATGAAGTGATCCCTCTTTGAAGCAGAGAAACTCACACTGTATTTGGGATCCTCTTTGAAGCTTCACCTTTTGTGCCTGTTAAAACCAAGTATTTTGATATGAAGAACTGGGGTGCCAGCCTCTCCCTGTCTTCCTTTATCCCTAAGTAACACTCATGGATCTCCTCTTCACACATTTCCATCTTCCTTTTGCCACTTCCATTTTACAATGCTGAGAGAAGGTTTTAGACACAGCAAGGAAAGAAAACAAATCAAAACAAAAATAGGAGAGGGAGCGGAAATGCCAAAATAGAAAAGTCAGACTTGGGAATTTTGTTTTATGAACCAGAAAACCATTTCCTCTGCAGCCCAACTAAACCCCCTTTTTTTTTTCCTGCTAATGGACATCTGAGGTGTGTTGCTTCTGACCCCAGATGCACCAACATGAGCTACCTTGGTAGACTTGAGAGCTGCAGTTCACGGATTTGGACTGGAGAGAACATTATGATAATCTAATTTGACCTCATCTGTTCTGCAGGCCATAGCACTTCCTCTTGTAATTCCTTCAGCATGTGCATGCTTTCTGTCTGGGCTAAAATGTATTTTTCAAAGGCATCTATCTAATTTAAAGGCCTTAAGTGGTGGCAAATCTAACACACACTTAGGCTTGTGGCCTGGGGGTTACTAAGAACGTAACCTTCATGCAAAACCTATTCAGCAGGACTCCCCTGGCCTCGGAAGCAGAGGATGATCCCTCCCTGAAGCTGAGACCCAAACTGAGCTTCCCACTGGATTCTCCAAGATTGACTAAAAATTAACCCTGGGAACCTGGTACCTTGAGCTTGAGGAATCAAGACAGGATGACTTGGTGCTCCTTGCTTTCTCCTCTCTAGATCCTAAATGTTCCCATGCCTTTCCTGGACAGGCAGGAGGAAAGAAGAACAGTTCTTCTCCTGCCAGGTCCTAGAAAAGTGTGAGGCCACTTGGAAGAAAAGTGAACAGAGTTACAAAGCCCTTTCCTCAGCGGGTAACTCCTCCAAGGAAATGCTTTAAAAGGGCATCCTTAGCAATTCCTTTTCACACAAAATACACACAAGTAATACTGGACCTAAATGACTTGGAAAGTCTCTCTGAAAAAATGTTTTCTAAGGTGAGGATAGCACAACTGAAACTTCAGCACCTCTCAAAGAGGCCATAAATTGAGATGAAAACCTCAGAGTCAGATGCCTGGAGCACCTCTAAAGAAGGGATCCTATGAGACCTCTGAAACCTGGGAGGCCCAAAACAGCCACCAACAGAGCCTGTGTATCAAAATCATGTTCTCCATGAGTCACATCTGAAACTGAACACAACAGACCTTTCTTAGCCCTACAAACCATCAGAGCACATTCAGAGCTCAAAATCCCGTAGCTGAAGGCCACGGAGGCTTTCCTCTGAAACACACTTTCCGCTGATCCTACCCATCAGCCACACCGAGCTATCTACTGGAGAGAATCTCAGGGAACAGCTCTCCAGGCCTTGGGTGAATTATTTGAGGCTTAGTCTGGAAGATGGTTCCAGGCCAGGAACGATGCTTTACACAAGAGCTCTGAGGAATCTCTCAGCTGAAGTGAGCAGATGAGTCAGAAAACTGCCCCAAAAACCGCGAGTCAACGTGCCCAGCCCTGACCTCTCCCCACGGACACTCCCCTGAGCCAGGAGTCCATCTGCACCCGCCTCGTGCACGCTGGGAGCGCCGCACGTTGTCCGGGATGCTGGTGCAAATCACACCGAGCTGTGCAGGGCTCTCCCTTCTGCCCAGTCCAGAAAACAATCTGACACAACCAGTTCTTGCCAGTCTCTGACGTCAGGACACCTCTCAGCACACCAGTAAACAAGAGGAGCATAACAGCACAACACCCCAAAAGAACTGGGAAGGACTGCTCAGAGCAGAGCAGCTCTACCTGCCTGCAAACCGAGTGCCCGTGACATCCTTCTGCTTCAAATTAACAGCCATGCAGTGAGGTTAGAAGGGGACTATGCCCAAGACATTTTTGTTTTCCTATCAAATACATCCATCAGCAGGCCAGGAGAACTTGCAAGTCAAACAACCTTCAGGTAACATGAACACCACACCACCTTTAGTGGTGGCACCTTCAATGACACCACTGAAAGTGTCCTCCTTCCTCCTCCTGGGGAGGTTTGAGTTTGTTTATTTCTAATAGAAAATTAAACCACATGGACTTAACAACTGGCAATCAGGGGACATCTGACCACTTTCTCTTAGGACTGAACAGAAATACAGAGTCCCACTCTGCACACCAGCACATGCAGATTTGACTTCAGAAGCTGAACAAAGGTTCTGAGCAAATACTTCTCCTAAACTTTTTGCCCAGAAGTTTCAATAATGTGGCAAAATTGGTTACAAAACTCCTTTTCACCAGGTAATGTACCTTAATATAACATCATCCTTTTGTAGGATCTTTCAAAAGAAAATTAAATTAATACCAAAGCCTTTATGCCCACACTCTGCAGTTTCATGCTACTTCCCTCCATATCCACGATGGTGTCTGCAGCATTCTGGCCATGTTACTGCCCACCAAACTGTGTCTGCCCCAAAACTGGGCAGGAAGGTCACAACAGATACAGAATCCATCACTGCCTACCCCAAAGAGCAAATCCCTGCACAACACCACCAAACAACAGTAAAACAGTGTCCTGCCACAGGGGTGACCGCATTCGGCACTTGGGTACGATGATCCCCTTCAGTTCCTAATCCCATTAAAAATACTGGAATCCTTCAGTCTAATGCTGTTGAGATCACTCCTGAGGATGCTGAAAACCTCCTGATGCAGCTGAAGAGCCAAGACTAAATCCCCTTCCACCCTCTGATTCGGTCCAGACTCACAGTTTGCACACCTGGATGTCATGGACCATGGCACAAGTGACTTCCAGCCACAGAAGTTCACCCTCCCCTGAGCCACCACCTGCCACAGAAGAGCCAGACCAACACAAGGGACAGTCAGAGTGTCAAACTTTCTTTAAATTTCCAAAACTTACACCACCACTTGCCCAAGACTCAGCAGGAGAAGTTTCAGGACCAAAAGGCTTATTTTTCATAAAGGATTATCGAAATACCAATCACAAGAAAATGGCCAAAATCAGAGGTTTGATGCTGCAGCCACTCCGTTAGGAGTGTCTACAAACTTTTCTCCAGCGTTTCAACAATCTGCAAATCTGTGAGCCACACGAGGCTTCTGGATAGGGAAAAACTGGAAAACCATTTCCCTTAGCCGAGGTACCAGCAACTCTGGGAATAAGCAGAAACTCTGTTTCAAATCACCACCAGGCAGGAGTCACTGGCTGTAGCCCCTACAAGGACATTACAGCCAGCCACGTCTGTAACTGACCTTCAATCTACTTAACCCTTGCAAAAGGCTCACAAGCTCCTAATCCCGCCCCCACAGAAGTTCAGAAAACTCCTTTTGCCCCAGAAAGAACAGCTTTGATCCAACACCACTCAAGAGACTTACCTTCCCGAACTGCTCGAAATATTGTTTCACATCCTCCACAGTAGTGTTCACAGACAGACCACCCACAAATATCTTCTTCGTTCGGGTCACCATCTGGAAAAGGGAAGGACAGGAATTCACCAAATAAACCCAGAGTGAGCAGAGAATGAGACTCCTAAGGCCACTAACTCCCCTCTGCTGCCGGGAAGCGCCGGTCCCTTTGCTGCAGCTGAGCTTCCCCCTTCTCAAAGCCCTCTCGCCAAACACAACTGGTAAATCTGTCCCACGCCAGACTGATGCTCTCCCCCTCACACCATCCCATCCTATGTGCCAGCACCCAGACACCACCTCCTCATCAGGCAGCACGTTACCAGCCTCTCCCCTCACTATCGCACCACCGCTCCCTTGGCACTGTGACAGCACCCAAATGTGTGGGGCACAGCTGTCCCCTCCCCAGCCCCGCCACTCTGCACAGCCACCCTGCTCCAGGCGACCCCAGAGGTGCCTGCTCTGCTCCCAGACAGGAGGCCTGCCGGCACAGGTAGGCTCTCCAGACTTTACCCTCCCAGCTCACAGACTGCACAGCATGCAGTCTTGCATGGAATAAGCCTCATTTCACACCCATTCCCCAGACACTTAAGTGGAGCCCGGTCAACTCCCAGTTAAATGTCTTTTGCCTATGCAAGAAGGCAAAGGGAAGATCCCTCTGCCACTTGTCACTGACGCAGCTGGGACAAGGAAGAAAACTAACTACCCTGAGAGGGGCCATGGCTGCCAGGCTGAGGCACACCGACATCCTTTGAACTGGCTCTCCAGCTGCATCCTCCCCTTAGCTGCTTGGCTACACCCCTGCTCTCAGAGGAACACATGGTCCTAATTACCCCAAGGAGCATAGGGCTAATCCGCAGCAATTCCCTGGCTTGGAGAGCAGCCCGTTCTAACACTAAAGCACCTTCTGTCACCAAACTGCTTAATGGAATTAACCCAATTCCTACCATGTGCTTCCTGGCTCCAGTTACTCGGGATACCTGCTCACCAATTGTTCTCAGTGCCTGAACCCCTCACTCCCCTCCCAGCACCAGCCTCCTCTTCCCTCCCTGCTTCTTGACACAGCTTCTCCCCAGCTCTTTCACCCGTAACAGCACTTGGAATAGAGACTCTAAACTTCAAAACTCACATCCAAGAGCCAAGTTAAAGGAAGACCCGAAGGCTGAAGGCAGTCTCCAGCCTGCTGCTGGCTCTTCAGTTAAAAGTTTCTAAGCTGCACACCTGGAAAAAGTTCCTGCCACTGCACATTTCAATGCAAGAGCCTTCTATAGATAAGGTCCAACACAAAACTCATTCTGCCTTTTCCAGTGCTGAAGCACACAAGGGCATTTCACAAAGTGAAATCCTTCTCCCCTTCCCTGCCGTACACCTATTCATACACACAGGTGCACACACAGCACTCTTCCAACCCGTATCACAGCGCAGCACGGAGCTGTTCTGTATCTCCTAAGGCCTGGAACGTGCAAACACCTTCTGCAACCTTGGAAGGACTAAGTTCACCCTGAGCAGCATTTAATCCACCAGCTTTAACTAGTGCATCCTAAAGGACAACCGAGGGGCCTCCTGGTTCCTCCAGTGCCACGCAAACCCCCAGGACTGAGCTCCAGGTGAGTCCTGAGCAAACCCCAGCGAGTGACACTGTTGTGTGCACTGACAGCCTTGCACAGAGGGACAAGATTCACCACCACAAATTTCACCCTTTGGGGTGCAAGGGCTGCCTGCAGTGCTTACCTTGGGCTGTGCTCGGCGGGGGAACGCTACCTTCGGGTCAATCTGAAAGAGATGTGGGGAAGAACAGGTGAACATGCTTTTCCTGCCTATTTACAGGCACAGCGTTTCCTCCATGTGCACGGCTGTCTCTGCCCACGTGGCACCTTGCTAAAAACCCAAGGAATCTACCTGAGGTGCATAAAATTAAGCTGGCTGCAGACATCTTTCCCTCTTAGTAAGGTGTGAGCCAGGGAGACTACAAGTCCCAGCATGCAGTGGTCCATCTCTGGCTGAGCGCTGGCCAGATGCACTGAGAGCCCATCACATGCTGGGATTAACAGGCTGGGCTGCGCCCTCCCGCTCGGCCTGCCCCTGGGTGCCCTGCATCACCAGCCTCATGGTAAAAGTGCTTTCTTTTGCCTTTCTGCTCTTACCCTTCAGTCTGCCTACAAGTACAGAGTTCACCTGGGCAGTAACAGGACAGAGAAGAAGCAGCACACAGGGAGCCCAACATTTCATCCCTTCAAACACAGGGCGAAGCAGCACAAGAGCAGACAGGATGGCACGAATTAACCCGAGGAGCCCCGGCCGCGGAGGCCGCGGCCGCAGGGAACATGCTGCCCCTCTCCCCAGGCTGCGCCGCACACAAAGCCGCGATGCCTCCCTCCCTCCCTCGGCGGGCTGAGCCTCCATTGTGCCTGCTCGGCTTCCCTGTAAACCTGCTGCCGGCCGGAGCTGCCGGCCCCGCGCCGCCATCCAGGTGCCGCGCGTTCTGCTGGGCTCAGCACGGAGGAGCCCGTGCCTGCGTTGGCCTCACACCACCACCAGCACCACCACAAAAGCTGGGACAACACTAATGCAGCTGCAAGTCAAACACCCACAAAGCTTCCTCTCCTTCTCAGCCACCACCTCTTTCTTTATAGCCTATTTTTACAGCAACTCCTGAAAAGTTACATCACATCGGGGATGATCCAGACCTACAAATCAGCTTACAAAGACCTGTAGTAAAGGCAGGTCTGGCTCATCCCTGCACTTGGACAGGCTGCAGCTGGGAGGGCAGCCTGGAGCGTTGTCCCATCAGCCGGGCAGCTCCAACAGCCCAAAAGGAAGCTGTGTTTCTCCAGCTCCTCTCACTGCTTTGTTCAGCTTTCCAGCCTGGCTGCCCTCCCGTCCCGCATCCTTTCACTTGTCACACAGCCCCGGAGCTTGGCCCCCCTGTGCCCTTCCACCAGCTTCTCTCCCTGCCTTCCCCACCTCCATCCTGACTCACAGCTTACAACATAAATAAACTCAGCACGTAGGTAAACAGAGGCAAAAGTGAAGAGCACAAATAAACTCAAAAATAAACCTCCCTCCCCAGGCTCCAAGAGCCAGCAGATTAGCAAACCCTCTGGTGCCTCCCTGGGGCATCGGAACCGTCCAGTCCCTGCCCTCCCCTCCCCGCACACAACACACACCCCCACTGCTTCCTGGCTAGTGCAGACACCCACAGCGAATTCTGAGGACAGGGGACGGCAGGAGACCAGGAGGTTGATGGCAGATAATAAGCAAAAACAATAATCTACTGTCTTTTACTTCTCAGCCAGTGTCATTCAGCTCCTGCCAATAAGATGCTTTCATACTCAGCAATGCTAAGCTCAGCCTCATTTTCTCATTACCCTGAGTGTGATCAACTGGGCAGAGATAACGTGTCCTCCTGGCTGGAGAGAGCAGGCAGTCATTTCACAAATTCTTCTGCACAACCAGCTATTGTTGCAGGTAGAGGGAGGCCGGGGTGCCCGACTGCAGGCGCAGCCCTGGGAACATGCGGAGGGGAGCGAGTTCAGTGCTGGATTCAAGTTACTCAAACTGGACTGCTCCTTGGTGGCTCGAGTCTTTCATAATTAAAGCAAAAGCACTGGTACCTTATTCCCTCATTTCTAGTGTTAAAACAAATAGCTCTGGAGGAGTTGTGTTTCAGTGTCACCCGCTGACGTAATGGATCCCTTTTACAAACCTAGATAGAAATCTGCTAAGAGTGAGAGCATTCAGAACTGCTCAGATTGTATCCAAAAAAACAAAACCCCAGATCAGGCTGCATTGAGTGGAAGTCACCTGAGCTCAAGCCACTTCCCCTTCACCCCAGAAGGCTTTGGGGATGAGGAATACCACTGATGTTGCAGGTGTACCAGCAGGCCAACCAGGTCCTCAGTACAGCTCTTCAAGCCACCTATAGCACCATTTCATAGCTCAGGGCACATAACTCCTGTGTTAACCCAGCTGGTATCGGTGTCCCAAAGCATGGGGAGGGCTGGGAAGGACCCAGGAGACCTCAGGACTGGGTTTGTTCTTTCATCACACCTCCACCACTACCTCCGCCCCACTGGTCTGCGCTGCCTGGGAGCTGCAGATTGTTCCCTCCACCACAAAAGACAAAAACTCAGCAACGGCAACAAAGAAACGACGGGGAGACCCAGCACTGCCAAGTGCTCTTCCCAGAGCATGTAAAGAAGCAGCTCAAGGCAGCAGCCAGCTGCAGCTTTACAAAGTCACGCAAATCTTTCACCTTGAGACTGTAAAGCCAATTCTCATACCAAGTATTTTCAAAAATAACCCTGTAGCCTGCTCCTATCTAGCTTACAGACAAAGAGAAGTCTGAAAAGAACAAGGTTTCCCTGAAGAATCAGGCCAACCACCCTTTCTAGGGTAGGAAGAATCACAAAACAATGAAGCAACAAGTTGAGCAGACACTGTCTATCAAATGCTGCTTGCCAGAAGACACCAAGCCTCAAGAGCAGGCTGTCCTCACAGGACACCAGGCCTTTTCCTGAAAAGTTTCACAAACTCTAAATTAAGATTCAGATGAGTTTCTGTCATTTAACCCACAACTCACAGCAGTGCCTTTCAGCTCAGCAGGGAAAAGGCATATGGAGGCTTCATGCACTACCACAAGACCAACCTCTCGCGAGCCGAAACTCCCCAAAACATCTGACCCAGTTGAAAACCGCGCTAAACAAAATGAAGAAGGAAAGGGGAAGAGGATCAAAGTTCCTAACAAAGGAAGGCCCTGGTAAAATTGCCCCCACTCTCCGTGCCGCACCGGCGGGGCGAGCAGAGCAGATGCAGCAGGGAATTTCAATGGCTGGCCGGTCCCCACGCGCCCTGCGCCATGAGGCCCTTCTGTTCTCCTGCGGAGCCCACCGTCCGCCCCTGCCCTGCCCTGCCCAGCCCTCCCCACCCTCGTGGGCCACACCGTGGGCTGTAGAGTGGCTTCGCACAGGCAGCAGTGGTGGTTCAGGGAGAAGAACGGAGACAGTGTGTGTTTCACCTCACTCCTAGCCCCAAAACACTCTCAGGGTGAGTGCTACAACAGACATCCATCACCAGCCTTTCCAAGATGGGTCTATGCCCACAGACTCATGACAGGGCTAGCTGAGCAGACATCGTGCTTACACAGGCTAGTAAAAAAAAAAAAAAAAAAAAAGAGAAAAAAAGAAAGCCCTGAGCCCTCCTCAAAAGACTTTTCTGTAACCCTCCCAATAGAGCAAAACTCACTTTACATCACGCCTGAAAGGAAGAGGGCTGGGAGTCCTGAGGACCCAGCCTCAGCCAGGAAGGCTGGGGTAGGTTTAACCGGGAGCTCCCGTGGGGAGGAAGGACCTGTGCACATCAAAGGGAGCGATCCAGGCAGTTAAACAGGAACAGACATAAATCTCGCTGCAACTCACGCCGTAAACCCTAAGAAAGAGGGTCTCGCTCTCCCGCCCTCTCCCTCTGCCAAGATAAAGGCTAGAACGCCTGAGCCATGCACTGCAGGAAATAAAGTTGGGCATTTGGACTCCTCGGCAGCCCATGCCTGCAGCCAGAACATCTCCCCTCACTGCGCCAGCCCCTCGCAGCCCCCACCACTCCCCCATCCCTACCCTCACCTTCACCCCAGGGCAGCAATAAGGAAAAGGAATTCAGGGGAAGGCAAGTCACTAAAACTAAAGAGAAGGGACCTCCCACTCAGACACCTCACCCCCACCCCTCAAAACAGCCTGCACATCTCCCAGACGCCACAGATTCACAAGGCAGGACCCGCCACGATACTCCACCAGCCCAAGGAGCCAACAAAATCCTTCTGCTAGCCCAGCCAGGCTCCTCATCAGACCCTACTTGCAGACCGAGGGCTGGAGCCACAGCCACTCCAAGAGGCCGGTGGTGGCCCACATGGGCGGGCACTGGCCACACTCGGAGACAATAAAGTCCTGAACCTCCATGACCGTTACAAAAACTTCGCTTGGGGAAACCACAGGAGAGTGTCCGGGGTGCACAGCACGAGGGCCCTCTGCCGAGTGGGGGGCACAGGCCACCATGGCCGGGGAAGCAGGGCCTGGGCGCTGGGGAACAGCACCCCTGGGGAGGGAGCGGTGCTCGGCAGCACAGGGAGCGAAAGGGCGGCTTCCCTCTCCCCAAACGCAGCCGCATCCGTTCCCGGGGGAAAATCCTCGCCCCAAACGCGTTCAGGTGTCCCACCTCCGACAGAGCCACGGTCACTCCTCAGAGGGGCCTTACAACCGATGGGCAGGAGGAAAACCATCACCAGGATCCACAGACCCACGCCAGGAATCAGCCCCGGGTGAACGGCGAGCCCGGTGCTCGGGCGGCAGCTCAGCTACCCGCCGGCAAGTGGGATAGAGAAGGGGACGATCGATCCGTATCAGGAATCAATAGTTTACAACCTCTAACTGGAAATCAAACACCGCAATCGACGGCTGCTCCGAGCACAGCCGCTCCGCCGGCAAATGCACCCCTGAGATGAGAGAAGTCATCTCACCGTCTTGGAGTCCAGTTCATGTCTGGATTGGGCCAGGACCTTGTCGACGCCAGCCTGGTCCATGAACGTGACGAACCCGAAGCCCCTGAGGCCCGCAGCCCGGGCAGGAAAGGGGATGCGGAGAGAAGAGAGAAAGTTGGTTAAAGTGGCGGCCGGGCCGCGGCGGGGGCGAAGGGAGGCGCGGGCCCGGCCTCTCACCTGGATCTCTTTGTCAGCGGGTCCCGCATCACCAGGCACTCCTTCACCTCGCCGAACTGGCTGAAGTACTCCCGCAAGCCCTCTGCAAGCACAGCGCCCACCGTGGGTGTCCCGGCCCGTCCCAGCCCCGCCGCACCCCCCCGGGCTCGGCCCCGGCCCCGCCACCCCCAGCCCCGGCGGCAGGTGCGGGGCCCCGCGGCGCTCACCTTGCGTGGTCTGCCAGCTCAGTCCCCCGATGAACATTTTGCTGCGGGAGGAAGGAGAGAGCCGTGAGCAGGGCCGCGCCGAGGGCCGCGGTGCCCTGCGGGGTGGCGGCGGCAGCGGCAGGGCCGCGCGGGGAGGGAGGGCGCGGATCGGCCATGTTGGCAGCGGCACCGCCGCCGCCGCCGCCGCCGCGCCTGCCCGGGCCGGGTGGCCGGGGCCGGGGAGGGCGGCCGCGGCCGGGGCCGGGGGGCGGTGGGGGCGGTCGGTGGCGGCCGCCGCGGCGATACCAGGGGTCGTGCGGGGAGTCCGGGGAGGCGAGGCCGGGCTGGCTGCCGTCTGTCTCCATTCGGACCTCTTCTCCCTGCGAGGAGCGGCGCCGCACTCCCGGGGCAGATGAGCGCTGGAAAAGGGGCCGGACGGACAGGCCATGCTGCCCCCTCCCCCGACCCCTCTCCGCCGGGCGGGGAGGGAGCGAGGGAGGAGGGCCCGGCGGGCACAACCTGCCCGGCTCCTCCCACCCCCGCCGGCCCGCCGGCCGCCCTGCGCATAAAACCCGCCGGCGGCGCCGGGGCCGAGCGCCGGGAGCCGCGCCCGCACCGCGCCGGGGGAGCGCGCTCGATGCCGGGCGCGAAGGCGGCGGGAGCAGCCTGGGAGCCCGCGGCCGCTTTGTCCCCGGCCGCGCCGCCCGCACCTGCCCCGGGGCGGCGAACAAAGGGCGGCGGAGCCAGGCCCGGCCCGCCGCGCTCGGGCTCGCCGCGGCGGACCCCGGACACCCCGGCGCGGGTCCCCCCGGTGTCTCAGCGCTGCCGAGCGGCCGCTGGCACCGGGCGGGTTAAAGCCGGCGCGGGGACGGCTCAGGACCAGCCCGCCGAGGGCGCTTCCAGGTCGGGACCGGGGCTGCCTTCCTCACCCCGGGACCCCGGCCGGGCAGGAGGGAGCCGAGGCGCCTTCCCGGAGCCCTGGTGCCTTCTTGCCCCCCGGCAGCACGCGGTGACCCTGCGGGGGTCAGGGGCTGCCCGGCCCCGCACGGCAGCGCCCGGGCTGCAGGACCCCGGGCAGAGCTGCTGCCGGGCACCGCGGAGCCCCTCAGCGCCAGGTACGCACAGCCCGGCCACTCTCCTCTGCCCGCGGCTCACCAGGAGGGGGGTCGGGCTGGCCCCCAAGGCACCGCGGTCTTCTTGCTCATTCAGGCTGACAGACAGACTCGTGCCGAGCTCTACTGCCACACAAGTTCATCCACATGCTGCTTCTGGAGCAGGTCTGTGTACTCTGTTGCTGCTCTTGGGCAACCTGGCCCGAGTGGCTGGAGGAGCTCAGCGAGGAACAAGTGAAATACCTGTAAAGCTTAAGTCAGAGAAGATTTGTAACCTCTCCTGACTGCACCATGCATCGCTCTGGGAGAAAGTACTTGTTTGTGTCTGTGGCATACTGGAACAGAGCAGTGCCCAAAACCTCTGGTGACAGTGCTGTGAGCCCCTCTCATGGGAAGGGGTTATCACAGGGTCTCAGGCATATACCACTGTGCTGCCAAATAATCCCTGCAGGTATCTCTGCCTCCTTCTAGCACGAGTCCCTGTACCCTAGAGTGGGGAATTGACAGCTTAGGTCAGTGCCATCCTCATTTGACCTTTCTTCCCCTTCTCTCATGACTGCTCTTCCACATGCCAATATACCTCATTTCCCTACTGGAGAGGAACCAGGACACCTTTGTTTTAACAATACTCTGCAATAGTATCTTTCATTACATGGGCTCATCCTGAGGCTGCAACTCTGAATTAAATTCATCCTCTGCCCACTAGCTCTGCCAAACCACCATTCACCCACTCCGTTTCCTGGGCTGGGTCAGTGACACCATCCTGTCTCCTGGCCCTGTGCTTGGGCACAGCAACACACTCAGCACCAGACACTTGGTAGCCGCCCCTGGGAACTGAGCTACACAGCATCCCAGCTCCTGCTGCCACTGGTCCAGGCTAGGCTGGTTCTCCAAAATAACCCGCTCATCATTCCACAGGGCTGAAGTCACCACTTTGGGTGGAGATGCCCTGAGAGGCAGCCGGGCTGGTGCAGCAGGGAAATATAAATAACAATGTACAGAGGTGGTACTGCAGCGGGCAGTGATGGAAGGGCTGCATGGCCAGTGGAAGCAGCGGTGCTGAGGCAGCATCCTGGCCATCTCCCCTTCCATGTCCTGGGAAACCTGGACAAAGCTGGGCTGCCAGGAAGCCCCGCTGCTGCCTGCCACGCTGCCCAAGCTCACGGCTGCTACGCTGCCTCCTGGCACCTGCTCTCTCCCATTTGGAGGGCAAATGCTCCAGAGGGGGAACTAATATTTTCAAGTCACCTGGCACAGGTTTTATGCTCCGTAATTGTCCAGCCTAGTCACACTACTAATGCTAATTAAACACAAGAAAGAAACAAAAGAAACAAGAGCCCAGTGTTGGACACACTCAAGGATAACCTCTCTTGGTTTGCTACCAGTGCATTACTATAATTTTAAATGTGTGTTATTTTTAAGACAGTACAAGTAGAGCGCTCTGAGAGACACAGTGTTAAAATGCTGCATTGTGTCCTTTCTTCTTTTTTTGCATTATGTTTATTATTTTATTTGCTTTTTCTTCACCAAAATAACATTGGGGAAGGGAGAAGAGGATTACTGTGAGCTAACATCTGTGAACATCAGAGGAAAAAAAATTGAGCCTTCAGGAGTATTTGGATGGAGGATGTGGTTGGACTTGCATCACTGGGAATGACACCATACCATGTAACTTATTCCAAGGTCGTTTCCAAAACATACACACACTATTTTGTATTTCCACCTTAGGACCCCGAAGTGCTTTGTAAGTATCAATTCATTTATCTCTGTAACTCACAAGACAGTGGGTCTTGCAAAATCTGTTGATTAGTGACAGTAGGAAGCTTTCCTCACCAAGAAGTAAATATATAAAACGTTCCAGACCTTATGATTGGAAAGATGATCTGCCGAATATAAAATAATGCAGCATTGTATTCCTGGGGCTGCAGACAGACAGCTGTAGTGCCTCTGTGGCTGCTGCTGAGAGGTTGCCAAACACCAGCGAGATTAACAAAACTGCTCAGTTTTCTTGCTGCTATTCAGTGTCTCGTGTGTGGTAGAGTGACACTATCAAAATCATGTCCACTTCCTGCTGAGGAGGATGATTGGCAAAGCTCTGCCCAGCGCCAGTGGCAGACACTGGAGTTATTCATGGAGAGAGGGAGGTTCCAAAAAGTGGAGGTTAGGGGAGGGGCAGGGCAGCAGCCGCCTCCTTTCCTCCCTCATCATATAAGGCTTAAGGAGAGATTGTGTCTTGGAGACCTGTCTGTAGCCAGGAGGTTTGGGCAGCCAGGTACTAGGAGAAGTTTTGCTTTTCATTTAGTTTGGACAGTTGATAAACAATTCTGAACTGGAATTCAAATCATTTTTGTAATACTTGCATTACAATGCCGACCATGCAAACCTGGAGGATGTTAACTGTGGCTCCGTGGGCAATGCCAGGCTCTGGCAGTGGCTTCCGGTGGTGCTCGTGCCTGTTTTGGGAGGGATGCTGACCCTCTGGAAAGGCTGATGGCAAAGCACAAGGCAGCCTGGCAGGAGCTGGCTTGGGGCAAGAGTCAGGCACACAGGGGAAGAGGAGCTATTTAGAGAAATTTAATTGTTTAGATTCCACTCAGGTGGTGGGGGAGAGACAGAGTCAGCAACAGGAAGAGAGGAATGACTGCAAAAGTACCAAGGGGTTTTTTTTTACTTCATGTAAGAAACTTCACAGAGCAAGATTCACAGGGGAAAACCACCTACATGGTGCTTTGAGAACAGGGTGGGAAGGAATACAGGAGAGGAACAGCGCTGCATGCAAGAGAAATATAGATGTGGGTGAATAAAGAGCAGGAGAAACAGAAGTAGGAAGAGTAAATAAAGACAACTGGGATAACTGGAAGAAAGGAGTGAGGGAATGGAGAGAAGGAAACCACCCCAATTACCACAAAACAGCAAGAGGGATTGGAGCCTTGGGGGAAAAAAAGGGTAAAGAAAGCTGCAGGTGATGGAAAATAAAACATCAAGAGAACTTGCAGCGTAGTGAATTCAGTGTAGGGATTCAGCATAAAACAGCAAAAAGGCGAGGTCTCTGAAGGACAGTAGGAGATTGCAAGCATCCACCCGCTGCCCTGGAAATGATGGCTAAGGGAAAAATCAGAGAGCCCTTCCTGCTATTCTCCCTCTCTCCAAGTTCTAAAAACTACTACATGGTGTCTCGTCTCCGTGGTCCTGTCTAAATCAGTCCAGTAAATGAGGTAAAGCCCTGACTGCCCGACTCCAACACCGGGGCTGCTCCGAGCACCGAGCGCACCCAGCACCGCACCAGCCTGGCCACAGGTGCCACCTCCTGCAGCAGCCTGCAAAGGATCTCCCCTCTCCAAAGAGGAGCTGCAAACATTTTCACTTCTCTTAACACTCCAAAGATTGCATACAAAGTGACAGAAAGCAACAACAAATTTGAAAAATGAGACCTCTCTCCTCTAAGGTGCCCTGAAGCTCCACCTTCCCTCTAACATTTTAGTTGCTATTTGTCCCAGACTTCCATCAGTCACTGCTTTCTGCTCTGTCCTTGCTCCTGCCTAACCCCTTCGTAGTCCTCACTGCAGCAACCCGTGGAAAGGGGACCTTTCTCAGAGCAGCCACTGTTAAGAAGCTCTTCCCCAGCCCAGAAGCAGAACATTGCCTCCCGCTCTTCCCCTCCTCGCCAGGAAGCTCAGAGCTTCCTATGGTGGGAAACAGAGGGACCCTGCCATTAGAGAAGGGAGATGAGAAGAGGTGCAACCAAAATCCTACCAGATGTGCCAGGCTGTTTTAAAGAAGACTGATTAAATTGTTTCTTGTGCTTACTGAAGGTAAGGCAATTAGCTCAGTTGGCACAGAAGGAGATGTTAGATATTAGGAGAAAGCAGCAACTACAAAGATGGCTAAAGATGGGGGAGATCAGGCAGGAAGGCCAAGAACTCCCCATCCATGAAGATTTTTAAGAACAAATTAAGCAAATGTCAGTTTGGAGATCACATTCTGTTTTGTCCTTGCATGTTACAGAGCTGACCTTTCAGCACCACTCTGAACCCCCAGTTTGCACAGTTTCTTCATCATGTGAGGTGAAAGAACAGAAAGAGTTTGGAATAAAGGAGGCAAAAGTGAGGGTTTGTCTAATGGAAAGGGGAGTTGTGAGTATGTTCCAATGGGGGCTGGTGAATAGGAATAACAGAGAAGTTTAAAGGCCATGGTCCACATGTCAGGGCAAGTAACAGTGCAGCAAACACCACCAGGACTGGAGAAGAGGTCTGGGAATAAGTTGGATGAACAGGGGTAACACAGAAAGGTCTGGGTCAGGTTTGAAAGCATCAGCCAGTGCAGTGCAGAACATCAGTCAGATACCATTAGACAAAAGGAGTTTCTGTATTAAGATTTTTTAAAAGTATTAAAGTTCTGAATTAAAAATCCTGTGTCCCGGGGAGGGGGGTGGGTAACCCCCAGCACACCACCACAACGCAGCTTTTCCAGCCCAATCTGCTGGGCCAGGCAGGGCCCAGTGATGCTGCACTATCCGTGGATCTGCACATCCTCTGCAGGTCTGATGCATGTGTGAATTATTAATCTGGGGCTGAAGTCAGCACCATGTCAAGGACCTCTAAAACCTGCCTTAAAGGAGGCAGAGTCCAAGGGAATGGAGGAACAAGGGGAGAAGAGGGCTCAGGGGAAGGAGGACTGGATTCCCTGCTGAGATGCTTGCAGGAGGCAGAAAATCTGGGTCCTGGCACTGTCCCAGAGCAGCACTAGAAGGAAGAGACACTCACAGGAGCAAACAGAACTTTTGGCTCAACATATGAACAGGAGCTAAGCAAGCAGAAGCTGTTTCTTCATCCCCTCTCTTTCAGGATATAATCGATTTCCTGCCTCTGCTATAACAGTTGCACTGGCTTTTAACTCTCCCATTTCTTCAGGACTGATTTTCTAATCTAAGCTGATGGGACTTTTGCTCCTCAAATCCCAACAGCACTTCTCAGAGGATGACATTATAGTATTCTGGTACTATGATGGTGTAAAGCAATTGGGACTAAATAACTGTTCAATGTACAACATTGAGAAGGTTTGCAGATTATTTGGAGGAATGAACAGAAAAGAGCATCTTCAAAATCCAGGGTGCATGCTGGAGCTCCTGAGATGGGAAAGGTTCAGACCAAGGCAAGTGCACAGGACAGAAATACACACTGTAAATCTTCCTAAGCAGCTCAGCCTGTCCTGGTTCCTCAAGGTTTTGCCAAGGTATTTTGTTTGTACTTGTCACATGACTTACATCAGGCATCACATCCTAATCAAGATGGACACCGGTGTCTTCCCAGGCAAAGCTCCCATCCTCAGATTGCAGGAGCGGCTTAGCTGCTCTGTGCACGTAACTCCTGCCTGAGCCTCCTCCCTGCTGAAGGGGAAGGGAGGTGAGAGGCTGCCAGGGACCAGGGACACTTGGACATCTCTGGTTGTTCTTCTGTTTGCTGTAGAACAGTCTACAGCAAGGCACAAACTGGCCCAGCGTGTGATGTACTCAGAGCTGCTTTTCTACAGCAGAACAGACTCTCAGGGCCGGGAGTGGTGTCCTCCAGAAAGGAAGGGCTTCCCCCACCCCAGAGCACAACATCCTCACTCAGTCCTACAGGCTCCTGATCCTCCCAGGCTAGGGAATATGAAATGGGATGGCTGTTACTAAAGGCTCCAGTTTCAGCAACCTTCACTGGCTTTTAAATGTGTAGAGTTTGGAACTGGAAAAGGCTCAGAATCTGTCCTTTGGTCCCAGGACACAGTGACTGCCCCTGCCCACACACCCAGTGAGCTGACCTCTAACAGAAGACAAGCTCTGATTCTGCGCTGCTCATAGTCCAGTGGGAAATACTTTGCTCCTGCTGCTACTTGTCCATTCTTGCCCATCTTTTTCTCACTTTTCACAGCCTTTAAGCATTTATCTTTTCACGCCTTTGCCTGCTCTGGATTTCCCTCAAGGCTGATTTTGCTACATTAGGGTCCTTGTGCCATTTTCTTTTATCTTTGTTTGGTTTTTGGTCGCAGGTAGTAGAATTTTCCCCACCTACCTCATGCCCATGCAGTTCCAAGAGCTGAAGTAAACTGAGTCCCTGACCTTTTTCCCAGCAGGAGCAAGAAGTGATTCACAAACTATATTCCTCAGAGCTCGCAGCTGGCTGATGGCCAAAGCAGTGCAACAGCTCAGGACTAGCTCCCAAAGTAGCTGTCCAAGGCATTATTTAGCACAGGGCTGAGACACAGGCAACATGGAGATACTCCGACAAAAGCAGGGAGAGAGGGAGGAGCAGCAGGAAACCTCTCTCATGGTGGAACTTTACTAAAAGTAGGAATGAAACAGTAACCTCTACAATCCAAAGTTCCTATCAGATACACGCATTAAAATGGGGAATAGTAACTTTAAAAAACACACTCAAGGTTCCAACAAAAATTTAATTAAATGTGTTTAAGATTTTAGTTCCATCTCCCTGCCATATTCCTGATTTATCACTGAGCAGTTCTACTCCCCTGTTTGCAGGAATGATTGGTGCCTTTCTGGAGACACCAGAAGAGAGGACTCTCACGAGTTACACGTGAAATAGAGGGATCATACTCTGGCTTAAGACATCCTGACTCACTGGACTTGTAATCTGATTACACGGGTGTTTTTGGAAGCCCTGTGCAGTATGTCCTGCCGTGCTCCAGCCTTTCCCCTCTGAGGGTCACCACGTTTGCCGCTTCACAGACACCCCTGGGGTTTGGAAACTGCCCACTTGTGACGGATGGAAACAGTGAGGAGTCTTCCAAAACTTCCCACTGATTTTAAACATTTGAGTCAAAGAGCTGGAGATGCAGTAAACATTCCTCATTCCAAAGAAGGCCTGGGGAAGCTCCCAGCACACAGCATTTTTGGCAAAACAAGCTTGTGGTGTCTCAAGGTGTGCACCCAAGATCTGTGTTCGTTTATTTGTAGTGGCACAGGTGACTGGTCAAAAATGTAATGCTCAGGTAATTTATACCTTCTTTATGTTTTTAACTGCAATAACACCTTGGCCTCTGTTTACTGGCACGCTGCTGGACACCCAGAAAGCTGGTAAAAATGTTTTCCTATCTCAAATGCTATGATGTTCCTATAACAGAAAGTTTGTGAAAAAACAAACAAACAAACAATCAAACCACAAACAAAGTTTGCGATTTAAAACCAATCACATTTTGGAGGGTGAATCTAAAAGAGCCTCTCTGGTCTTTGAAGAAACGTGGGAATAAAAGAGGCATTTTCTGGGAGAGCAGCTCTGAGGCCAAACAAGTTTTTGAAGCAGGAAAGCTGCTCTTACACACTTCTGCTGTGAGGCAAACTGTGCTCAAGTGTGTTGGTCATTTTGGAGCCTTGAAAGCAATGCAGCGTCTGGTAAGTTCATTCCCAGATGCTGGAAGAACAAGGGATTGTGGGAAGCAGTGTAAGATGGGGAGGGATTTACTGCAGAACAGAGAAAAAGCAAATCAATGAAAGTTTGTTCAGCCTTCCTTCCCTTTTGGTTTGTTTTTAGCGAGGCTGCAGCAGGAAAAATTTTGAGATTTTTATGCTTGTGTTGCTTTAAGGACAGGAATGCTGGAAACGGAGGTATTTGATACCTTTGCTGCTAATTACAGTGCAAGCTCCCAGTGTCCTGACAATGCCCTTGTCCCTGACCTGGAGGGGCCTCACTGTCTCAGGGTCAGCTGTAATTTAGTTTTAGGTCAGACCTGGGACTCTCCTGCCAAACTAACTGCACTTTGTTTTGAAGTAGAAACCATTTACTAGCAAGTCTGAGACCATCAAACTCATTTCACTAACAAGAAACAGGAACAAAGAGCAGAGCCCCAGAGACGAAGGTCAGTGTTGGACACGGGGAGAGCTCAGCTGCGTCACGAAGGCAGGGGCCGTTCTCCCACCGAGCCCCACAACCCCCTGAGCCCAGATCTTCTGCTCTCTTCAATTAAGCTTGTTTATTACAGAGAAGCCTAGGGACCAACTAAGCTGTGCCAGGCCTAGGCCCTAAACAGGCAAACAGCACTGGCAGCCCCCACCTTAGAGTGCTACTACACAGTTGCTGCATTTCGCAGGCGGCTCAAGAGGAGCGAGATCTTCAGTAAAGCTTTTGAGTTGTTTGTTCTGCTCGAACCTCTTCTCACAGATTGGCCGGGTGATTTGGGCCAAGAAAATTCTGTTTTACTACTTGAAAACCGAGGTTTTTCTTCCCTACCTCCAAAAAAACTCCAAAACCCAAAAATGCTTCGAGATCTCCAGAAAGAACATGTTGCAGAAAATAACTCAAAGCTGTAAAGGGAAATACTTTTTAACTCCCTCCAAATAATCAGCACTCCCTAACTCACAGGGAGTGAAGTATTTTTTCAAACCAAGAGATTTTGATCTGATCTTCATCCCCCTCACCATACTGATGGACAGATTCCACTGTCACAGTGCCACCCAGCATTACCTGAAATTAACTTGTCACCTAATGAACGGTTCTGTACAATTTGTGGGTCAGCACGAGCACCCCATGCATTTTGTGTCTTGTCAGAGTCCCTGCTCTTCTGCACTTATGTGGACATAGGACTGGGTTTGCTGGGGGAAAGCCTATTCACAGCAAAATGTTTTTTCAACTCTGCACATCATTGCAACAAGAGGCCAACTTGCACTTACAGGAAAGAAGCTTGGTGAAAAATGGGTGCTAATTTACTAAATAGCAAAAGTCTCTCGACATCAAAGGAGCATTCCATGAAGGAGGCAGACAAGTATAGACCCAAGTATGCTCTTTGGGAACAGTAAAACACATTCAGCTCTAGTTACTGGCCAGAGCTGGGGTTGGTGAGAGGTTGGTTGTGACTGTTCACAGCTATAGCAAGGGACAGGACCGCTGAGGAATGTTCAAATCTTTCTATTATGAAAGTTGACTAGAAGACTGCAACACACCCTGAGGTGTGTTAACACTTGTTCCCTGCCACGCTGGACAGCTGCAAGGCAGTGTGGTCAGAAGAATTACCAGTCCTACACACTCTGAGATGAGTTTAAAATGTAATACCCTCATTGTCGGACACCACAGGTCCCTAACTACCTGCAAACCCAAACTGCTTCTCTCAGCATTGGTGCCTCTGCAAATATCAAACCAGTTTCCAAGAGCTCATCTCAGTTGCCAGAGCTCTTCGTGGGACAGGTCCCAGCTACTCAAGAGCTGGATACGTCCTTCGTGGCTCCCGGAGAAACCCACGTGTTCCGGGAGCGATGCAATTGCCATGTACCAGAACAAGGCTCTGGAGCAGAGCAGATAGCTTCCTTGGCAGCTGGCCTGCAGTGCTGGAGCTCGCTCCCAGGAGAGAGTAGAGGGAGTAAAAACCTCACTGCCATCAGAGCAAAGCGCTCAACCTGCTTCTACCAGAGATTTCTCACAAGAGCGAAAAAATCCAAAAGTGTCTCTGCAAATAGGAGGCTGCAGGAACAGAGAAAAGATAACCCAGTTAACGTCAGGCACACAGCTCTGCCACCAGATCAGGTAACACCGACCAGTGAAGCACAGGCAGAGCCTGTTTTACACCTGGAAGACTACCCAACTAACATCTGGACAGAGAATTGCCTCCCTACTTAAAGCCACTCAAACCCCAGATCTGCAGCTGCGAAGCTTTCAAGTAAGGTTTTTAAATCTGGAAGTTGAATAGCATGAAATGTATTCTATTCCCCAGATGACCTTATCCAAGCTCATTTTCAAGGCACAACAGAAGACACAGCTACCCTCAGGTTCCCAGGTAGTGCAATTTATACCCCGAGGCAGATGAAAGTACAAACTACTTGGACTCAGAGTTTGTGTGCTTTTGGACTCCCCTGTTACTTCAGGTGTCACCATATCTGCATAACCTCTACAGTGAAGAGAAAAGGAGAGGGTTTTCACTCGTTTCAAGGAAGGCTGAGCTCTGCCCACAGACGAGGCAATTTTCTGTCTACACACAGAGGACTCCACCCAGAGGAGCTGATTCCCAAGAGCACAGCAGAGCCCCTTCGGAGACAGCTCCCAAGGCTGGAGCTCCTGCAGAGCATGATGCAGGCTCACCCCCAGTCCAGCAGGCTCCTGGGAACAGGGCCATAATGACCATGGACTGCCCAGTCAACCACACAGAGGTCATCTCCCATCCTCTGCTCCACTGCCGCCGAGGAGGGGCTGTGCAAGGTGGAGCACGGAGCTCTGGGCAGGGCTGTGCGGGTGGCAGCCCAGCCTGGGAACTCAGGAGCAGCAAGGAAGGAGAGGATGCTGGAGTGGAAGTGATTTGAATTAGAACAAACTGGCTGCTGAATAGAAGCTTTTATTCCAGCATGGAGAAGGCTTTGTTAGTCAAGCACATGTGATGCACAAAAGCCTCCACTTGAATTCATTGAGTTTTAATTGGTTCTCAGGTGGGGGAGGAGATGGGTGTTAGGAATTAGGGATTCCTTAAAGAGGCAATATCATTAAATCTTAACGCCTCTTCCCTCTCACCCCCGGCTTCGGCTTAGGAGTCTGGCCTCATTCAATTGTCTCATG
This sequence comes from Myiozetetes cayanensis, assembly GCF_022539395.1. NCBI lineage: Eukaryota > Metazoa > Chordata > Aves > Passeriformes > Tyrannidae > Myiozetetes > Myiozetetes cayanensis. The sequence goes on from NW_026087423.1 coordinate 3,958,668, forward strand.
TTAGAGAATCAGAAAAACTGAGGGAGAGAAAGGGTGGGAGGGGGAGTCACTAATAAAGCCTAAAGGGAGATCAATGAACTAGGAGGGTGAGGGGCAGGAGGAAGACTGAGAAAAGAAAGAGGCTGCTTGGGAGAGGAGGGAGGTCACACGCAGGCAGGGAAGGCAGGAGAACCTCAAAGGGATGAGGGAAAGAGAATGATGCCATTTGAGTCGGCGCTTTCTTTTCTCCCTGCATTCCTTCTTTTATTGAACACTTAAAACTTCCCTTGGAGATCCTCTAGCTTGGCTCTGTGAGCCTGTGCTCCAAAATAACAGTTGACCACCAGAAGGAAGGAAGCAAATCCTGGGATGGGCATGGAGGGCATGTGCATGGGGAATAATAGCAGTGAGAGAAACCTGCTTGGAAGGACCTCACAGGAGCTGGTGCTTGTTTTGCCAGACACAGCATGAATCAGACAAAACTTTTGTTACTAAGAGTCTGCCACAGACATCCCTGAAACAAGGTCCTTGTGAGTGAACAAGAAAGGGAGTCATTGGGAGCTAAGGAGATTTCCCAGTAGGTGTAGTAGGAGGTTCAGCACCCAGCCCAGGGACCCTGGGTACCTGTGAGCCAGACCCTGACAGACTGTTGCGATGTGGAACACACATCTCACAAATGTACAATGATTTCCATCAGTCCAGTACATCACAAGAGAATGAATTAATGTTGGTTTAACTACTGCATTTGGAATTTAGATAGGTAAGTGAATGACATACCAAACACATTGCCAGCAAACACCAACTCGAATGCATTTTCTCTGGAGTTCCTGACAGAAGAACACTGCTTCTATATTTAAGCCAGACAGTTTATCCTGTACAAAGCCACACACAGCAGATATTCTTTACAGGAAGCACTGCCTACTGTTTCATTATAATTCTTCAGGACAAAATTGGACTGCACAATCTCTGCTTGTAGACACTATGGCACTGATCTCCCCCAAAACAGGGGCAGTGCAGCTGATAACTACACAGACTCAAACAGGAGGTCTCTGACTTCTGTGTGAGGACAGTGTGGGATGCTGAAAACAGTATTCCCATGATGGCTTCTCTCTGAGAGACTGTCTGATCAGTCACCTACTGTGGTGTGAAACCTGAAGGAAACACAAGATCCTCCACTGACACAGACACAGCTGTGGTACAGGGTAGCTCTCACACACGTGGGTTATTCACGTGTTTCAGAGCACAGGAAAAAAAAAAGAGATTGGTGATTCCCCCATTGGAAGTGTCATAGGATCCAGTTTTCCAAACCTCCTCTTTGAAATAGGAGCCTAAGTGTCATTTAGAAGTGACATATAGACTGCAATCTCATTTGGTCCTTAACTCCAGCTCAAAGCAGACGTGGTCTCCACCTGGCAAAGGCACTCGTGAGCAGTGGGCCGTGACAGTGCCTGGCACCAGCTACAGAGAAAGCATTTAACCACACATGGAGAAGAGATAACACCACTTGCTTGATTCCTGATACTGCGAAGTCTACACACAGACTCTGCCAAGCTGCCCGCTGTCACCACTTGACCAGTGACAACCAACAAGAGCCCTGCCCTACAGGAACAGCAGGGCTTTCCTCCAACAAGGGAGCCTCCCTTGGACAGCTCACACAGGAAAACACAAAGAGCCCCCCAGATCCTATTAGGGGACATTCTTTTTCCTTTCCAAGCAATGTTTACTGAGTGCTTCAGTTTGCGTCTTCTCATAGTGCACCTGCATTATAGGTAGCATTACACATCGCAGACAGATTTATTTAATTTTCTATCTTAAGAGTTTTAAATAATTCACAGGCATAATTTCAAATTACATCTGACTCACTTGAGGCAACCAGCTGCTCTTCATCATCAACGGTAACATTTGTGGGTTCATCTTATTGTGCACAGCTCTAAACACAATCCCTGCCCCGTCAGAAAGTCACATCCCTCTGCGCAGGACTAAGCAATTGCACTGCTTCCTACAACCCTGCATTCCATGTTAGAGATAGAACAACTCCTGTGTCTATCTTCCCAGTAACAAAATGTAGGAAAAGGCTGTCTTAGTAAGGATGGGCAAGGTCATGCCTCCAACACTGTTCCTTGTATTTATCCTAGACTTGTTGCCCTGGATGCATTTGCCCTCCTCCCAGTAGTTTGCTAGTAACAGGCTTTCCTGTAATTGTTTCCTTCTCTTTCAGATATGTTCAGTGCATACTTCAGTGCTGGAGTATTAGCTTTCCCAATTCCACCTCGTTTCTCAACAGTCTCCTATTTTGTAGCTTCCAATAGGATCAGACCATTTGTGCCTTTGGAAAGAAAAATAATTGGGGGGGAAAAAAAAAACCCTCTTAGTATGCTCAAATATCTCGTTGCTCTCCTATGGTTTTCAGTGGATGCCTTTGGTGGTTGGGATCCTCTTGCAACATTTTTCCTAGCAAGTCCCATTTCCGCAACCTCTTGGTATGCGACAGCAGGCACTTCTGAACTGCTTCACTACACAAGCCACAGATTTGTCTGTCACAAACAGTGTCAGTTATCACAGCATCAAATTTGCTGTGTGCAGCAGGTCTCCAAGACTGCCATGAATTGAAAATTGTTTTGCTACCTCTTCTCAATGCCTGACGGAACAGGTATCTCAGCAATCAGCAGTGGCTTTGGGGCAAAGTGTGACTGACACATCTGCAGCAGCTATCCAGTTAATTTTATTCCTGGCCTGTTTCGTTACATTAAACCTCACGATGCTCACCATATTTCCTCCTTTCCCAGCAGCAGAGATAGCAAAACCATCCTTTCAGCTCCAGAAGCAGTTTAGCTACGGCTGCTCCACCGATTAGACTGGCTTCACCTCACAGGTCCTCCTGCATCCAGGAGATTGCCTCTTGCTTTGTGAGTACTAAAATCACAAAATGAAGCCAATCCTAAGCAAAACTCAGCCCTAACAAGAGATCACTGACAGTTTCAACAGCACCACAACAGATCCTGTGCCAAGCTAGTGGTCAGGCACAAGCTTTTACTTTCTGGTATCCTCTGTGAAGGGGCAGATTTGTGTGGCTGCTGGCATAGTTTCAAGAGCTATAATATGAAGACCACCTACAGCACGGGTCTGGTCAGAGCACTCATACAGAAACATAGCCTACCCTCCTTGGAAATCTCTTGTTTCTACTCCAATGGACAGGCCCTTGCAAGGACGCTGGGAGCACCCATCCTTTGCTCTGTCAGTGGCCACATCAGCATCCTGTGCTGAGCCCAAGGGTTTCCTGCAGCTTCCCGTGCTGCTTCACCTGAAGCTGCAGCCCCCAGGCAGGTTCCACACACAAGCTCCTGCTCCAGCCCATGCCAGGCAGTAGTACCTGCAGGACCAGCCATCACAGCTTCTCTGGGCCCAAAGGCCACATCCAAATTTGTGCAGGAGGAGGCCAGAGCTGCACTGGAGCCAGGCTCTCCGTGTTACAGACAGAATGAGGCTAGGATGACTAATGAGAGAAGCCAGCGCTGCGGAAGCTTTCCAGCCCAGTGCCCTCACAGGTTTCTGTGTGAGGTGGTAGCATTTGCACATTTATCAGTGTAATACTGCACACTTACTGTTCCTTAAATTTGCACAAACCCCCGTCTCCATGGGCCTGCTGGACAGTGGACCTTGCTTGGAGAGATTTTTACAAATGCACATCACTACTCTGATAACCACATGCAAGTTCCTATTGGGAACTTCAGGGGAGAGCTCTGCACTTCAGTACGTTGGCTCATTGTACCTAAACATGTTATTTCTCTGAATGATACCAGTGCTCTGTCTCCTGTGTTTTGACAGGTAAGTAGACGAGGGGCACTGTGGCTTTAAGAAGGTCATTTCCACTGTCCTGCCGCTGTAATTAGCCTGCTAAAGAAAGGGCAGAGGCTGGAAATTGGATTGAGCAAACCAGGCTTTAGCCGCAGGATGAAGGCAGAGCCCCAGGATTGTTATGTTAATCACCTGAGCTCAGCAGTCCCTGCCCTTCAAACCAGCACAAACCCAGTAACAAATCCAGGACCCCTTTGCGGAGCAAACCCAGGCTCCAGCTGCCCCAGGACATCTCCCTCCACCTCCTGGGATGCTGGGGCCACCCCTGTGGACAGCCGTGGTGGCAGCCGGAGGGGATCCTGTGCCTGGCCACAGCCTCAGCCCGTGGCCATACAGCTCCTCTGATCCAGAGCGCCGGGACTCAGCTGCCAGTGGGGCCAAGACTAAATGGGGGTCACGGGTGACTCCGTGAGCTGATGGGAAGGGCTGCTTTACACCAGCTGAGGATCCAGCCCTGGCCGTGCTGAGTCAAAAGCATGTCTGAAAGCACAGATTGCTCACTGCTATTTCCCCGATGAAAAATAGCATTAAGAACAATAGGCCAGATTCGTACTCGGCACAATAACGGCTGTAGGCAGCGGGCGGGTTCGGGTGGGCGCCACCCCTCTGCAGAGACAGCACAAGCCACCCCCCACCCCGGTCCTGGGGCTGCCAGTCCAATGTCTTCAGCACCACAGCCACCCCAAGTTAATTCCAAGGGCAAGTCCTGGGAGTACAATCCCTGGCCTGTCCCTGAACTGTCTTCAGGAGTGCAGCTGCACTCTGTGCCAGAGCTGTCACCTGCACCAGACACTGGTGTCACCTCATCAAGAGGCGCTGAACAAGCCAGCAGCTTGGCCCAAGGTGCCCTGTGTGCTGTAGGGACACGTTTGTGGCACAGGCAGTGAGAGCTGGCCACGAATCACTCCCAGTCACAGCCGGCTGCCTGCTGCCTCCTGTTTTGTCCTCGCCACCTCTCCCCTCAACGGGATACAAGGCTGGGGTTTACCTCACTGTGCTTTACTAGCTTGTATCCCCTGGAAACGTGCCTTTCTGCCTCCTCTCTGCTCAGAAACTTTGGGCTAACAGCCCTCACCACCACCACCCACCTTCTTTTTAAGGCAGCGACCCAGGCTGGCCATTGTCCCCTCCTTGTTGCCCCTATTTTCTTAGGGCAAGCTCCCGCCTCTCCCCCGCGTCGGGCCAGCTGGGGCTCCGCGTTACCTCCCTTGTTCTTTGGCACATTTTTTCACTGCACCCCATCGCTGCTGGGGAGGGGGAGGGAGAGGAGGAGGATGGGAGGGCAGTGTCTGGCTCCGCATCCAGCGCGCCGGATGGCATGGTTTTGGAGAGGCCTGGCTTAGTGAAGTTATTCAAGCCAACGGCAGCCTGGCAACCGGGCGGCCACAATGGGAGCGCAGGAGGAGGAATGTTTCCACATGCCTGATCAATGGGAGCAAGGGAGACAGCAAAGCAAACAGAAGCTGGGAAAGAGACACAAAGAGAAAGCAGCCTTTTCTCTGCTCAGTTCCTTTCATTTGTCACAGCTCTTTGTGCAGCTGATGACAACGGAGGCCCTTCGGAGGCTAGTTTTAGGGAGTTTGGTTTTTCTAATTAAATAAAATGCCGTGTCCTTTTTATTCACTTGTCACCTTCTCGCTCGCCAGAAAAACCCCAAGAGCAGCCCCATTAGCACTTGAGCCTCCTGCTCCACGCACCTCCCAGGAACCCCAAGCACCTCTTTCTCCCTGGGAAGGTAGAAAGGCACAAGCACCCCCTCAAAATAGCTCCGTGCTGGACACGCTGCCCTTCCCGAGCACCGGCAGGGCCCTGCTTGGGGGCTGCAGCACAAGCCACCCGCGGCCCCCCGGCTGCTCATTATGGGAATAAAGAGCCCAGCGAAGAACAACCTCTCTGGAGGTGGCGCGTCCCGCAGCAGCTGCTGACCAGACTAACGGGCAACTTTCTATGGGAAAGAGGCAGCGTTCAAAACAGGGTTAGAGGAGAGTTGCCTTGGAAACTTCGACCATTTCTGCCGAGGGGCTACGATTTCCCTCGAAAGGTCCCAGACAGGATTTACCTGGGAGCCGACTGTGGGGCAGAAACTCCTGCAATCTGCAAAGCAGCTGGGGGATGGAGGCAAAGGAGGGGTTTCAGGACAGAGGCACCAGCGTGCTGGTGCCGGGTTGCGTGGTGACAAACAACTCCAAATCCAGCCCTGTTGCATAAGCAGTGGTGGGAGCCCAAAGTTGTTTCCTCTAATTACTATGCTAGAGTTCACAGCGACAGGCCTCCTCTTGTGCAGGAGTTTACTGGAAAGGTCCTCCCTGGCTCGAAGGCAACACCAAGCAAAGCAACAGGAGAGAGAGTCTGGGGGTAAGCTTTTCTGCACTGAGGCCAGAGCAGAGGTTATTCTGTCTCTTTTTTAAAAAATAAGTCTAGTTGAATGTATGAAGCCCTAAAGAATAGAGAAATCTTTGGGCTGCTGAGGAATAGGAGGCAGGACACCACACCTCCACCAAAACACAGGCTTCCCCTCCTGTAAACAACTCCATCACCAAGCAGCCAGCGCTGCAGAAGCTCAGCTCCAGCCCCCTGAGCATCATGAGTGCAGGAAAAGGATTAGTGATCCTGCATGTGCTTTACGAGGAGGGAACTTCTGTTTTGAACATGGCAGTGTTTGGGATCTCACCAGGTTAGGATCAAGATGCAATCAAACCATGCAAAGGAGCTCCAGCAACACAAGTCAGTGAATGGCAGCATGAGCTCAAGGATATAGAATGAAACTCAATGCTCATCACGGATGTGGCCTTGGTTCAGCAGCACAGGAAAACCCCTGCCCACTTCTAACAGCCAAAGACACAGCCAGCTAAATACAGGCTTCTCAGTCCTCATGGGCAGAGGTTCCAGGCTCCCCAGGTGAACAGCAAATTCTTCTGATACCACTTCTTTCCATTTCCAGGACTTCCACTGAGCTTAGGCATAAACCTCGTGGGTTCTCAGCAGTCCTGTGTCTCAGTCAATCAGTGGGGCTAATATTGCACCAGATATTTTGGCAGTCAGGCTCTGAAGTGATCAGGATGTGCAGTCCTACCAGCTTCTGGTGTCCCTCCACCTGAATTGCACTGCACACTCCGCATTCTCCCCCCTCCTCTGGGGGTTCAGCCACACCTGTGTTAGCAGCTCAGGGTAAAAGAAGACCTTCCCAAGCCATTTTTAGAACAGCTGAATTCCAGCAGTGTTGGGGTTTCCTCTGCCTCACTCTGGAGGCATGAGGGGGGTGACACACTGCCTCAGTCTCACTGTTTTCCCCAACTCCCCACCTGACATTTTGCTGGATAATAATGTTTGTGAGGTGTTCATTTAACAGTGTAATTGCCTCTAAATAACAATAATTACAATTACTAAAAAAGAAGATTCTACCCTACCCGTTAACACCAAGTTGTTTGTTGCCATATAATCAGCAAACTTGCTTTTGGGAAGCATCCCGATTTCCATATCGAGTATATCACTGCCATCCCAGTCCTGCCTGGCTCTTCCACTGCCCCCAGACATGTGCTAAGGGCCAGCCTGCAGCTGAAGGAAGATCAGGAGCCTCCCCTCCCCAACTTCAGAGGGATAAAAACACACTCCACAGACATTACCTACTCCTTCAAACTTATTCCAGACTTCCTTGAGCCTTCTTGTAAGGAAGGAGAAATCCACCTCCACTCCTGCTCAAAGGATTGCTTTCATTAAGGCCTCTATAGATTTGCAGTGACAACTATTTGACCTGCTTCAAAAATATTCATGAGACTCTCACATGCATTCACTAAGGGCAGACGAGCAAAATCCTCAGCTCACGTTCTCCTGAGGTCTCAGGGTGCTGATGGCAATATACATCCTAATTACAATATACACCATATAGAGAATGAGACCTTGTCAGCTCTGGTGAGGCTTTCTTTGAGTCGAAGAATCTGGAAGTGATTGCAAATATTTCTCAGTAGATCAGAAAAAAGTCTAACCACGTGCAAATATCTTTAAGTAATTGCCCTTTTCCCTGGCCCCAGTAAGAAGCTTCCAAGGCAGGCCACAGGGAACTTTTGAACTATACAAGGAAATGTAGAAGCTTCCATAGCTTGGGTTGTGCAGAACAGCAAAAAAATTAAATTCTCAGGTATGAAGACTGCCCAGGCAGTTCATTATGGTATTCACTAAGCTCTGAAACAAAAAGATTGCTCTTCTTTACAGACTGTGCACAGTGTAACATGCATGGGACAAACCAAGCAGAAAAAGCAGCATTCACTCCCCACAGAATTCCAGCCAGCCACTGCAGACTTCCAGAAATGTTGCAGAGCGGTGCAAAACGTAACGCAAGTGGTCCCTTGTGGGGAAGAAAAGCAAAGTGTGTTCCTTCCTAACACAGTCACTGCAAGGCAGAGCAGTTCTCACATAGCTGGTGCTGCTCTTTCACTCTTGCACCTGCTGTGAAGACACCATCCCGGTAAGTACCAGCACTCTACAGCTCCCTGCTCTGCCTCCCTCAACAAGACCCTTCTGTGCTGCCTATGGATTCATCCCAAGATTACATTCTTTGGTAGAAGGACAACCTGCTGATGGACACATGCAATTAGCAGCCTGCTGACAGGTGCCCTTTCAGCCTGTCTGTGGCCCCTTTTACTCAGGTAAAGCTGGCACAGTGATCCAGCCACTCATCCTTTGTTACAGCTCTATAAAGTGGAGGAAATAATTCAAAAAGCCTTAAAGGGAACCTCAGGGTGGACAGAGAAAACGTGATAGGTATTTCATAACTGAGGGAGAGGCGGCATTTTATCACTGTTGAAACGGCTCCCACTACTGAATCAATAACTGCTTGAACTTTTTATGATTCTCCTTAGCAAAGGTAACACCACAACAAGGCAAAGAGCTACCACCTGCAAACAAATAAACAAGTAAATCTCAGAGGGGAGAAGAGGTGGGGCGGAAAGAGAGCATTTCTTTCACGAAATACTGCATTAATCCCAACTGAAAGGGGAATACTTCCTCCAACAGCCTCCCTTTCAGTCCTGTGACAATGTGACCTTGATGCAGACAGTGCACAGGTGATGCAGAGAGCACACAAAAGGCACTGCCCCCACAACCTGCTGGTGTCCTGCAGGTTACAGAGCACACACCATACCCATGACCAGTTCTCCCAGCAGCCTAATTACATAACCCTGCCACAGGGGTCAGCCCCCAGGAAAGGCAATATCCCATCAGAGCTCCTTGAGATCACTCCCACTTACGTCAGTCCCACTGGCACACAGGCACCACAGCCTTGCACAGCTGCTTTCTGAACAAAACTGGAAGCAGAGCGATCCCAACTCATTTTGGGATGGTGCAAGCAAAACAACTTCACTTGGTTACAGGACAGACTGCAAATGTTTATTATAATGCCCTCTTCCGCCCACAGCCCTCCAGCCCTGATGAAAATCAGAGAAACCCATCCCTTTGGGTACAGTCTGTTCTTGGCCACAGCACATGTGGGTGCCAGAGACAAAGCACAGGGCAGATCCAACCCTGTTTACTTCACCACTTGAGACCCTGACCTTGACCACGCACTTGGCAGAGGAGGTGTGTGGTGTTCAGAGGTTGCTCCCCCCAGTGTTTAGGCTTTTCCCCTTCCTCATGGATATGTTACACAAAACACAGCCCAAGGTTACCACAGGTACAGAGTTGTGAAAACCAGACATCCTTTCTTTAAAAACCCAGCAGTCTCCCCTTGGCCTGCCACAGCCTGCTCAGACATTCCTCCAAACCCGAGGAAAGTGGCTTTTAACCTGCTCCCATTTACAGAACAACTTTTACAGGTTTTTCACTAGAAACATGGACCTATACATAGTGACCTTCAGCCTGCTGAAAATACACCACAATTTTGTTGTCAAGCATATAGTAAGAATCCTTACAAGCAGAGAAGGGGTTAAGCTGGGTCAACCAGGATAACAAGAAAAAATTACAATCCATTGTCTTTACCTAGGGAAGGAATGTTCCTTTGCTCCAGTGAAAAGCTGTGAATTGCAGAGAGCTCAGGCAGGCTGACTCGTGCAGCCCATCCCTCATTTTGCAGTGATCAGCCAGGCTGTGCAGTGCAAGGGAGAAATCTCTTCTGGCTTGCTGTCTGAGTTAGTGTGGGGGACCAAAGAGTGCTACCCATAACCACCACTGGAATTAAAAAGCCATTTGTACAAAGCCATCACTAACCTCCTACAGCCTGCCAAGGTCTATGACCAGGCACAGAAGTGCCCTCCTAATAGCTCTGCAAATTCCCTCTCAGAAAGGCTGTGACAGCTGATCTCCCAACTGGGAAGGGGATGCTTACAGGTGGCCACCGTGATGTGCATCTCAATACTGGGGGCCTGCCAGAGGCAGAGTCCTGCACAGATCTGGGGGAAGTGGATTTCATTACCCCAGAATTGTGTCAGTGCAGCAGGTCAGCCCTGTGCTGCATCTTCGCTCTGTCCTGCTTGCTACAGAAAGTTGGCTCATACTGTGGGAGCAGCAAAAGCTCCTGTCTCATTTCCTCTGTCATCTGTATTGTCTTAGCATTAAAAGCCACATGAACCCACAGAGATAAATCCACCCACCTCTGCAATTCCGGAAGTGTTTGCATCCTTCTATCATACTAAAACTGCCACGCTAATGGTGCCCAGCAGCAATTGCCCATCCTGCCTCTTGGTCATGTCAGAATAGCTCTTAGTGATCTTCTGTCATGCTAGAAGAGTTTCTCAGCTTGTCTCACGCCTTGTCTCACCAGTTCTGGTGATACTGGAATATCCAAAAGGCATCCCACAACAGCCCATCACAAAAACAACCACAGGGCTGAGTACCGAAACTGGCCACTGTGTCTGCCAACAGCTCCGAGGAGCTAATTTGAACCAGGCCGAGCTGCACGGACTCAATAATTAAGAAAGAATGTACGTGAGGCCAGTATATTAAGGGGTGAGAATGCACTTCATGTCTAGAGAATTAAACCATTGTAATCAGAGGAGAAAAAAAAAATCTGAAGTAAAATCCTTGCATAGACCTTGACTATTCCCTCAGCAGGACAAACCTGATGACTAGTTGTTGTTTACAACGATAAGGTCAGAGGAAAGGCCATTTCCTCTCAACAATTGTCAGAAAGGATTAAAACCTGCATTCAGGCTCTCTTTGAACTAGCAGGTACTCCATTCCCCGATGGTATCAGGATCCATTCAGAGAGGTCTCCGGCAGCCTCCGGGGCATGTCTCCATAATGCCCCCATTGTGGCAGTATGCACAGCACCACTTCCTGCGGTCACTGCAGCTTTATGAAGCTTCACCCTTGTGGTCCCGTACCCAGGGCAGGAAGCAATCCTGCAATCACTGCTTAATTAGTCATTTCCCAAGTCTGCCTCGGATGAGGGCTGCTGCTGCTTGTCAGCTTTTGGAGCGGGAGGCTGGGAATCAGAAACATCGCTACCAGACGGGAAGAGAAGTTGCTTGCAGAGTTTGAGGTGCATTACACTGAGCTCAACGGGCCACATTCTCCATTTCCAGTTTGGGTTTTTTTTTTTTCCTAAGTAGAAGGATTTGAGAGGATGAAGGGACTGTTGCACCTTCTGCAAGTCAAGACAAAGGCTGATTTATAACAGAAGTGGCTTCGTTTTTGTTGATTTGTTGTTATGGGCTGGGCTTTGGTTGGCTATGGTTTTGATTTGGTTTTTGGTTTTGTTGTGGTTTTGGTTTTGTTTTTTTTTCCCTTGAGAAATAGCATCTTTGATAAAAAGCACATACTTCAAGAGAGATCTGTTCCAGGAATTCCAGTTGCATACTTTTCCTTTGTGGAAATCAGTATTTCTGATTCTGATTCTGAGAGGCTGGATAGGTGCAGTTACAGCTTTTCCAAGTGAGCTCACTGGAAGAAGTACCTCTTACCATACAGTCACCAATTTGAAAAGAATGAGAGTTACATAGTATTAAAATATTTGTCTAGATAATGAGTGTTTGTGTGTGGAGGAATGCTAAAGGAAAAAATATGTTTGTTTTGAAGCCCAACTGTTTCGAAAAAACATGATGATTTTTCTGTTTAACAAAATTAATTAGGTATTTCAGTGATATCCAAAAGGCCTGTTTGGGCATTTTCAGTGTACTGGGCATTGTTGAGAAAAGCTTTTCAAAAGAAATAAATAAAAAATACAATTATTTACAAAGTCAGATGAAGCTATATGAAATAACTGTTTTCACTTTAAAGACACAAATCAGAGGAATTGCTCTGATCAAAAACCCAATGTTCTCAGAGTTTCTTTTTGTAGGAAAGTTTGATTTAAAATTAAATACATTCTGGAATGGAAAAGGTTTTGTAAGCTCAACATTTTCAAGTAAAAGGAGAACTTCTCTCTTTCTCTATTCCCAGTTTCCTTTTCTGTAATGAAATAATTAGAAAAGCGGAGTATGTGATAATTTCCTTGTGACAGTGGGACAGCCCTGCTTTTGATAAGTGTGTGTGAAGCAGGGAAAAAAAATCAAAAGAAACCCCCTAACAGATCAGTGATCCCAATGAGAAATTTACATAAATTTCAAGAAACTGGAGTCCACAGAAGACTGATAAGAGAAAAACTGACTCCGATGTGGACTAGAACTGGTGAGGGAGTTATAACATGAATTATTGTAGATATCATATGAGATATCCTGCTCTCTCCCCAGATCTAACGTGCAACTTCTTACAACCTTGCTCAAATCATATCTTGTAACCTGCTGGCTCAGTCTCTGCACAGGGTTAACGCACACAGCTTCCAGCAGCTCGGAGTGCAGGCAGAAAAAAATATGGTTTTGCCACAAAAAATTGTGCAAGTATGTCTTCAGAAGGGTTTTTCCCACCCTCTCTTTCTCCCTCTAAAGCCACACTAACCCTGTCAACAGCCAAATGCAGAAGACATGGGGGTGAGACAATGCCACATGAGCACCCTTTCTCCTCAGCCACTCAAGGAGACGAGTGGCATCTTCTCCATGCTCCCTTTGCTCTTCTGTGATCTTCCTCTTAACTGAGGTTTCTTGTGAAGTGTCAAAACACAATAAGAAAAATTATTGTTAAGACCGACACTGATGAGGGAAGGATGCAGGAGAGAGCTGTGAAGAGCTCAGGAACACCTGTGAGTTTATCAGCTCCATCCCCTCACCTGGGGGAACAAAGGCTCAGCATCCAGCATTTCCACAGCACCAACAGCCATCAATAAATTGCTCTCCTAAGAAAAGAACAGATGTGACAAAGATTGTTCCAGGGTTTGTAGCAGACCACAGCCAAAGCAGAAGAGTCTAAATGTGCTGGGCTGGGATGGCAAGGGAAGTCACAACTGGGTTCCATCTAGGGGAATTATTCTTACACTCAATTCATCAATTTACGGGCAAGTGATTCCACAGGCAACGTTGACTTGATTAAACAGAGCCATAATGACAGTGAGTGTAGGGAAGCATCCAGCCAAGTATGCAAACTAGCCTTCTCAGCCTGGAATAAAAGCTTTCTAACCAATAATTTCATGCCTTTATCTATACGATCATTAATACAGATACCAAACAATGCCAGCTCGACGTGGTGTCAAAGGCTCTGACAGCCTCTAATTGATAATAAATAATTCAATTTCTGTCCCAATCCAAAACTGCTGAATCTTGGGACATGTTCCAAATAAATGATTAAAAAGAACTTTGAATGTAATTATATCTAACACAATTGGGGATATTGCCCAGATGAAATTTACAGCAACTATTCAGAGCTGTGAAATTTCAATGACACTGGCAACTCCTTATGCCTACTACAGAATGAAATGTGTTTTACCCAGGCAGTGGCACAGAGGGCATTTTTTATCAACAGCTGTATGCCAGCAACTCACTCAGGCCAACCATCCTTCCCACAGAGGTGCAGTCTTTCCCAAAAACTCTCAAGAAAATTTGGGAACAGGGTTCTGCCATAGTCAAATCTCCATTGTTCTGTACATGCAGAACTGGATCTTCTTTCTAATATACAGCTGATTTTCTCCTCCCTCAAAATCGCTTACATTACAATTAACAAAAGTTTCTTAAGAAATTAACACTGATAGTTCCTGGAAGGAAACTAGGGCAAGGTGTTTCAACAAGGAAAGTGACTTATCAGCACAATCCTGAAGGGATGAATGCAGCATCTCAGAGGCACACCAGTTGTTCCCAGTTATTTCCAAACTCCAAAGCCAGAAGGATCTCTGAACACTCACTAGTGAAAACACAGGATACATATTTACTGAAACATCCTCATACAAGATCTGACTCCTATTTTTCCCTCTCTTGTGTAAATCCTTGCTGAAATCTTACTTTCTGAATCTGTAAATGAGGGATGATGACATTAACTGTGATTTATTTGGACGCAAACTGTTTTGAATTTAGTTTTCTTAGGAGAATGGTGTATGCCACTGACCTGAAGAAGTGATGACTTTTAAGAACCTTGTAGATGTGCAGCAGTTATTTTACTGAGCTCATATGGAAACAGTAGAAATGCACTTCCCCTGTAAAATCTGTCCCATTTCTTTATTCCCAGTTCCTTCTGGAAAACTCAGTGTCAGCATCACTGGAATCCCCAGGCTCACAAGGCAGTGACAGCAACCAGTGTGAAGATGCCCCAAGAGATCTGTATTGTTTATCTACAACTCTCATGACTCCCTGGACCTACTTAGGCTTATTTCTCAGCCTTTAACATCCAATTTGCTATTTACGAAGACACAAAGCAACAGAGAAACCCAACAGCTCTTCATTGTTCACAACACACTATTCTGGACAGTCATCTGTGTTTACCTGGCAGAGTGGAGGCAGCAGCCAGCCTGAAGCAAAGAGATCACCTGCAATGTCTGCAAGATATTAGAACATATGAGAAAATAAAACAGGTCCATAATTTGACTCAACTGCCATGATCAGGTAAGCCAGGCTTGTTACTTCAAGAAAAATTCCCTTACAGGTGAGAAACCAAGTGATTCTTTATTGTACATCTTCTTATATCAGATATATTCTCTGAAGTGTCTACTACTGATCCCTGTAATAAAGAAAATGTTATATAAACCTATGCTCCAATCTAGTGCTGACAGGCTAGTAAGAATAATGAAACCCTGATGCCTTCTTTTAAAAAGGAAGAAAACTTATAAACTACTATTAAAACCTAATATTTGAAATGACTGGATTTTCTTTCACAGCAATATTCAACATAAATTATAACTTATATAAAGTAAGTTATATAAAAGTGTGTTTGTGTAAGTAGATATAAAAAGGAGAGCAACTAAGAGATTTAAATATCAGAAAATACAAGGATGCTTTCCTTATGCAATCTCAATTGCACACACAAACTAGCCAAAGATCTCATCTGTCTTCATAGCCTTGGTGATGTTGATGTTACTTTCCAGGATAATGGAACAGTGGAACCCAGGCACAAAATACTGTAATGTCACAAATCACTCTGGAAAGTTGCTGAGAGAACTGGATTGAGCTCTGTGACCCTGTAACATTTTCACTGCCAGGCCACAGGTACAGAGTGTTTGTTCACAGAGTAACTTAACAATCATTAATGCTTTGTGGTTAGGCCATATATCTATAGGAAATGTGTTCCTAACACTTTGTTATGCGAAGTTCATTAAACACGAGTTTGCAGCAGGGAGAAGCAGAAATGCAGATGTATTAAAAAGATGACCTCACCTCTTTAAAATGTTACTGTCATGTCTGCTGCAAACATTCATATCTACTCCATTTGCAGTGGTGCAAAGATGGGAACAGGCTGAGCTTGTATCAGCAGCCATACTCCAAGGGCTCCAGCCTTCCTGAGCAGGCACAGGGTTAGCGCTGCTGAGGTGAACTCAGTTTAATAGGTTGCTACTTACAGGCTTAGACTGATTTACAGGTGTTTGCCCTGAAATATGACCATCCATGTCATCACTACTAATCCTCTCCCATCTCTGCAATACTCCCACTCCAACAGACAGCTATTTTCGGAGCAGAAAACCCACATACATACCAAAAACCAAGAGTGCTCTCTAAATCTCCTCCCACAGGAAGGGCAGCCTGACTACCACACACCCGACAAGTTGTCTGGAACAGCACAACACCAAGCCCTCGGTTGCCTCCGTCACGGCGGGTGTCAGCCACCTGCATGTGACAGTAATAACAGGGATGTCACGGGCACAGCACACACAGACCTCGCATCCTCCTCCCTGGCAGCCTGGTAGAAAACCTCCTGTTGGCAGTGCAAAGCCCAGGAAGCATAGCTGGCTGCTCCCACTGTGTCCAGGAGAGCAGCATTTCCATCTTTCTCTGCTGAAGACCTTTCCTTTGCTTTCTCTCTCAGGCTTCTGATCTCTGGTCTGCAACGGACTGTCCCTCCAGCTTGCAGCCCAGTTTGGGGTCCTGACACACTGCTGGAGACCCAGGCTGACAGATCCAATGGCCAGGGCACTGTGACACCCTGGACCAGGTGAATCAGTTCCTATTCCCTGCACACACTGCTCCAGCACCGTGCTAATGATTTGCAGACGTACATGAGAACAAGGTTCATAGTCTAACTATACTAAACAAAAAATTATCTTGGGATTGAATGCAAATTTACAAAAGGAGATAACCTTTTTCCCTTAAGTAATATATCACATAGGTACTGACTGTGTTGCATTCATCTGTCTCTAAGCTGAGCTTACAGACTACTGGGTATGGTTTCTATAAATCCACCACTCACAGCAAAACGCAGCTTCTGAGGAGCTCAAGGCCATGCCAAGTCTCACATACTGAGCACAAGATCTGGTATCCTCGCTGCTGTTCTTTGCTCCATACCCACAATACCTGCATTTTAGCTATTCTGAAGCCCAGCAACCCTCCCTGTCACTTCAGGATTTTTACATGGCAGATATGTTGGTATGGCAGGCCATGGGGAGCTTCACAGCTTTGCAGGGCACACTGAGGGACAAGTGCCTCATCCATGAACCACACTCAGGAGAACTGGTGTTAGAAGGAAAAGCCTGGTGTTGGGGACCCTTGCCCATCATGTGGCCCAACACATCTGCCTAGTGGGAGACACACAAACCTATCACAGAGCCCAAACAATGACTCTGAGATCAGGATCTCAGTCAATTCAGTGTATTCCACAGCTTAGAGAATCTTTACCCTGAAAAGAAGTCCAGAAAGCCCCTAGAAATTTTCACAGACTTTCCAAGCAGCCAAGCAGAAACCAAACATTAAGCCAAACCACACAAGTTAGAGACAGAGATAAAACTGGATGAAAGTGCACAGGGAATGTGAGTTTCACATCCAATCTAGCAGAGAAAATTCATCTTTGTGCTGCTGTAAAAGAGTCACATTGGAGCTCACAGCACCGCAGGAGCAATCCTGCCCAGATTCCCCTCTTCTTTTCAGAGCTACAGAACCAATACCTCCAGTAGAAGCTGATGGTG
Organism: Myiozetetes cayanensis; assembly: GCF_022539395.1. Lineage (NCBI taxonomy): Eukaryota > Metazoa > Chordata > Aves > Passeriformes > Tyrannidae > Myiozetetes > Myiozetetes cayanensis. The sequence continues at coordinate 3,975,901 of NW_026087423.1, forward strand.
CCTCTAAGTGCTGGCAGTGCAGGGATCCCACTCCCTGCAGCACCAAGTACAAGGGACCCCTCACGTGCTTCATGTTTCATCTCCATCCCTCCTATTCTTGGCCTTAAAAGTACAGCAGTATTTTGAGTTATCTGAGTGTGTGCCAGCAGACTGACACTGCCCTTCCATTTCTGTGGATGTTACCACTCTCCAAAAGTCTTCCTTGGGATAGACAGCTGCATGAGTATATTTCTACCCTGTTCAGTTTTCCCAATGGCTTCCTCTTTCTATCCTCTTTCCATCCCCTCCCAGCTTTTTCCAATATATCCTGCTTCTGTTGTTCCTCTGCTATGTGAGCAGTTCTCTGTCTATTCTTCTTTTTTTCTTTTTTTTTTTTTTCTTCTCTAGCTCTGCACAGCAGCTACTTGGTAGTTGCTCAGAATCCCAATAATTTAGGTCAAAAAGCCCAGTGAATCTGATGTGGTTTGTTTCACATAAAAAGAGTGAAATTGAAAACCACCTTATTCTTCTCAACTGAAATGCTGCATCCCTATTAATTCAGGTGTATAAATAACACTCTCTAATACTGCATCAAGGGCTCTGCTGTGTGATTAAACCTGCCTCCCTGACCTGTAATTAGAAACTTTGCCTCTGAAAGGCAGTTTGCAGAGAGAAAAGGAGAAAGAAAGAGAGAAGGAACCAGCTCTCAGACCCAACAATTTTGTTCTTAATAAATTATTCAGAGTTTTTGAAAGTTGAGATGGATTTCCATCTGCTAGCATTAAAGACCCAAAGGGAAGAAGAATTGAAGGATTCTCACAGCAGAAAACAACAGTACTGAGCGTGGGGCTGGAAACCAAAAGCCTGCTGAGAAGTTCACTGTGCCCTGTGCCCATCCCTGCCCTGTTCACTGCTGCCTGTGCACACCTGGACTTCCAGCAGCTCTCAGGGCAGTGCAGAGTGACCCTCCACCAGAGTCCCACCAAGCTAGAGAGTCGTGTGTTTGGGATATAACACTGAAGGAAACCCCTCAAATTCCCTGAATGTTTTACAAACATCAGCAGAATCAGATAAAGAACATGCAAAATAGTGATGGTCATGAGTACAGAAACAATACAGGGATGAGGCTGCGTGGTCCCACACCAGGAATATATAACCTTTCCAAGACATGTAATTTAAAGATGAATTATAAATGATTAAACTGATTTTTTGCTCCAGGGGCAGTTAGACAGCACAGACCATTGTACTGTTAGTGATGGTAGTCACTGTTAGGTGCAACTCCAAGGTACAGTTGATGTTATAAGGTGAACTTCTCCCTTGGAAGTGTGGAGATAGTAAGTGGGTTTTTTTCTCCTGTAATCATAGTAAGAAAAAATACTATTCCTTCAGCCAAATGTAGATTCATTTTAACAAAAAAAAAACCCAAATACAACACACAAATTCCAACTTTTGCAGTGGATGTCAGTTATCTATTCTCTTTCCATAAACTGGGGATAGAACAGGCTTTAGAGCACCGGATAACACAGGTGATGAACTGGCCCCAGGATGAGAAGTCTCTGGCCTTGAGTATTTGGCAGCTGTTTCCAGAGCTCTGCTTGACTTCAGATCAGAGAGGTTTTGTGATGAATTCCTCCTCTGGTTACACCTATAATCTTTGTGTTGAGGGTGTGACTGACATCATAGTTTCAGTCTTTTATGTTTTCAGGCTCAAGTTTGCAAGGCCTCACACCCGGAGAATCCAGAGTCTGATAATTTTCTGCATGACTGTCTTTGTCTAGGAACTTCACAAGGTTGATCCAGGGTTTCAGGGAAGCCTTATGAACTGAGACACCAGGCTTAAGGAGACTTACATGAGAGAGGAGAAGCCTAACTTTTACACATCAAGGACCCTTTGGTCAAAATACCAGACCTCACTGAATTCTCCAATGCTTCATATCTTCTACTGCGTTTTTTTGAAAGGCACAATTTTAACACAAAGAGCAGGTTAAATCTACCAAAATATTACACTGTCACTGGTGGAAATGCCTTCATTCCAGTCTGCCTAAATTCATAAATGTATGAGGTGCAGAGCCACTGAGGACCACAACCCTGGTAGGAGGGTGTGGATCCATGAAACAAAAGAGTCCTTCAAATTCAACAACAACAACTTTAAGTAATCTTTTGTGTTTGCAATGTGGTTGAGTCCAAGTTTATCACAGAGCTGCCAGAACATAAATCTGATACAAACTACTTTGGATTAGATAGCACAGCAGAAAGAGCTTTACTGGGATATTGTGACAACTTTCATGAACTTTTTAAAGAAACAGAACATGGAAATACTAGCAGTGCTGTTAAGTTATTGCCTTGTGGGCTTGAACACCCAGGACTAAAAAGGGAAGAAGAAGAAAAAAGCTAACAAATTCAGAAAATAGAGCAGTACTTGAACCTTGTATTAAGCTGTGTTTGTTTTTCAACTGGACTTTTAAGTCACTTGTAGTTAAAGCTGAATCCCGTGAATCCAGAGTGCTGTACCTTCCTCAAATGCAACCATGGGATCTCCTCCCCGTCCCCCGTTTTCACAAGTCCTCAGTGTCAACTGTGTCACTTCACTATGCTTGCCTTTGAGGGTCTCTCTCATCTTTCAACACTGGTATGCAGGTACATAAGTAAAAAGAGCTAAAAAGGACTAGGAATACACCAACTTCCAGGGACTACCTGCCTCTGCATGGTATCTCCACCCACAGGCAGTGCCTGGCAGTCCCTGAGATGCCTCCCTCTGCACCAGCACAGGGAGGAGCAGCATGTTCAGGGTGAGTACTTGTGTGGCTCTGCTCGGAGCTCTGTCCAGCCCTGGGCTCCACTCACCTGCTCGTCTTACTAAGCAGTTTCTCTGGTTTTCAGCAAGTCATATATGGCCAGAATCAGCCTACCTGGCTTGAAACCACCTCTCCCATCTGCTGCCATGGCCCCTCTTGCTCTCAGCAGCCATCAGAGCTGCTCAGAGTGAGGTGGCTGCCCATCCTCTACTTCTTATTTCATATGGGCAGTTCCCCATCTACAGCCACTCCTTTGAAGATTTTGCTCTCTCGTGCAGGGATTTATTCCATGTCTCACTCCCCCCCTGCACAAATGCCTCATATGTCACCTCTCCAGGTCTCTCAGCTCCCCCTCCAATGCCTGGGGCATGTATATGCCCACGAGCAGGTTGTGTAGGGGTTACTGTGATCCCGGCATTTTCCTCTCCAGGAATCCCTTATCCTCTCCTACAGTAGGATTTTAATGCCCCATCTACCTCCACTCTCTGAATAAATGGGTTCTCTAAATATCACTACCAGGGTTCCTGTGCACACTTACAATACTGTTCTAGCAGGGTGACCTCAGCTCCCTCACATCGGGGTTTCTGGGTGTTCCTCATCCTCTTTCCTTCCAACTTTGGATCTCCATTCTCCTCCAGTTCTGCAAAGGTTGCATACAAGCCCTGTATTTATCTGGTGACAGATCTTTGAGTGTGCTCACATGATAACTTTTCTAGAGTGATTAGACAGAGATGAGATAAAGGTATTGGTATGCAAGAGCTATCACCCAGTTGCTGCATCTACAAATGCAGTGGTATCTGCTTCCCAATTTTCCCTTTTTGATTTCCTAGTATTTTCACAAATTAGTGCTGTTGTCTCTCACATGAATAATAGGAAGTGTCCAAAATTTTTGCAATTAATCAGATGGATCATTTAGAAGTTGTGCTGTTCCATGAAGTGAGACAGAAGTGATGTCCAGATGAGCACACAGCCTCACAGGTTTAGCCTAAGACATTATGAAAACCAAAGGGAAACGTTTATCATTCCAACCTTGAGCTGAATGAACCATAGTGGGATAACCTCCACTTGATCTTAGGAAAAACAGGGTTTAGGTGAGGTGTTCTTGGTGACATCCCCAGTGATTTCCAGATCTCTGAATAAAAGATGGATCTGATGGTTTGCATGATTCCCAACCTCCAGCCTGAAATGTGGTACTACATTGGAAAAAAAATAGGAGGAATTGTTCCGCATCTATTAAACACCTCCCCTGTTCCTCAGTACAAATATTTTTCTAGCCCTCAGAATGCAGAGAGGGTTCTGAAAATCAAGCTGGGTTTCTGTGGATCAACAGAGATGCCATTCCTACATCACAGCTTTGCAGATATGATTAAAGCCTGAAGCACAATGCTGTGCTCCATGGGACATATCTGACCCACACGCTGCCTTTTCAACTCTCCTTCTTCTAAATCATGTACATTATGACTGAATAGGAAGAAAACGTGTAAACAAGAACAGAAAAGGTCGTTGCAAGTTCATTAATTCTGATCACTTAATAAGCTGTAAATTGAAGTGCATGAATTCCATTCTCTTGAACACCAGGATAAATTTGAAGAATCTCTATTGACTTAATTTACGCTGATATGCATTAGAATAGTTTCTGGCACAGTAAGAATCAAAATAATTATTACAGCCACATTCAGGACCAAAAGGCACCTAGTTCCCATTTAGTAGCTAAATGAGGGCCAGACTTAAAAAAGTAAAGAATTAATTTTAAAAAAATTCATCTTCATTACGTCTTAAAGGTGGTGCAAAGGTATGGCCACGGAGCCTGTGAAATTTAGGGCTGCAGGACTGGCCTGAGGAAGCAGGGTGACACTTTGCACCTACCTGATGAGAACACTGTGCTGTGCAAAAGAGTGACTACTGTCCTCTGTGTCTGCTTCTCACAGAAGACAAAGATGAACTGCATACAAGGAAGCAGAGCTGTTTGAATAACTTTGCCAGGCCCATATTCAGAGTGGAGCTGATACGTTTCAGAGCTCTTTGCTTGCAGGTCCCCTCAGGGGTCATGAGGACTCCAGGAAGATATCTTCCTATGCAAAGACAAACATTGTTTTGGAATTCTTTACTCTGTGGTTTGGATGCTGTCCATAAAATCTTACACTAGCTTTCCTGGAAGATAAAACAATTGGCCACTGCCAGGGATCAAAAGGCATCCCAAACATCTTCATGAATACCTTAATTTTCTGAAATAATGACAAAGGCATTGCGGTGGGAGAAACAACCTGAGAAGTCTAAAAGAAAAATTAATCACTGAGGCTGCTCGGTTGCAATACCACGACGTTTCCTCTGTCTTCTGCTGCTGCTGGTTTGTCTGCAAGGAAGTCCCAAGAAGGCAGATCTAAAGCGATGCCCTTGAAACATGCGGCTGTGACTGTCCGGGAATGATCCATGACGTGTCTGGCGAGCTCCTCCTGCCGGCTGCTCTCCCGGCGGCCGGGCCCGTGCCGATAGACCCGGATTTCGGTTTGGCTTCTCGGGAAGCTGAAGGCAGCCAAAGCTAATGCCGCATCTTCCTCATTGTCATAGCGGTGATGCCTCTCAAATCACTGCTCATGCCCTCTCAGGCAGACGGAGGGGCTGCGGTCCACGCCAGGAGCTGGGCAGAGCAGCAGCTGTGCAGGAGCCTGGGGAGCCTGAGGAGCAAAGGGGAGCAGGGCTGGCGGCGAGGACAGCAGGGACAGGACCTCGGTGTAAATGGGCACAGGGGCACAGTGACCAAGCAAGAATAGCAGAGAATTCCGGTGAGAGTGATCACATTTAGCCAAGAGCTCAGTGAGCCCAGGTCTGAGGCCAAACCAGGAAGTCAAGTCAGGATCAGCAAGGTCCAGCCTACCCCAGATGAGGGCCAAGGACAAGGGCAGCTCTGTGCCACGGCTCAGAGGCCTCAGAAGGCTTCTCCCAGCTCTTTGGCACATACTTCTTTTCCCAGCACTCTGATCCCAGATTACACTCCACCATATCATGACAGACCTCGAGCACAGGCAGCCAAACCTGTAGTACAGGGAGAAGAGGTTGCAAAGTCAGCTGGTGCACCCAGGGCCCTGTCAACATGCTGCCCAGCACAGCCAGTGGAGAACATAAAAATTATTGGAAGTGCTGACAAAAGAACCTGGGTACAAATATGCCACATAGGTTGTCAGTGTGAAATATTGGCAATCTGTACTTCAGCTGTTTCGGGGTCTGGTCAGGAATGACCTTTGCAGGGCACTGTATGTGTGCTTTTGTTTTGCCAGGCTGTTGGAAAACCCTCCTTTCTAAGCCAGAGTAAACTTAAAACTGCCATTGGGATGTAACAACAAAGCCCCTCCAAATTTTTCACCTATATTTTAAACCAGAAAAAACCAAATGTACACTAATTCTGGCTTCCCTTAAAAAATAATCCATCCATACCACATACTCCTCTGTGACATTTCAACTGCTCAGTTCTTTGGTGGAGCTATGTCCCAGAAGAAGAAAACAGCTGAGACACACTGATACCCATTTCCTACCTCCTCCCTGGTGACCTCTGCCACAGCCCTGCACTGGCAGGTCTCACAGGTATGTGTGCCTGCATGGGGAGGTGAAACGTCCTGAGGCAACAAAGCCCAAGTGGCAGATAACAACTGTCTTCAAAAAGGGAGCTTGTTGAATCAACAGGGAAAGACTAGCCCTTTGGAAAAGGGTATCCCTGATTATCCCATTGAATTACAACAGGAGAAATCAAAGACAGACAGAGAGGGGAAGGGGAAAACAGAAGGTGAGCATCCCAGTAGTGTTCCCAGCTGGACTGACATTGATACACTGCTTAGATAAAGCCAGTCTGCCCTGGAAAGGCTGAGTAGATAAAGTAGAGAGCAATGGTCTGCTGAAAAAAGAACATCTTTTATCAATATTGATTAAAAAAATTCTCCAGATTACGTAAGCTATTTTGGAAAAAAGTCACCTTTCCGAAGAGCAACCCGTAATTTTGCTGAGGTGGCCAGGGATATATTGTGTCTCCTTCCATACAGAGCACTGAATGTATACAGGACTGCTACCAAATGTGGCTTCTCTGCCAAGCAATTGTATTCCTGTACTTTATGTTTCCAGTGTGAAAACTCTAATGAAACATTTTAAACCAAAGCCGTTTCCTTGGAGCTGCCTCTGACCTTCTTTTTTTCTCCCTCAGCCAAATCTCCCTGCCAGGACGAATTCAGACCTAATGTCTGCTCCTCCCACCAGGCTTTTGGATATGTGACAATATCCTAGTCACTGGGAGCTGTGCCTGCTGGTGTCCATTGTCTTGTGTCCAGTTTGGGAGAGGGCTTTTAAGGAAAAGCCCAGAATTAAATTCATGAAGAGTCCAATGATTTACTGGAATGACCAACCATGTAGCTACTTTCTGCATGCATCTATCAACAACTTGTGAGTCCTTAGTAATTAACTCACAAGGTTAAAGCACAGGAACGGTTCAAGGCTCAAGAAGAGGCTTTTGAAAGTTTAAAAAACAAAACAAATAGACGAAACCAAACCTGAAATAATGGTCCAATCTAAAAATACTACAAGGCTGTGCATCAGCTAGAGCTGTGGCAGGGGGACTGCCTACCAACCTGTTACATTCCCTAACAGAGTTCCAGCAGGCACAGAGAGGGGTTACACGCTGCCCAGACAGAGCTGCTGGCTGGCTCTGTGGAATGCATCTGTCCCAGCAGTTCGGTGGCAGGCACAGCACAGACGTGCAGCCTGATCACAGCCACTGCTGAGAACAGCCAAGGCACTGCATCGTGACACCGAGGTCCCAGTGCAGTGACAGGAGATGATAACACAGGTGAAAGAAAGGAGCTGCTCCTAATGGAAATGCCAGGTGCCTTGCCCAGGTAAAGCAGGAGGCTCTGTGGGACAGGGGATCCAGACCAACAGCCACAGTGTGGCCGATGCGAGGCCCTGGGTAATCCAGCAGTGGTGCTCATGGTATGATGGGGCACTACCAGAAGGAAAGCAAGTTACAGGCCTCATTTACAATCTGTCACAATTGTGGAAACACTATATGTAACATGTATGCCTCATTTTTTATAATGTCATCTATACTGCCTGCCCTATATATTTTAGGTGCGTGAACAAATACATACCTTGGGAGAAAGTAAAACTTCTTTCTTTGTTAAATCTCCTGTAATCACACTGCAGACAGGGTGCAAAAACCTTTGCAGATATCTATCCAATTCCCACATTAAATCAGTGAGTAACTTGACAAATGCTTCCATTTAAAGACCAGCTACCTGCTAGGAATTCACAACTAGGCTTGAGCCTTTTGTCTTCGAACTCTTAACTTTTCTTCCTCAGCCCCCTGCCCCCCTTCCATCAATGTTCTGCAATTTGCCAGCCTCCTTTATGTCTCAGTTATGTCTGCACAATGTGAGGCAGGCAGACCCATGTGCCCACAAACAGAAAAGCTCCTCCAGCTCACAATAACTCAGCAGGCTCCTGCGATTTCCAGAGCCTACATTACTGCGTGCCCATGTCTGCTGTCAAATTACTGCCTGGACACGGGCTCCACGGCTAACCTCAGCCTTACCCCAAACATGAAAATGCCTCTGAGCCCTCAGGAACATTCATCTTCTCCTGCAGCTCTTCCTACACAAAGTGGTGTAAACCTGGCTGACGCTTCTAGGGAATAAAGAACAAGCTCACCCCTCCAAAGAAGTGTTATGGTTTGATGGCCTCTTTCTGCAACCTACTGAGAGTGGCTGTGCTCCATGTCATGCATTTAAAACACATCAAAACAGATTTGAAGGGTGGACAGTTCTCCTGAGGTTTCTAAAGGAAAACAGAGATGAAAGCCACGAAAAACAATCGTCCACACACAGCAGAGGTTGAAAAGTAAAATCTAAACATAAGTTCATTTTCCCTTTAGTGTAAGTTCTGGCAGTCCCAGGACTGTTCTAACTTCTAGCTGCTTGGCAGGGCTGCAACATCACAGCAGTGAGGGGAAACCCTGAGTACATTTATTACAACCTTAGCTGCCTTTCCTTAAACCCCCTACCCTGCCCTACTCTATCTGAGGCTGGGAAAACACAATAATATGAAGCTGCTCCTAAAGTTCCTACAAGGGAAACAGTTATTTTCATGTCCTGCCTCACTGTAAATACCTGCACACAGGAAAGATGGCATGCACAGATCACACTAACCTGTAATTGAGGCAAGTCAGAGATGTTACTGACTGTAATTGCTGTTGCCTGTCTCGACCTTCTCCTCGAGGTGTCTCCACCTCCCATTACAATGTCACAGCTAAGGGAGTTCCCTGGTGGTCTGCAAAGAAGCAAAAGAGCAAGTGGTTAAGAGAGAACTGACATTGTTTACATAACATTAAAATTAATTCTAAATCAACAATTCAGAGAAAGTAACAGTATTTCATAAAAGCAGACTAAAAGAGATTTCACTGATAGATGGTGCTAACAGCAACATTTTGTATATATAAAGCATTCTGTACCCAAAATCCTCAAAATATTTTAGAAAAAAAGAATACACTACCTTTCTCTGGTGTTTGGCAGAAAAAGAGAAGCACAGACATTCATAGGGTTTTATCAAAGTAACTGACAGTTTCCCACCAGAAGGAAGAACAGAATCCAGGCTTTTCAATCCCTTACTCAGTTATGTGCATTATTTTAAAGCAGCCCTTGGATTTATTCATTTTAGTGTAGGTTGGGTAAAAAGGAGCACTACAGCAGAAATATACATGTGTTCTACATTTTAAACCAAGATTTTCCTCCTGGAATGGCAATAAGGATACTCTGCAGCCTTAGGTTTTCTAGGCAGCCATAAAGCCTTCATCCTCCTGACTGTGCTGGTAGTCAGGATAACCCCCAATCCATATTCTATGCCCAGTGCTTGCTGCAGGAAAGATAACAAAGGCTGTGATAGAACTCCATCAGGGAAGTCCTTTTGGGCCCCATTTCCATCAGCTCATAAAAGGAACAGCCTGGACCCACATGCTGGGCTCAGCTAAGGCTGCTCCAGGCTTCAGCTCTTCATTTGCAAGAGAAATGGCCCATTCAGTCAGAGTTTCCCTCTGACCTCTGCAGACACTTCAGACTGCTGACCTCATCTGCCCATGGCTCCCACCACTGCTGGGCATCCTCAAACAGGTGCTCTCAGACTAAACCCTCTGCCTTCCCAGGCAAGCTGAACTAACACAGCTCCAAGAATCCCAAAGCAGAGCTCCCAGGAGGCTGTTGGTGCATGGGCTGGGAATGTTCAGCCCTCAACACGTTTATTTTCTGTACAGAAAAGCAGAGGCCAAATTAAAAGGAGGTAAAGACGAGAGGGTATGAATTTAGCTTTGTCAGGTGAAGCTAAAAAACACACTTGCCTGTGTGTGAGTGTGCACTTGACAGCATAGATCTCTTTGCTGAAACCACTGACAGCTACACCTCCTGTTAGCATGCAGGTGTTCAAGAAGGTCCTGCAGTCCCTGTAGACAACTTTTTGGCTGGTGACTGGCCACTCCCATCTCTGCAGCAGACTTCCAGACTCAGTTTTGTGTCCAGGGATGAAAGATGATAATGCTACTTCAGCAGGGGAATCCCCGTGCTTGCATTGCATCCCAGGAAAAAGACACATCTCTCCAGACACACTCATCACCCACCTTTACCCTGGCACTCGCAGCCAAGAGTATCACAGTCCAAAGACTTCTGCTCTTAAGAGCCCCATTCTAGAGAGAATGTTCCACAGCTAAGGACACAAAGGCATTCAGTGGCTGAACTGGGAATTCAGTGTTGGTTTTAAGTCCAAGTTCAGAGTCCTGCTCACTGGACTAATCTCTAGACAACAACATTTTTGTGCTTGGCAGAGAGGTGGGAGCCTTCAGGTCTGAAAGGCTACTGAGGTCCTCAGGTGGAGTCACAGATAGATGTATCACTAACTAACATACTTTTTAATAAAAGTGGCAAAAGAACAAAGCAGGCTAGGTCAGTTCTGCTGGTCTCCAAAGAACACCCAATTATCAGAGTGAACATAACCATCTTTAATAAGTAAGCTGTTTTGGAAGCTGAACTGTTTGTTCCAAGTGCCACATAGACAACCAGCTCTTGCTACTGGCAGAAGAGGCCTGTGAATCAGAGCCTGAAGTCTGATGCAAGAAAAGTTTGGGCGTCTCAAGCTGCTTTCCCCAGCAGAGAACAACCCTATTAGTTTGAGAAAGTCCCCTGCCTGCTTTCTCTCTGAGTAATTAAGAGTGAAATCCTCCTCTCAGTGACCCCAATGCTCTCAGCCTAGGCTGATTTACACATGAAAGGAACCCTCTGAGGGGCTCTCTCCCTTTCACATTCACAACCAGGCAGGACCTATAAATAAAACCTTTCTGAAAACAGGAGCTTTCAAAAAGGTCTGTGTATGTGCACAAATGTGTATGAGAGAAAGGCAGTGGCTGTGTGCACTCGAGGATGTGTGTTTGCATGAGAAGAATGTGCATTCAGACATCAGCCCCCCTGCAAACAAGTGCCCTCAGAAAAGTATCTGCAGGGACGCAGGAGTGTGCACAGGTACTGGGAGCACTCACAGGAGCCAGAGGGCACGTTCAGGCTGGTTTCCAGCTAGCACAGTTCCAGGGGTTCACCCAACTCAGCTGAGTCACTCTGGAGTTACACACGGAAAAAAAGGGAGCCGATGAGAGCACGGGTGTGATGCACTTTCCCTCCACAAAGCAGTAAAGTACTTGCAGAACAAACACTTTGGCTATAACGTGGGAGGTAACAGAGAATCAGGTCTCAGGGCATGTGTTCCTATGGTTTTGACAGAAGGTGAGATTTTTAAATGGCTGCATCTTCTCAGATGCCTAGGAGAGAGAGAAAAGTGCTGCATTTTCCAGGGCTGTCATTGTTCAAAAGTAAATTTTGGTTTTCTGGAACACAAAACCCCTCAATGTTTGAAAGATAAACACTGAGACTGACACCATGAAAATAAAGGTCACAGAATCAAAAGAACTGTAACTGCCTTTACATAAGCAATTATAAACACAGAAATGCCTAGATATGGATCTGTAACTGTCCCTCCCCCACTGTCCTCTTCATCCCTGTGGCTGCACAGTCAGGATATCTCCCCTTCCATGAGGCCTAAGGAGGACCCTACACAACTTCCAGGAAGCTGGCAGTTAGTGTGACCCTGCCCTAATAAAAACCAGGTGAAACAGAGCCAACCAGGACAGACCACAGGGCTTCACAAAGCAGGTTCTGCTCTGCGGGTCTTTGCCCCTGTAAGAAGTAGTTTTTTAAGACCTGGCTACAACGTAATAATTTGAGAACCGCAAACTATTCCACTCCACTCCTGACCAGCTGAATCATTTGCTTTACTGAAGCTGTGCCCGTGCCCTGTGCCAACACCAGCAGTCAGGATGTAGATGTGCTAGAACCACTGGAGCTGCTCCACTCATTGGTGGGAGACTCCAGGGGGTGAGACACCCTCCCGACTCCATCCCTGCTAATCGCAGCTCTCGGGTCTCTCCCCTCCCCAGTTCTTATGCAAACATTTAGAAAAATCAGGCAGAAAAAAAAAAGCACAAAGCAGAAGACATAAGGAGTGCAAAGCCTCACAGGAGCGCACAAAGCACAGAATGTCTCTTCTGCCCGTTCAAAAGACTCTTCCCAGCTCCTTGCACTAGGAAGGAGTGTGTGAGCAGGGATGCAGAGCTCCCCTCCCACTGAGATCGCAGCTAAAGCCCTCCCCCAGTTCCCAGGGTCTTCAAATAGAGATTTGCATAGTAGTTCCAGATCATTCCCTTGAGAAGGGACAATGGCTCTCTCAACGCCCTCTTTCCCCCCTCCCTCCCTCCCAAAGCTGATAAAGCCCTGGTGAAAAGGGGAACAAAGGATTTACAGATGTCAGAATATTGATTTCTGCTGTTCCAGGACTACAGGGAGAAGATGAAGGAAACTTTTGCCCCCAGAAACTCTGTGAAGTTTGAGACACAGGCGCTATCTCTGCAGCACTTCTGTCTATCTCAGCGTTTGTTAAGACAGTATCTGATGGAGGGAACGTTTCTATTCGAGAGGGATGAGCTGGGCCCTGAAGACTTGAAAACGCAGAGGCGTAAGATTACAGTCTCCAATCCCAGAGAGCGCATTTGTTGTTCCCAGTCCTGCTGAAGGGAGAGGCGCTTCCAGTGAAAGCAGTTTGCCACCAGGCGGCCCGGGCCGGCATTGCTCGGAGCTCCTGGGATCCATCCCATCCCATCTCATCGGTGGCTCCCGCTGTTCTCCGCGCCCTCCTCTCTGCTACCCACCACTTCAGCCAGGAAAATAAAATAAAATATAAAAAAAAGGCATTTCTGTGCCCAGTTCATACAAACCCGAGCTTGCTTTTGTGCCGCAAACATTCTTTTTCAGTGCAGTGAGTCAACTTCACCTGTACTGAACCTCACCTCTACCAGCTCACTGCAATCATTCAAATTTTGCTAAACTGAACAGTGACGTGATCCCAAGTGTCACATGTCACTGCTGCACATCCAGCAGCAGACAGACACTGGGCAGCCAAATCAGGTTAGGGGAGTTCTGGCCTGACCTCCACCCATCCCACCACCACACTGAAATTGCTTCCTCTAAGTGTCTGGCTACCAGCACTTTATAGACATATATATATATATATATTTATTTTCCTTCTCGGGGCTAATTCTGTAGCATTTCTGCACTCAAAGGGCTCCCAGGATACTGGATCTTTTGGGAAAATGTACGTGTTGTAACTTGCTCAAAATGCTGGATTTAGGCCCAGGTTTTTCAAGATAGTAAGAGAGTGTCTGAATCAAGCTCAAGGCCCTCAGAGAGGTCAGTTTTGGGAAAACATCCCCTTTCTGTGAGGCAGCAGAGCACAGCAGCGCTGAGGGGTTCTCATGCCATGGGTCAATAATCCAGACACAGCTACAGAGCCAGAGCTGACTTTTCACTCGTTTTTCCCACACCTTTGTAAAAACACGTGCTGTCAGGAGGACTGCAATCATCACAGCGATAATAACCATCACATATTGCACTGTTAAACTTATTTCATACAGCCACGTCAAAACATTATTCACAATACTCTTCTTAAAATATCCAGGTTTCCTCAAATACCTGCCTGTCTTCCCTCAGCTAGAAGGAATTATTCACGTGGAATCTTTTGTGTCTCCCAGCAGCCACTCCTAATTTATACTACATTTGAATAAGATGTGAATCAGACCCAGTAGAGTCCTGACACACCTCATACAGAGATTAATTGCAGCGGTTGGGATGATAAAGACTAAGACACACCCATTTTAAACCAGTGTCACTCAGACTGTAACAAAACTGCCACCACACTCAGGTTCAGGACAGACCAAACCCCATTTTCAGTCGCTCTCCATGAGCCTCTTGCAGCTCCGTGGGCAGAAGTGCTCACAAAGGGGCACCTCGGGCAGCTGTGCCAAGAGAACTTTTCCTCATCCTAGACAGAAGTTTGCTTGTTTTGCTGATCCTTTGTTTTCTCTCACTTGTAAACATTAGTGTCTGATGGTTCCTTAAAAGTTTTTTTGCTACACATAAAAGTAGTTTTGTTTAGATAGCTCCTGCTACAAGTTTGCTTTAGGATACAGAACTTAATCTTGGTTTCATCACTGAAAAATTGTACAAAATAATTCTCGGATATTCTGTTCCCTTCAAAAAACCACATGCAAATTCCTTTTAAATTAAAAGTCTGACATTAGACATCTCATAAACCTGAATCCAAAGGATGAAGGCGAGGAAAGGCAAAATCTACCTCCAATGTGGATTTAGCAAAGCAGGTGTGCACGCACATGGTGAGCTGCAATGATTTGAGGGCTGTCCTGTACAAAATGTATCATATCAGTGAAGACAGAAGAACAGTTCTGTAGGTACACACAGTGCCACCTGGGAATAACTTCTCCTTTCAGTATGGAAGCAAAACTGTTCTTAAAATTGCTTATTAAAAACTGGACACAAGTGATAAGGTCTGGTCTGAGAAGTCCCTTCCCAGAAGCTCCGTTTCTCTGCTTTCCCACTGTTATAATCTTTACACCCACTGTGGGAATCCTCTCATTTTACTGTGGGCTTTTAAGTGCTGGAAAATGTTCTCTCCGCTTTCATGGCTTCTGCCAAAGGTCACCCAGCCAGCCACCAAGCTCCAATGAAGAACTAACACAGGATCTAGATATTTGTAAATTAATTACGATGCTTTTTTCCCCTTGAAGTCTTGTGTTTATTCAAGTGATGTTATTATTTCTGTGGAATTATCCCAGGAATATAAATAATCAAAAACACATTAGTGGTAACAGAACTGCCCTGTTCCAGGGGCCCTTTGATCCCTTCACGCCTGGGACATCCCTACAGCGCCAGAACTTTTCACTCTCTAAGCTATTTATTGTTCTCTTCAATTACCTGGGGGGTTCGGTCTCTTCTCCCAGAAAATTCAAGACAGGAAGGCACAGTCTCAAGCTGTGCCGGGGGAGGATGAAGTTGGACATTAGGGAGAATTTCTTCACAAGAAAGGACGATTAGACATTGGAACGGGCTGCACAGGTGGGGTCACCGTCCCCGAGGTGTTCGGACTGGACGTGGCACGGTGGTGTTGCGTCGCAGGTTGGGCTAGATGACCCCAGAGATCATTTCCAACCCAGAGGATTGTGTCACGCCGTGTTTCTGAGTCCGAATGACGCCGTGACTCCCTGTCACCGCTCCCCGCCACCGCCCCGCCCTCAGCCCCGAAATGGCGCCGGCTCCGCCCTCAGCACAGCCCGCCCTCAGCACAGCCCGCCCTCAGCACTGCCCGCCCTCAGCACAGCCCGCCCTCAGCGCCGTGCCCGGCTCAAGGTCGGCGGGGCCGGCGTTGGTTCCCCGTTCCGGTTCCGGGGAGCGGTCGCGGAGGACATGGCGGCGCTGGCGAGGGTGTCCCGGGCGCTGCTCGGCGCCGCCGGCCCGCTCTCCCCGCCCCGGCGGGGCATGGCGGCCGCGGCACACGAGGGCGGCGGAGGTAACGGGGCCGTGCGGGGCGAGGGGAGCCGGGGCCGCGCTGCCCTTGAGAGGCCGCTGCCCTTCTCCGCGGGAGCGGGGCAGGGCGGGCGCTCGGTGTGGGCCCTGCGGAGCGGGGGCGGCCTGGGGAGCCATCGGTGGCGCCTCGTTAGCCAAATACTTGCGTCTGAGGCGCTCCGGGGCCGCTGGCGCTGATGGCAGCCGTGGTTGTTCTCCCGCTCAGCCAAGCTCTGGAGGATGTTGACCTTCGTGGTGGCGCTGCCCGGGGTGGGCGTGTGTATGTTGAACTGCTACCTGAAGGCGCAGCATAAGCACGAGAGGCCCGAGTTCGTGCCCTACACCCACCTCCGGATCAGGACCAAGGTACCTCTGCGCTGTTTGAAAGCCCTCTCTCCCTCGGGGCTGTGTATCTGTGCTCGCTGCAGCACCTCTTGCTTTCCCATCTGCTCAGCGAGGTGCTGTGCGTGCACAGCCGCGATCTCACCCCAGGGCTTTGTTTCTGAGGCAGTAAGAGAGCTTCTCACAGCTCTTCCCACCCGCGAGTGATCCTCCTAATAATGTCCTGCTGGAAAATGTTTCAGTCCTAAAGCTGCTGTACTTAAACTAATAACACAGCTTAAAGCTAATAGAGGACATCCCAGATTCTCAAAACTGTAGTCCTCGTATTTTCCCACAGGACACAGTGCAGGAGCAAAACGGTTTGACTGCCTGAGTGTTAATACCTGTTTTTGTGTCTGATAACACAACACTAGATGTTTAAGCAAGAGCAAAGATCTTGCTGTTCAGAGACTGTGACTCCCGGCTAAAGGAGACAGTTTTCCAACCCTTGCTTCCTACAGCCTAGGAACAGATGCCAGCTTGCTTAATTCACCAGCCTGTCAAGCTGTATGATCACAGAATCATGTAGATTGGAAAAGACTTCCAGGATCATCAAGTCCACCCTGTGACCCAACACCACCTTATCAGCTAGACCATGGCACCAAGTACTGTGTCCAGTCTATCCTTAGACACATCCAGGAATGGTAGCTCCACCTCCCTGGGCAGTCCATCCCAATGTTTAACAACACTTTCCATGAAGAAATTTCTCCTGATGTCCAGTCTGAACCTCCCCTGGCACAGCTTGAGGCCGTGTCCCCTTGTCCTGTCACTGATGTTTGAGTCTGGACTGCTGTTTGATTTCTGGTGATGTACAGATTGTTCAGGAGCTGTCACTGGCTTATTCTCTCTCTTCTTTCAACAGCCTTTCCCCTGGGGTGATGGGAACAAGACTCTGTTTCACAACCCCCATGTTAACGCTCTCCCAACTGGTTATGAAGATTAAAGGTCCTGCCTAGACAGCCAGAACTTTGGCTCTCCCCGTCTTGAAGCAGCATGTTGAGTGGGAACCATCGTTTCTGGGGTCATAATTTCACAAACTCTCCATTTGAGATGAAGCTGAGCAGTGTTAGTGGCTTCTGTGTGTACCTGTGATGAGGTCCTTTAAATAAACAACTCTGAACGCGAATTTAAGATTTGACTGGGGTTTTTTAAATCTGAATCCTTAGAAGTTCTTCAGTGTTTGCTTAAAACATGGAGGCTTCTCCCAGGACACAGCACAGGAGGAAGGGGGTTTGACTGCCTTTCTGTGTCTGGTAACAGGAACGCATTTGGCATGGGACATGACTCAGTGTCATGTTCTTCATGTCTGTTTTAACTCGTGGCTGCAAACCCACAGCCAGAACAGGTATGTAGATTAAAATTCAGTATATACTGAAGCACATTCTCCATAATCAGCTATTGCAATATTTATTCACAGTCATGAAGGTGATTCTTCTCTTGGTCCCTTCTGGCAGAGGGACTGGCAGCAAAAGGTGTTGAGCTAAGCTCTGTGTGCCTTCACAACATTCCCCCTCAGCTCTCAAATTTTCAGGTGTATCAGTACATATCTTGCTCACAACTCTGCTTTCCATAAAGCTGCAGTCTGGTTGTTTGAGTCAGTCACACAAGTCTTGCAAAAGAAACCACAATTTTAGGCCCCACTGCACATACTTGTATAATGTGTATCGTGTCATGCAAAAACTGGTTAACCTACAGGGGATGAGTGACCTTCCACAGCCAACAGCCTGAGTCTGTGCCAGCACATTCTCTTTGGAGTTTCTCCTTGCTGCAAGTCAACTGTTTTCCGATTCTTTCTGCAACTTTTCTATTTTTTGCACGGTACAAAACTGAGCTCTTGTCTCAGCTGTCGTTTATCCTGTTCTTCCCAAAAGGAAGAATGCAGCAGCTGCCTTAGCATCTTGCTGTTGAAAGGATGATGGATGGCAAGAGAGAGTCTCAAGGTGGGTGCTGCAGGACATCCTTCCCCATGTTTCAATGCAATTTATTTCATCTGCTTACAATAAAACGACTGCTGAGACAAGTTCTTCTGTGTTAAAAGCACAGAACAAGGCACAGTTGTTTTAAAGCTGACAAAAATCACGCTACATTTAGCCCTACATGAAGGATCATAGAAAAGCAAACTGGTTGTGTTATTCCTTAAGAAATAAAAGCTACGTACCTAACAGTCCCCAAAATGCTATTTATAGATCTTTCCCTTAGCTCACTGTTTTTTATTTATACCTGAGTGACCCAGCAGTTTGTCAACAGCTTGTTTTTTTCAGTGCTACATTTAACCCCTGTGCTGACACTGTAGGAGCTCTTTTTTCCCCTCACTGTAATTCCAGGATAATTAGGAAGTTGACTTTTCTTTTGTCCCCAGGCCATAATATTCTTTACTCTTTCACCTCTGTTGGTGTAAGGAGAGGGGCCAGCTTTTCCCCATCCCTGTGTGAGGATCATGCCATGGGAACATGTAATGCTAAAGGAGAGAGAATTCAAGTTCATGGTTGGGTCACTGCCTCAGAAAAGGCTCCTCTTCAGCTCCTGAGCAGGCCACAATCAGATTCTACTGAACAGTTCTGAACTTCAACAAAACATAACCTGGTTATATTTATTTTAGCCAAGCTAAAGTTGAAGGCCCATTAGTGCTTTTAGACCATCTCTGTAGCTGACAGGAAATAATGCTTTAGCCCCTCAACATTCAGGATGACATGAAACAAACTTCTTCCACCAAAATTCAGCAGCATAGAGAGGGGACAAGGTAAATCAACCCTCTTCATATTTTTAAACACTTTCAAGTGTTATATAGATTAGCAAAAGAAACCAATCACAAATAAATTATCTCAGCTCGCTCCAATCACCATTCCCCCGTTACAGAGTACATTCAACAGGAAGTTAGGTCACATGGATTTTTAAGCTGTTAGGTGCTGAACCACCACCAAAATTCACTGGACAAGAGGCAGCAGTTACCACATGATCCAGTCTTCTGGGTTTTTTTTTAGCTGTTTGTTTTCATAAGCAGAGAAGATTCCTTGCTTCCTAGAAAGCAGTTAACAAAGATCTAAAGGTTTTATCCAGGTGGCACCTAGTGGTACACCTGGTGATGGTGCTTAGTCCAAAGGCTCATATCAGTGATTCCAGCCACACAGCCAAGGTCAAGAGGAGTTTTCAGTTTTCCCTTTGCTCGGGCCCATGAACTCCAGGCCCTCGATGGGTATGTCCTTTTCCTTGATTGCTTTCTGAAAAGGAAGGACAACAAAACAAAAAAAATTAAACTTGTCATGTCTTCATAGTGCTACGTGATGTAATCTTTGGTGCAAAACATAGAATCACAGAATCAGTGAGGTCGGAAAAGACCTCTGAGATCAACCTGTGTCTCAGCATCACCGTGTTAATCAGACCACAGCACTGAGTGTGTCCAGTCCCTCCTTAAACACCTCCAGGGGCGGGGACTCCACCACCTCCCTGTGCAGACCGTCCCAATGTCTCATCACCCTTTCCGTGAAGAAATTTGAGCTCACGTCCAACCTAACCCTTCCCTGGCACAGTTTAAGACCGCGTTCTCTCATCCTATCACTTCACGCCACGACCGACAGGCACAGGGCGAGGCCAGCCCGGCGGGGCGCGGAGCCGAGGCCGCTCCGGGGGCGGCGGCAGCAGCTCGGGGAGCGGAGCTCGGGGGCCGAACCCACCTGCACGCAGAGCTGGTACCGCTTGAAGAGCTGCCCGCAGGGGTCGCCGGCGCTGTCGCCCTTGAGGAACTTCTCGGCGAACCAGCGGTTGAAGCACTGGTCGTACTCGCGCTTGAGCTCCGTGCACGCCTCGCCCACGCTGTTCATGGCGGCGGCCCCGCCGGGCCGGCCCGGCCCGCCCCGTGACGCGCGTCCGGCGCGCGGGGTGACGTCACTCCCGCGCGTGACGTCACGGCCCGGTCGGGGAGTGAGGCGATGCGGGCTCTGTCGCTGTCACTGTCGCTGTCGCGGTCCCTGTCGCTGTCGCGGGCGCTGTCGCGGTCCCTGTCACCGTCGGTCCGCGCCTGGAGGGTCCCCCCGCGGCGGCACAGCGGGCACGGCGCGCAGCGGCCCCCGCCGCAGGTACCGCGACGCCTCGCGGGGGGGAGGGACGCACACCGAGTTACCTTGACAAAGTTCCCCGGGCGAGCAGCGCAACCCGGCGGGTCCCGGCCCTGTCTCTACGGGGACGGTTGGGTCTGGTGGTGTCGGAGGGCTTTTCCAGTCTTAACGGTTCTGCGGTTCTTTGTGATGGGTTTTGCCGCGGAACGGGTTTTTAGTTAAAAAAAAAAAAAAAAAAAAAAAAGTAATACTATTAAACTTGCTCACCTTTGCCTTTTTTTGTCCGGATTTCACAGCAAAAAGTGTCGGTGGAAGTGCTGGACCACCTGGAGCACCTGGCCCTGGTGGATTTCCGTGACTCGGAGGGTGTGGAGCGGCTGCAGAAGGCAATCGAGTTTGCTGATCAGCTTCATGAAGTGAACACTGATGGTGTGGAACCCATGGATTCAGTCCTGGAGGACAGGTGATGGATCACAGCAGCCTCCTTTTATCTCTTAATGTATCAAACTGTTTGCTTTTGTGACCTTTTTATCCCTGAGAATCACCCTTTGCTTACAGAAATGGCCCCTTTGGTTACAGACATGTCTTATCATGGCTGTGTGTAGGAGAAAGATGCCACTGGCCCATGGGATCCTTACCTGTGACCATGGCAAAGGTGAACTTCAGCTCCTCAGTCTGTGTTGTCAAGATTGGTCTGCACAGGCTGCTCCCCAGGCGTCTGTCAGTGGCATTCTTGGGTGCTTCAAAATATTCCAGTACTTGTCTCAGTGCTTACTAAGGACCAAAACCAGGTTTAGAGATAAGTTACCCTTCCTACTTCATAAAATAGGCCTAAACACAACTAGTAATCTGTGTTCTTCAGGTGTCTGTACCTCAGAGAAGATGATGTGACAGAGGGCAACTGCACCAAAGAGCTGCTGGAAAACGCCAGAGAGAAAGTAGAGGAGTATTTTGTAGCCCCACCAGGTATTGACTTGTTTGTAAGAACCTCTTAATCTCGCTTGAATTAACCAGAGGAATATAACCTGCCATAGCTGCATTTACTTCCAGAAATCCTAGCTAACAATAGGGAAGTACTAAAATAAATGTAGCCATCTGTGTAAAACTGTAATTTATTGGTCCAAAAGCAGTACAGAGGCTGATCTGGCTGAAGTTAGTGCGCATGTTGAGCGATTCTCTACAGGAACTCAGACAAGATTTACTTTCCTGACTTGCTCAGGGAATTTAAGCTGCCTGAACATGTTTAGAATAAACCAGAGAAGCACTTTAGTGCCAGGTTGTACAATCCAGAAGATAACCTACTGCTGGTCTCATGAAACTTCCTGTTTGTTTTCCCTCAGGTAATATCCCTTTACCAAAGCTGGAGGAACGAGACACTTTTCTGCAGGGCTCTTAGTGACAGCCCAGAGCCCAAACACCCTTTCAGTGTTTCATCTGGGAAAATGAAGTTTTCTGCAGTCACAACTGAAATACCCTGGCCTGTATTTTGGTCAAAAGAAGAGCACTTGCAAGACAACTTACAGAAGAGGGAAGATGTAAAAGTTTAGTAATGCTACTGAAATACTCAGTGTCTGTGAAGCTGGAAGGCAGGTGACCTTAGTGCTTTTGTTTAGCAAAATAATTTCACCTTATTCTTGAAGATACCAAGTGGCTTAAAGGCTTTAAAGGAAACATTGAAAGGTAATGATTAAAAAAAAACAAAACAATTTTCCTCAACAACTTTGTTGGGGAAACGAGAGGTTGGAAGGCTCTATTTTTTATTTCCCATCTGTAGCTCAACTCTGGCTCTGACCTGTCAGAAGTAACAAAGTCTGGTGCGGAGGAGGAGTCTGTAACATTGCTGAGTATCTCTGTGACATATGGACAGAACTTAGGGTTCCATTATTGGAGAAAAGGCACTTTGAGAAGATGAATCGAATATTTTGCTTGTACTGAATTATTTCTATTTGTTCTCCATGTCTGTCTGGGTTACCTTCTATTTCCCACTTTGTATTTTTATCCTCATAAATTAAATAACTGGAATTGTACATAATCTGAGAAAGTACTTTTCGAACACAAAAATATGTGTTCTAAAATAGAAGGTGGTTGCAAAGAAATATCACAGCTCCAAGAACAAAATGAGCCCCCCTGATTCTGACTGGAGAGGCCAGGAGACCATCACAGGAGGAGGTGCAGATAGTCCAGACCACTCACTTTCAGGCCATGAGGGGCACAGTAAAAGGCTGAAAAACAAACGTTTTTTCCTGGGTGGTGCCCTGTCCACATTCAGACTTAATAATCCATAATTATTTATTCCAGTTGTAACTCCGTGCACGAAAAGAGAACATATGGAATTGTCTTCAGAAGTGCTGGAAAAGGCTGAAAAATCACCAGTTCTGAGTCTGCTCCTGTGTCTCATGAGAGCCCGACAGGAGAAGGAAAGTGGCTCCTCCATGGCTGTGCAGGCACATGTTTCCCCTGGGGGCAAAAACTCACCTCATGATCTCATAAGTTGGTGTCACCCAGCTTACACAGTGCATGTTCTGTATCTTTTTGCAGAGAAAAGCCATTACTCCCATTCCATCTCGCTGTACATCTGCATTACAAACCCCACCAGCTCTGTGCTGTGTGTCCCTTCAGCTCCTGCCAGCTGTGACAGGGGATGTCCTGAGCAGGGACCTGCATCTTCCACATCCCTGCAAACAGCAGACAATATACATTAGAGATTAATGATACATGTGCCTTGTTTCTTAACATCTCAAAAGTCCACCAAGCATAATACAAGCATCATAAATTGAAAAACACTGAAAAAAAAAAATATGAAGGCCTTTGAATAATACTGGTACTAGGTTGAGCCATTGGTGGCTGGTTCTTAATAAGGTGGTCAAACTGCTTTGCTCTTTGTTATGTGCCGTGTATTTAATGGAAGACCTCAGCTGAGCTGGCTTTGCTGGTGTAAGAAATCACAGCTACTGGGTAGGATCCACTTTCACTTGCTGCCCTCAACGGTTGCATGTCTGGTAAGCTTTGAACTGTTCTTTTTCTGAAACTGATGTTTCCCCCCAGATTTCCCTGTCAGGAAGTGAGAGCAAACACTTGTCCCTCTCTTACTTGTGCAGTTACTTTGTTATTTGTTTAAGCTTCCATGATATGCACACAAACACATATTTGCATATGCATAAAACATGTAATTACTATGATACCTGAATTCTTTCAAGGGTATTGAAGTAAAGCCTGTATTTAACCCCAGTAATCAAATCCTCTGCAAAGCTGTAATGCTGTATTAGTGTTTTAGTCTTGGGCTTTCAAAAGATTCAGACCCTGCAAATGCTGAAGTTTTACAAATGTATAAGCTCAGCCCAAAAGTAATTTAGGATGCATATGTAAATCACAACAAGGAAAGACATACTACAGTCCTGTTAGAAGATAATTCCCAGTCTGAGAAATCCCACCTTGTTCTATCCATTTTGGCCTCCCTCTTTTGACCATCAGAGAGAATGGGGACAATATTATTTACATAGAAAAAGGAAGAGGAATTTGAGAGTGAACTGCATGGCTGCAGGAGCTTCCAACCCAAAATAGCATCAGGTAACTATTTAAAAGCAACAACCAAACCAACAATTTGAATAACATGATCCCACATTCCCAATGCTAAACTTAAAACTGCCAGTTCAGTGCTGCTCCCACACACCCCAGTGAGAGAACAGACTGCTGCTTGTTCCCCACAGCCCAAACTGCATCTAAAGTGGAAAACACACATTTCCTTAATGAAGGGGTTTGCTGCAGCTTCACCACTAATGAGGGAATTACAGCCCTGACTCAGACACCTGCAACCACCAAAACAGAAATGCTGGCAGGGGCTGGATGAGCTGCCTGTGGGGCAGAACATGGCAGTGCCTCAGCCTGCCCTTGGCAGGTCTGATGTGGTGGGTGCTGAGCCCCCCAGGATGGTGCTGAGCCCCACAGCACCCTGAGGGGAAGGCAAGGCACCCATCATGTGCTGGTTCACCTGCTTTCACTGCAGGGCCCCAACCTGCAAGTGGAGCAAATGTTTCCTCTGGAGACCATGGAGAGAACTGGACTCCGACCTGCCAAGATTTTTCCACCCCTATAAATCTGTAGATATAAAATTGGATTAGAAGCTCTCATGTACGAATTCCAGGTTTACAAAGAAAATGTCAATGTGGAGACTTCTTCAGTTTTACAGAAAGAAGATGGTAGTTGTTTTATTGCTTATAATGATTATTCTATGTTTTGATAGTAACTGGAAGCCCTGGAAAAAATCCCTATTAATACAGTGGTGTGGTGTGCAACAAAGAGCAAACAAATACCTGTCCTGCAAAGTGCTGACAATCTAACCTTCATCTGCAAGAGGAATCTCATGATATGCCTTATCCAGTTTCCCCAGCTATCATCTCCTGTGTATTTGTTCTGCCTTCCCCTGCAGCTCTGTCCTGGAGGAAATGATACTTTTATATTCCTGATTAACAAGTAGGGCTCTAATGCCTCCCTTTAAATCCCTGTATCTTGGGCTTTAATGTTGCTCATTAACGACGTGTATCTCACCCACACTGACATTCCTGCAGCCACCATCACATCTGTTCCCTCAGCCAACCATTTCTTAATGAATGCACAGAGATTTGCCTGCAGCTACCAAACACAAGCGCCTCCTCAGAGACTCATGGGTGTTTCTGAAGTTTAGAGTAAGCACTGGGAAGATTGTTAAATGGTTCAGTTCTGTCAGCACAAAATTGTCCAGTACTCAAAGAACCACTGCAAGTGCTGCAGATAATAAAGACTGTTCTGTAAAGTAATTACTTGCTGTGGCCCCAAGACCATTCGGAGCTTCTTCACGTTGCTAGCACACAAGCAAAGCTGTGAATTGCATCTCTCCTAATTGGAATGCTACAACCTGGGAGCCAGAAGTTATTCCAGAGATACTCTAGAGTGACAAAAGTATTACATTACCCAGTTTCAATATTTTTGGGGGTGGTATATTTTTCTGAGGTTCTCTCAGAGCTGGCAAAAGCAAAGGGTTGCTTGCAGTTATGCTGCTTTTGCTCTGAATGACACTGAGCCAGCAACTATACTGTACTAATATGAAAAAATATTGGCATTTCAGGTGAGGTGGATCACTGCTCTTGAGGGTACAAGGAAATAGGAGTCCTACCAACCAGTATGTGAAAACCTCTTCTAAGTCATCCTGTGCTGTTTGCTATAGATGTGGTTCCTGTTGTTAACAGATCACAGTGATCAACAGTGATGTTTTACCTGGAAGACTCAACAGTGATGTTTTACCTGCTGACAAGAGCAAAAGCAGAAAGTGCCCCAGGGAGAGTGAAACTAACGAAACAGAGCACCCAGGATCTCCCAAAACATCTTGCTTCACTTAAACAAATGAATAAAAAAAAAAAAACCAAAACCCAACCAAGCAAAGCAAAAACCAAACACAAACAAACAAAATATGGCAAGAGTTGCAAGAAACGGTGAGGTCTGCAAAAGATACCATAAGAGAGACTTGACAAGTCTGATAGGTTCAGTTC
Organism: Myiozetetes cayanensis; assembly: GCF_022539395.1. NCBI lineage: Eukaryota > Metazoa > Chordata > Aves > Passeriformes > Tyrannidae > Myiozetetes > Myiozetetes cayanensis. The sequence continues at coordinate 4,001,610 of NW_026087423.1, forward strand.
ACTGCAGGAACAAAGTCGAGCTGGCTCGATCATGCTCAGTAAACATAGGTAAGAGATTTCTCTCAGAGGTCTCTTAGTCTGAACTGAAAACAGATGAAAACAGGAACATTATTAGGACATGGTCAGAACAGGACAGATGATCAAGTGCCGTTCACAAGCTATGGAACTCCTTCCTTTGACGGGTGGGCTTTGCTCTCAGCAAAGGGCATATTACTGAAAAAGCTATCCCAGATAATATCCCAGTATTATTTCAGTAATATCCCATTTTACTGAAAGAGCTTTTCCCAGCAAAAGCTTGTTTCAAAGAGAAACAAAGTCTGTTGCAGAAATTACTGGGTTAAACTCAGTGTCTCTGTGATCCAGGCTGGGGCAAGTAATAAGATGGCTTTTGGGGTGCACATATCAGCTATGGAAAGGTGCTTTACTGAAGCTGGTGGACACATTACAATGCCTTGGAGGCTGAGGGTACTTCAAGGAACAAGTTTTTTGTACAGAATCACCAGACGATGCCACACAGAATCACAGAATCAATGAGGTTGGAAAAGACCTCTGAGATCATGGAGTCCAACCTGTGACCCAACACCACGGTGTCAACTAGACCAGGGCGCTCAGTGCCGCGTCCAGTCTTTCCTTGAACACCTCCGGGGACGGCGACTCCACCACCTGTGCAGCCCGCTCCAGTGATTAATCACCCTTTCTGTGAAGAAACGTCCAACCTCAACGTGCCCTGGCGCAGCAGACGAGTAGCACGGAGGCAGGACTGGAGCCGTTCCGTTCCGAGCCCAAGCCAGGCGCCCATGCAGCGGGTGTGGGCCCCTCCCGCTCCCCCCTCACCCCGCGGTCGCCATGGCAACGGACGCGGCGCGGGGCATCCCGGGCCGCAAGACAACGCCGGGGTAAAGCCCTGCCGGGCGCCGCGCCTTAGCCAATGGGCGCTCGGGGGCCGGCGGCGGTGACCAATGGGCGCTCGGGGGCCGGCGGCGGTGACGAACGGCTGGCCAATGGGCACGGAGGGTGGGGCGCTCTGAGGCGCGCACGGCACAGAGCGCAGCGCTGCCTGCTCCGCGCTCGCCCCGCATCGCCCGACGGTGAGGGACGGGCTGCGCTCCCGGGGACGTTCGGCCACCCCGGTGCACCGGCGGCTCCCCCGGCCCGGGCTCTGCCCCATTCGCCGGCTCCGCTTTCCGGCACCCCCGGCTCTGCCGGAGGGATCCTTCTCTTGCAGCCGCGCGGGGCTCCGAGCCCTCCGAGCCGGGCTTGGGTCGCCTCCCTCGGCGGGGAAAGGCCGTCGGGACCGAGCGATGGAGCGGCCGCGCTGGGCTGGGGAAGGGCTGGAGCGGAGCTGGGGAGGGCGGCGGGGCTTGTGTGGGTCCGGCTGGAGAGCGGGTGCTGAGCGGGACGCGGCGTTTCAGCCGCCGCTGCTCGGGCTGTGCCCGTGCCCGACACAGCCGGCAAAGCGCTGCCCGGCCCCGGGAGCTCGCTGGGAGTGACGGTACAGGTGACTCTGGCAGGTGCTTCTGCAATTTTGAATTCTCCTTTTCTTCTCCCAGAGCAGGCAATCATGAGCGATCGGAAGGCAGTGATCAAAAATGCGGACATGTCAGAGGAGATGCAACAGGACTCGGTGGAATGTGCTACTCAGGCCTTGGAGAAATACAACATCGAGAAGGACATCGCTGCTCACATAAAGAAGGTAAATGTTGGCTTGTAATGTGCTCATGAAAAATCAATCAGGGAGAAAGCTGCTGGGCAAGTCACTCTAGAGAAACAAGCTCCAGACACCCTAGATAATCGAGTTGGACTTTCTCTCTTTATGTTCCTTTCCCCACCCTTTATGTGGACCTTTTTAGGTCTTTCTGCATTTCTCTGGTAGTACCTTATGCCTTTTCTGCCACTGTGCCATTGTCCAGGTGAGCAGATTGGCAGCTGACTGTCCCTGTGACTGATGAGCTGGTACAAAACACGGGCTCTATCTGGAGCCTGTTTGAGGAGGGGTGGTTTGCCGACCACGTAATAAGTGGTTTTGTTTTTTGCCCTTTCCCCCCACATGTAAGACAAGCTGTTCATGCGAGCGCTGAACAGATGGTTCATAGCTTACAGTTTGTCACATTTTTTTCTCTTGACTCCTACTGGGAGCCTGACTGAGCTGCAAGTAGTTGAAGGGTTTGTTTGAGAAGAACAGCAACCTCTTCCATGTTCTCAGAAAAACCTCCTCAGCTGATGGCTGTTAGGTACTGCACTGTGTAACCACTGACTGCACGATTACTCACATTACACCCGGACACAGGAGTTTATTTGTAAGTTGTAGCAGGCTCTTGATGACAGAGTGTCAGAAGAATATAGTCTCATGACTAGATATCAAGGACGTGGCAGAGAATTTCCCAGGCAAGTGTCCTTTCAGCATCCTTATTGTAAACACCCGAAATCAAAATACTGGTTTCATCTGAGCAGTGAGCTCTTAAAAGTTATGGTTTGAGATCATGGCGTGACTTTGGGGGAAAAGTTACTTCCCCAAACATATGTTTTAAGCTTATTCCTGCTCTGCTTGGAAGAACATTTTTTTTTTTGGTATGACTAAGCAGCAGATGAGTTATAAAGTGACAGATGATCCTTGTGCTTAGGAGCATATGCTGCTCCTTAATTGCCTCCTTCCAAAAGTGATACTTGTTAACAAATGACATATCATTGCAAAAGAAAAAAAAACAACAAGAAAACCTGTTAGACAATATTAGTATAATTACCACGAAAATGCTGACTTTCTAGTTCTCTCTTCCGTAGGAATTTGACAAGAAATACAATCCCACGTGGCACTGCATCGTGGGAAGGAACTTTGGCAGCTACGTGACTCACGAGACCAAACACTTCATCTACTTCTACCTCGGCCAAGTCGCTATTCTTCTTTTCAAGTCTGGTTAGAACCACGGACTGTTACTGAAACTTGCACCTGGGTACAGGATCTGCACAGTGACTCCCACCTTCAGCCTTCCTGGGGAAACAGGCCTTGATCTCCAGGTCTTTTGTTGTATTGTTAATGGTCAGGGATTTTGCTGTAGCAGCTGGTATTTTCATTGTGGCTATATAAAAAAGCAAAAATGTCTTCCTTGTATTTATTTTCTTTCAAAAGATTGCTTCTTTGCTAATAAAACCGTTGGAACTAGTTTATCCTTTAAGAGTTTTCTTTACCCTCTGTCCCCTTGCATTACCCTCTTTACTGCAGTGTGAATGAAGGATGGACATCCCCACCCCTATTCCCACCCCACACCCCCCAAATCCATAATTTCTTAGGCAACCTTCTCACAAAAGACTGATTTAAGTGGAAAAGAGTTGATGCAGAGCCCTTTTATTTCCCAAGCCTTTCATTTGCCTTTGAAAGAAGTAAAGGAGTCATGGGAAAACATCCTTAAACTCCACATGACAGAGATAATAACAGCTTCATAAAAATCCATAGTTACTTCATAAATCCAAGTTCTCATGGGTATATCCTCCTTGAAGCGTAGTAAAAAAAATAAAAGGCATCTTCTTGGAAGACTAGTCAGCCTATTTCTGTGTCCAACAACCAGTGGCAACTGATGTTGCTTCACTGGTTAGCACTGCTCAGTTTTGGCCGTGTCCTTTACATTGCACTTGAAGGGAAATGCAAGTGTAAGAAATGCCACAGGACTCGCTCCTTTCACAGGTTTCTTGAAGGAGAAAAGGTAGTTGGTGTTCAGGGTCTGGCTGCTGAGCAAGTATCTGCTGCACAAGTTCTCAACGCTCCTCTTCAATCCTCATACTGTTAAAATTCCACAGCTTTCACATTCTTCGTGAAAATTACACCTCCTGTGTTTTGCTACATAGTAGACTCACAGTTTGAAACCTGAGTGGATGGCGACAATGCCAAAGTTTAAATTCTCATAATCCACTTTGAAAAAACCTGCATCTTCTATCATTGCCTTCAGCTCCTCCTGAAAAAGAAGTGCCATAATTTTAACAACTCGAAGGCCTGTGAACCAGTGGCTGGAGGCTGTGCTGGGATCATATTTTGTGTGTGAGTTGAGGGAAATCCTCTCACCTGAGGGGGGAACTGCCGGATGCTCTCCACCAGATACTGGTACGACCTCCAGTCACCAGCAATGACCTCACCCAGAACAGGGATAACCTGGAAACTGTAGAGATCATAAAGCCTGCACAGACAGACAACAAACGCAAATGAATATAAACAAGGTTAAAAACCAACCCTCTCCAGCACAAGCTGGTCTCGGTACCACTATGCTATGCCGTCTGTCTCTGATTTTAAAAGTGCACAAAGAAGTGGCCTCAAAGTGTCTCCATCTCTTATTGTGGCTGAGTACAAAAAAGAGAGCCCTGTGATGTGGTATGAAGTGACACTGTGTTCTTACCTGGAAAGAAGAGGGTTGCTGACATGACTAAATTCAAGGCAGAGAAATCTTCCTCCTGGTTTCAGCACACGATAGGCCTCTTGAAGAGCCTGAGACAAAGCAGATGTGATAAGTTTGTTTCTGCCTGTTGTCATGGCATGTGATATTATCATGCAACTCTGATGAACTGAGGGAAGTAAAGAGTACCCTCACTGGCAGTCTGCAATATTTAATGTGGAGAAGCACCCCAAGACAAGTAAAAAAACCCAAACATACAACAAACACAAAGCACAAACAGTCTCAATGGTAAACACACAGATTTATACAAGGCTTTGTGTCAAAACTTGATATTGGGTTGCCAATTTTTCTTTTTCCCTACTCCCAGTTGATGAATGTTTGTTGGCAGAGCTCTTGTAATTAGAGACCAAACCCAAAAGGGAGAAGGTGACTCACCTACAAGAAACTGAAAAAGAAAAAAGGGTACGATAGATTTTTTTTTAAATCAAAAGATTTTACTGAGGCACACCCAAAAGATCAGAGAAGGAATGATACTGGGTTTTGGATGAGCAATGTGTAAGAACAGGAAGGAAGGAGAAGGAAGAAGAAAATCTTTGGCTACTTGGAAAATTCCACCCTATATACAAATAAAATACCTAAGAAGAATCAAGATAAAATTTTCTTTACAACTGTGTGTTCCTTCATGCAGGAGCACAGCAGAGTTGTAGTCCAGAAGCTCTGCAGGTTGCTTGGCTTCAACTGTCCTGTTCCTAAGGAGGGGGACACAAACAGTGCACATACAGGACAGGAGCTCTGCAAAAGAATTGGCAGCTTGGATGTGTTTTGTGTCAGGTCTCCAGGGAGCTCTGCCACCAGATTCCTGCATCCATGAAGGCAAAGAGCCTGTGCTTTGGAAAGGTGCACACAAAGTACCAGGAAAAGCCATCCACATTAACTTCCAAGGCATATGGTTCAAGGTGGTTACATCTTCCACAGAAGGAGCCTTGCCAAGGCTGTAACACGCTCCTCCAGAACACACACAACTAGTCCACCTAGACAGGTGATCTAACCTATCTTCACCCCCACAACAGCTTGTCATTCTCAAAGGACAGATATTGTTTACAACAAAGGGCACTACTTATCCTAATTAAAATCGTACTTGTTCTGCATAGGAAGCTCTATCACCAGGCAGTGTAAAGACACTGAGCAGAAGTGGGCAGAACAGGTTAGTTGACAGCAGTGGGGACAGCAGCCAGCTGCTTCCCACTCTGCTCTGGAAGCTCTGCTGGCTCAGGGGGGGAAACAGAGAACAGGACTTGTTGGACCCACGGTGGGTGGGATGTAGATCAGGTGCTTCAGAAGATTTGAGACATGCAGACTGACTGCACTGTGCATGTGGAGATCCAGCCATGCCATAGGTCAGGAGGAGGTGGGGAATGACTGCAGCATCCAGCCCCTTTGCCTTAGGAAGAGATCGTGTGGCTTGTCAAGCTGGAAGGATTGGGTGCAACTGGTATAAATCTATCTTTTTATGGCAAAGGTGGGGCATTTAATTGCATTCTCCATTCAAACAAGTTGCACACCACATGCCACTTCTTTTAAATGTTTCAGGAGTAGACTATGATCTTCCTTTATACAAAGGAGTTCCTCCTTTTCTTCCTCTGCTGAATAAAAACCCCTCAGATGAATGGTAAGGACCCCACTTGAGGATACACTACAGCAACTTACCAAATCAATACGAGTTACGTTTCGGATTCCAAAGGCAATTGTGTAAACATCAAACTTATCATCATCAAAGGGCAACTCTTCAGCATTCCCAAGTACCCAGGACAAGCCTGTAGTAAAAGACAGATTACAGGATTGAACTCAAGACTGCTCCAGAAAGAATTGAACTTACCTATCCTAGAAAAAAACTGATTCTTTTAAATGTGATATTTAAAACAAATGTTTCCATTTTGCATTTTTGTTGGAGGAAAGACACCTTGGCCTGTACTCAGGAACCTTTCAAGAACCTGTACTATACCACTCACTGTCTTTCAAAACAGAGCAGTTATTTTGCAGGTAAGCCAAAACATTGTTCTGCATATACATACCTGTTGTGCTCACAGTGCCTCAGCATGCCAAAAAAAATTTCACAAACTTGCATCATAGTGGAAAGCATTGTTGGCTGCCATTTGTTTGCAGCAAAGTTGCAAAAAGACAATCTCTGTTTTAAAAGTAACTACCAACAAATATTAATGTCTTGCCACGCAACAATGGCCAAAACACTCAACACATTTTGCTGGAAAATTTCCAGAGACTGAGGAACATGAAAAGCCGATCTCCCTCCACCAGCACCATCACGATGTGATCCTGTTGCAGTTGTGTTCATTTCCAGCCCCTAAGGAATCCTGTCTATCCTGTCTAACCATGTTTATCTGTGGAGCATGGATGTCCAGGTTACTGGTACCAAAAATAAGACTCCTTAATTTAGAACTGATAGCTCTTAAAGTTACTAGTTTTGGAAGCTCAAATGCAAAACAAAAAAAGCAATAGAAGAAAACCCAGAAGTTTTCTGCAACAGTTTCAAAAGGGCACTATGCTAGAAAGCAACACAGGGGAAGGCAAAACACAACAGAAAACAATGATTGTTGCCAGGAGACAATAAAATTTCAGTTTTACAAAACATATATATTTATGGTTGTAGTAAGTATTGTATGAAAAGAAGCATGCAACATTATTAAAGCAGCATTATTAGTGTGATTTAAACCTGGACAGTTTGAAAAAACACCTAAGAAATGAGCAGCAAGAAAAGGTCTTGAGCAACAGGTTAAGTCCCTCAGAATAGGTAATGGCCAGTCTTCACGAGTGAAGATCCGGGGAAGGTCTTTACACCTTCCAGCCTGCGCATTGGATTTTTTAGGTGAGACACAGTGTGCGTGGAACTGAGCCCACCCTTTAATCCTAACAGTACTCCTGCGACAAAATGCACAATCAGCAAGCTCTGCCTCTCTCTTACAATTTTAAGAATAACAAGTTTTAGATCTCAGACAATCAAGAGATAAGCAAGCTCAGCAATGAGATTATTGCATCAGGGAGGAATTGCCTGAAAACCATCAGGTAGGACATATCAAATGGGTACGTGCTGAGTAAGGGAGTAAAAGTAAGAAAGAAGTCAGAATTGTGGCACACTAAGCCACAAGCAGTACTTCTTTCTCTATGTTTTATTTCTTAAAATCAGGCTTTTCAATCAGGATTGGCCTGGTACCCAACAAATTATAAGCATCAGTGAATTAATCCATTCACCTGCAAACTAAGATTTAATATAATTCAGTTTCTCTAAGCATTACTTGCATATGCTCTAACTGTGGAAAGTTTTATAGGTTCACAATATCCTTTAGTTCTTGCTTTTTTTTATTTGCTACCTTGATTCTTAAAGTACACAGTATGAGATCTTTAATCATTCTAGGGCTGAGCTCTTTTGCAGCTCAGTAATACCAGATTTGTTAGCACAGATGTTAACAGCAGTTTTGATTATTTAATTTTGAAGGACAGCTGGGTATCAGACCTCATGGACACTTTCATATTTATATACACATACTCACTGGAAAAGTGACTCAGCAGTGGCAAATACACAAGTACAGCAATATATACCACAGCTGTTTAGGGTATTTGTAATCCTGAAGTGGTGATTACCTGATGCACCAAATTCTTGCTATCAGGGACGCTGCTGACACAGCATGAGGTACGACTTACCTTCCGAGTAGCCAAGGTGCTGAGCTTTCTGCTTCCCAACTTTTAACATTTCTCTGTTAATGTCACAGACCACCACCTGGGAATCCCCTAGAGAGTTAAATTTGTCTTCCTGGTAATTCTCAAAAATTTCCTGCCACGACAAATTCTGATGTTGCTTGAGCTTCCTCTGGAGCTGCCGCTCTCGTACAGAGCGAACATAATTAATGAATCGAAAGGCAATGTCACCTGCAGTTGGTTTAAAAAAAAGGTTCACATTTTGGAATCTTTTCTGATTCCAGGAAATTGAAACATAAGGCTTTGAACATCAAACTGAGTTAATATTAATTTTGAGTCACATACATTAATAAAAACAGCCCCCCCCCACTGTATATACACAGAGTGTATGTACATATAAATATATAGAGAGAGAATATATGCAAAGCAAAGAGTTAGTGACTTTTTACAAATTTAAACAGTTTTCCACAACATATCGCAGCAGTACTATAACACTGTCAGACCCCTGCAGCAAGATACTATAAAACACAAAGAAGTTAACTCTTAACCCTTCTCTAGGTAAGTCAAGTAGATGTCTCATTGGTTTTAAAGACTGAGGGAGGGAAGATATAAAAAAACCTGGGCAACTTAATTCTGAGCACTCAAACAGCTACAAACACACGTAGCACTGTTATGTGGAACTCACAAAAACTATTTACCTGTTCCTCCAGCAACATCAAGAAGAAGTGTTCCCGGGCAAGGGTTCATTTTATGTACCAGGAAATCCTTCCACACTCGATGAATTCCTAGAGTCATGGAATCATTCATCACATCGTACTTCTTGGCCACGCTTTCAAATACCTGGTAAACTGAAAAAAAAAAAAAAAAAAAGGACAAGAAAATGAGATGGGACGCAATTTACTTCAAAACGCTCGTGTCGAAGTAAACTGTGTCTTTTATCGCCTCGTGGAGGTAAAAAAACATAACAAGAAAAAATCGAACCCTGCTGTGCCCGTTGCCCGACAAAGGTCTCTTTGGAGACGCAACCTCCCCGAGCCGAGGGAAGCACGGAGCAGGTGTTATTATTTATTCACAGGGGTATTCACAGGGATCCTCTTCGCGGAGACTCCCGGTAACGGCGCAGCCCCGAGCACACCCCAGCACCCCGTAACCCATCACCGCTCGGCCGCGGGCCCAGCCCGCCCTCTGCCGCCGCCGCCCTCACTCTTCTCCCTCCTCTCCTCCTCCGTGACGCTCTGGAAGCCGAAGTGCATCTCCGGCCCCGCGGCCAGACCGCGGATTGCCCGCGGGGCCCCGCGGACACGGGAGAGGAGCGCCCGGCCCCGGCCCAGCCGCACCGCCGCCATCTTCCGCCGCCGGGGCGGGCCCGGCGCGCCGCGCCCCGCGCTCTGCCCACCGCGATCCTCGCTCTGCCCACCGCGCCCCGCGCTCTGCCCACCGCGCCCCGCGCTCTGCCCACCGCGACCCGCGCTCTGCCCACCGCCGATCCGCGCTCTGCCCACCGCGACCCGCGCTCTGCCCACCGCGACCCGCGCTCTGCCCACCGCGACCGCGCTCTGCCCACCGCCGATCCGCGCTCTGCCCACCGCCGACCCGCGCTCTGCCCACCGCGACCCGCGCTCTGCCCACCGCCGATCCGCGCTCTGCCCACCGCGCCCCGCGCTCTGCCCACCGCGACCGCGCTCTGCCCACCGCGACCCGCGCTCTGCCCACCGCGACCCGCGCTCTGCCCACCGCCCCTGCACCGCGGCTCGGCCGGCCGCCCCCACGGAACCCCCGCGGGCCAGAGGGGGGCTCGCTGGGAGGGCAAATCTGATGGGGATACAAAAAACCCCACGCAAATAAAAACTGAGAAAAGGTGGGGCTGGAGGAGGGAAGGTTGGCTGGGGTACTCAGAGCACCTTCCAGTGTGGGAAGAGGGGCCTCCAGGGAAGCCGGAGAGGGACTCGTGGTCAGGAAATGGGGTGGGAGGACAAGGGGGAATTGATACAAACTGAAAGAGGGGGGGATTTAGGTTAGATGTTAGTAATTCTTTACTGTGAGGGTGGGAAAACACTGGAACAGGTTGCCCAGAGAAGCTGTGGCTGCCCCACCCCTGGCAGTGTTCAAAGCCAGGCCTTGAGCAACCTGGTCTAGTGAGAGGTGTCCCTGCCCTGGGCAGGAGGAGGTGGGACTACGTGATCTTTAAGGTCCATTCCAACAACATTCTGTGAACCCTAAACCCACCACAGCCCTCACGGCTTATTTGAGTAATTTTGCAAATAGTTTAACTTTTTTTTTTCTTTAGATTTTTTATTTTTCAGTTTCCTAGGTTAAAGTGAAGCCTCGTGGGGAGCAGGAGGGAGGGTTTGTAGGTTCTGATAACGTGCAGGGAGGAGTGAAAGGTGCCTCGATTCCTGTCAGGAGCATTAAGACACATTAAGGACCTTTTCTGTCTTTTTTTTTTTTTTTTTTTCAAAACCTGTCTTGCTTATTACTTTATCTGAATCATCCAGGAATTCTGCCAGCTTTGTAGATACAAAGAAGTTACCTAACCCATTCTCAGGAGAGATGACATCACGCTATTAAAACCAGCCCAGAGACTGCATTCCCTGGGCATGAGCTGGGCTCCCTTGCCAGGACCTCCCTGCCACGTTTGGACTTGTAGCTCTGTCATCAGACCCCATCATGATTTTATATCTTTGCCATATCATATTTTTTAACTCTACACTCTCTGTGGCAGGATGCCCTGCAAAGCATCATGTCTCTTTTTCGGGGTTGTTTTTGCTGGGTGTTTTTCTCAGCTATATGGACAGGTGATCTTTGCTTACCAGAGCCATGGCTGGGAGAGCCCCTGTCATGCTGCAGTCACAGCTGCTGCTGTCCTGCCATGTTCACAGAACCACAGAATGGGTCAGGCTGGAAGGGACCACAGTGGGTCATCTGGTCCCACCTCCCTGCTCAAGCAGGGTGATCCCAGAGCACATGGCACAGGACTGTGCCCAGATGGCCCTGGAATATCTCCACTGAGGGAAACTCCACACCCTCTCTGGACCACCTGTTCCAGTGCTTGGTCACTGCACAGTAAAAAAGTTCTTCCTCATGTTCAGGTGGAACTTCCTGGGCATCAGTTCCTGCCCATTTCCTTTTGTCCTGTAGCTGGGCACCACAGAGCAGAGCCTGGTCCATCCTCTTGGCACCCCGTTAGATATCTGCACGCATTAATGAGGTCCCCTCTCAGTTGTCTCAAGGTTCAACAAGCACAGCTCCCTCAGCCCTCCTCGTAAGATGCTTCAGTTCCCCAGTAATCCTCGCTGCTGTCCACTGGACCTGCTCCAGGAGCTCCATGTCTCTCTTGTCCAGAGGAGCCCAGAATTGGACACAGCACTCCAGATGTGCCTCCCCAGGGCTGAGCAGAGGGGCAGGATCCCCTCCCTGACCTATTGGCAATGCTCTTCCCAATGCATCGCAGAACTGCGTTGGGCTTCTTGGCCCCCAGGGCACACTGCTGGCTCAGGGACAGCCTGCTGTCCACCAGGACCCCCAGATCCATCTCTGCAGCGCTGCTCTCCAGCCGGTCGGCCCTCAACCTGTACCGGTGCTCGGAGTTATTCCTTCCCCTCCTTCTTTCAGACAGCTCGGCCGCGAAGAAAGAAACGAGGTGATGGGAAAGGGCTGCCCACGACCTGAGGGCCACCAGCCCTGTCCTGCCCCGAGCTGTGCTGTCCCGGCGGGGCTCCGGGGCGGCCCCAAGGCCGGGCCTGCCCCAAGGCCAGGCCTCACCCAAAGCCGGGCCCTCCGCGCAGCGTCGCGACCGCTCGTCACCATGGGAACCGGGCGCGGCCGCAAGGCATGCCGGGCTGAAAGAAATTGCTGCGGCAAAACCCTGTGAAACTGCCGTAGTGCGGCCAATGAGCGCTCGGGGTGCTGGCGGCGGTGACCAATGGCCGGCGGTCCGGTCGGAGGGGGCGGGGCCGGGTCGCTGTGAGGCGCGGGCGGCGCGCGCGGGTCGGTTAAACAGCGGCGGCGGCGGAGCCGAGCGTGTGTCGCTGCTCACCGCGCCGGGCCCGCTCCCGCCCCGCCCCACACAGCTCCGCGGCGCACGCCCCACGGTGAGCGGAGCGGCGTGAGGGCCTCGAGCGCTGGGGAGGGGCCGCTCCCGGGAGGGACCGGGTACGGCTCGGGCACCGAGTCTGGGAAGTCCCTGCGCTGGGCACCCCGGTGGCTGAGCACCCCGGTGACTCCACCGTGCTTGGGCTCTTCCCCAGCCCCGCTTTTCTCGCATCCCCGGTTCTGCCGGAGGGACCCTTCCTTGGTGGCGGGGCCGGGTTTGGGTCGCCTCCCTCGGCGGGGAAAGGCCGTCGGGGCCGGGCGATGGAGCGGCCGCGCTGGGCTGGGGAAGGGCTGGAGGGCGGCGGGGCTTGTGTGGGTCCGGCTGGAGAGCGGGTGCTGAGCGGGACGCGGCGTTTCAGCCGCCGCTGCTCGGGCTGTGCCCGTGCCCGACACAGCCGGCAAAGCGCTGCCCGGCCCCGGGAGCTCGCTGGGAGTGGCGGTACAGGTGACTCTGGCAGGTGCTTCTGCAACTTCTGAATTCTCGTCTTGTTCGCCCAGAGCAGGCAATCATGAGCGATCGGAAGGCAGTGATCAAAAATGCGGACATGTCAGAGGAGATGCAGCAAGATGCTGTGGAATGTGCTACTCAGGCCTTGGAGAAATACAACATCGAGAAGGACATCGCTGCTCACATAAAGAAGGTAAGCGTTTGCATATTATGTGCTCAGAAAATCTCTATGCACATGAGAAATCAATCAGGGAGAATGCTGCTGGGCAAGTCGCTCTAGAGAAACAAGTTCCAGACACACTAGATAATCAAGTTGAACTTTTTCTGTAGCTTGATGTCCATGTGTTCTTTCTCCCCACCCCTGTACATGGACCTTTCCAGGTTGTGCTTTTCTCGCAGTATTTTCTGCTTAGGCCTTTTCTGCCACTGTCCCATTGTCCACGTGAGCAGAGTGGCAGCTGACTGTCCCTGTGACTGATGAGCTGGTACAAAACACAGGGGCTCTGTTGAACTCTCCTACGGTTTTCCTGAGAGCAAGCCAGTTTTCCTTGGTTTCAGTTGTACTGAACTTAATCTTAAGGATCTGTTTGCAGTTCTTGCCAGCTGGGTCAAAAATTGCAGGGAAAAGTACTGCAAATCTACTGTAATCGCACCTCTTTTTTTTTTTTAGTGATATAAGGAAAAAAGAAAACCACAAGAAAAAAATCCTGGGGGTGTGGATTATCTGTTGTTTGCAACATCTGTGTCATCCTTTATGTAGGATTAACAATACAGGAGAAAGATCTAGTTCAGATTATATTTCCTGCTTCGTCAGCTCGGGGGAACGGAGAAATCAAAGTGCGTCAGTAGAAGTTAAACTGATCTGAGTGGAAGAATTGTTGAAATGTTAAGGCTTATTGGACTGACACTGTCTGGAGTGAACTGCTTGGTATTAGAAGCTAAATTTGCTCAAGTCTTAGTCTGCAAGCTGTGAATTTTCACACAGATATGTTGAACTTTTACCAAACGCTGGAAGAGGGCCTCCAGAGCTGGGTCAGGCTGGAAGATAAGGAAGTTATAACTGTCAGCAGAAAACACAACATTGGAGATAGAAAACAGGCTGCCCAGAGACAGTGGAAAGAAACCAGACCCTAATATTGTTATTGGTCCAAACTGTTGTGTGAAGGGTGGGAAACTGAGACTGGGAGAATGTAATTGCCTGGGGATTTATGTGTTTGGGGTCCTTCTGTGAAGGCACCCAGCTCGAGCTGTTCTACTGCTGTACCTTACTGGACTTAAAGCCTGAGGCTCTGCTCCAGTGCCCCAGGGGTGGAGACACCTTGAAAATACAGAATACCTGGGGTGGAGGAGCAGTTCAGCTAAGCAGAATGATTACTTCCACTAGATGAATACTCATTTGCTATGACCACAGTACAGAAAGGCATTTTTTTCTCTAGGTGCAGGAACTATCTATGAGAGTAGAAAAGAGTTTAATACTTTTCAGATACTTTTTGTAGCAGTTACTGGGAATTCTTACAGGATTTGTTTGAAATGTGTGTAAAGCACAACTTCTTAGACTTGTTGATCATACTGCTGTTACAGAGCATGTGGCAGAGAATTTTCCCTTTAGCACAATGAAGTCTAAATGATGGCTTTGTCTCTGTAGGTACAAAATTAGCAGTGAAGATTTTACTTGAGGGCTGTAGATTCAGATCATGGTATGAATTATGGGCGAAGAAAGACTAATTTCCCTGAACAAAAGTAATGTTTTAAATTTACTACTGCTCATATGAGAAATTCTGTGGGGTTTTTATGTCTTTGACTAAGCAGCAGGTGAACAATAAGATGTAAATAAGATAATCCCAGTACTTTAGAGCAGCTGTTCTTCCTCGATTGCCGTGCTCACAAAGTGAATACCTGTTAGAATTGTTCTTAATTTGTAGTGATCCTTTTTGCAGGAGTTTGACAAGAAATACAATCCCACTTGGCACTGCATCGTGGGAAGGAACTTCGGTAGCTACGTGACTCATGAAACCAAGCACTTCATCTACTTCTACCTCGGCCAAGTTGCTATTCTTCTTTTCAAGTCTGGTTAGAACCATGGACTGTTACTGAAACTTGCATCCAGTTACAGGACTCTCTGACTAGTTACTGCAGCCTTCTTAAGGACACAGGCCTTGATTTTCAAGGGCAATGGCAGGGATTGTTATAGCAGATGATGTTACATCGTGGATATAAAAAGGAAAAGTACCAAAAAGTCTTCCTTGTATTTATTTTTTTTCAGAAGGCTCCTCCTTTGCTAGTAGAGCTGTTGGAGCTGTTTTTCTTTTGAGAGTTCTATAGCCATCTACTGTATTTCCCCATTACTGCTAGTGCTATGCAAGTACTGACAGTGTTTAGTTCTTTATGTTCCAAGCCTCTCTTATTTTACTTTTTTAAAATATTTTCCTCCCTCTTGTTTTGCTGGATGTGCTGCCCCAAAGCCTGAACTGTTTCTTTTCGTGCTGTCTCTGGAGAAGTGCTTTGGAGAATAAAAGACAAGATCTAGTCCAGCCAGGTCGCTGTTTCTGGCTCATTTGTGCTGTCGTCGCGGCGGTGGGTGACTGGGGCCGGGGAGGGGCGGGTTCTGGGCTCGGTGTGCGGGGCTGCGGTGTCCCGGGTCCCGCAGCTCCCGAGGACTACGAGTCCCGTGGTGCCCGCGGGCCCGGCTCCATCCGCGTCCGGCCCCTGCTGCAGGCGGCTCGTCGCCACTGCCGGCCACCGGCGGTGATCTCGGGCACGGAGCGGAGCTGCCCCCGGCAGCAGCTGCCGAGGCCCAGGGCGGTAAGAGCCGGGCGGGGGCGGCGGGGCTTGGAAGGGCTCGGGCGGGGCGGTCCCGGCTGGAGAGCGGAGGTTTAACATGACCCGGAATTTCAGCCGCCACTCCTCGGGCTGTGATTCTGGGAGCTGCTCCTGTAACTCGAATCCTCTTCTGCTCGATACAGCCAAACATGGGCGATCAGGCAGCTGTGCTAAAGGATACAGACATGTCTAAGGAGCAGGAGGGTGCTGGGCAATGTGCTGTTTTGGCCACAGAGAAATAGCATATTGAAACAGAACTCAGAGCACTTATGAAGAGAATGAATGTTTGGTTGTAATTATCCTTTTGTTGAACACTATCCACACTAGAAGTCAAGCAGGGTGGGTGCTGTGACACTTTGTGAAAGCTAAATTCCATGGTCACAATATACTTTGGACTTTTCCTGTGGGCTGGTGTCACCTCTCAAAGAAATCTCTTCCCAAATACAGAATATATGAATGCAGAGCTAAATGCACAAGTAAGGCAATAACCCAAAGCTGCAGAGAGGGTCGCTGTGGTTGGGACTGGCCTCTGTCAGGGACAAGTGGGAGCTACAGCAGCCCTTGGCCTGGGTTGAAGACAGTCTGTCTGGCCAACTCACAGTGACTTGCTGCAGGCAAGGACTGCGTGGGAAGATGTGTGGAGCCTGGAAGGTAAGCTCAGTGCCCTCTGTGTGTTTGCAGTAGCCGCAGTCCCAGCTGAGAGCAGCTGTCTTACTGAGAAGCAACTCAAAGACTCCTCCCCAAATCCAGGGTAGGATCAAAGCTTTTAGTTGGGCTGGAGGTAAAGGAGGGTGCCCAACTTGGGCTCTGCTTCTACAGCAAATCGCTCAGCCAGGGAGCACCGGGAGCGTTTTAGCCGAGTCTCCTTCCTGTCCATCGCAGCGTCGTCAGTATTACAGCTGTTTTAGGCGGAGCTCAGGCCGCAGCCGGTGTCCCCGGCGGTGTCCCCGGGGGTGTCCCCGGTTACCGCGGCCGCTCGGCCGGCGGCGTCCCCGTCGCCATGGCAACGGGAGGGCGGCACGCCGGGCTCGGGCACCGCCCTGTCCCCCAGCCGCTTCTGGCCAATGAGCGCCGGGCGTGCTGTGATGGTGGCCAATGCTGACAGGGGGCGCGGAGGGGTCGGGGCCGGGGCGTGAGGGGAGCTCTGGGCCGTTCCCCAGCCCCGCTTTTCCCGCATCCCCGGCTCTGCCGGAGGGACCTTCCTTGGCGGCGGGACCGGGTTTGGGTCGCCTCCCTCGGCGTGAGAAAGGCTGTCGGGGCCGGCGATGGAGCGGCCGCGCTGGGCTGGGGAAGGGCTGGAGGGCGGCGGGGCTTGTGTGGGTCCGGCTGGAGAGCGGGTGCTGAGCGGGACGCGGCGTTTCAGCCGCCGCTGCTCGGGCTGTGCCCGTGCCCGACACAGCCGGCAAAGCGCTGCCCGGCCCCGGGAGCTTGCTGGGAGTGACGGTACAGGTGACTCTGGCAGGTGCTCCAGCAGCTTGGAGTGCTTTTTTTTGTTTATTACAGGGAGCCACGTGTGATCAGACGGCTGCGATAAAGGATACAGGTGCATCAGAAAAGATGCAGCAAGTTGTTGTGGAGTGTGCCAGTCGGTCTCTGGAGAAGTGCAGTACCGAGCATAACACTGAAGCTCATTTAAACAGGATGACTGTTTCTTCATAATGTTTTCCTATTAAACATTATTTTGGACTTAAGGAAAATTTATCAAAAATGTTGGTGTGCAAGTAGTTCTATAGGTTCAAGTTCTGTGGACTCTGTTTAAGTTCTTTGCTCTAGAAAGAGAACTTGAATAGTAAAGGTAAGTTCTTAGTGGTCTCCCTTGCAGGATTTTGACAGGGAATATATTTAATGTATTCCTACCTGGCAGTGCACCGTGGGAAGGAATTCTGCAGCTGTGTGACTTCATCCTCTCCTGCCTGTGTCCTTTTCTCCTCAAGGGTTCTCAGAACCATGGACTGTTTCTCAGACTGATCTCGTGATTCAGTTGTGTGCTAAGGGCACAAAGCCTGGTGCCTTCAGCCTTCCTGAGGAAGCAGACCTTGGCCTCCA
The DNA here is from genome assembly GCF_022539395.1 of Myiozetetes cayanensis. Taxonomy (NCBI): domain Eukaryota; kingdom Metazoa; phylum Chordata; class Aves; order Passeriformes; family Tyrannidae; genus Myiozetetes; species Myiozetetes cayanensis. The sequence goes on from NW_026087423.1 coordinate 4,019,100, forward strand.
AGGGCAGCGGCAGGGATTTCATTGGCATGGTTGTTTTTACTGGGAGTTGGGGGGGACACACAACTTCCTTGTATTTATTTTCTTCCCACAGCCAGCTTATTTGCAAATAAAAATGTTCTGTTTTGCTTGTTAAAGTTTTGTGGCTCTTTATTCTTTCTAGTAGTGCTCATGCTATTACTCATGCTATTTCCAATTTCCTCGTGAATGGGGGTGACTAACTTCGTTAGAAAGTTGATTTTCTCTCAAATCCAGAAGATCTAAATCGCTGTTATAACCATACTCATAATGTGTTCAGTAATTCTAAGAGTAGTAGACATAAACAGGGGAAAAAACAGGAGTTTAAATAAGGCCTTTCATGAGGTTTTTCTTAAAATAATTTTTATAAAGGATTTTTTGAAATGTGTAAAGCACAAATTCTTAGATTTGTTGATCTGGTGTTACAGGGCACGGGGTAGAGAATTTTTCCTTTAGCAGGTGCAGTAGATGAGCAAGGAAATCCAAATTATGGCTTTGTCTCTGTGGGTACAAAACTAGTATTGAAGCTTTTATTTGAGAGCTGTTGATTCAGATCACGGTATGAATTACGGGGGGAGGGATGTCCTTAAGTGCTCCACCCCTATTGTTCTTGAAGAAAAGGGAACTGCGCTCCCATTGAACTTGAAGCCCTCACCCCTAAAATAATGGGAGGGGACCAGGAGCTGCATTCAAGATCTGTGTTATTTTGAAGTTGTTTTTTTTTTTTTTTAAATGCCTTTAGGATCTCTGTTGCCTCGTGGGGTCTTTTCCCCGTTTTGCTTTCAATGACAAGCTAAAAACTATCGCTTCAGTTAGTCACGATGGTTTTTTTGTTTTGGTTTGATTTGGGGTTTTTTTCACCACTTTTGCTGTTATTTGCTGCAGGTCGGCGGCAGTGATTTGCTATCAGACGGTGTTACACCCTCCCGGGGGGTGCCGGCGGAGGGGCGGGCGGGGCTCGGTGTGCGGGGCCCCCGGGCGGGGCTCGCTGTGCGGGGCCCCCGCGGCTCCCGGCGCCCCGCGCGGCCGAGGACTACGAGTCCCGTCGTGCCCGCGGGCCCGCCCGGCGCCGGCTCCATCCGGGTCCGGCCACTGCTGCGGGCGACTCGTCGCCATTACGGGGCAGCGGCGGCCGAGCCGGGGCCGGTGCGGCGCCGAGCAGCCGGTGGGTGCCGGGGTGGGGCGGACCCCCTCGGGCGGAGGCAGCGCCGGGCCCCGCGGGGCTCCGTGAGCAGCTCGTCCCTTCCCCCCCCCTCCCCTTCTCCCGGAGCCCCGCAGGCCCGGCCCGGCCTCCCGCGGCCTTCCCCGGTTCGAGCGGAGCAGCGAGAAGATGTCGCCATGAAGGAGGCCGAGGCCGCGCTGCGCCGCCCCCGCCGGTCGCCCCCGCGGGCCATGAGCCTGGGCCCCCGCCGGCTCCGCCAGCGCCCGTCGTGCCCCCCCGCCCTGGGCCGCCGCTCGCCCGCCGGGGCGCCCGTTGATGCTGCAGAGCCCGCCCGGCGCCACCCCCGCCACAGCCACAGCCCCCGCCATGGACAAGAGCAGCCCCTGCGGCTCCGGAGCGCCCGGACCCTCGGCCGGCAGCAAAGGGCAACAGCCGCGGTCCGCCTCGGCCGGGCCCGCCGCGGGGGAGTCTAAGCCCAAAGGCGGTGAGAGCCGGGAAGGGGCTCCGGGGAGAGGGATGGAAAGAGGAGGGAGGGGGTAACCGTGGGGCAGCGGGGGCCCACGGCCTGTGCCGCGGTTGGGTTCGTGGTGAAGCTGAACTTGGCCTTGTCGGGTTGTTTGTCTCTCAGCTGGGTTTTTAATAGGCGGCGTTTCAGGTCACTGCTTGTTTTTGGTTTCTTTTCCTTCCTCTTCCGGCTCTGCTCACTCTTCACAGAGCTGGGATTCCCACTCTGTCTTCCTTTAAGGATTAGTACTTTATCTTCATTACTATTGGAGTAATCAGCTTTAGAGCTAAAGCTCTGGTTCTATAGTAAGAACATAACGTTTGCCTGTGAAGAAACCCTTAACTTTGTTCTGTACTCAGTGTGTTGTTGCACCTCACTAAGGATCTGATACCCTACAAAGCATTCCCCTTACCCCGGTGTTTGTGACCTGCTTTGGGGGACCTCACAGTTAGATGTGTGTTGTTTGCTCATCTGGCATTCAAGCCAAAGTGTCACAGCTGTCGTTGCAAACAGCTGGTTCTGCTGACAGAGCAGTTCACCAGGAGTCAGGATGGTTCCTGTCATCTTTCCACGGTAAGACCTAAGCCCACTCTGGTTCTCTAAACATGCTGGGGAGCAGAGCGTTCCTGGTAACCTTGCATTTTTTTTCCTAAAACTAGAAATGGGGCAGTAATGATTAAAATTAGTGGTTTTAATCCTGGAACTATGTGAGAGGGTGTCAACAGGTTACTACAACACCATTGCTGTACTAATTTCCTTCCCCCTCAGTGGTTTGTTTCAGCTGTATTACTTTGGGTCTCTCAGAAAGCAGCAAGTGTACCCCAGAGAGTTAACAAAATGAGTATCTTTAAGGTGTTTGTTGACTTCTTTTTAGACCTCCTAAATGTGCTCGTGTGGTGGGTAACCAAGTATTACCTGCTCTTCACCTCTATTAATTGATCTTCCACAGGATTGACAGAAGTGGGACACGGGAAGTGACTCACCCACAGCTCCTCAGGTTGTGGTGTAACTGTGCAATTACAGTGAAATTTTAACTTCAAACACGTAAAAGTCTTTTTAGGGAGAACTTTTTCTGTCCCTGTCTTGCCAAGAGACACAGATTTTTGTGGGATGTCACGTTTTACAGGCTTGAAACAATGCCACTGGTAGAAGAGGAGTGGTGAGGAGAGGAATGCTGATGACCACGCTCTTCTACTCCAATATTTCTCATTTTCAAACTTTTTAAGACCTCTTTTTTTAATAAAACAGAGGACAATTTTGTCTTGGCATAATTCTACCTCTGTGATACTTGTTTCTTAACTACAGTGGAGGGCAAAGGGATGAGTTGCTTCCTTTATGATGCATCCAAGAGGCCTGGCAGAATTAGAATCTCTTTTCATAGGAGTGGATGTTTAGGAAAATCTTAACTGGAGGGTACTGGCAACTGAAATGAGATTCCCTTAGTCACATTAGGGCAAACAGCTACACAGGATGCAGCTGTGTTAATTGTGTGTTTTGGTAGCTGTTGCACGTAGGACGCTGGCACATCACCATATAGGATTTTTTCTTGAATTCCTTGTCACTGGACATGTAGCTGATGTGGTCCACCCAGTTTCTCTCCTCTTTTCAGGAAAGGTGTAGGATGTGTTCTGAAAATCTTGTTTCTCCTCTGAAATGGAAAGTATTTTTATGGACCACAGGTGGTCACTGGGCTGAGTTCCCTCAAGCTCCTGCCATTTGATGATTTCCAGAGCTAACCTGCTGTAACAGTCCAGCTGAGGAGATGAACACTCGTGAGACCTGGTGGCAGCTTCTCCTTCTGTTTCTCTTGCAGCACAGCTGGAAATGGGCTAAATAGAATATTGTATTCTCTTCTACTTGGGCAAGTTGGATTCCACCTATCTTTCACTTTGGTCTTAGAGACTAAATTAAATTCTGAAGTTTCCAACAGAAAAGCTTCTTTGGGTTGTATATTCCAACAGGAATCACATTCCATTAGGATGGAATAAAGTAGCTAGGGGAAAATAGGCTTGTTGGGTTCCTCTGCAGTCCTGGAGACATGATGGACAACATTAGTTCTCACAAAAGTTCTGGGCCTTGTCATACCCAGTGTGAGATGTTTGGCTGGGCTGTGTGAGTGCTTGGTCACCTCTTCCTCAGTGGGATATTTGCCTTGGCAGCAGCAATAGCTTCAGTGTGTTTTCATGAAACCACCCTGTGGCTTTAGTGTGATCCACCACAACCCCCTTATGCAATACTGTTGGCTTCAGCACAGCTCAGCAGAAAAGAAGAGATGAAAAAAGACAGAAGGAAACTGCAGTTCTCACCCCAGCAGCAAACCTGTACTGCAGCCCCAGTGCCAAAGTGGTCACCTAGAGCTGCTCCTAGTCCTGTGAACTTGGTCTCCTCTTCCTGGGTCTTTGGACATACAGGTCTTCTAACAGCAGGAAACACCATGGATGTCAGGGCTTGCTCCAAAATGTATGAACAGTTTTGTTATTAGTGTTTTTAAGTTATGTACACAGTATTTTTGTAAGTCTCTTGCAGTGTGGATGGGTAGATACATCCACATAATCTGTGTGTATATATATGTTAGATCCTATGAAAACAGCAAAAGGACAGAGGACCTGAGTGAAGAGTAAGTGCCTCACCATCACTGTTGCTGTTGCTCATTCCTAATTTACCAAGAAAAGAAGGAAAAAAGAAACTGCCAAATCCAAACTTATGCTGCTTAAAACTGGGCTCTAACAAGTGAGGATGGCAGTGAGACTCCTTCCCTCTTCTCCCTGCATGAGTGCAGCTGTCCCGCCCTGCTCTTTGTGGGAGTGCAGCTTTGGGTGATACAAAGCAGAGAGCTCCCTGACATGTGGAATGCTGGAAGGAACAGCGTTGCTTAGATTCAGGGTGGGGGAGAAGTGTTGCAGTTTACAAATGCATAGTCCAAGCTCTTGGTTGTCTGCTGACCAATTTCAGTGCTACTCTGATGGACCAGACTTCTGAGGATAATTATTCTGGGAGCAGGGAAGAACTAGTAATCCATAAAATCAGATTTGAAGCATTGTGAGACTGGTTGTAAGGTCCTTTTGAAACAGGCACAGGTAGAGAGTCCTTTCCTGTAAAATGTGAGAGTCACTGGTGACTCCCAAAGACTTTGAGTTGTCTTGAAAGGACCTGTAGCATGACAGGAATGTGTGTAAGCCGGCTGACTGACAAATTTGGTGGTGAGTAACTTGATTAAAATTTAAAGTGGTAGGAAATTCTTCTGTCAGTTGTAGGTGCAAGCTGTTCCTTGTTCCTGGCCCTTGTAAAGACCCACTTTAGACTGATTTCTCTTGAGTAGTTTCTTTTCCCCAGCTGAAGATTGTGGAGAAACTGCGAAGTTGTACAGACAGTAGGTGTGTGCCCCTCTAGAGTATTCACTGAAATTGGAGATTTACCAAGGTCGTTGAGCTCTAAAGGGACAAGTTCTGCCCCTGAATAACTGAAGTAATAGTCCAAACCTCTTCAAAATGACTTAATTTTTTACCAGAGACTCAGAGGTGTTGATTATTCCTCCTTCCCTCCAAACACTCTCAAAAAACACTCTGAGTAATCATTCAGCCAGACCTGGTCACACCCTCAGTTTCTTGGCAGCTTCTGGTGTGTTTTTTTCCTGATAACGCTCAAGCCATGTCTTTTTAGCCTGATGTGCATTAAAGCAGTGCCAGCTATGCAAGCATGTGTTTGAGTTACACAGCTGTGCTTCTGACAGAGTTGATTTAATTCTGAATTAAAGGATCAGCCCTTTCAATAGCAGAGTAAATGACCAGTTCTGATGATAAAGTTTGTCTGCAAAAAATGGCTCTGTCACATCATGTGAAAGTAATGATTGTGTCTTTCTGTAGCTGTCCTTGCAGGCAAAGAAACAGCAGAGCACCACAAAACCCCATCCAGCCACTTTTATTACTTAGTTTATTCTTAAGAAGTTGGATTCTCAGTAACAGATAATAACACACAACCTTCCAGTCCTCTGCCTGCCCTTTTTGGGGTGTGCAAGTGGGAGAGAAAACTTAAAATAACAAACAAAAAACAAAACACAAAAAGAAAACAAAACAAATTTATGTGGCTGGCACCACTCCAGCTGTTTTAAGTGCTTGGATAGATGAGAAATGGTGCTGGGAAAGGGAAAACTGGGAGCACTGGCAGTGAAACTGCCCATATGGAAACATGATCCTGACCCACAGTGGTGTGTTTGCCTAACATGTAAGGTTTATATTAAGGGGTGGGGAGGACTGCAAAGTGGGAAAAGGGAAACGGGAAGGCTTTTATAAATGCAGCTAGATATTGTGTGGGGCCTGGCTGTTTGTGTAATGTTTACTGAGTATCCAGAGTGACTTCGGCGCTGGCTGGTGCGGGTGGGTGTCTTGCTGGGCCTGTGGAGTTTTGTTTCTAAGCTTATCAACATACCTCTTCTACAAATAAAACTTAGGGCAGGTGGTGGAAATGCCAGCTTAAGCGACAGGTCAGCGGTCTGTTGTGTCCTTGGGCAACTCTGATCTTGTGTTAAGACTACTAGAAATGCTTTCTTAGTATTAACACCCTGTTCTAGCAGTCTGATGTAGCAGCTGTTTTAGACACAGGGAGCCCCTCTCAGGAGCCTGACTGATTTTTCTGCTCCTGTGAACTTTATTCCTGCAGTATTTTGCTTCGTGCTTCACCACCGTGTCCTGTATTAGGGTGAGTGGTGTGATGAGCATGTTTTTGGCAAACAGTTCTGGCTGCATAGGTTGGTGGACTTAGTACTTCGACATTAGGTATGTGCCCTGCAAGGCCACAAAGCATTGAGTTTGTACTTCAAGATCAATTGGCATTTGTTGGCCTCATGACGTAGAAGTGTATTTTTAAAACAATTACATCTGTTGGGGTCTTTTAAGCACAGGGGCAGAACTGAGTGAAAACAGGCAGTGGGAGACTTCAAGAGAAAAACAGTGTATTTATATGAGGGAACAATGTATGATAAATTGTTTATTTTCAGAAAAGGGAATTAAAAAAGGAACTAGTTGTTGACAGTTTTTGTAATGTGGCATGAAGGTGTGGTATATGATGTTGGTGTTTATCACTTAATGTACCAGGCAACATGCCAGCATCTGGGGATGGCAATTCCAAACCTGGATAAAGAAAATTCAACCATTCTGATAAAAGACAAAGCACAGCAAACATATCCTTCTTTTAAACTCTTTGACCAGCTCTTTGGGCAGTGATAGGAATGAAATGGTTTGGATTGCTGGGGGATGTCCTGGTAAACACCAGGGCTCAGGGTAGTAGCTGAGGTGAACTTCTCTCTGAGGTGAAGTTACACGAGGTCAGCTCTGAGGCTGCTGATCTGATTCTCTGTTTTGTTTGTTTTTTTTTCCTTTCAGATGGAAAGAATGCGAGTGGATCCAAACAGCGTTATAATCGTAAAAGAGAAACTTCATATTCAAAAAATGAGAACTTTTCCAGTCAGTCCCGTCGCTCCAATTCACAGAAAAGCAAAGCTTTTAACAAGATGCCCCCTCAAAGGGGAGGCAGCGGCGGAAATGGCAAACCTTTTAGCTCTTCTAATGGTGGGAGACGAGATGAGGTGAGAATTGTAATGCCGTGTCTCCAGGGCCTTCTTTCTTGGGATGACAGGATGGCTGCTCTGACCTGCCTGGATAGGTCTGCTGTGTTCAGCTCCTGGGCTGGGAAGGGAAAGAGTTATAAGAGGTGCTAAGTAACATCCTTGAGATGCCAGAGGGAGTGTGAGCTGAGCAACTTGGCAACAACAGAAGAGGAGTGCTCTCTGCTCTGAGAGACCCAACTGCTCCTCATCAGACTTGTGCTCCAGACCCTTCTTTCCCAGCTCTGTTCCCTTCTCTGGACCTGCTGCAGCACCTCAGTGTCCTTATTGTCATGAAGGACCCAAAACTGACCCCAGGACTCGAGGTGCAGCCTCACCAGTGCCCAGTACAGGGGAACAATCCCTTCTCTGGTCCTGCTGGCCACACTATTTCTGATACAGGCCAGGATGCCCTTGGCCTACTTGGCCAGCTGGACACACTCTGGCTCGAGTTCAGCTGCTTTTGACCAGCACCCCCAGGTCCTTTCCTGACAGGCAGCTTTCCAAGCCTGGAGCATTCCATGGGGCTGTTGTGGCCCAAGTGCAGGACCCATCACTTGGCCTCGTTGAACCTCATACCAGTGACCTCAGCCCGTTGATCCAGCCTGTCCAGATCCCTCTGCAGAGCCTTCCTGTCCTCCAGCACATCAACCCCCACCCAAGTTGGTGTTGTCTGCAAACTCGATTAGGGGTACCCTCCATCCCTTTGGCCACATCATTGATAAAGACATTAAACAGGACTGGCCCCAGTGCTGAGCCCTGGGGAACACCACTGGTGACCACCCCAGCTGGATGTGACTCCGTTCCCCACCACTCTGGGCCCGGCCATCCCTGGGTTTTTTGCCCAGGAAACAGTGCACCTGTCTGAGCTGAGAGCAGCCAGTTTCCCCAGGAGAATGCTGTGGGAAACTGTGCCAAAGGCTGTGCTGAAGTCCAGGTAGAAAACTTCCACAGCTTTGCCCTTGACCATTAAGTGGGTCACCTTGTCGTAGGAGATCAGGTTAGTCAAGCAGGACCTGCCTTTCACAACCTGATCCCCTGGTTGCCCTGTACATTGTATGAGATGCACTCAAGATCATCTGCTCCGTAACCTTCCCAGGCACTGGGGTCACATTGATGGCCTGTAACTCCCTCCCTGGATCCTCCTTCTGGCCCAGCATCCCGTTTGGTGACTTGCAGTGAGCTGGGACTGCCCAGTTTGCCAGGAGTGCTGGTAAAGGATGGAAGGGGCTTGGTGAGCCCTCCCACCCAGCCCCATAGACCTGTGTGTGTGTCTGAGTGGCACAGCAGGTGACCATTTCTCCTTGGATCGTGGGTGCTTCATTCTGACCCCTGTCCATGTCTTCTAGCTCAGAGGGCTGGGTACCCTGCAGAACACCAATCTTGGTATTAAAGGCTGAGACAAAGAAGGCATTAATTACTTCAACCTTTTCCTCTGTCACTATGTTTCACCCTCCACCATTCAATAAGGGTTGAGAGTTCTCTTATCTCTCTTTTTGTAGCTAATGTATTTATAGAAACATTTTTTATTGTCTTTTACAGCAGTGGCCAGATTAATTTCTAAGGCCCTTCTGCTTTTCTCCCTGCATAACCTCATGACATCCTTGTAGTCCTTCTGAGCTGCCTGCCCCTTCTTCCAAAGATCATAAACTACTTTTTTTTCCTGTGCTCCAGCTAAAACTAGTCTTCTTCCCCACTGGCTCATTTTTTGGCTCATGGGGGCAGCCTGCTCCTCTGCCTTTAAGATTTCTTGAAGAATGTCCAACCTTCCTGGACTCCTTTGCCCTTCAGGACATTCTCCTAAGTGACTCTGTCACTCAGTCTCCTAAACAGGCTGAAGTTTGCCCTCTGAAAATTGATTTTGTCCAACCACTTCAGTGCACAAATTTACACGAGATGGGGGCATTGGGAAAGTAAATGTGTTGGCCTCGATGACATCAAGGTGGAGTAAAACCAGACTGAGGCTTTTATGTTGATGTGGATCTAAATAGTGTAGACTGTTTGTTGGGTTTAATTTAATTGATACTGTGATTTTTCAGTTTTGGTGGATGAGCAGCACTGCTTACCTAGACTGCTGACTCAAAACTCACCTGCTGCCTCTGTTGAATTCTCATTCTTTGCTTCATTATGTGAAAACTAACTGAAACAAGTACAACCTGTGCAAACAGGAATCAGACTTGTATTGCTGCCTGTCTAAAAGAATATTGTCTGGATTTGAACAACTTCCTTGTGTTACCTTGTCTGGGTTTTGCCAGCTTTCACTTACCCTCATGTGTTTGTTTTTACCCTCTCCTCCTTTTGCTCAGTGTGGGGTAAGACCACTGAGTTCTGACTTTCAGATTCTCCTGCACTTCTAACGCTGCCCTGCTCGATTTGCAGAGCTGGGATGGGAGAAGGTGAGTGAGGGAGTGCTGCATGTTCTGAGTGTAATCACTGATGGGGCCTGGGTATCCACCTGTACTGATGCTTTTGCAGTACATTCTAGCAGGTTCTAACAAATGCTGTTGTCTCTTAGGTAGCAGAGGCTCAACGGGCAGAGTTCAGCCCTGCCCAGTTCTCTGGTCCCAAGAAGATAAATCTGAACCACTTACTGAACTTCACTTTTGAACCCCGTGGCCAAGCAGGACATTTTGATGGGAACGGACATGGCAACTGGGGGAAAAGGAACAAGTGGGGACATAAACCGTTCAACAAGGAGCTTTTCCTACAGGCCAAGTGAGTGAGAGACCAACAGGGCTCTTACACTTCTGCAGAGACACTGAGCTGTGAGGGGTGAACAGCCAGGGAACTGTGTTTGGCCTTGACTACTTGTATTGTCTTTTCCAGGGTGAAATTACCTTGCCATAGTGTTTTTGTGTGGTAATGACTATATTTGAAAGGAATGTTGTTCTTACCTATTTACAAGGTATCCGATGGAGTGAGTCCTTTAGCTACAAACCAGTTAATTTACTCTGATTTTCTATCATCATATTGGAATATGACACTCCATTTTGGAATATCTCTGCAGGTCCCTTGTGGGAGACTGTGGGTTTTTTTTCCAAAAAATTAATATGTTGAGATGGAAGAGATAGCAGTTGCTGGATGAAAGCTAATTTGAATTTATGAGTTCCAGAGGCAATTACTTATATGAGTCTTAGTTCTTAAGCTGTTGATTATTTTGCAGGTATATATATACATAGTATAATCCAAATGATGATCAATATAGTAATCCAGCAGCAGAATTGCTTTTGACTGGAAATAATGGTTGCTTTCACTGGAATTTGAAGTGTGTTCAGGACTCCCCTCTCCGATAATGTTAAAGATAAAAAGTATTTTCAGCATTGGTGCTTCTGATTTTTCCCTGTTGTTTTGTGGCTTATTGTGGTGAAGTCTATTTGCAGGAACAGCGATAGTTGTAGTTTTTGTGACCATATTTTTTCCCCATGTGGATTCCTTGTTTTTTAATAGATCCCTTATGGAGCTGGCTGTTCCTTACATGTTTCTGGAAAACCACACTGCCTGGCTCATTCTGTAGTTAGTTTGTGCTGTTGTGTCTAACTGAAATTATACACATCTGTATTCTGGAAATCTGGTTGTGAACTGAACTCTTGATTTTTGTAGGTAGAAGTTACTAACTGCATCCAGCAGTTTTCTGCTGGACAAAGAAGCAGCTCAGAGAATCCTGTAAAATAGTTCTCAAAAAATTTTTAGAAACAACTGAGTGGATCATCTGTCTCTTTGCCTTTCCCCAGCTGCCAGTTTGTTGTCTCTGAAGAACAGGACTACACAGTCCACTTTGCTGATCCAGATACCTTGGTCAACTGGGACTTTGTGGAGCAAGTGGTCAGTTGTGATGGGCTAGATTTTTTTTTTCCTTCTTTTTCTTAAGAACCTCAACCTGTCTTTAACTGCCTCTTTCCCTCTGTGATGTTACATAAAACTCAGCTGTTTTTGAGTTGAGGCCTTTTCTGTCACTCCCACAATACTGGGAAAGATCTGTCATGGAATATATTATGAAATACTTTCATGACAGGAAAAGAGAAGTGCTAAAATCTATTAGGAAAATTAGCAGCTTCTTCTTGCTTTCGCAGATGGGAGCTCATCAAAAATAGTATCTGACATTCTGTAGACAGAGTCCTTGTGATCGAGATATTAACAGAAAACTTGGGCACGAGTCCATGGAAGAGGACTAGGGTGTAGAATTTTGAAGAATTATTCTGTGCATAGGTGGCCTATCTTGCCTAGCAACAAAATAGAAAATCTCTTCAGAATTGTGGTCAGAAGTTTGGGTTGCCTCAAGCAGAAACTTGTATCTGCCAAGACAGTCTGGTGCATGGTGTAGGTGGAGAAGAGGTGGGCTTACTGTTACCTGACACTACAAGAGAGCTGAAAAATCGAGGTGCTTGCTTGGCAGTTCTGTCTCTGCCACACAGAGATGCTAACAAAGTGTCTGACTAAACCCAGAATGTTCATGAAAGTGGGTAAGTTCAGTCTCGCAGCTGAACGGGGCTGCACAAATCTGCTTGTGTAAGTGAGGCCGCAGAGCTCGTTTGCCGTCTCCTCACTGTCTGAATTCGGATGATGAAGATGCTGCTAACTCTTAGAGATGGTGAATACCTCAGGGGAAGCATGAAAAGAGTCACTTTTTAATGTCATTAGAGTAGAGATACCAGATGGGTGGCTTTGAAGGTTATTCCGTGTGCAGTCTGAAGGCGTTAATTCACAGGGTACTAATTCCTTGGTAAATAAGCAGAGCCTAAAGACCTGTAAGGTAATATGTTAGAGTAGATCTTACAGGTGGCTTATTCTGTATCCCAGGAACTGATTTCTGAATCTAAAATGTGTGCTGTTCTTCTCACGTGCCATTGCAGCGAATCTGTAGCCATGAAGTGCCCTCTTGCCCAATATGTTTGTACCCACCAACCGCAGCCAAGATCACCCGCTGTGGGCACATCTTCTGCTGGGCATGTATCCTTCACTATCTCTCCTTGAGCGAAAAGACCTGGAGTAAGTGTCCTATTTGTTATGGCTCTGTTCACAAGAAGGATCTCAAGAGGTGAGACGATATTTATGAAATTATGTGTCTCTCTGAAGTGTTATTTTTACACCGCTAACTCCTCCGTACGTTGCAGTGTTGTTGCTATGGAGACACGCCAGTATGCCATCGGTGATACCATTACGATGCAACTTATGAGAAGGGAGAAGGGTGTTCTCATAGCACTGCCCAAGTCCCAGTGGATGAATGTGGTGCAGCCTGTTTACATCAGAGGTGAGTGTGTCTGAGGACTGGTGGTTGGAATCCTGCTCCCAGCTGTGACCAGGATTTGTGTAGACACAATTTACCCTGGCAATGTCATGCTGTCATCCTAAAATAAACCTAAAATAAAAAGATTACAAAACATGGGGTTTATCAGCTGGAAAGGTTGATGACCACATATTAACAATAAGCTTTCTATTCACACTTAAGTTTTTTGTAAGGCTGTAACTTGTGCTGTTTCCCTTCAAGTGACTGCACTGCAGACTCCTGCCTTCTCAGTCATTGCTGTTGGTTTGGTGTGTGTTTTGTATCCTACAGTCATCGGTGTGACTCTTGCTGCTTTTATTGGCACTTCAGTGTCCTTAACTTTTTTCCCCCTGGCTCCTCATTATACAGCTTAGCAAAAATAACTGTCTCTGTGTCTAAACTATTTTAAGGCTGTAATCTTCAACAAGGTTTTCATCATCTTCACTTATCAACTGAAGTCAGTGAATGATATGGTGAAATAATCAAAATTATTGCAAACCTATTCCAAACATCTGTTGCCTGACATCTTCAGTTTTCTCCAGTCAAGAATGTGACTAACTCATCATCATCTTATCTGTTAGTGTCACAAAAATTTGGTGTCTAAAGAAATAATTTTACCGAACATGGCTGCTTTGTGGGCTGTCTTGGCTCACTTCGTTTTGCAGTCACATTTAGGAAAGGCTGCATGCATTTAAACTCTCTGGAAAAAGTCAAGTCTCCTAAAGTGTGATGGGTATCCAGCATGCAGGCTGTGGGCTTACATGTTTCTCAGTATTTGAAAGTAAAGGTCTTTAAATCCTTTCATAAAAAAAACCAAAGAACAAATACAGGATTTAAGATCATTTTAAAGCCAGAAAAACTTGATGTTCTGTAGACAAGGTTGGACCCTTTGGGAGCAGTGAATATAGGGACTGTATTAATATGTGATGCTGTGGTTGCTGTAAACTCTGTAGTTAGTGCTTCTGTAACAAGGATGACTACCTTTTGCTGAACTTGCAGTTCTTTACCTTACTGTCTGTGCTGTGCTTCTTGTGAAAACCTCATCATAATGCTTTGTATGGATTTTTAATACATATGGGCTTATGAATTAGCTTGAACCAAACCAGGGGTCGCCCTGAAAAGATTTCCAATTGCAGTATTTTTGAGCATATAGAGAAGAGGAAGAAGCTCTAAGACTGCACTGTTTGAGGAAGTTTTGACCCCTCAAAGGCGATGCTTCCATCACATAGAATTTTTTTTTTTTTTCATTTTTTTTTCATTTTTTTTGACATACCGCAGCTGAGTGGCAGATAAACTGCTGTGTGAGGGAGATGTGTTTAGCACAGCAGGGATGTGGCACCAGCCTGTGATGGAATGGTAATATGTGGACTGAGTATTGTCTTCCCTGGGGGGATTAATTCTCAAAACCGAGTAGTGACGCAACTTCAGAAGAAGCAGCAGCCCAAATTGGTGCCTCTGCATGCAGACACTAACGACTGGTGCTCCTTCTGTTCAGATGACCAGCACAGCCAGTATTCAAAGCTGCTTCTGGCATCCAGGGAGCAGGTCTTGCAGCTGGTGATTCTGGAGGAGAAAGCGGCATTACTGAAACAGTATGAGGAAGAAAAGCACACCCCAGAAGCTTGCTTTATTGAGGCAGCTATCCAGGAGCTGAAGGTAACAACCTCTCTGGAGGCTTTTAATAACTTTAGGAGCGTGCTGAGTGCTGAGCAGCCATGCTCTGCTGCACAGATGGTAGTGTTCTATTGGGCAGACATGGGCAAACCTGTACTGTACTCCTTTTCTAAGCCTTTAGGTGTCCTGCATGGGTGTTCTTTCCAGTAGCAAGAAGGAGAGGACCTCTCTTTGAGTTACTCTTTATCACAGATGAATTTCTGTGAAAATCTGTGAAATCTTGAAGTATAGGACAAGGCTAAAAATAACTGGTGGAGGTGGTTTTTTGGCTTAAATGGCAAATTGAAACTTGTTCCCTTTGGATGACCTGCAGGAGCGAGAGACAGCATTGTCTGCTGACCAGGATAAAAACAATGGCATTGCTGGAATCAGTGCAGCTGTGGAAGAATTGGTCCTAGAAAGCTCCAAGGCTGTGGAGCCTGCAGTTACCCAAGAGAAGAAGGTGGGTGACAACTCTGCTCTGGCAGATCCTGTTAATATTTAATTCTACCACTTCACACCGCAGTGTACAGTGAACTCGTGCCAAAGATTTTTGCAGAGATGATAATCTTTGGAGGAGGTGGCGTGGTACTAACTGTATCCTCTCTGCTCTGGTAGTGTGGTGTGGAATATCTCTCTGCATTTGATGAGGAGCTTGTGGAGCCTTGCTCTGACCTGGCAAGTTCCTTTCCGCCTCCTGTGGAAGTAGAAGAGGCAGTGCTGGATGAAGAGGAAGTACCCGAGGTGGACACTGCAGGGGAACCCGATACGAACACTACAGAAGAACCAAATCCAGCTGAAACAAGCTACCAAGACTCTAAAGATACAGTTAGCTCTGGACATCTTGGCAACTCTCCTTTTTACTATTTCTATCAAGGTCAGTGCAATGAAATCCTGGAATCGTGGGGGCGGAGATGCCTCCTTTGGGATCCTTCTTGAGGGAGTATGTTTGTCCCTTCATTAGATGCAGCTAACCCCTGTGAAATAAAAGTCCCACAGAAACTCAGAAAGGAGCTTTGATTGTATTACTGGAGGGTACACTGAGGTGGGGAGAAGGGAACTGGAAATGAACAGGCAGAGAAGGAGTGATGATGTCTTACCTTGCAGCGGAGGACGGACAGTGCATGTACCTTCACCCCGTGAACGTTCGGTGCCTGGTCCGTGAGTACGGCAGCCTGGAGAAGAGCCCCGAGAAGATAACTGCAGCTGTAGTGGAGATAACTGGCTACTCAATGACAGAGGTAGTTACTCTATCTTCTTCTTAATTAGGGGCCCATGTTTTAGCAGATGTAGCTGACAGGAGACTTGTTGCTCTTCAGTATAATAAAACTATAATGGGTTGGGATGCTAATCTGTGAAGGGCATCTGTGGAAGGTGCAGTGCTTTCTGTTGTTTTTTGATAAGTAGGCTGCAGTCTTGCTTTTTTTTTTTTCCTAGAAGGTAGCAAGTTCTAGGAGTAAGGGGATTGCAAGCTTAAGATTGGTTTGTTGTTAAAGCTGTTTTAAAACAAGCAAATTTTTTTCTCATATGAGACAGTAGCTTGAACTAGACAGATGATCATCTTTCTCAGCTTGAAGTGTCTGCCTCAGTCTTAAGGAGTTGTTTCTGAGCAGTGGGATGTTATGAAAATAAAGAGGATGGAAAGAAGCTTCAGTATTTTAGACAGAGGGAGTGAAAGGGCTTAAGGCACTGAAGTTCTGGAAAAGGGGATGGGTCTTGAATTCATTTACCTCAAATAAAGACAACTGTAAGAACTGACACGTGCAGTAACAACTATACATAGTTTTTAATTCATCTTTTAAGAAATTATACATTCAGGTAAAAATGGGTGCAGAGGTAGTAGGGAATTGTCTTCAAGTTTTTCAGCTATGCAAGGAAAAATAGAAAACTACTTGATTCAACCTGGCAAAATGGTGGTCACTGGTCCAAGTAATTTAAGTATAAAAGGCAAATTTGGTCCAGCATAAAAATAATTGCACTGTAAGACTGGTATTACAGAATTTTATTCCAGTGATTTGAGTGAGAAGGGAGGAATAACAAGAAAATCGGTAAGAGAGCTGGAGTAGCTGCATCCAAATCTCATTATGGTGTAGTTGGTGGAGGTCTTGGAACATTTGGTTCTGACCCAGGGCATTCTTCACGTGTTTGTAGTTTACAAACTAATTGTTGTGTCACTGCTGCTGGTTTTTTCCATTTGATTTGATGGATGGTGTGCATTCCATCTCCATGAGCTGTGGCAGCCTCTGGGCCTTGCTGTGATCATGTATTGCTCTCTTTTTACCAGGATATAAGACAACGTCATCGCTACCTCTGTCACTTGCCCCTCACCTGTGAGTTCAGCATTTGTGAACTGGCTCTGAAGCCACCTGTCATCTCTAAGGAGACTTTAGAGTTGTTTTCAGGTTGGTACTGCTTTTCTAGTAGGCTCTGCCATGTATCCATGAGGGTGAAGGGGAAGTCGTTCTTATCCCTTAATGACAGAAAAAAGAACATACATAGCAGCTTTACTCCTCTAGCACCAACTATCTGATGACTGCCAGACAGACCAACCCCAATTCACTGTTTTATAGACAACAATTATAAAAAGAATAAAAAAGTTCCTGACTGCTTGGAAGAGCATATGTTGTTTGTAAGAGTATTTTGTTACTAATGTGTTATGACTGAATACGTTGTTGTCAGAGCTGGAGAAAACACTGCCAGAGTATTGGTGGGGGGTTTTTGATACCCAGTGTCGTGCATTGCTCCTAGATGACCTCGAAAAGAGGAAGCGCCTGCGGCAGAAGAAAGCTCGCGACGAGCGACGGCGCGAACGCAGAATTGAGATAGAAGAGAACAAGAAACAGGGCAAATGTAAGTCGTGATTGCTCATAACTGGTGGGTTTCCAGTCATATTTAGTTGCTGAGCTGATTTCTTGAGTGGTAAGGATGAACTCTGAGGCCTTTAGTCTGTAGTGTGTACTTAGAGCAAGATTACGAAGTGTTAAAAACAATATCAGTATAATGAAAAATATAAACTGTTTTAGTCGGGATGTTAAGTGGTGTTATGCAATGGCTGCATACTTACACATTTTGGGAGAGACAGAGGGCATTTGAGGGCACAGCTCTGTCTCCAGGGTGTAGAAATCTCTCAGGATTCTTAGTTTCTGTTTTTATAGTAATCACGATGTAGAGTAAAAAGTGAAGAAGGGAAAAAAGGCCTCGGAACTGCTTCCATCCAGCAGCAGGGCTTGTACTGGTCTCTGAAATAGAGGGTGGAAAGAAAATTGAGTTGGCACCTCCTAGACTCCTGAAACAACTTGCATATTGACAGTCCTCCCCCACATTGTGTAGTGCTTTAATTTAAAACCTCTTTCTAGATCCAGAGGTCCATATTGCTTTAGAGAATCTGCAGCAGTTTCCTGCTTTTACTTCTTGCCCCGGAGAAACTACCAGCATTGATCATCAGAGCTTCTGTCAGTCTCCTCTTGGCAGAAGCCCTGTGTTTCAGACAGGTGAGCATCTGGAAAAACACACCACACCTAGCTCTTGATTATTCTTTTGGGATCTATTGCTCAGGTCTTCAAGCTGAACTTTCTCAGCACTGTTCAAAGGCGGCTTCTTTTCAGAGAAGTCGTGGTTGTTCAAGGCCAGGTTGGATGGGGCTCTGAGCAACCTGGTCTGGTGAAAGGTGTCTCTGCCCATGGCAGGGGGATTAGAAGGAGATGATCTTCAAGTCCCTTCCCACCCAAACCATTCTGTGATTGTTTCCTGTGTTGCCTATGAGATCATCCACTAAAGGCTGACATGGCTAAGAAACATCCCGGTCCTTTGTCTGCTTTTCACTGCCTCTACCTCAGTGACTCAGAGATCTGCACTGTAGTTACCCCATCTTTTAAATCTCTGCTGAGGAAAATGAAAGGAAAAAAATGCCCCCCAAAGGGAAGAAAAGTGTGTATTCCAGGAAAACACTACTGGCATTTTTTCTTTCTATCCTCTCCATCTTCCCCACCACGTTATACTAAAATAAAATGTAGCTGATGAGCACTAAGTTAGGTTGTTGTCCAGTGATGCTTTACCACCTATTTTATCTTGCAGTTCATAAAAAGTGTTAAATAGAAACTAATATTGTTTTTCCCAAAACAAAAACCCAACCCCCCCCCAAAACCAAAACAGCCCCCCCCCACAACGCCCAAAAACAAGCAAACAAAACCCAAACAAACCAACCAACCGACCCCCCAAAACCATCTACAACCCAATTTAAACTTCCCTTACATAAAAAGATTGGGGAAATTCGAGAGGTCCTTCTGTGTGACTGATGGATGGAACCAATGAGATAAAAATGGTTAATTACATAAGATAAAACTTTATTTCTGTCTCATCCGATAAGCAGCATAATGAGTGTATTTGCCAAGTGCAGCTGGTTTTAATTAATTCTCTGCTTCTCTCTCTGCAGAGTCTATTCCAGCTCCATTGTCACCTGCTGCCAGCCAGGTCAGCCCCTTGCTCTGTGGGAGTTTGGAAGAAGAGTCTCCCTTCCCTTCCTTTGCCCAGGTAAGCTGTGTAGCAGAGTAAATCTTGTCTTACCCATGTCTTAGTTGGGGATTAATCTGATAATACAATTGCTTCCCACAGGAAAACAATGTAAGATAAATCTTAGGGAGACATCATAGGGTTTGAGTGCTTGAAGGGGTTCCTAAATTTTTTTGCCACTTAGGGGATATGCAGGTTGGTTCTAGTACATGGACTTTAATCATATCTTACAATTTTTTTGATAGATGTTGAGAGTTGGAAAGGCAAAACCAGAAACATGGCCTAAACCTGCTCCAAAGACAAGAGGTAAGAGAAAATTTGGTGTTGGTACTTCAGGTTTTCTACCATGCATCTAAATCCAAGAAATCTTGAAGCCTCACAAGAAACATCTGGAGCGTGGAGGGGTATTTGCATGGGGAAGTTTAATGCAGCCTTTGCCTCTCTTTCCCTCTTTCAGATGAGAACACTCTGGCACTCCCTGTGCCTGTGGATAGTGATGGAGAAAGTGACAGCTCTGACCGCATCCCTGTGCCCAGCTTCCAGAATTCCTTCAGCCAAGCTATCGAGGCAGCCCTCCTGAAACTGGACAAACCGTCCACGGCCGATCATCTGTCAGGTAAAAGGCAGGGGGAAAGGCAGGAAAGATTCCTCAAGTGAAAAAAATGGATTATACCCCCTTCTTCCTCTGGGAGAAGTGAGAGCAGCAATTTTGGGGACCAGAAATTGGCCAGAGAACAGTTCTGAAAATTGTCAGGTTGTGGTTTCTGAACAGCTTGAGCAGGGCTTCTGTCAGCTTAAAGCAGCCTCATAGTGGGAGCTGAGATCTCCAACTAGCAAAGAATCCTGTTAGGACAGAGATGGCTTTTGACAATCGTGTTTGCCATGTCTCTACTGGAACTTAAATTCAGGTTCTGCATTTTTGAACTAAAAATACCTGAGCTGCTGAACTACTGCTCAAGTTTGACCAAAATGCTGAGGTAACTGCTGGCTGAAATTCCAAGTTAGGGAGTGTGAAACAAATTGAGATGAACTTAAACCTCCAGCAAATTGAGGTGGACTTAAACCAGCCTGATGCTGGCTGATAAAACTCATTTATAATGCTCAGTTCTGATGTTTAGCTTTGGTTCCTGTTTGGAAACTGCACTGGAGGATGGAGAGAGTTGGATGGGAGGGCCTGGGAGTTTCAGTGGAGTATCAGCTCCAGTTGTGTTTTTTGGACATGGATGGAAGTGATATTTATCAGACAGACAGATTGCTGCAATCATGCAGTCCTGGGATCTGCTGTTGCAACAGCAACTTTGCAATCAGTTATGCTTGTTTTAAGTGTGTTTTAGATGTGATGGGAGTCTCCCTTAGTTTGTCTGCAGTAATTTTTTTTTTTAATTAAACTACCTGGTGCTCAGTTAGTTGATAGGAAGTGTTGTGGGCCTGTAGAAGCCATTTAGGCTGGGGGAGACCATTTGTGTGACGTTCCTGTTCCATGAGAAGAATGACAGTTTCATTTTAATTCTTCACAGAGGAAAAGGGAGGCAAGAAAAGAAAGAAACAGAAGCAGAAGCTGTTGTTCAGCACCTCTGTTGTTCACACAAAGTGATTCTGCTATTCAAGAGAAGTTTCCTCTCCTGGTTTTCTTTTAATTTTGCTTTGTTTTGCTGCTATAGTTTTAAGTATTTAAATTTGAACAGCCTAAACTTGTGTTTCCAGAGCTTCTAGGGGCTTCAGAAGGAAACCATGACAATATGTGTTGAAGTAACATGTTTTGATTCCAACTGCTTATGAATTTATACTGAAACAGAGTTTTGAAAGTAACAACCAAGAGACAAATCCACCAAGGCTTCTAATTGCCGAGTCAGTTCTTTGGCCTGGTAAGCAGTATGAAAGTCTTTACAGCTATGTAGCACTGCCAAAGTACTGCAATATTACCCAAGAGAAAAGGCAGAGAGCCTTTATTTCCCTATAGTTAATTATTCATGGACAGAAGTCCGTCTGACTGACAGTGGTGCTGTTTCAGTAAAGCTGTCAAACTGCTCTCTTGAGAAACTGGTTTTGGCTGCACTGGAAACAGGCAAAAGAGCTTACTGGCTTTAGAGTGTTAGCTGCTATATCTGTTCTTTTTCTAAAGAGCAAGAATTCCTCCTGTTCTCCTGGCTTGGAAAGATTTAAAGCTGAGGTGAGTGAGTGTAAAGCAGAACTTGGCTACTTGGTTTTGAAGTGATTCAGTGAATTTGTGTATTTCAAAATGGCACTAGTGGTAGGAGGAACCTCCTAGCTTCTCTCAGTTGTTCAGCTCTGTTTTAATGTGGGTGAGTGAGGCTGCTAAATTTTTTTTTTCTTTAATTTTTGGTTTTTTGGCAACCCTGAGCTACACATTCTTTGTAACCTGATCGTATAGAACAAACGCTCCCCCCTAGGACTTTTGGTAACCACCTGAACGATGGTTTGACACTGGCTGCTCTTGAGCTGGAAGAACAACTGATAGCTGAAGTCTGTAGATAACTTTTTATACCCCAGAAATGAAGTGGGGTATAAGTTCTCTTGTACTGGGATAAGGGCCTGTATCTGCTTGGTTCTGGGATGTAAATTGATGTGTGCTACAAACATGCCTCTTCTGGACCCCTCCCCGCTCTTTCTTTGGGTGGTCACATTCTGCACTGCTTGTGGTTTGATTTGAGCTAATGAGTTAAGTGGTGTGGATTTTGTTGAATAAAATGAACTCTAGGTGTAATGTACCAGTCAAGGCCAGCAGTTGCAATAAATCATATGCACACACACTTCAGAGTACTAAACCCTTCCTCCTCAGCTGCACCTGACCTGTCAGACCAGCGTGGAGCCCTGGAAAAAGTAGTTCAGAGATTCAAATTTTACCTTCCTGCTACCAGAATTAATTCCAGAGAGCTGGTACAAAGTACCACTGAAGTTACAGTGGGAGCCTGAGCGTCTCCTCTTGTCTTTGGCCCCACTTGCACCAGTGGTCTGCCTGCACTTGCACAGGCTTCAGTGTGCTCTTTTCCTCACACCGTGATGGATCTGAGCAGGGAAGCGTGTCTGAGGCTCCTGGAGTCAGGTATTCCGACACCACTGGCAGTCATTGGTTGTGTCCCTGTTGAAAAAGCTGATGTCAATATGTGGATGCTCGATTCCAAAGCAACAGGCTCCACACTACACCAGTGCTTCCTCGAGGCACATGTGCCTCACGGGGAGCGGGTGCCAAACCTCAAGTGGCTGTAAACCAGAAAGAACGGGAGAGAGGGGAGGTAAAGAATACTTCAGCTGCTGCAGGAGGATAGAGAGAACACCTGCCAAACATTCTTTGAAAGTAGCTTAACTTCACGCTTGGTCACAACTAACCACACTTGATGGAAAGACAGTACAGCTTGTCAGGGATTGCAGAGAAACTAAGACAAGATGCCTGGAAGTGGTAACACATCTTGCTGTCAGTGCTTTAAATGCATATTGGAAAACAATTGGTGAAGGCAGAGAAAGCAACTAAGCGATTCAAATATGCAGTTAACTGTGTTCACAGTGTGTCATTTTGAGCCATGGAACAGGAGTAACTTAGTGTCTAACCAGTATCTGTTGTGTTCTATTATCTCTGCACATTTATAGTCAACTTTTCTTTGCATTGGGAAGAGAGACAGAATAGCTGGAGCTGGTGTGACTCACCTCCACATGTCACAGGCACTAGGACAAGGGAAGTGATGTGGGGAAGGCAGGCTGTGCCTTCTGCAGGGGCAGTCTCCACAGGGACAGCGTCTTCAATTGTATCTTGTTTTCCTATGGATTCGAGATAATACCAGCAACGCTACTTTCCTGTAACTGATTGGTGTAAACTTAATAAATATCTAAGCAGTACTTGTACCTATGAGTTTTATAAGGGGGGGGATGGAGTGGAGCCTTACGGCTCTGCCTTGCATTCCCTGTACTCTCTGCTCCTGTATATACAACTGGTGCTTTGCTGACTCAAAAAAATGGATATCCTGTGGCTAACAGCACACTGAAAGATAAGGTAAAACCCAGTAAGAGGTTAGTGCTTTTTTACTGAAGGAGAATAACTACATTCCTTGTCTGTGCCAACTGCCTAAAGCTCACTTCTACCTCAGCATGATGACCGTGTTGAGCTGCTACACTCCTCAGGAGCCCTGCTGGTCTGGACTCCAGGAGTGAAACAGGCAAGTAACCTACATAGGGGAAACCACATTTCATTTTTTAAAAATTTATTTAAGAACACTTGGAATGGGGAATGAAGTACAAATATGAACAGGTGCTCTTCTTGTGCCCTGCTTTGCTTAACACTGAAGGTAACTGGTCACATCTTGATTACATGAGTTCAGGATGGAGGTGAACAGGAGCAAGTGACGTTCACTCTGTCTCTGTGTCTGTGCCATCATCATCCTCTTCATCTCCACTCTGAGACTGCTCTTCTGTAAGGGAACAGCTCAACAAGGACTTCTGTATACACTGTCTTTCCTCTGCAATAAAGGGAGCAACAGAGGGTCATTACTTGGTCTCTTCACATACACTGGAATATCCTCTACTTCTAAAGAAAGAAACATTTCTCAGGCCAAGAATTCAGAAGTAGCCCAGCATATCCCTACAAACTCCCCAGGAGACGAGGCTGTGTTTCAGTAAAGTGGCTGGAGGAACCCACCTTCATTTGTACAGTTTTGCAACAGCATCAGCAGCTGTCTTCTGTTATACTGAATCAGAAATTTCTGACATGTTCTTATGGTACCTGTAGAAGTCACAAGAAAAGCATGTAACAATCTGCACAACCAAGTGTTTCAGAGCTGCGGGTGTATTTTCCAAAGAGCATTGTATCAAATGGCCCAGGAAACAATTCTGTTACTGCAAATGCTGAGGAGGGGCTGTAGACTTCGTTTCTGCACTGCTAAGTTTAAGTGGTGCAGTAATAATTTCTAACGTGCAGTGCCTGTTAGTTCCCCAAGGGATTTAATTTCCAGGATATAGAAGATACTATACTTTGAAAATATATTTTAAAAGAAAACAATGTCATCTTGTATTTGCTGGTTTTGTGATAAATGTAACGAAGATTCAAGCAAAATTAACGAGGGTTTCAACAAAGACCGGCTGGTGCCTGTTTCTTATTTAGATCTGCTGGCAGCCGTGGTGTGACACCCGAGGTGTGTGACACTCGCAGCTGCACGAGGGGGTCCTGGCAGGTACAGCTGATCTCCCCCCAAGCCCCACGGCCTGTCCCCCAGCAGCGGGGCTGCTCCTGACCTCCGACGTGCAGGGTGTTGAGGGCGCAGGGGTAGCGCTGGGCGCGGCTCTCCAGGTACCGCACGAAGG
Source organism: Myiozetetes cayanensis (assembly GCF_022539395.1). Taxonomy (NCBI): domain Eukaryota; kingdom Metazoa; phylum Chordata; class Aves; order Passeriformes; family Tyrannidae; genus Myiozetetes; species Myiozetetes cayanensis. The sequence continues at coordinate 4,043,116 of NW_026087423.1, forward strand.
GCAGCGCCGAGCACAGCAGCCGGTACGAGTCCTTGCGGCAGCGCAGCAGCACCGTCCCGGTGTAGGCGTTCAGGTACTTCACTGCGGGGACACACACGCGCCGGTGAGCGCGAGGAGCCCCGCACCCCCGCGGGCCGCGCGTCCCGCCCGCACCTGTGAAGGAGATGGAGCAGCAGGCCAGGCCGTAGTCGCCGTGCACCCGCCCGATGGCGTCCCTGACGGCGAGGCCCACGGCGCGGTCCTCGATGCACTGGCGGCAGCGCGGGTCGTCCGAGAGCACCTCGCACAGCACGTACCTGCGGGCAGCGCGGGGCGAGCGGCGCGGGGCGAGCGGCGCGGGGCTGCCCCGCACCCGGCCCGGTACCGCCCGCCTCACCTGTTCTTGAACCGAACCATGGCGGCGGCGGCGCGCGGCCCGCGGCCCGGACGGACGGCCCGCCCGGCCAATGGGCGGGGCGGCTCTGTCCGCGATAGCCAATCACCGCCGGGGGGCGGGACCAAGAGAAGGGCGTCCCCGGCCACGGTCCTGCCTCCCTCCACCGGCCGCGCGTGCGCAGTGCTGCCACGAGCCGGCGGCCGGTCACGGAACCGCGGAATCGATTAAATTGGAAAAGACCTCTGAGATCATCGGGTCCAACCTGTGACCCAACACCACCGTGACAACTGGACCAGGGCTCTCAGTGCCACGTCCAGTTTTTCCTTAAACACTTTCAGGGACGATGACTCCACCAGCTCCCTGGGCAGCCCGTTCCAGTGTTTAATCACCCTTTCTGGGAAGAAATTCTTCCTAATGTCCAGCTTGAACCTCGCCTGGCGCAGCTTGAGGCTGTGTCCTCTCGTCCTGTCGTTGGTTGCCTGGGAGAAGACCCCGAACCCCATCTGGCTACAACGTCCTTTCAGGGAGTTTAGAGAGTAATGAGGTCTCCCTGAGCCTCCCCTTCTCCAGGCTGAAGACCCCCAGCTCCCTCAGCCGCTCCTCATAGGACGTGCACTCCAGACCCTTCTCCTGCTCCGTCGCTCTTCTCTGAATCCTCTCCAGACTCTCAATGTCTTTCCTGAGTTGAGGGGCGCAGAACCGGTCACAGCACTCGCGGTGCGGCCTCACCAGTGCCCAGCACCGAGAGGCGATCCCTGCGCGGTCCCCGCAGCTCCCGGCACAGCCCGGTCCCGTTATCCCTTTGCCCCCTGCCCGGCCCGGCCCCTCCTGCCCTCGCCCTCCGCCAGGGGGCGCGCGCGCCGCGTGAGGGGGCGGCTGAGGGGCCGCGGCCCCGCCGGGTTCGCCGAGGGTCGAACCTTTGGCCTCAGCCCCTTTCGCTGCCTTGCACCGGCCCGCCCTGGCCGAGCCCGCCTTGTCTAGTGCCCCAGAGTTTGAATGATGGAGACGGGGCGTCTCGGTGTGACGGGAGCCGCGGGAGGTCCGCGGGAGACGGGCGAGGACGGTCCGGGGCCGGTCACCCCTCGGATATGGGGTGGCTGCTGTGAGGCCGCCACCTGCCCCCAGAGGGCTTTAACAGAGAGTCCAGCTCCTCCCCGGTGCTCCTGGAAGGGCTCTGCTGCCGCAGAAAACTCCAGAGTTTGTAGCTCCTTGGGCTCCAGGTACGGGGAGTTTGGGGATACGTGCTGACTGATGAAAACAGCTGAGGGAATTGTGGAACAGAGCTACTTCTTATTTCTGTCATGGTTTCCAAAGCTGTGGTCTGGGACATGGTCTGAGGAATCAGGGAGTGCTCTTTGCAAAGATCTGGTACGAGAAGAAACTGGGGAGAGGGGAATGGGGAGGATAAGGGAAAAGGTGTGAGGTGGGAGAAGAGCTCCAGCGAGGTCCCTGGAGTCAAGTCACACGGGAGCGCTGAGGCACTATTATAGATTAAGTGGGAACTCATTGCTAATTCAGAGTGGAAACATCTTCTTTAATGACCTTCATTCCACACAAAGAAAACAGTGATAAACCCAGTGGAAATCCTGTCCTGCATGATAAACTTCTGCCCTCTGAAATAGATGCCTGCTCTGCTGCTGTCTCCCCGTGGCTATTAACTCCTCTCTCCTTCACCTGTGATCCCATTTTCATGCTGTGTTTTTTTCTGAGAACTGCAGAATATGAGTTGAGTTGCCTGGGGAGAAAAAAGCACAAAGTCCAGTATGGACCTTTCTAAGAGGCCTTTTCTCTTGGGCCACGATCAAAGGGACTGGGAGCGGTTTGTCAGTTTTAAAGCTAATGCAGATAGAAGCATTTTCTCCATGAGAGGACTGCATTGCATTGATCTTTGCCATATTGCTCTGTGTTTTAGTATCCAAAAGGGGATCTAGCTGTCATCTGTTCCACTTGTCAATACAATGAGCTCCTAGGTGATAAGGTAGTCTCACATTTTTGAACAATATCAAAGTCCATGAAGATTCCCATTTATTTCCTTTGTGGGGTGAGGTCTCAGCTTAGCTGAGCAGGTTTATTTGCCTGCTGCCCTGGTGTTTGTGGTGGCATTCCCCATCCTGCCTTCTGACAGGGCTCGGGTTGCCCTATGCTGCTCAGGTTCCCTTTATCCATCCCTTCCCTTATTTCCTTCTTTTTGCAAAGGCACACTGGGCTCTGACAAGCAGAGCATGTGAGTGCACTCTGCCCTGTAATCCAATAGGACATGTGCACTGTGCATGCTACAGGCTGGGCCCTGTGCATAGCACAGGCCTCTGTTTTCGGTCCAGAAGGCTGATTAGGAGAGACACAGTACAGAGAGCAGTGCTGTGAGATAGCCTTGTCCTGCCTCATTTCACATAGGATATTGCCTTTAGTTCCCTGTTGTTGGTTTGGGGGATGCACAGAGCAGGCCTGAGCCACCACAGCTCCCTGTGCAGTCACTGCCTGTGTCAGTACAAGGTGCGTGAGTCCAGTCACACGTCGTGGTGTGCTGAGCTGATAGAACAGGACTGAAAAGGTTACAACATCTTTGCTTCTTTTTTTTTCCCACCTCCTCACTCTCATCCTCTGCCAGCTCTGCCGTATTGATCCAGTGTCAGGGATACAAGAAACTGCTGCAAGGGAGGGTGAGTTACACAGTCAAGGTGGGAAAGAACTGTCGCCTAAGAAAAGATCCCAGAGAGAAAAATCAGAAAATGCCATTTAAATAGAAGTGTGGATCAAGAGACCTGCCAAGTGAGAGGATGGATGTCTCTCCTGCAGATTTGCAGAGACAATGAGGCCTCAGGATAGCTTATCAAATAGAGATTATGGAGGACAGAGCATGTGAGGACAGAGGGAAATAATGTGCACTGTCTATAGATGTTAGAGACAATTTGTAAAGCAGTTTGAGAACTTTGGATATAAGATTCCCTATCAGAATAAGTGTTCACCAGTGACTGTCCCATAAAGTGGTGATGCTGGGGAGCTGCAAGAGGAATACTGAGGTGTTTTCCCAGCTCCCGTTTATTATGTGAGGTGGTGTGCCTGTGGAGGGCCTATTCCCAGTCAGTCTGGGTTTGCTCTTAGATTTCTCGGTTTTAGTTCACGTTTTCACATTTTACTGCAGGCTTGAAGGTCTAGACCCTCATTTTGGATTTACATGCCGCTCGTTATGTCCAGATTGTGGGTTAGATTGCATTTGTATTGTATGGAATTAATTGTGCTAATAATCTGTAATAGACACAATGCATATATTTTATTGTATGCACCCAGCTCTTAGAGTTTGTATGTATTTACTATGATTAAAACTATCAGCAAATGTGTCCGCTGTAAAAAAATATATTTTGGATGGGATGTTTCCATTTTGTGGATGAGGAAACTGAGGTACAGGGGGATTAAACAGTTTCTTCATAGAAAACAACTGTCAGTTTGGAGATGCAGAGCAAGGACATAATGTGAGTAGAACAAACCCATGTATTAGCACGTACTGTGTTGGAGTATAGGTTGTGCATGTTGCTCGTGCATAAAGTAGCCAAGTAATTACATTCTGAAGTAAAATTAGGATGCATTGATACTCCATCCTTGTGATACTACTGTGTGGCTAACACCATGATTTTTGATTCCCCTGGAAATACAGAACTGAATTTGCCATCAGGTGCAGTATCAGAGTTGGGGGTGACAACTATGTTTTTTTCCACTGGATGCACATTGCATCCCCAGATAACCCCACAGCCGAAAATACAAAACAATCTGGCTAAAATTAAAACTGCTTCTTAAATCCTGTCTGATGTTGCCCGAAGCTTTTTGTTCAGTTTATCTTCACAAGGTCACTGAGACAGAAGAGTGCATTCTGTGAGCCTGCTGGCCTGGAGCCTTTTTATGCAGATGCTTTCATTTAACATTTGGGACATTCTCCTTCTCCCTTTGGTCCCTTTTTACTCTCCCATTTTCTATATCTCTCTACTCCACCTTTCTGAGCTCAGGTTCCCTTGGATCAATACATGTAGGAATAAAAGCTATCCTTTTTTATCACCTTAACATGTAATCACCAGTCAGAGCTTTCTGGACACCCAAGCTGTCATGGGTCAGAGGCTGCTGGTCTGTCAGAGCTGCCACATGAGCTGCCACATGTGCTGCCTGCAGCACTGCCCTCATCTTTGCTGTCATCCTGCCACGTGGAGTAATTGTCTTGCAAAGCCGTGTGTTTGAAGCAAATTCTGCTTCTGCCTCTTTCAGGGCTTGCAGTGTGATCTTGGACTACTTGTTTGGGATAAAAATAGTAAATTCACATTTCTTTCTTCTCTCTTTTTTTTTTTTTTTAATAGTCAAGAACAGGACATTGCAGTTCAGATTAATAGGGACTGTGTGCTCTGAGAGACACCCCATGAGTTGTAAGGTGAGCTTCCATTAAGATATCGGAAATTGGAAGCCACTTTGGAAGATTGAAGCCAAATTTTAAGATCTGATAAAGGGAACAAGTATCTGTGAGTTTGGCACATGCTGTCTGGCATGAACACAGGATCAGGAGTCTCCTGTGCAGCAAAAACCAGCATGAGGGAAGAGCAGTGCAAAAAAGGTGATGTGCCGAGTGAGAAGCTGGCCCTAAAATTGTGAGCTTCATTTTCTCCAGCTCTACAACAGGAATAATTGCAAATACTTTACTCATAGATATATGTTAAATTTAGTAAACTGTCCACTTGAACGTTATTATTTATAAAATATAGTAAAACTGCTTCTCTAAATGAGAGATCTGTAGGCAGCACACTTCATTTGCAGCAAGCTGCTGCAAGAACAAAACAGCTGTTTCCAAATTAATTAATTAATTAAGGCAAGAACTAGAATATTATTTTAGATAGTTCAGGATTCTTTTCTCCTTCCTTTCTGCATTAGGGAACACAGACTGAATTTCGGGCCACATAGTTACTAAGTAATCTGCTGTAAAAAAACCCATATTTAATAGCTCCTTAACAGGGATGTTAAGATGGATTAATTATTCTTTGTTCTGGTCTCTGAAGATAAAGGGTAATTACTATTAATTATGTGTAATTGCAAAATTGCTCCTTTACAAAGAATCCAGTAGCATTAGGGGGATTTTAACTTCTTGCTACCTATAGGGAGTCTTACAACATTCCATAATGTTATGGCAAAGGCTGCCATAAACTTAAGAGCGGCCTCAGCAAGTCTTACTCACTTTCAAGCCCACACCTGAAACCAGTATTTTCAGAGATAACAGATCTCAGAGCAGCTACAGAGGCAGGACTGAGTGTTTTGTTCTGTGCTGAATGGTGCTTAAACAGGAGGTACAATTTGTGAGGCTTGTTGTCACTGAGGATGCTGTGAGACTTTTCCTCAGTAAATTTCTAGAAAGCTGTGGAATAACCACAGTAAAACCAAAGGGAAAGTATTAGAAACCAACAACCACCGCTGCTACCAACAACAAAACAAACTCTTGACTTTGCCTATGTGAGGAAGAAGCTTATGAAAAAAAGAAGAAACCACCCATGACTCCTCAGTAACCAGTACATCTCCTGTGGGTACGCACAAACAGAAATGGAGACTGTGTTGAGATATTTGGATTTAGGTGAAAAAGAAAAAAAAATTGGAATTTTTACAAGAGCACTTTCAATTGTATAAGATTAGTGGGTAGGTTTGCCTGAGACCTGGAATTCCTAACTGCTCCACTGATTTCTGTTGTCAAAATATGTAGGTTCATAACTTCCTTTGATACCAGTATGAGTTGGGCACCTTCCTATGCATTAAAGCCTGGCCCTTCAGGCCTGAATGTAACATCGGCAAAATGAGGATAATAACATTACCTACTTCAAGGAGTGAAACAATAAATTATTGAGTTATTATGCACTTAAAAATATAGTAACTGAGATAATATAAACTCTTGTGGCATAAACATATCCTACCTGAGTGACCTTCTCCACATATGACTTGGTGTGGAGGCCACTCTGAAACAGAAATGACATCTCTAGTGTTGCTTCTCTTGCAGATCTTTGCTCTCTGCTTTTCCTTTACTCCCGAATTCCCATGAGCAGATTAAGCCAAGGCCCTATTTTACAGTAAGATGTGTCTGCTTGTGTTGCCGCACTCTGAATAATCCTTTCTCTACGCGGCTTTAGGTTTAACTCCAGCAGCCTGGAGCAGCACAGGACCAGAGCCTTCTGCAGAGCACTTGTCTCCCTAATGAGGGAGGCAATGAAAAACATTTTCCAGTGCATCCATCACTCAGCGCTGAGGCGAGTGGACAGGCATCCTGGAGCAGCCTTATATAATCCGTGCCTCTGCCTGGCCCCGGCTGGGCGGCGGCAGCGCGGGCAGGGGAGAAGGGGGGCCGTGCTGGAGCTGCTCGGTGGGGCACGGCCGGGGCTCTCCTTGGCAGCTGCAGGGGCTCGGCTTGTGCTGGTGTCAGCTTGGTGCAGGCAGCGCGTCAGTCACTGCCTCGCTGGGGCACACGGGGCTCAACTCTGCCCGACCCGCTCTGACAGAGACCTCCCCACCCGCCTGTTCTTGCCTAGATCCAATGCTAGCTGCAGCGCCCCACAGCCCGGCGCAGCAAGGGAAAGCCCCGCGGAAGCAGAGCAGGGGTGCAGTGTGTGAGTGCAGATTTGAGGGGGGGAGGATCAAGAGCACCTCTATTTCTGTTGTGCTGACCGAGGGTGCTCACAAAGACCAGTAAATGCAAACAGATTTCCAGAGGCGATGGTTGTTACAGATGAGAGAAGACAAAAAGCACTGGAAGCATCTGACCTATTTTGGGAAGCTTGCTGGGGCTTTTTACTTCTATTTTGTTCAATTTTGGTTTTCGAAAGATACACTTCCACCTGAGTCAAAGAGAGTAAATATTTATCATTTTTTTTAACTATGTGCACCATGAAGACAGAAGCAAACCCAAAAATATCCTGCTGATTTGCGAGGCTGTTGCCACCAGTCGCCCTGAGGGCACGGGGGTTTGAGCTGCACTTGAGATGCCTTTTGCCTGCTGCTGGTTGGTCCCAAGCTAAAGCTCCCGGTGATGCACATAACAACTTTTCTGCAGTGCTCGATGGCATCTGTCACAGTGAGATGGTTTGGGGGCAGTTGACCCAGGGCACATCCCTCAGGCCCCCTCAGTAAAATTCCATAGTGCTCATTCTGGAACTCAAGCAGTTGTTGCTATGTGACCTTCTCTGTTCCTGTTTCATACCTGTGAAGATCATGTTTATCCTGCTGTAACATTAGTGACTTAATTAGAGCTGAATTTGGTCCTACTGTCTCTGAACATGAGCAGCTCCCATCTAGTCATCCAAAGGATCAGATCTGGTTTCTTCTCTCTCTCAGTATTGGTGGCATCTGGTTTCATTTTCCATCTTTCCTGAGGGAGCTCACTTTTCCCCACATTTCAGCATATGCCTGTTGTATGTCAGCACCCTGGGCTGCCCATGTGTCCGTGCCAAAGCAGGTACCACTTTTCCAGCCAGGAAGGGACAACATGGTGTAAGGACAGAATGTGAGACGTATCAGGAATTGGTGCTGTGGACTGTGCGTAGCTTAAAACCAGAACCTGCTTGCAGGTCAAGAAACTAAGCTAGAGCTAGTTAAGTGTGGGATTTTTTTTCCCTATGTGTAGGATGTGTAGAGGTAGCAAGATTTTCATCCTGTAGGAGCCTAAGGGATGCCATTCCCAGGGTAAATGCCAGTGTGGGGCTAATGGAGTGACAGGGCTGGCAGGGGACACCACACTCCCAACATCGTACCTTAATGTGCAGCACTGTCTGCATGACATCCCCATTTATCTCTAAATATGGTGGCGTGGGAAATTTTCTGTGTGTGGTGGTTTGTCCCCAGGAGATGGATCAGTTCCTTTAACTTTTTCCACCACTTCTCCTTCCCTGTCCCCACCCCAACCACTTGGCCAAACTGTAACTCCCTCCACTTTGTTTGGGCACACAGAGGGACAGCTATTCAATCAATGATGACAAAGTTATTTTTTGTAAGATGTGGGATTTTTAAAAAGCGTAAAGTGATTATTTTGAGTGTTTATTAGAGTCCTCTAAAACATACATTCAACTTCAGCTCTCAGCATTTTAATGTATATTGCTACATAGATAAACTTATTTCTTGAAAAAGCAGATGTACTCTGTTATTTCTCTATTATTATAACGTTACCCAGCATTGTAAAATCAGCATCTGTGACTCAGATCACAGACATTAACAAAATAATTTAAAAATAATTTTATTTAATTAATTTACTTAAATTATACACACTGAGCTCTTTTATTTTTGGGACTTGCGGGGTGCCGGTATTTCTCTGTAAGTGTGGGGGCAAGCAACTTCATTTGTCTTTTAACAGTCTCTTAGTATCAGAGACGAATGGTGTCACCTCATATTGAAGCTCGTTTTTTAATAAAACTGCAGCAGTTTATAACATGGATACAGAGCTCCTGCTCCCATTCACGTTCCCTCCTACTCCACCCCACGTTCACCGCAGTGACAAGCACAGGAAACTGAAGGGTACGTACTGAATCTCCAGTTCAGTTCTTTAGTGCCTCTCACACATTACGGCTTTAGGGAGGAGGTGATGTTTTGAGGACAGGGTATAAGCAACTTTAGATTAAGTAATGGACTTAATAACTTCCTATCCCGGCAGACTGTCTCTGTGGCTGTCAGTGCCGTGTAGCCGTGTCCCTGATATCCACTCTGCTGTTTTCTGTATCATTATTCATAAGCTCCCATCCTGAACAGCAGTCAAACTCTTCAGGCTGTGCCATCTGGGGGATTATCACACTCGCAGGGCGGTTCAAGTCACTTCGCCTCGAGTCTTCTGCCTCTGAAAAGTGCCCAAGGCTAATCACTGTGAAGTGTGACGCCTGTCATGTCTTCTTGTTCAAGTGTGTGCAGCAGGCCTGTCATTCACTAAAAGCCTTAACATCTGTTATTACACGGTAATCCTCACGCATCAGCCTTCCAAATAAGAAACTGGTGGAGTCCAACAAGGTATGGCTCAGCCTTGGTTTGCATAATTCCCAGAATGCAAGGCAACTTGCTCTCCCTTCTGAAATCATTAATAAGCAATAAGAATATTATATAAGCCGGCATCTTTTTTTAAACCATGATAATTTCAAATGCTATTATAATTAGGATGAAGATGAGAGTTTGAGCTGGGGGAGGGAACAGAGAAAGGATTAAGCTGATCTCCACCATGACGTTAGAAGGTGGCTTTGTCTGTAATATCCTAGTTTGGACAATAATGGATACACTTTAGAAATGCGAAGAGGCAAATAGACAATTTATTTGAAAGTACTAATCCTTTTCATCCTGAAATGTTATCTGTTGCCTTAAATAGGATCACAGCTTTCCAGTCCACTAATATTCTGACTACTTGACCATTTAGAAAGGCCTGAAAAGCAAAATGTGTTTGTGTTGTACCCTGATGACTGTCAGCTCCATAGTGGGTCTCATAAAGTGGACAGAAATGTTCTGTGGCTGGGAATGTCTTTGTCTAAACCAGAGTGACTGCTAGGTGGTTGTGCCTGCAGTGCTATCACATCACAAGAGACGTGGCCTCTCAGGTGGCAGGTCCCGAGCCATGACAGATCAGATGTGATATTTTAATGAAAAAAAGTTTAGTGCCTTGATCGAGCAGGCGGGATTTGCTGGAGAAGGCGAAGCAGGTGAAAATATGGTTTATAAATGTAAGTAATAGGGCTGCTTCCTCTGGAATAAGGAAGATTTAAAAAGTCACTTGTCAAAATCATTTCCCTCTAAGGCTGCAGCAGCCCTCGGATCTGAGCATGTTCCTGATGTTCCCCCTCACTCACATGCACGAACACGGGGAGGCAGGCGGGAGGAGGCAGCTGCACTGACACACTATGGGGTTTGCAGGAACACGATGGCAATTTAGAAGAGCGATTAAAAGATTGCAAACATTTATTAATAGCTTTGCTGCTGCAGCAGCTCTGCCGGAGAAGCCTTGCTTCCTCAGGGATGCTCTTACCTCCTGCCTGTTCCCTTCCACAGCTCTAGAGACTGAAAAGTCAGGTTTGGACTGGGTTTCTGTTTAAAGCCATCAGACTGCAGACCACATTATCCCAGTATCCAGGAGAGGGGACAGGGGGGACTCGAGTGTGGGAAAGAAACAAGAGAAGATACACAGAGCAAAAAGAAAGGATTTTTTCTTTCCAGCTATAGCTTGGCCTTTCTTTTCTTCCCTGTGCTGCTCTCCCTTTCTCTCATTGTTCCTCTTTGCCCATTCCTTCTTCTCTCCCTTGGGACAGAGTGACTTTTTGTTCAGTGCATTGGCACTACATTCAGATGTGAGTCTACAGTGTCCTTTTGATACTGTATAACAAAATCAATGAAAGGCAGGTATAAGAGCAGTATTGGAGAGGATCTGCTGAAAGTTCTGCAGAATGATCTAATTTCCTACATGAGCCCAATCAGTTCCTTTAAAAATCTCATGACTGTGTCCTTGTCTCTTCAGAAACATTGGGGAAAGGGAGAGGTGAAGGTTCAATGAAAAAAAATAAGAAAAGAAAATAAAGGAAAGGGCAATTGGCTGAGCAAAAAAATCACCTTAATCTTCATGGCTGATCCTGCTGAACAGCAGTAAGCACCGTAAATGAGATGGGCAATTCTGATGTTTGAGTGCACAGTATTTGAGACATTTTTATCCCACAGAGCAGATGATGGTGACTGACTGATACAAGTTTGTAACAGGAGGATAAATATCCTACGCATATGGTGACCTCCTCCATATTCCTATCCACAGTGGAATAATCAGTTTCTTTCATTTTTTATTTTTTTCAAGCTGGGTCCTAAGAGAAATTGAAATGTCTGGACAGCCTAAGAGGAATATATTTTTACTGCCAAGCAACAATGACAGCAGATATAAATGCTTGTGTCCCTGTCACTATCTAAAATCCTGCTGGAGCTGAGATGGATGACAGCACACCCCAACCTTGGCCAACAGCATGGCTAAGGGACTGGATGTGCCACTGGGCATCAGCAGCCTTCTACCTGTGCTTAACTTCTTTAGTTCCATTGGGATCATTTTTCTCCTGTTCATACACACAATTTAATCATCCCATTTTCCAATTTAAGAAAAATCTCACTGCATAATTACTACATCTGTGCTTAATGCAGAAGAATAAGCAGAGGGGAAAACAAAGTCGATCCAGTGGATCAGAAAGGAGAAAAAATATGATGGTGAAAGAATGGAGGAACAAAACTAGGTTTGAATTAGGAGTGCTGTACTATTCTTACCTGAACCTGCTTTGGGTTGCTTTGGGTTTTTTTAACTGCTTCCTCTATTCCTTGAGGTTTTCAGTTTAAATACTTCCTTGGTCAGTTTTCAAGTGCAATGTTCAGTTGGAACTTGACTACCTGAACTTTTGTATTGCAAGGGGATGTGGCTTATGAAAAACACCTGATTATCTCTGTTCACTTTGTATACCCTGCCCCTTGTTGGAAGCTATACAAGCTGAAAGGTAATAAAAAACATCCTCCTTTGGGATATTTAGGGAAGGTCTGTATGAATTTCTGGGGAGCTTGGCAGAAAGCCTCCTGGACATTAAAAAGGCCTGCTTTTCTAAGGAATGTATATAATACTTTGAATAACCCTGCTCTAAAAGACAGAACCCACCAATATCTTTGGGTTAATTGATCCTTTGCTTTTGTCTTTAGGAGATGGAATTCCTCGTGTTCAGAGCAGCCAAAGAAGGACATCGATGAGGATGAAACAGGCCTGAATGCTGGAGAGGTACCTGACCTCAGGTGAGAAAGGATGTAGATAGGATCCTACAAACCTTTTTAACAGAAGGAAGTACTTCTGGAGATGCTTTCCCTCTCATTTCTTGTTTGATGGTTGTAAATGGCAGCCCTTTCCAGGTAGTAGCAGCTATGTTGCTTCAGCTGCTTGTGAAAATTCTCATCCTTTCCTAGCAGTAGCTGTTGCCTTCCCATTGGTTTTAGAATCTTTAATTTCCAAGTTTGCTCTGTGTGACACCAGAGGATTGCTTACAGCCTTGGGACAATTAGGACACCTGTCGGTGGAATTGTTTTATTGGGATTTTTTTTTCATGTCTGAAAGGCTCTTTTGGGATCTCTTTTGGCCCTTACAAATATTTAAAGCAAGAAATTGTATTTCATTAGCGTTTCCCTTGCTCACATCAGGACCTCAGCCCTCACTAAGGCTCTTGCTTCACATATACCTCATTTTCTTCTTTTAAACTATTTTTTTGTTCTTTAAAAAAATAAATATATTGTTCTTCTTAAGTATGAGAACCACCATTCTCTTAGTTTTGGAACTGTCGCTGTAGCCTTTGCCATTGTCATTCTCTTGCATTATTAGGACAGATGCTCCCTCTGGGTACACTGGACATATCTCTTCAAGTAATTGCAATTGTACTTTGCAAGCGAGCAAGGAATTTGCTTTGCTGTGTATTGAGACATCTCTCTGTGTCCTGTATCTTGTACTGGCTGCTTTCTCTGCATCCAAGCACCAAGTGACAGGACTACAGCAATGGATAAAATAACCTGCATTGACCTCAAAGTGTTGAGTTTCTGAATCGATACATACGTTTATTAGTGAGAATAAAAGAATTCTAGGATACCAAGAAAGTCATGAAACTTCAGGAGTTTACCTGTTCTATCCTTCTCCCATCATGAAAGGAAGACAGGGCTCTGACAACGTTACCAGGGCTTTGACCTCAGTGATTTTCCTTCTTAGCCATCGCACAGCACAGAGCTGGGGGCAGCACTCAGGCACAGCCCAGGCACATCCTTGAGACACAATTAACCTGCAGCTGCACAGCCTTTGTAAAGGTTGGATTCTGCAGAGAGGCTCAGGAGTGTAGGGATCAAAAGCAATGCAGCTGGATCTCTTCTAATGGGAAAACTTAGGGGAGAGAGAAGAGACGGTGATGAGCCTGTTCCTTCTGCACAGTGAAAAGTAGGGAGGTGAGATTCGTGTTGTTACTGATACAGGAACACTGCAAGAGAAAAGAGATATTATTCTTTGTATCCTTGTTAGGAGACAGAGAAGGGGTAATAATGAGGAAGGGGAAGGCAGGTTAGAAGTGGTAGCAGAAAGGAGAATTGTCCTTTTATGGGTGCCAATAAATAACTTTGTAAGTGCTGAGAAGGTGGTAGAAAGCATGACAAAGGTCTTTTCAAGGTTGAGGTTCTTCTATGGAATAAGTCCCTTTTGTTTAGGAAAAAAAGTCACCAAAGATAAAATATTCCCCAATGTGAATATAGAAACGATGAGGTTGCACATGATGAACTTAAAATTCTGAAGTAAGTCTGTTTTAAAACTCTATCAGAACAAAGTCATTAACTTTTAACATATTGTACCTTATTGGTTTGATGATGAATTAAAAACTGGAGGGAAAATGAAGAAGCAACTCATGTAAAGCTGCATCATCTTCTGCCTCCCTTGAGACAACAGTATATCCACCTCAGCTGGTAGCAAAGCGTCTGCCAAGCTTTGTCATCGTTTGCATCATGACCTGAGAGCAAACACACCCTCTGCCGTCACAGGGGGCAGTGCTGGACACCACTGGCAGCACTACAGTGGCCACAGGGCTGGGGAATATTTGCCTTGTCAGCACCAGCTGGCAAACGGAGGGAACTGAAATATATTGCTCTGTGTATTCTGTTTGTGTGGATCAGCATCAGCCTTACTGGTCTTCAGTTCAAATAACAGCTATTTGTGAGTTCTGTTTTTCAAGGTTCTGCTTGCAAAGGTTTGATTTCATCTGAAATGTATGATAGTCTTGATTGCCTGTCCTGCTGTCTGGAGCTTGTCTTCTCACACAGTGATTTCCCCAGGACTCAGCCAGTAAACTTAGTTTATGGAAAACATACCAGAATCACTTGGATCACATTATCTTAAACTCTCCATGTGAAAGAAATGTAGCACTAGGAGATTTCCTCATATTCTGTCTCCAAATCTTGCTTTCTGCTTTGTTTTGTTTTATTTGTTTTATTTTGTTTAAAACAATAAAACTGTCTTCCAGACCCTGCTTGTGTTCTCCTTTGGTGTTGACTTTGTATTTCCTTCCCTACCTGATATTCTTTTCCTTCCTTTTAACACAGCATTGGTTTAAATTATTTCCTCCACCATAATTACTCTCATCCAACCCCTCCAGTCCCTGATAATCACAGCAAACTGGTATGATTTTCTTGTGCTTTACTTACTTACATTGGTGTTTATCCTAAAATTCATTAAACAGCTATCTTTATTCTCTTAGGTTTGAGAAAGGACATGTCTCAGGAGAGTTCCATCTGCCTCTGAATAAAGTCAATGTGAACAAATAATTGCTAGAATTTCTTCACTCTTCTTACCTGGTGTTCTAAGCAAGTTCAGGAAATCACTCTAAGGAACACTCTCCTTTCCTGTAGCAGCAGTAGAAGAGATACAGCTGTCTATCAGCTAGGTGAATTTCTCTCACACTGAAATAAGCAAGTCTGACTTTCTTGTTAAAATTCTCATGTTATTTCTTCGTAGGAGATACAGAGATGTGCCTGGTAGCACCCCTGGCCCAGAGGTGAGGGTTTGGCAGCTCACCTGCTTGTGGCTGTACCCATTTGCTGAACAGTGTCACCACATCTTGGTGAGGAGAAGTTCTTTGTAAGCAGAATGAGAGGTTCAGTCCCCGAGATCTGCTCAATCATTTCCATAACAAACCAAGTACTGGGTTAGAAGCTCCAGTTGAACACCGGGATGGTGAGGATAATGGTGTGGACAAAGGGATTGAAATGCCAGCGTAGCTTTCTAAGCCCTCTTGACAGATTTTACATTGTTCACAAAGTGATGTGACTTTTGGGTGCTTATGAGTAATGGGTAGAGCTGGATTGTTAGTGTCCCTGTCCCCCAAGGCCACTGCCCTTTGAGAGGGAACAGTGTGTGCCACTGTGTTTGGCAGCCACGCTCCCAACCTGACGCAGGCATTTTGGGGGGGCACGGAGCTGGCAGAGATGACTCATTCCGCCTCAGTGGCTCATTGAGGAGCTGCAGGGAGAAGCTATTTATAACCAGACCTTTCAGGTTCAGTGCAGCAGCATCTTCAGCAGGAGGGGGACGGGAATGGGGATGGCACATAAGACTTCCCAGATACAGATCAGCTCCCACCTCAGTATTGTTCCTAGAGCCACACAGCCACCAGCTGACTTCAGCCAGCATCTTTTCCAAGTCTTTTGTCCAGCTGTCAGGGTGCCCTGGTCCTGGTGTAAGATTCTGCTGATAACTCATCAGCTCCTCAAAGAGCAGGGAGACAACTGTGAATATCATCAGTGTGAACAAAACACAAGCTCTTTCTAGTGTAGCTGCTACACTGGCACTTGCTGATTCTTTCTGACCCGTGGCCATGGCATTATCACCTTTATCTTTTCTTTGTCTCTGTGTTTATCCCCGAGCTCTTTTCATGGGTGTTTTCAAATAGTCTTTATGCTGCCAGCAAATCCCATTCAAACCTCCTGAGGTTTCTCTTATGTACAAGCTGTCACTATAAAACTGTAGTGGGTTTTCTGATCTTGCTGTGGACTCATTTCATCTTTAGGTGCTTCCACGACTCCACATGTGAAACAGAGATAATGACACCCCCTGCATTAAGCACAGTGTGGTCTACAGCAATGAAACACCACCTAAGTGGTAGTATTATTACCAGAGAGAGTCACAGTACAATAGGAAAGTGTTTTACACAACAGTAGAGGACAGCATGTGTTAAAGAAAATATTTACTACAAACACACGTCTTTGTATCCAAGTAACTGTAGACTTTATCTTGAAGCATATTAGCACACATAAAAGTTATTAACTTTTCTGTTAAATTCAACTTCTTTAAGTCTGTTTTCTCAACTGGCTTTTGAATTCAAAGCCTCAAGGCACCAGGGATCCTGTGGCATGAATGCTTACCTTGTTCTTGGCCTACCTCTGTCCTATTCTTAAACAGATTTGTGTGTCTGGAGCTGGGCTGTGGTTAGATGGCTCCTTGGCTCTCATCACTGTTGCTTCTTTCCATAGCTTAAATGCTGCATATCTGGCCCTTCATCTTCTCTTTCCTTCTCTTTACCTCTTTCTTCCTCTCCCTTCTTCATTCAGTTGACAATCGGCTCAGCAGGGTGCGACTGGAGCACAGTTTGATGAGTGGAAACACTCAGTGTTAAGGCCATTGGGTAGATCTGTAGGTTTCTTTGAGGGTCTCTCTTTTGGCTGTCCTACATCCCTGTGCTATGGACCCAGAGCTTTATTGGCCTATTTACAGTGGGTTGTGTTTATTGTCTTCATACAGAAGCAGTACCATAAACAATTCTTGCCTTCAGTTTTGGCAACCAGCTAAAGGGGAGGTCTACCCTGCATAAACCAGTGCTGCAATGATAATTTATTTCTTCAAGTCCAGCACATATCTCATAATCTGGGCTGGAGGTTGCCTCTGTGCAGCATCCCAAACTCTTCCTATCTGCCACATAATTTTCCTGAATCTCTGTTTGGATTTGGGAAGAATAGACATCTGGCTTTTATGATTGCAAATAAACCTCTGAAACATCAAAATGTAGCTGGTGCAGAGATATTTGTGTCGGTCTTGAGAGAAAGAGACCACATTTCAGGGACATGAGGTGTAGTGTTTGGGAGTTTTTTGAGTGGTAAACTAAAATGTGCTTGTAACTTATAAGTGATTATAACTTGAATGTCAACTTTGCTCCTTGTCTCTTTCTTCAACGAATTTTACACAGTAGATAAAATGGTTTAGAGCTGATGGTTTATCCCTTTGGCACCTCAGGCACCATGAGTACAGTGTATGGAAGCACAGCTGGCTGCCCTGGGTGTCTCACCACCTCCCCTTTGCCTGAGTCCTGAGCAGACTCCTGGAAGGGGATCCCAAGGATGGGCAACATGACCAGAGAGCACACAAGGAGATTTGTCCAGGGCTGACTTCGTGAACCCAGAACCAAGAGGGTTGGGAGGGAAACCAAGAGTGTGCATACATGTCAGAGACTGGAAGGATTTACTTCCCTGCATTTCCAATTGCTTGTTTTCTATCTGGGGAAAATCCCTTTTGACAGCCCAGGCGGTGAGCTTCTAATTCCTGTCTCCGGCTCATTTTTCACTTCAATCCCTCAGCGAACGGATTTTAATGCTTGATGGATTCAAACAAAATTATTTCCGTTCCTGTGGCTTTGCAAAAGCCTCCAGGGTGTGTGTATGTGTGCACAGGGGAGGAGGGATGGGGCTTGTTTTCGTTACACTCCAATAAGCCTCCTCTCCAAGGGAGACCTATTTCATTTCTTCATTTAGGGCTTTCTTGCTGATGATTTCCCCCATGCTGTCCTCCTGGCTCCTGGGTCACAGGAGGACCTGTAAAACATTTGCTGTTCCAAGGGGTACAGGATGCAATGTTCCAGATCAGTGTTTCTGCTGCAAGTGGGGATTCAAATAATATGACCATACTGTGTTTCCAGGAATAGCACTAGACTGGGGGGAATAACTGTGGGAAAACTTTGATACTCCCCTGCTCTTGCTGGGAGTGAGACACCACCACAGGCTGAGATGGGGTTGGTGACTGAAGCATTGTCTGGGTAATCAGTGTTTAGCATTGACATCTTGTTTGAATATGTGTACAATTCACCCTACTGCCATTGTAATGGACAAGTATTGCTTTTTATTACAATTTCCAGTCTCTCCCGCCAGCAGAAATCACTGTTGGGAACTGAGCAGGGGCTCTTCTTTGCATAACGTTCAGTAATCAGTCAGAATTTCAGCTGCTCAACCACCATGTGTCCCTGCTGGGCTTCTTCCACAGAGTTCTTGTGTCTGGGAGGCTAAACACTATTAAAATGCTCAATATCTCACCCTTCTATCCAAGCCAGATCAGCATCATCATCCAAATTAACAAAGCAATTGTTCTATGATACACAGCTCTAATAAGGACTTATAACTAATAAATGCTAAAGATCCTCACTCTCTGAAGGATTTAGACTGTAGCATAAAGTTGATGATGTTTCCCAATGTATGAGACTGTTGTTAGGGTGTGCTAAGCCCACTTGGTGCTACCATATCTAGATTAAGTTGTTTCAACTCATTATAACAGCTCCCAAGCTGTCACTCTGTCAGGCGAGGCAAAAATCTTGTTCCTGAACTTGGAAATGTGTTCTGTGTTCCTCTACAGCATATGCCTGTCTTCTAGGACAACCTGCCATGTCCACAGCCTCCTGGGAATATTTGTTTAGAGCTATTGATCATCATAAATGTGTGTTGTGTCATGTTTGTAAAGCTGGTGGATCTGGGGACTACAGGGTGTAACTTGTGAATTTGTTCCATTTTATCTGTCTCTTTATATTATTTCACAACCCCAGTCCCTCCAACTTCAGGGTTTTTCAGTGTAAGTATTCCAATTCTCATTTTTTATATTGTTAAATAAATTGTCTACAGGTGAGAAGCCCTGTTTTATTAGTGTGGTTTTCTAATATGAGAGACTATTATTATTATATCTTATATTCCAATATGAGAGACTAATATGAAATACTATTGCATCAGAGACTATTAACTTCCATTATAAATACTCAAAATTATGCATAAAGTATACATTGAAGTTTCATTTGTAAATACAGTAACAGCATTTCAGGAATTATTTATCTAGTTAATATGTTCGTGCATGTAATTGTATTTTTATTTCAACTTCATCAATAATCTTCAAGGTTTCAAGCCAGGGCCAGTAAACTGAAGTGTTAATGAACTTTGGAGCTTCATTAATAAAATGGTGCAAAGTCTGTCTGGTAGCAGAGAACACTAATTTATGAAGCAATAGATACCACCAAAGCTTCAGCTAATTGTTACAGCAGCGGTACAGGCAACTCTCCTTTTACATATCTTTAGACTGTAAAAAATAAATAAATCTAATTGACAGTTTGCAAAGGATCAATAAGAAGTTGAATTAATTGTGATTAAAAAAAGGAGTCCTTAAATTTCTATCTTGTCTTTCTGCTGGAAAATGTGAAGATTTTACTGCGAATGTAGCTGATTAATTAGCCTTGTCCCTTGCCACCACAGAAAGGAAGTAGACAAATATTTGGAAAATACGTTTTTTAAATACTCTCATTTCAGCCAATGTTTTGGATTGCTTCTGTGGTATTAATAATATTTATTAATATTTTGGTTGAACATTTTCCTAAGTCACCAGTGTTCCCTTTGCAAAGGCGTGAGTTGTGAATCCAGCTGGATATCCGTTGGATTTACTTGCTGTGGGTCAAATTATCTGATATTAAATTCATGTTAGCATATGCTGCACCAGTTTTATCGACAGGATTTGCCAATAAATGATAAATTATTTTAATCCTGGTTTCCACCACATTGTTGGGGTGAGGTTAATGGAGACTGGAAGTTATTCCTAGTGATGGAATACAGTGTGAGTGCCACTGAGAAAGCAGTGGGTTGGGTTTGAACTGTCACTTGTTGTCTCTTTTAGTTGGTGACTCTGAGAGCAATAAGCCTTTCCTTCACTGGAAAGTCTTACAGAGCTGGCTGGTGTCTTTCAGCTGGAGAACCAGCATCAAGCTTTCCTTAGCACTCTGTGTTGTACCAACCTCCCTGCCTGTGCTGCCATTTGCTCAAGTCTAGCACTTGCTGTGCCTTTGGCACCGTAAACAATACTCTCAGCCACTACCCTTAATTGTTTGTCAGGATCCCATTTACTCATATATCTACTCTCTATAATCCTTTAATGGTGGCAAGCTTATCAGTGTAATCTTTGAATTTTACCTGGTTATCCCTTGCTCTCTCTGTTGCTTTATTTTTTTAATTGCACACAAGACTGTGTCTAGCATAGTCCTCGTGTGCCATTGTCCAATTTAATAAATGTTTCATTTCCTTTCAAGCTGATAGTGTATTCATTTCCCACTGCAACACTGAGCTTTCCCTCATGAACAGTTCACTGGAGGTGGCACTGCAGTGGTATTGTCCGGGTCGTGCAAGCTCTGCTGCTGCTTGCAAAATGTACAGAGCGGATCCAGGACATTTCTCACATCTTCTTCCACGTGCCAAATATTTTCTTGGTCCATCCTGGTTGTCACGGAGCACATGGGATTCTCCATGATTTGATCTTTGAGCTAAATGTGGTTTTTTTTTTCTCTCAGAATCTCTTGTATGGTGTATTTTGTGTTTTCATTGTGTTTAGATCTGACTTGCACTTAATTCTGGATTGGATGATTACCAGAGGTTGGTTCTTTGACCTTCCACCAGCCTTGAAAATTTGGAGGGAAAACCAATTCCCTATTAAGAGGACAGACTTAATCTGAATTTTCTTGAAAAATCTCAGGAGAGTCACCCCTTAGTAATCTTTGAAAAGATAAGAATCAGCCAGGCACATGCATTTCTTCAGGTCCGTTTTCCTTCTTTTTTTTTTTTATATTTGCCTAAGGAAAAAAAATCTTTACATTTCATTTTTATGTGAAGTGCAATATCTCATAATACATATGGATTCCTAAGAAGTTTTCACTGCCAGAATTGACTGAAACCTCTTAAACATTTCAAATGCATCAAAATTGAGTATTAAGGAAAATAAAGCACTTGATTGTCTTCCTTTTTACTGGCATACATGGCTTTTAGATAAACACAGGTTTCTAGCACATACACATGCAATTTATATTTTCCCAATTGCCTTCTGTATTTCCAGACTTTCAGCTCTTCTGGGCATCTTGGTAGCTTCTTCTTTTCTAGTGAAGTTACACTCCTCGGCATCTTTTTATTCCTGATACCATATGGCCCTCTTTAATCCCTCTGCACCCAAACTGCTTTCAAAGTTATTCCTTATTAATGACGCATTTCCAGCTGTCTCTGCTTAACCCAGTGACGGCTTTTGCCCTGTTCATGTTCCTGAGCCTGGGAAACTGTACGGTTACAGCAGCCAGGGCTGTGGTTTGGGAGGCAAAACACTCCAGGCACAGTCCCTGCAGTAGAAGGCACGGTCTGGGAATGGCACACTGGCAAGGGGGGTGAGTCCCCAGGTTTTTCCAAGAGGAGGAGACCTTGTAAGTAAGAAATATATTCAAAATGCAGCAATGCTGTTTGCCTGATTGCAGCGTATGACAAACTGAGCTTTCTGTGGAGCACAATGAAACCTTCGGAGCAATTGTTCCCATGGGAATCCCATCACAGGGAAATAGCCCGGGCACTCGAAGGAAATACCCTTTATGGCACTTCCTTGAGAGATTGTTTTTGGAAAGAAAGAATCAATCTCCAGAAAATAAATCTAATAAAGCCCAGTTTGTTTGCGTGGCACTGAGCCCTGTAAAGATCCGTGCTAATTCCTCTTGGCCAGTGCTCTGGTGTAAGGAGCTGACATTGTCACTGAATGACAAAAGCACCGTGTGAGTTCTGTTCTCACAGCTCTTCCCAGGAAAGCCAGGACAGCCGCAGGGGAGTAAATGAGCAGATGCTTTTCCCCTGGTGTAGGGACACCTGCTGTCAAAGGCACATTGCTTAGCCAGAGAGTCTCTAGCTGCACCCCTAGATTTTTTCTTTTGCTGCCAGGTATTGCAATCTCTGCATGAGTTGTTGCTGCTATTATTATTACTGCTACTACTGTTATATTATATTGTTAATAATGTTATTGTTAATTAATATTGTTATGTGATGCTGAAGCTCTGTTCCCCTTCTTCCAAGATGCTGTTTCTGCCACAGCCTTTTCTGCCTTTGATCACAGCCAAGAAAATGGCTTTGACATTGTATGTATTCCCCTAGCCCACTGCAAAGTCCTAATCCTTCTAATAGCTGGAGGTTTTCAGTTTAAGTCTTTTATTAATATTCAATCGTAATTGTAAAGCACTTCAGTGATATCCAAAAGCCTGTCTTACATAACAGTCTTATCCACATTTGAGTCCTTCAGAGCTGGAGTGTCAGGAAAAACCTCTGTTTGATCTGCCTAGTCTGTCATTAGTCCTCATGCCTTTAATGCACAAACCCATTAGAAATTAACAATACCTTTCAAACGTCTAAGCTCAGTCAATGTATATTTTTAAATATTTGATATTATTAGAAAGAGAATGACTTGCTGTCATGTTCTTATTTAAGTGGTGTCATGAGCACAGTCTCTATACTGTCTTCTGGGAGTCTTGTTTGCAGCTCTAAATCATCTGGAAAGTGAAAGAAGCTGTAGGAAATTGAGGTAATTAAGATATTTCATAAAGTGCCACTGTTGATAAGATCTTACTATGCATGAGGCTTTTGTCAGCTGGGTAAATAGATGAGAGCACCTGGAAACTGGGAACTACTGGTTTCCTCTAGGTGGATATCCCAGAAAGTCACTGGAAAGGAAGAAAGAAAGAAAGGAGAGGTGTTTTTCATAATTAATAATAACCCTTTTTGAAATATGTTCTTAAGATTTTAATTCATTGCTGATGATCATTCCTTTTCCTCTTACACTGATTCATCTATATCAGGCAGTTGCCAGCTCTTCCCAGTGTTTACATATTTTGGTAAAGACTAGGAGTGAACCTTCAAACTAACAAGCTGGCATGTTTAGAATATGAACCTTCATGCTGACTTGCCTTAAGGTGAATTTTTTCAGGGGATCGATTCAGCTCAGACACATATTGTTCAGACTGAACAAAGACCCAAGTGTAAACTGAGAGCCTTCCCAGGCAACTAATGCAGGAAACACACAATTTTAATACAGTTCAGTGTTATTAACAAGCAGATAAAGGAGAGATGTGAACTTGGGCTTCAGACAGCAAATATAAACATCTCCTGAAATCCCACCCCAAAAGACAGAGGACATAACAGCACATGTCCACGATTTGCATTTAGAAATCACATCCAGAGCACATTTCTGATTCCTCCAGCTTCTGTACATGCTGTGCTAAACGATTTTTATAAGCCCACAACACTTTCTCCTTTGCATCTGAACAGAAGTTCTTAAATCCAAAGACCTGAGAACCCCTTTGGGAAGCAGGTGTTACTGTCTGTGCTTCACATGGAAGGAACTCAGGCGTAGGGCAGTAAAGTTGAAGTCCCTGTAGGAACTCTTCACTGGGGGAAAGATGTCAGGAGTTATCATTTGTGATTCAAACAAAACCACAGGCAGTCAGGGTGGCCATTAACTCACCTTTCACAGCAGTTCCCTGCTCACACACCAGTGTATGCTGCCTGCCAAAAACGGCAAAGCTGATCTTTGCACTGCACATGATAGAAGTAAATATGAAATAGAAATGCTTTGCTAGATGTTTACCAGGATTCCTTGGAAATCACTAAAAATTTATGTTATTCAATATAACTTGAGAATTGTACAAATGAGATGTTCTGAGATCCACTACCAAAGCATAACACCCCTTTGAAACGAGGTGTACAAAGCATTTTGGAACTACCTTATTTGTACAACTGACAAACAACTTAATCTGAAATTGAAGGGTAATTTAGGCAGTGCTGCTACCTAAGCTGTAACTTTGCTCAGGACATCAGGTCTTTTATTAAATGCTTAGGAAGAAAACTAATAAGATCTCCAAGATTAGGAATTCTCAGTGCCTTGGTTTAGTTTCTCGTGCCAGTGGCACCGGTAGCAGCATCTTGCCCCTCTCTCCCCGTGAGCCTGTAGGCTCATCAGGGAGGTGGGCATGTTTGCACAGGAGCTGCTTCAGCTGCTTCTTGAACCAGGTGTCCTTCTCCCACTGGCATCCCAGGGCTGTAATTTTTCATCTGAAAAGGACTACTGGTTGCTGATAGAAACCTGACCACATTTTGTAACTCATACAGCTTCCTTTCTGGTTACAAGCCATACGTGCCAAACCCTGTCTCTCCCTGGAGCTATGTTCTACCAGAACTGTGCTGGTTATGTACCAGCATCAGTGTTCATTAAATAAAATATTTGAGAGAGAGCAGCT
Organism: Myiozetetes cayanensis; assembly: GCF_022539395.1. Classification (NCBI taxonomy): domain Eukaryota; kingdom Metazoa; phylum Chordata; class Aves; order Passeriformes; family Tyrannidae; genus Myiozetetes; species Myiozetetes cayanensis. The sequence continues at coordinate 4,067,365 of NW_026087423.1, forward strand.
CTATGGAGAGAGAAAAACTGCCCTGGAGATAATGAGTGATTCACTCCAGCTGATCCCAAATGAATTTCAGCTCACTGTAGTTATTTCATACTCTTGCCTGTTTGTTGTATAACTGAGTTTATGTTGTATAACTGAGTTGCTTCATGACAGTAGCTCATATTTTAGCTGGTGGCAGTGAAAGGGTCAAAGCATGAAAGCAGCAGCTACTTTTATTCTGATTTCCCAGGTGCATCAATAGTGACAGAATAAAATATGAGGGCTGATGTATGATAATCTTGATACACCTTAATACTCTTCCCAATGGAAAATAACCCTCTCCCAAAACAAATACAAGAGGTTTTCTTTGCCAGGAGACTGGCTGGAGATCAGGCTGCCAGGCAATGAGCAAGCAATAACAATTTATTCAGCCTTGTCCCCAAACCACTTCCAACCCAAACTGCAAGTATCTGGCCTTCAGTGCTGCTCTCTTTCCCTTCCATTCCCTGAACTAATTCTTTAGGCGGTTGATAAATAATCCTTTTTTTTTTTTTTTTTTTAACTGGCAAAGATTAAATGTTCCCAGTCAGAAAAAAAAAATGCAGGCTTTTTACCTGATAATCAGGGATCCTTTTTAATGCAGCTGAAGAGTCCACCTGTCTCTCTGAAAAGCAGCCATAATCCTGTGGTTCAGATCACATTTCAGAAAGAGATGACTCCATCACATACGTAGTTTATTGTGCTCGTAAAACATCTGCATGGGCTTGTGAAAAGCTTTGCTCTTACTAAGGAGAGCTCAGGTCATCTGAAAGTGGAAAATTGTGAAGTGATTTAATTTTCTCCCTCGTATATTAATTGCTGATCTCAACGTAAGCCAAAGACAGGCTGACCAATTGAGCAGTCCTCTCCTATTTAATATTTGGCACATTTTCATTTTATGCCTCAAGACTGTGACAAATGGAGAGAAAGACGACTGTCACTGTTAAAACCACATCAGTTTTGCTTCAGTGATTTTCAGAGGTTTGGGGATTTTTTCCCTAGAACCTGTACTCAGACCTCCCCTTTAATGTGCTTCCCGCCTGCCTTGTGGTTCACCTCCACTTGCACAGCAGTGCCTTCTACAGAGATGTGACTGTGAAGTTGATCGTAGTTTGGCAACAGGGATGTCTGATATGAAAGAGGTGACATTTGCCAGCCGTGGGCTCTACAACTGCAAAGCTGAGCCAGCTGTATCAGCTTAATTAATTGCATTCTTAGCTGTGTGAACTGAGACTGAGACTCAGAAAGGGTGTGTGGGAAGGAGGCAGGGTGAGGAGTAATTCCAGGAAAATTATTTACTTTTGTTACACGCCTGGAGTAGGGAAGCTTGGGTCTCTTCATAGGAGTCTGGCTAAAGTTAGGCCACATGTGATAGCTGAGGGAGCTCAGTCCTATCTGTCCCACTGCGAGCAGAGTTTCTGTTACATCTTGTTTCGTGTCATTTGGTTTAATAAGCTAAGAAAGGGTTGGGACATCCTGTCTGCTCTGACTGGCCTCTCACATGCCGACAACATGGACCTGTAGAGTCAAGCCTAGGTCTGTGCCCTCACAGAGCATCACAGTGAAAGAGTTTGTCACTTCCTTTTGGAAACAATTCCCTTCCTCCACACTGATGATTGCACTTACCTGTTTCTCCCTCTGCTGGCTTTGTGGGCACAGCCTGGCCCTCTGGCCAGTCCTGCCTATGGACATTATAATGTGTAGGGAGCTTCACCCTTGTCCTTACACATTTCTTCTCCCCCTTACCTGTCTGTCATCTGGCTTTTCCACAACTGTGTTTTTCCTGTCATTCATCCATTTCTCTCATGGTCTGTTATTTTTGTTCTAGTGCCCTTCATTCTCCTTTCCCGTTCCTGTAGGCTTATTACAGGATCACACTGCAGTCTTTCCACCTTCAATGCCATTTGACCATAGAAAACAGTGACTTTCAATCTGTCTGCCACATCCTGACAAATACAAAGGGAAGTTCTCTGTTTGCAATCAGGATGGAAGTAACCAGAGTGGATTTGAGCACAGGGATTACAGCTGGAACAATAATGCCTTTGTAATACTGTCAGGATTATTCCTCTCCTGTGGAGTAAAACTTGAAGAGGAATACCAAGTCTTCAAACAAACAGAATTTCCAGCTGTCAGTGCTTTTGCTTCCTCTGGAGGAGATACATGCCTGTCCAAATACAATATGTTAGAAATTTTTGTCAGAAATTTCCTCTACACAAGTGAAGCCAAAAAGAATTTACCAAACCCTTCCCCCCAAAAGGCTCATGCATTTGCTCGTGGGCATGCTTTTTGATAAGCACTCTTATGGAAAGCCACGATTTTACACTTGCAGGCAGTGCCGTGTTTGTCACTGCACGCTGGAATTGGATCTACCTTCCCCCGCCAGCCTCAGGCTACTCACTTGCTCCAGAATGCCCCAGGTTCAGGGAGGGAAATGCAGCTCCTCTCTGGCTTGGCCTCGGACTGAATCACACGGATAGTTTAACTCAGCTCTGTCTCAGGAAGCAGCGAGTGTGCACATTACATAATATAATCTTTGTGTCTTGAGGATTCAGGCCTGTCCTCTTTTGTGCTGCCAGATGGAAGAGGAGCCACGATCTCTCTGGAGAGATGTCCCTGCACATCTCGCTGCTCAGCCGAGCTGGAATTATGTGCTTCTCTCTGCAGCCGGGCACTGTTGTTCCCTGGCATTTGGCTCCAGAATAGCTCTTTAGTATGCAGTGGATGCTGTGCAGCCACTGTGATCCCAAGACTAATTTGTCTAGAAAAAGACATACATGAAGAACCTCCAAAAGGAATTTGTGAGAAGGATATAATCCAGATTCTCTGGACAGCCGGGATTTGTTCCTAGCTGAAACCCAGATACAGGTGTTGTGGACAGCCAGGTTTCTGCTTTGTGCTCTCGCTCTGTCCCACTACACAGTTTTTTCAGCTGCTGCTGCTGTTCTGTTGCTCGGTTCTGTAACGTGGCCCCTGCCTGCATCGTTATTACCTCTGTTAGTCAAGCCGATTCGTGCCCTGATCCCTGACGTGCTCTCCAAAGTGATGAATCACACCTGCACTAGTGAGTCCCTTCTCACTAATGAGGCATATGCTCCCAATTCTGCAGTGCTCAGTTGATTGAGGCATGGAGCTACAACCCACCTGTAGACAGCAGTGTCACATACAGTCCTCAGGAACAGCTCAGAAGACCCCAAGGAGGGTGAGGGCAGTGTTAGTCAGACTAGACAAGAATTTTATCTGTGTGGACTTTCTCACAGCTCACAGCAATGCCTCGTCAGCACCAGCTGCAACTCCAAAAACGGCAGCTTCTCTAGAAGCAATGTTACATCCTGATGGAATTAACTTCCCAAGACAGAGAGCTATTGGGAAATGTTCATTTCAGCCTCCTGCTACCTCTGAGCTTCCTGGCAGAAGGACCAATGTAGGAGCCATGGCTCCAGCAAACAGGTATAGTAGGGAAAGCCAGGGCTTATTTTCATCCAGCCATGAGTAGTGATTCTGCATTGCTAATATCAAACAGGAGCAGCCTGTTCTAAAATAAAAAACAGCCCACCACATAACCCCAAAAGGTACCTTGGCTATAATTAGGAGCTGAAATGACACTGTAGGTTTGAATGGAAAATTGGTGCTTGACAAACGTCCCTGCCATGAACCCCTTTAACAGCCCGTTTAGCCACCATGACAGCTGCTGCCAAGCTCCAAAGCAGGGAAGGGGCAGAGGGGCCATCCCCTTCTCTCTGCCATCCTGAGGGTGGATAGAGGGCACCTTATGCAGGAATTGCTGTGCATCTGGTGCTGATAGCACAGGTGAGGGGACGGAGCACACCGAGCCAGGGCCGCAGCATGACTCTCTTTCCATGGCAGCTCTGCCCTGACCAGCACACGTGACTGTAGTGGTGGGGGCACAGCAGCACTGGCTGCAGTGGGACCCTAGGCTGAAGAGAAGTTGCACTTGGGTTGTTGCAGAGAAGACTGTCATTGCATAGTAACTGCTGTGCATGTGCCAGCAAGAGCAGAGCGAGCATGAGTAAGCTTATTATGCGATAATCACACCTTCATCTTTCTGGGTAGATAAACTGCTGAGGTATCCAAGTCTGGCAGTGAGGCACAGTCACTGTCTGAGGATGAGCAAGAACCAACCAGGTCCTTTTCTCATTGGAAACATATGTCTGATTTGATGCCATTATCTTTTTCTGGTTTTAAACAGAACATTGTTATTGAACCACCTGGTGCCACTTAATTACCTCTGTTTGACTACAAAGATGTTAAGTAATCAGCCTTTTAGGTACCAGCTCTTTCAAATTTATATCCTTTTATGATGTGCCCTAGCAAAGCCTCTGTGTCCGTTTCAAAGGCTGGATCAAAACTTCCCCTGTGGGCTATGTCAGGCAGGCAGTGGCCGAGTGCCCAACCTCCTCTTCTGAACTTTGGGAAATCTGCATCAAGAGTTTGAATCCTTTCAGTTATAGTGGTAAGACCTACAGGTGCTGACCTATAGGGCCAGTGTCACCGCGGTCCCGTGTCGGTAGGCTGAGCGTCCAGGTGAGGCAGTCGGGCGGGCCACGACCCCCACAGCGTGCTGGCCACCGCTGCTGGCTCAGAGGAACCGCCGAAGGGCACACCTGGGGCAGGTGGGGCACCTCGCGGGGCAGGTGCTCGCCTCCCCGGCTCTGCCCTCGGAGGCACTCAGCTCCTGCCCTTGTAGCTGCGGGAGCCTCGGGGTCAGGCCTCCCCCACTCTCGCCCCCGGGACACCGCCCCCAACCTCCCGTCCGCGCCGCCGCCGGGGGCGATGGTCCCGCGGCTCCCGCCCGCCGCCGCTCCGGGGGCTGCGGCCCCGCTGCTCCCTCCCCGCCGTGCCCGGGGCCGCCGGGCCCTGCCCGCCCGCCGCGCTGCGGGAGCACCGCCCGCCGCCGCCCGCACCCCTCGGCGGCGCCGCTTCGCCTGCGGCGCGCCCCGGCCCCAGCCGGCCCCGGCGGGGGGAGGCCCCGGCTCACCTGGAGAGGCGGCGGCGGCGCGGGGGGAGCCCCGGCGGGGGGAGGGGGACGGTGCCCGCCAGCCCCCGCCGGAGCGCCCCTGCCGCGGCCTTTGTCTGCGCTGTCACATGGGCCGCGGTGCGGGATTTAAGCGGGTCTCCGCAGGACATGCCGTGAGCGGCGCGCCGCAGCCGTGCCCGCAGCGGCAGCGCTCCGCCCGGCCGGGGATGCGGCTCTAGCGGCCCCGCGATGAGCGGCTCCTCCATGGCGAAGAGCGAGTCCCGCACTTCGCTGCTGAAGGCAGCGGGGAGCCGGCGGGCAGCGGGCGGCCAACCCCAGCCCCGCGGCAGCCGCGTCCGGGACGGCAAAGGACAAGGCGGGCAGACGGGGAGGGAGCCGAGCCAGGAGCCGCTCCCCGGGGAGCCCAGTGCCCGCAGGCCGCTCTGCCACCCGGGCGCCCGGGAGGACGGAGCGAGGGGCGCGGGGAAGCTGTCACATGGACGGGGGGAGAGCCAGCCCGAGCCGGCGGAAGGAGGTCCAAGGAGAGGCAGTGGCAAGGAACCGGTGCGGACATCCAGGCAGCACCACCACCTCCCGCCGCACGCCAGCCACGGTCACCCCCAGGACCAGCATCAGCTCTCAGACAGGGATGGGGAGGAGGCAGAGGAGGACTTTTTCTTCAGTCACAAGCAGAGGTCCAGCAGAGAGTCCCTGAAGCTCTCGGAAGGCGCTTCACCTCTGTCCAAATCCAGCAGCAAGTGCTCCACCAAGTCCAGCGGCAGCGATCGGTCGGAGGAAGCGGATCCCCTCATCCAGCAGCTGCACCCCATGCTCAGCTCGGTCTTTGGCCAGGTAAGGGGCAAAGCGCCCCTCGCCCCCCACCCCTCCCTCTCTCTCCCTCCCTGCCTTCCCTCCGCGCCCCCCTCCTCCTGCGGCTCACGGACCTTCGGCTCCTCGCCCCGGAGCCCTGCGCACCCCCTGGCGCAGCCCGCAGCTGTAAATGCACTGCTTCCTGACCGACCCGGCCGAACTTGTCCCGGCGCTGCGGCACGGCCGGGGCGCTGCGGGGCCGGCCCCGAGGAGGGCTCCGCGCCGGGGACGGGGCGCGGGTCGGAGCCCCCGGCGCCCGCCCGCCCCGCCGGGTGCTGTGGAGGGCGCTCTCGGTGGTGCTGACGGGGGAAGCGCCGGTGCTTTGCCGGTCGCCGGGGGAAGTTGTGGCTCTGCCTGCCGAGGGTGAGAGTCAGAGAAGCGGATTTTAAAAATCTATTTACTTATTAGATTCCATCTCTCTGGCTCCCAGCCTTGCTTTGCTGTATTTGTTTACATCTCCTTATGGTACATTTCTGTACAATCAGCATATGAATCATTTCTTATGGCAGAAGCTGTCAGGAGAAGGTAGTGGGGAGAACGACAAAAAAAAAAAAAATCCTGACCCAATTCCGAAGCCTTCCCAGTCACTATGTTAGGATGGAACAGATGCTTTCGGTGTTTGCAAGCTCTTTTGGTACAAAGCTGTTGCTTTTAGCTGCTTTTGGTAGTGAAATTACCCAACAGGGTTACCCTCTAAAAATGAAAAGGCAGAGGGAGACTGGCTTGAAATTTCTTTTAGAGACATTTAGGGATGCTACTGGGAGATGTAATCTCCAGGAAGATTAATGTAACTGCAATCTCCCAGAAGCACAATTATGGGTATAAGCCAGTAGCCTGGGCGGCTAAGTTCCAGCCCTCGAAGTGATCAAATAAACCAGAATTATGATTTCTGGTGTTTGTTATCTTTTTTTTTTTTTTTTCTAATGTAGGTTTGGGAGTCTTTGCAGGGAGCCCACTCAAACTGAGATTATGGAGAAAACTAGAAAATTTTTTATAATTGGTTGGAAGGAGGTGATACACCCGTATGTTTAACCTGGGAGTATTGTCTTCTTCGGTTCATCTTGACTTCTCCGGATAAAAATCAAAGCACGTCTGTTCTCCTCAACAGTTATCCATCCTCCCTGACAGTCTGCTGTTTATGAATGTTATGGTTGTGTTTAACTCAGAACGAGTATTACCCTCCCTGTGCCAATGGTGCACCAGAAGTCTCGATTAAAATCTTGTAGTAGCAATAAGGAAGAGCCTGCTCAGCAGAGTGGTGCTCAACCAGGGTACACAAAGCAATATTCCAGCACCAGGCTTTGAAATCCATGGACTCGGCTCTGACTTGTGCTGCGTCTGTAGTTCCGAGGGAAGTGAAGATGTATCTGAGAACAGATTTTAAGTCTATGGAGCTGTATGTCCCCAAAGTGTCGGACATACAAACAGATCCATGCCAGGGCTCCTACTCACAGAAACTCTGGTTTTGGACTCAACCTCTACCTAAACAGTGTCTTTATTTTACCTGCTCTGCTGCTTGCATTCCAGTGTCAGAAGACATTTCTGTAAACTTAGCAAAATTTAACTGTGGTGTTGAACAGTGCTCTTTACAGAAGTGAGACAGATACAATTCTAGTTTTCATTTTTTCACTGGGTACATTGCACCAGTGCTTACACACACCAGCACCTTTCTTTTAGAGTGTAATGTTATTTATTCCCATTTCTCTCTGTATTAATCTCTCACTTGCTTTCTTTGAAGTACCTATGAGTGAATGACCATTTAGTGGAGATTTTAGGACTGACTTTTGGGAGTGGGCTCTAGTAGATCCCCCTATACAGGGGACTTGTGGATACAAGATGTGGAACTGTAATTTAGGATACATAAAGAGCTGGTTACAGGAAGAGGTATATGAAGCACTTTTTTTTTTTTCTTCTGTAGTGATATAAAAATCCTGGGGTGAATAAAGGCCCAAGGAGATGATGTATGGAAAATCTGTCATGGAATGGAATTATATAAATTTTGTTTCTGTGAATGAAGAAACAAATGTGTAAAAATATGCATGAAGCTTTAAGACAGGCAAGGACTTACACCTGCAGGAGCCCAAGCTGCAGCCTGGGCTGAGGCAGGATCATAGGCACAGAAGTGTCCAGGGTTGCAGTGTGAGGCTGCAGGTGCTGTAAGATCAGTCTGCTCCCTCTTGTAATTAGAAGACAGCAACAGCTCAGCAGAGAATTTATTTAATACAAGAACTTCTCTCCAGCCCACACAGCCCACTGTGAAACAGTTAAAACAGCAATTTTGCAGTACATAGGAGAGGAGCATAGTGATGCATATCTGCAGCAGCAGGGCACTGTGGTCCAGCAGCACCAGTGTATCTTGTCCCAGCTCTCCAGATGTGGAACATCATCCCCCTGTTCCACGGCGGTGCAGGGATGTGGTCGCAGATGCAGACACTACAGTGGTACAGCCAGAGACGCGGAAAAGATTGCAGTGATGGCTTCACAGAGATGTCATTGTTGCAGTAACAGCAAAAAGGAGCAGTTCGGGACTACAGGGTTGTGTCTGAGGGAGACAGATTTGTAGCTGTGCAGAAAAAAAGACGGAGTGAAGGCAGAAGCGCCGTGTTTATATAACCAGCACAGCAATATAGTGCACTGTGGGTGTGTACTCCAGGAGAATGCTAAGATACTGCCAGGATACAGGATGCAGTGATATTTTATTAATTAGGCTTATGCTATATTAGTGCAGTGATGCTGTAATGTAATTAAGCAATAATACTCTTTCAGGATATTTTACCATTTTGCAAATGAGTGGTACATGAATTAACAGAAGTAGGGTAGTGTAATGAAGTATTAAGTATAAGCCAGGATGTCATCTCAGTCTAATGACATGTTTGCACGCTGGCTCAGGCGGCAGTTGCAGGAAAGCACTGTGCTGTGGAGTTTATAACCAGGTTAACATGCAGTGCGTGCAGCTCCCAGTGCCTGGAGAGCAGGGCACTGACAATGCGGTGGTGTGGTAACGCAATCCCAGGGCAGAGCAGAGATGTGATACTGGTGCCATGCGGTAGGAGTTTGGCAGTGCACGGGTGTGATAATTGTGCGGTGTTGTAGCCTGACAGAAGAGTTTAGCAGTCTACTGATGTAGTAATACAATATTGCAGACGGGAGCCATTCTATACAGCAGTGATTGCTTCTGGTGTGATATTAGCAAAGGGCTGCGCGGATCTGACAGCACCATCCTGCTGTACCAGAAGGCAGCGAGTGAGGTGTTACCACCATGCCGCAGTTTTGGAAGCACGGCTGTGACTTAGCACGAGGACAGCACCACACACTTACCTGGTGACAGAGTGCACTGTGAGTATGGGCTGGCTGTATGTGGGACAGTGGGACAGCAGTGTTTTAAAGTAGCCCTGCAGTGGCAGGAGCTCAGTGCAGTGCGAGAGCAGTGCAGTGACTCACGGGTGTAGTTGGCAAGGGATGTGTGTGTGATAATGCAGCAAAGTGGGAAAGTGGCGAGGAAAGGGAGTGTGGGGAGGATGTTTCATATAATTTTGGCCTGATAGCAGGGTAGTGTTGGGGTGGCCAAGTGAAAAAGGAGTGTTGTGGAGCACAAAGGAGAGTGCTATCACCCCTGCAGAGCAGAACATCATGAGGGTCCTGTAGTGTCTGTAGCGTGGCTACGGACCACAGTTCAGCAACAGTGCGGTATTGAGCGGTCGCTGTCCATAGCAGCAGAGGAGCAGTGATCCTCGCAGCTGGGGTGGCGGTGAGGTGGCAGCCTGGCAGCAGAACTGTTTATTATTGTACAATCCTAGCAACAGCAGCACAGAGGCTGGGACAGCAGCGACCGCAGCGCAAGTTTTGTGGTATTCCCGGGGTGATGTGGCCGCAGCGCCCACGGTGCAGCAGCAGCCCAGCCCCGGGCTCACCGCACGGCGCTGTGCCGGGACTGCGGCACAGAGACCCGCTGGTTCTCCTCGCTTCATCCCTCCTGTGCCACACCACTGGCTTAGCTGGCACCTTTAAGAAGAGCTTTCTTTGGGCCTTTGCTATGCAATATTAATTTGTAAGCGATCCTGCTGTGTGAGACCTGAACGTTTTCAGAGCCGTTTAACTTTCACACCCTGCATGACTGTTAAATTTTTCAGTGAAGTGATTCCCAACAGTTTTCTGTCAATTGCCTCTGGTAGCATGGGGATCAAAGGGGTCAAACAATGGTGTAGAGAATAATGAAATATTTACAGAGTTCTGCTGTTAGCACTGTGGCCAAAGGGGCTTTTGTATTTCTATTTGTACAGGGAGTTTAAAGCCTCTCCTGTCTGCACCATCTCCCATCCCTGCTTTAATGTCAGCGTCCGCATTACCATTAGAATAGGGAAGGAATCTTTCTGCATTTCCTGTAAAATTTTCCTTTCCTTGTCCTGCTGCATCTTCCTTTGCTCTTGAGCTTTAGTTCTTCCTAACTGGCTGTAATGGACCTTACAGCAAATCGGGCTGACAGAAGTGTCCCCTTTTGGGGCAGGAAGTGTCCCCAGGCTGCCAAGCAGGTGTCAAGAATATTCTCCTCTAACCAGCTGGGAGCAGGTAGGGGAAAAGTGCCTTGTTCAGCCTCTCACCCTTCTGGTCTCCTCATCTGCAGGATGGCCTTGTTTCCTCCTGTGGCTTTGGCTTCAGCTGATTCTAGTGGGACTTTTGCCCAAGAGCAGTCACTGCATCAGGACCACTCTTGGAGCTCCACCCGTGGAAAGCCGGCGAGTCCTGGCCAACCCCGGCGAGGGAGAGGGGCTCATGGCTCAGTAATAGAAGTTTTCAGCTGCCCCCGTGCATTAGCGAGGGAGGCTGCAGTGTGTTGGGCAGTGCTGGAGCTGTGACACCAGCGATGGAAACTCTCATGTGGGGATGGCAAGGTGAAGGTGAAAGGTCTGGATTTGCAGGTGCTCGTGTGCTGTGTTATACCTGTAAGGCAGGTGAAGCAGTGGCGTGTCAGGGCTCGTGGCAAACTGAGACAGCCTCTAACAGCTGCTCATTTACACTGTTAAATCAGTACCGTAATGTGGGGTGAACAGATTTCTGACTCAGCATGATCGACCGCCGTAGTGACGCTGGTCCCGTGGCGCAGTGTTGCCTCGCCGGTATGGAGCGTGGATGCACCGGTCAGGGGGCAAAAAAATCCTAGACAAATGCCCCGACTTTTCCTCCATGTTTCATGGCACCTCTGAAGACACCTCTGTGCCGGCCCCAAAAGGCTCCCTGAAGGGAGAGGGAAGGTGTTCCCGGGGCCGCAGGGGACACTCCCGTGTCCGGCTGCTGCGGGTCCCGCCGCTCTGTGCCGCGGGGCTCCGGCACGGCGGGGCAGCGGCGGCCCCGGCCCGGGCTCCGGCGGCCCCGGGGCGCCCCCGCGCGGCCCTCCCGGCCCGTCCTGGGGCCGCTCCCCGCTCCCCGGGGAGTGCCAGAGCCGGGACAGCCCCGTGCTTGCCGTGGTGTAGGCGACAGCCGGTGTCAGGGGCGTGTCACAGGAGTCCGGGTACCTGCGCGGGGCTCGTGCGGCCTCCGTGCCTCCATCCCTGCATGAGTTGCCACAGCCCATGTCCATGCATGTAGCCTGACGTGAAAAGCCTTCGTATACGTGTCTTGTCTATGTACACACAGCCTACTCGTGCAGCCTCTGCTAACTCTTCTGTGTGGCTACACAACCACCTCTGTACACGCTCATGCATCCCTCTGCTTAAAGCTTCGACCGGCGTATGCGCACACCCCGCCTGCTGACACCCGCCACACCTTCCCAGGTATGTCTCGTGTTTTCTGTATGTAACAAACTCGGACACAGGGAAACATTGTTCCACTTGAGCACATCCACTCGGCTACTCCCGTTCGCAGCTTGGAGGAAAATTTATCACATTTATTGCTTGTGAAGAGCTTGAGGGATGTGAGCCAGACGTACAGAATCACTGAGGGGCAATGGATAAGTCTCCTGCCTGCAGTGGGTCTGCCAGCAAACATTAATCTTTGTCAGTGATTTACTTTTTAAACAAATCTGTTTTAAAAGGCTATAGAAAGACATCAAAATAAAACCAAGCTAAAAGAACATTCATTAAATATTCTGTTCATGAAATATACAGCAGCATGATCTAATGCACTGAAATACACAAACCTTCTGGTTAGATTCAGCTTATCTTTGAAGAGGAAAAAAGCTTTCAATGATAAATTAATCATCATGTAAATCATTCTGCTGTCCATTCCATCAACCTTTGTCACTTTGATTTTTGTTTTGTGCAATAGTGAGTGTCATCACAGTGTCAGGGAAGTTTAGCTTTAGCTTTAGTGGCTGGGCTGCAGGTTTGTCAGCTGAATTAGCTGTGGTTCTTTGTAGCATTCCAGCTTCAGTAACTGTTTTTCCCTGATGAGTTCATGAGTGGTATTGATCTCCAATAACAAGCAGCTATATGGTGTACATCCAGTAAAAGACGCCCAGCTAACTTTAGGCTCCCTTTCAATAATCCTCTGACATTCCTGTGACCTTAGAGAGCAACAGCAGTGCCAATGAACTTGAGTAATCCTCCAATTTCAATCAAATGCCCTGCTTAAGGATAAAGACAGAAGCCTGTCCTAGCTTGTATGGTCATATTTAGTTTTTTAGTAGCTTTCTGCACCAGCGTAAGACCATGAACTCAACACTCTCCGTGAATGAAATCATTATCAATATTCTAATATTTCCTCCCCTAACGTACTTTGCACCTTGCAACCATCTTTGGAAAGAATACACAGCGTTGCTTCATCCCACACAGATGAAAGACACCCTCTGCTCTTGGAAGGAAACAGGCAACCGTGCAGCATTGCGAAGCATCATGTCACAACAGTTGAAGGCAGGAAGTAGAAAACAGCCAGCAATCCCCTTGTGTTCTGCTGAAATAATGCACAAAGGGTTTAGGTAATTTGGGACCAGCTGTGTTGAGATATAACCAGAGACCTCCGTCCTGGGATGCGCAGTTTGGTCCCTCTAAAGATGCTGTCAGATCCCTACTCAAAATAGAAGCGAGGTGGATCTCGCCTAATGCTATGGGGTTGGTTGCAGTATTTGGTTGGTATTGGTTCCCAGATCTCTGCTCATCTCATGGTCATCCACACTTTCAGTAGCACCTCAGTGTGCAAGCCCAACATTGACCCCCTGTCCCTCTTATCTTGAAAGAGGTGAAGGAGCCAGGCAGAATTAGCTGCTGTTGCAGTAGTCCCAGATAGACAGTGATACACAATTCTCATATTCTGGAGCAAAGAGAAAGGACCATGTAACGTTGGCTTTAAACAACGTCTGTACTGCATATACGTGACAAATTCTCTCAGCAGCTTCTGAGCTGTCAAGCTTGTACTTGTCTTTTTGTAGCCCATTGATGATCTTCAGGATCATCAGCAGAAAATATCCACAGCACATTGTGTTCTGGCCAACACATCTCCTGCGTAGGGACTTGGAAGTTGGGCAAAATACATGGACCAGATCTGCAGGGAAGGTGTCAGGAGAAGGCACGTTCCCATCTATTTTCATCCAGTGTAGAATGGAGCCAGCTATTTACAGACAGAGCTGTTCCAAACAGAAGTTGACAGACAGTCCAGGCTTTGTTACCTTGAGAGGGATGGAAAATATCCTTGGTCTTTTTAATAACCTTTCTGTTGTTTGTGATTGAATATGATCCAATTGCTCTAATGGAGGAGAATATTATGCACAGCATGAGTCAGCAACACTTTCTTCCTGGAACAGCTGACAGCAAAGAAAGTTCCCAAACTCTCTGCAGAAATATTCCTCCCCCTAGATGAGAATCTGGACTGCATCCACCAGTACCTGCTGGTGCCTCCCCTTGAGATGGACCTGTACGTGTCTGGCTGGAGTATGGAACCATCCGAGGTTCATTCGAGGTCAGAAGACACAACTCGATGTGCAACAAAAGCACTTGGGAGCTGATGCAGAAGAAGAGAGGGAAGTCAGTCACAGAAGTTTGGAGTGCCAGTGCGTGTTCCAGCAATCAGGAGCTTTGAAATGAGGCCCTCGACAGCACTGGCAACAGGAGGATGTTACCTATTCCAAATGCTTAGTCTCACCCGAGGTCAGCCAGTAATCAAGACTGGGTTGTTTCTTGTAAAATACAAATCTGCAGCTACCAGCTAAAGGGTGACTGGGAGCAGATTTGAAAGCTATTAATCCACGTATGCACTCTCCACTCTGGGATAGGAAAAAATAGACCAAAAATTCCCACCGTGTTAGAATAACTTAAATAAGGGGGTATGTTTTAAAATACTAAATGTTTGACACATGCAACAGGCTCTTAGTAGAGCTATGGACTTCAGTGAAAAGATGCTAGGAATGAGTTTTTCCTGCTCTATTACATGCTCTTCACTACCTGTCACCCTGTTGCACTGTTTGTGTTGTGCTGAGAACAACCATCTGAGGTAATTTTCCAGCAAGTGAAGGTTATTGCAGTGAAACAGGCCTGGCATCTGAACAGTCTCGCTGTACAAATCCATACTTCCACTGGAAATTTTTGCCAAGCAAAGCTGCAGTTTGATAAGCAATCCCAAGTTTCGTATTGACTTTTATTCTTTCTGTTGTGTCTGTTGGATATTTGCTGCCACTGGATAAAGTTCCTGGCAACTGCCAAGTGATTAGCTGTGGTGGGATCCAACATTTTCCTGTGAAATGAGCATTTCTGCCAAAGGTGCCAGCCCAAAGCAGAGCACTGCTGCTTTTTAAAGAATCCAGACATATTAAACCACCTAAATCATTCCTTGTTCCATGCCAAGTCGCCCAGCCTTCTTCCTCCCCTGTGCTCAGGTCAGTCACTGTGCCAAATGCTTCTTTCCCGTGAGCCGAGACCTTGCTCTGTGCCAAGCTGCGTCCCCTGAGGTCTCTGCTCTCCACCTGGGACCTCAGGGGAGAGGAAGGGGTGCACGAACATCAGCAAGACTCACATTTCACAAAGTTCCTACCGATTTTTAGAAAGTTTGCGACAGCGCCCCAGACCTTAAAAGAACAGTGTGATTGCCACAAAGAACAGTGTGGGAAAACCAGTATACATGCATGTGCAGCCCTCCCACACGCATACTGACTACCCCAGATATAGGCATACCCACAGATCAGCACCTACACACAAATACTTATTCTCAGCATCCTGTTCTCCTACAGCAGCCTCAGTTGGAGGAAGGGAGAAAATATGTTCCTTCCAACCTAATCTTCTAATGACCTTTCTGCCAGCTCCACTTTCCTGCCTATCTCTAAGCTGCCCCTGCCGGTGATGGGAAGAAGATCCCATTGTAGAGAGTGATTTTCCTCCTCAGAGCTCAGCAGGGTCTGTTTGCTAGATTGATGTGTTCTGACTAATTGCTCTTAAGACATTCCAGGTAAATAAGGAGATAAAGAAATCGCTTATGATCCCATCTCTTGGGCCCCTTGCAGCTCCACTAGAGTTCCTGCAGAGTTGAAGAGTTGTGCTGCAAACCTGGTACAAGTGGGCTCCCGTTGCCTCTTCCCTTCCTGGATTGCGAAATCGCTGCCAAGCCTGGCAGCAGGTCTCAGCCCTCACTCTGCCCTGCAGATGCCTGAGGGAAGAGAAGCTGGAGCGCAGGCACACGCGGCGGCGTGCCGTGGTGGCTGGCTCTGAGTGCTCTGCTGCAAGCTCATATTTAGAGGGTGACCATCTCAGCTTTTGTTGAGAGGCGTTCAGGGCTCTGTGAGGCACACTCCACAGCTGCCTTCCAAAGCTGTCCCGTGGCAGTCTGGGGGGTGTGATGGATCCTTCTGGCAGGAGATGTCTGATTCCCTTGCTGCATTCCCTCTCTGGGAGAATGGGGGAGATGGGCACTTCTCAATTGCAGGGCGTTCCTGGCCTCCGTGCTGCCTGTCGGGGGAGATTCATTAGCAGCAGGAAGGCAATTCTCTCTCCTCACTGCTCTGGAATTGAAGTCGTTTGTCTCGGGAAGGAGCCCAGGCGCCTCACTCGCTGTGTGGCAGCTTCTGCTCAAGGGAGACAAGCACTTCGTCAATAAACAAGGAGCCTGGGGAATGGCTGCAGCTGACAGGGGACATTATTAATGACTGGCACTTTGTCGGAGGGTAGATCAGCCTCCCATTAGCTGCTTTAAGAGGGGAAAGAGAAACAGAGCTAAAGATGGCAGCCTTAGAGGAGCTGGGAGTTTCGGCATCCTGCAAAGTTCCCCACTGTGAGGTCCCCAGGCTGGCACAGCCCCCAAGGAGTGACTGTGTATTTCCCCAGCATTAGGAGTCTTCAAACTGTGACAGCAGGAGACAGGCCCAGCTCAGGAACAGTTTCACTTCCCAGCCTACTGTGGGTGGGCTGAGGTCTTCCAGTGCAGAGCTTCCCCATCCCCTCTGCCCCTCTCTCAGTCTGCCCTGGATTGAAGGAGTGTCTTCCAGCTTCTCCTACTGCAGCTTCTTGTTTAAGAGCTTCTTTGTGTAGCTCCTACCCAGACCATGCAATGAAAAAGGCATTGAGGGCATCTGAGAGGAGGCTGTTCCACTGCCTTCGCTCTTGCAAAGTGGTTAGTGCAAGGGAGAGCAAGAAACACCATCCCCTGTGGCCATCACTGTCTATCTGTGACTGGAACTGGAGAAACTGTTGACTTTTGTCATAGTTGGACTCCTAATATCGTCTCCTTACGTGGAAGAAGCCTCTAAGCTCTGAAGTAACTGTTTATTCACCTCACAATCATACTTAATTTGCCACAGCAGCATCAGGATGGAAGGAGAAATCTCTGCTTTGTTGTGACACTGACAGTTCATCCTTCTCTGTCCTACAGCCCTAGAGCTGCCAGGAGAGTGAGTCTTTGGCTCCTGCACAAAAGTATGTGGTGCAAGTACTCATCCTGTGGCTTAGGTCTTTGTGGAAGCTTTTGTTTGGAACCACACTCACAAAGAAAGTTGTGAAAGCTCTCAGCTGAACACCTGAGTGTCCAACCAGCCTGCTGCATAACAGGGTGTAAGAGCAGTGTCGTCTTGGTCTTCACAGTTCTTGAAGGAGGTAGCTTTTCATGCCACGGCTTCTTATCACTGTGGAGCTGCATCTGTGGTGGCTCCATAGCTTAGGTGCATTCACTGTCCTGTTCAGAGCCAGTTGCCTGAGTGTGATGATGACTTTTCTGTGCAATTTAAATCTCTCTTCAGACTGAATGCTCTTATGCTCAGCCTGAGATTAGAGGAGAATGTACGGGGGACTCATCCCTTTTCTTTTGGAGATTATTCTGTTACCACAACAGGCATAAAGTCCAAAGTTTAGAGCTGGCTCTAGGCTCAGGTGCTTCTTGTTTATTCCAGGACTTGGGTGCTTGGAAATGGAATGGATGGATCTGACGTCCAAATTCTTTGCTTCACATTATCTAACTTGGGGTTGTTCAGATTTAGGAATTCAGGTGTGAGCCCATCTTTGGCAGATTTATGCAGGTTAAACTGCCAATTGATTTTTACTTGCAGAAAGCTGGAAAAACTTTACCACGAGACTGGCTCAAGGTCTCTCCCTTGTGGTTAAAAATTACTGTCTTGGGGCTGAGTGTTGTAGGGTCCTGGGACTGCTGTCTCCACACTTACTTCCAAAAAAAATCAGTCACTTCTAGGGAAAAAAATCAGTCACTTCCAGGTCTGCTGGTATTTATAAACTGAAACAGGTCCCACCCAGATAAATGGTCCATTTCTGCTCCGAAACGAGCTCTGGACTCTGCTCCAAGCCCCTAAGTGGATTGCCTTCTGGCCAGCCTAGCGCTCTGGTGATTGAAAAGCCGAGAGGAGTTAGGAGGGGGGTGGGTAGGGATGCGATGTTCAGAGGCTGCGTGGACCCAAACTAGCTGGATTCACTGAACTCATCACTGAAATCACTTCTTGCCTTGCCTCTGTTTTAATTCTCTCTGAAACAGCCCTCTCCTATGAGTGAAACAATCTTGCCTGCAGATTGAGGGGGGTGGGAGGGATTTGAACATTAATCTGATGTAGATTATACATCCGCCTCCCTCTCTCTCCCCTTCTCACTCACTCTCTCTCTCCCTCTCTCTCCCTCTCTTTCTATCTGTTTCTCTCCCCTCCCTCTCCTTCCTGCTTCATCTCTTCAAGAAAGTGAACATAAAGTAAAATACGGAGAGAGAGAGGCAGAGAGAGAAAAAGCTCCCTGAAGAGGGAAAGCCCAGCAGCCAGTAGCTGTTTGGATTTGCCTGGCGCTGCCTTTCTTGCTTTGCTCCCAAGGAATACCTTTAATGGGATCAATTGCTTCAGTTCCTTTATAACCAAGTCCAACGGAAAGGCAGCCTCAACATATTATGGGCAACTGTGTGAAGTCTCCACTGAGAAACCTCTCTAAAAAGGTATGTTCCCTGAATCGAAGTGCATTTCCAGCCCTGCTTCTTGGGATGGGTGACATCGTGGGCAGATGGGAATGGGAGGTGGGAGAATACACAGAGTTGTGTACAAAAGGTTCAGCTCCATTCACCAGACTTTTTGTGTAAGAGCTGCTCTTGCAAGTGCAGCCATGAGAGCCCAGGACACCGAGAGCCATAACGTGTGTAAACTAATGTGTGTGTAGGCTCGTGTCCTGCTTGGTGTGTGTGCACAGCTGTCCACTGGGCAGGTGCAAGCATGTGCTTGTCTATGGGCACAGTGTGCCGGCACACTTCTGTACAGGCATCTTGATGTGTGTGCATGTGTGTGAGTCTGTGTATGTGCACATGTGTGAGTCTGTGCGTGTGCATGTGTGTGAGTTTGTGTGTGTGCATGTGCTTCAGCTGAGAGGTACCTGCATGAGCACGTGTGTCATGGGTGTAGGGACATGTATCCATGTACGTGTGACAGGGCACGTGTCTGTGTGTGTTCTTGTTGGTGTGGAACAGTGTGCACACCTCTGAGCCCATCTGGAGCGTGTGCTTGTCCTCAGCTCTTCACGTCTCCACATACACCTCCTGAGGGGTGTGAGCAGGCGTGCAGTGTTTGTTGTGAGTGTGTAAGGGCGGATTTGTGTGTATCACACTCGTGTCCCTGCTTGTATGGTGCTGTGTGTTCACCTGCTAGTGGGTGTCCTCACAGAAGCCTGTGTGGAGTCTTGCGTGTGTTCTTCTGTCTATCCATCCTTGTGCATGCACACATCTAGTTTTGTTGGTGTGTGTTTGGGCACACAAGCCTGGTTTTCTCTGTGCTCCGTTGTTCCACGTGTCCGTTTGTGCGTGGATACGCTGGGCCCTGGCTGCATGTTCGTGCATCGTGTTCCACAGCATGGCCCCTGTGTCTCTATGCCTGGGCCCAGCTGGACTTCATCTGAGACCTGCCACGTGTATCTGTTAGGCTTCAGCCCACAGTTTGCTCTGTGCTGAGGTTTTACAGTGATCCCAGGACGAATTAGATTCAGGAATGATTCTGCTGGTAGGGACAGGATTGAAATGGGAATGACGTGCCCCAGAAAACTTTCTTGTTTGACTAATGAAGATCTTACAGCACTGTGTACCTGTCAGCCACACAGTTTTCAGCTGGCATTGCTGCAAATCTAACAGCTCAGCACAAAGCTACACTGTTCACTCCTCATAAATTAAAAAGTTATGCTGAGCATCCAGAGTATTGCAATGAGGAGCTGCCTCTGTGGAGACCTTGACGACAGTGAAATCCCGCTGCCATCAAGATCACATCCTGCCACCCAGGAGATCTTGCCACCCAGGAAAGCTCCTCTGGGAGGGAGACGCTGGGGAGAGGACCTCCCTAGCAGAGAGTTTCTTCTGGCTGTACATTTGCCTCTTCTGTGCAGAAACACAATTTGCTTCTTATCTCAACTTCTGTAAACAAAGCTAGTAATGGCACGGCGCTGCTGCGAGGGAGCTGGGATACATGAGGAGGGAATTCATCACCAAGCACTTAGGCAGTGCTGAGACCAGTCCCTAGGTCAGGGTGACCTTCAAGAGAGGCAGAGGTAGTTGAAGTTCACCTAAATGTTGCACATGTGAACAACCAACTTGGTTGCTTGTAGGTCACCTCCAACTTGGAATAAAAGGAGTTGGCTGCAGCTGTGCTTGACATGATCAAGGCAATTCCAATTAAAATCTGATATGTGGCCAGGCTGCTTGAATCAAAATGGATTCAAGAACTTATAAGCTCTGTGTCACCAGTCTTTTAGGTAATTTATGCTTTTTTCCCTAAAAGATGCTTTGAATAATGCAGTTTATGCTTAGTTACAAGACCTGGGATGTCAGGACTGAAGAGAGACAAACTGAATTAGAGAATTTCTCAGACATCGCTCTAGTGAGCCATGAACTAAGGCCTTGGGCACTCATCCTGACAGGTCCTGGGACTCTGCCGTTCTTCTGATCACAACACACATGATTATAGTGGAGACTTTGCAAATCAGTCTTTAGCATTGCACAACTTCACTTGGCTCTTTTATGATCTCGGTCTTTTTTTTCGGCTTCTGCCTTGGGCAAACTCATTTTGCTGAAATGTTAAAGAGGAGGAACTGTAAACAACATGTGGGAAAGCTGCTCTTGGGTGACAATCTGAACTTTTGAACACATGATCTCAACCCAAATTTTGGGATTCACTCCCAGGCACCAGCCAGCTTGGTCTGGGCCTGGCTTACACCAGGGTACCTTGCTTGTTCAGGTGGCAATGATCAGGCTTTGACTCCATGTCTCTTTTTGTCAGCTTCAGTTTCCCACTGTCCCAGTGTCCCTGCAGTGATCCCGACAGCCATCCTGGCTGCCTCTCCCTCCGAGAGACACTTCAGTCCAGACGGAGGCCCTTCTTGACTTGCTGCTCTGCGATGCCCCTCTGACATGCAGGCAGGAAAATGAATTGAATCCTGTTGTGCTTCTGCTATGCAGAAATTAAAAGCTTTGGCACCCAGGTCCCTTGCTTTGCCACCCTTCTCCACCACTTTGGCCATCTCTAAATCAGCCTGGTCCCTTCCTGCTCCACAATCTGCTTGTCTGACACACCCAAGGGCCTGACTCAGCCAGGAGGGGTAGTGGTCCTTCCCTCAGGGAAGGGACAGAGAAAACCTGATGTCCTCAGTCCTGTTCTTGCATTTTCCTTGTCATCACGCTGCTGTTTCCCCTGTAACGGGCAGCTGACATTGTTTTGCCCCATACCCATTCCACAGCTCCCTTCCCCACTCTGCTGCGATGTAGGAGGAATGTGGTGGACGGAACTTGTGGGGATACTTGCAGGAGAACCTGTAAGACTGCTGGCAGAGGGAACATCAGATGGCATAAATCCCGCTTGCAGTGGCACAGCAGGGCAGGGAGCCCTTGTTGGGATCTTGCTGAGCTGTGCATCTCAGCATCCTGGCACTGTGGCAGGTTGTCTGGTCACGATCCTGAGTGGCTCTTGGCAACTGTTTTGTCAAACTGGCAGTCTCTATCTAGACAGAAAAATAATGGGATGACTATTATGAGGTACGGCTCTGTGGCTTGGTAATAACCTCTACTGCCTGGAAGGGTCGGCAAACAGGGATTTGGGGCTGTGGGGCTTTGCATCTTTTGCGTGGCTTCACTGGAATTAAACACAGAACTGATGTGGGCTATTTAAGTGATTCATATTACTTGGTGCATTAAACTGAAAAATGTGTCAGGAAATAAAGCTGATAATTTTGAAAATACATTGCACTGATATAACAAAGCTGTGCAGTTCAACACAGATGCCTTGACATTTAGCTGAGCTAGTAATATGCCATTTGTGGATGGATGCTCATCTTTCATTTTTTTTAAGGACAAGTGTCCTATGTGTCAGATCTAATCAGAGACAGATTCCTTCCTCAACCGTGACTGCAACAAAAACTCTTTTCTGCTTCATCATTTTCTTTCTCCATGGCTTCCTTTTGAGTTGTTTTTGTTTTGATGCTTGATATTCACATGACATTATACATGAACAGATTGGTGTAAGACTGTGTACAAAAAGGCAAGCTACAAACCATGCCTGCAGTGTAACAGCACATGGCAGACTCAGCAAGTAGACACAATAGTCTCAGACAAGAGTGAATGGGGGGGTGGGTGTGTGTGTATGTGGCCTTTTAGCCTGAAAAAGCACCTCAGGCTTTAAGGAAAGGGTTAATAGAGATAATGACAATTGACAGAGCTTCTCTGATCACCCCTGGGAACACCGGCTGTAAAAGTAGAATCATTCCTGAAGAGGAATCTGATGTATGATTAATGTTTATTCTGTAAAACCAAGGGTCCTGTGGGTTGTGTTGGCTTTTTATAGCTGCATGGGAATATCAGGATAAGAGGTTTTTTGCAGAGCCAGGGAAATGCATTTCTATAAAAGGAAAGCAGTGCCTCCTTATAAAATCCAGTGCTGGATTCTGTTCTGGAGCCCTAGCTTAGCAGGACGTGTGCACTTAGGAAAATGTGCAAATGCAAACATACAAAAATGTTGTGCCCGTGCCTGATCTCCACCTCGGGAGCGTCACTGATTAGAAGAGGCCAGGGCAGTAACTGCCTGAGACCCTGAGGATGTAACTAATTAGTAGCAGCACGGAGAGTGTGAGCCTGCAGTTGGCAGAGCCACCTGATGCTGTAAACGGTCCTCTGATAATATGATAAAGCGGGTGATACTGTGTTGCTGAACTGTAAGGTGGAGCCTCCCGCAGTGGCTTTGTGCAGGCTCTGCCAGATCTGCTGGGGATGCCCCGGCCGGCAGCTCCGCCCTGGGCACGGGCTGGCACACGTACTGCTAGGCTGGGCTTGCCTCGTCCTTGGCAGCTCGTTCAAGGCATCGTTAACTCTGGGGCTGATGTGGGAGCGTGGCGCTTTGGGCTGTGTCTGGGTAGATGTGAGCAGCGCTGAGAGTCTGGTGTCATTTCAAAGCGAAATTCTCCCGGTTGGTTGTACTTCTATCAGCTTTTGAAAGTGAACTCCTGGACTTAACTGCTTCTGTGCAAATCCTAATAGCCCGGTGGGGGGGGGATGCAGTGTGGACCAGACGAAGGAAATTTAGCAGTAATGTCTCTGCGAGGCGGTTCAGTAAAACTTCAGAGGAACGAGATGGGGAGGTAACATCCTCTGTTGTGTTGTTTGCTTGCTGCTGGTTGGCTGGGAAGATCCGCCATGACGAGAAGACGAGCTATAAGGCTGTCCAGACGAGCGAAGAGGGGTCGTCGGCTTGCGAGTACCAGGGTCCGCTCATGGTGCTGGCCCAGAACTGCGCCGTCATGCACAACCTGCTGGGGCCAGCATGCATCTTCCTGAGGAAGGGCTTCGCAGAAAACAGGCTGCCTGTACGTAAGTTACACCCAGCCGGGCGAGACACGCACAAAGCCACGGGGATGTGAGCCGGGGATGCGGATCCGTCCCCACGCTCCGTCTGCGTGGAGCTCTGAAACCCCCAGCCCTGGGTCTCGAGCGTCCCGGCTCCAGCTCCAAGCGCAAATACAGTCACAGGTAAATGTCTAACCTGAAGGATGTGCAGATAGACCTGTGCCTAAACACCAAGAAAGGAGGACCTAAAAATGCAGCTATGGAAGGGAGATCCAAGCCTACACTCAAGTAGCCATAATCATATGGACTCAGGAGGAGGTCTTAGGACTTCAGGACTTACATAATCATATGGACTCTGGAGGAGTCCAGTGCTCAAAGCAAGACCTCTCATTCCCAGAGGCTCAGATTAGCATTTAAGGCCTAAATAGCCACTTAAATGCAAATCAGGGCATTCATATTGGGAACAAGCTGTCCATATTTGATAATATCCTGTCAGTTCACAGTGAGCACACTAGTACCAGCAGAAATAAGCAGGCATCTGTCTCCTCACAGATACCCAAACACAGTCTCTGGTGCACTGTCATACCCAGCCTGGCACTGCAGCAGTCCCAGCCAATTAACCAAGGAACATGAGGCTGTCCTCATATTTGCAAATAGTGCCAGGCTACCAAATGCTATTACCCTCCCCTCCCCCAGATAAATAGCAAAACCACGTCTATCCATTCAGTCACACCTATAGTAACTATGTGTTCATATGCATCTAATGTGTGCATTTATATGCAAACAATAAAAATATGTGCTTGTATGTAAATCAAAATGTATACGCCTGGACATGTGAAATATACATAAATACACACCCCAGCATTGTGTCTTTAGAAGAACTAAAATATATTTTTGCACCCGAACGTTCTACTCCTACAGTAACATGAATTTAAAGACGTACAGAAACATATGATTATCACGTCTTTTATGGATATGTAAGAGTGAATATGTGCATTGTCACATATTCACAGGGCCTTCCATGTTCCTATGGTGAAACAAAGCTCACCCCAATTACCTGAGAATCAGAGTTTTCTTGCCTCTGTAAGAAACCTCTGCCTTAACTTGTGTGTTGATGTGGTCATTTACAGCTGTAGGAGACACCTAGGTCTTTATTTCTGAAACCTCTTCTTCAACGATCCAAAAACCCAAAAAAGAGTCTTTATGTGTCATTATGGATCAAGGGGCTTTTGTTTTTCCTAACCTTTAGCCACTAAGTGATCACACAGTCCCTGTGCCAGGTCACTAAAACACAACACATATTCTCACACAGGCAATCTTGCTGGCATGCCCAGAGCTACTGTCACAGGAGATAGATCCAGCCCCTAGTGGAAGGCTCACAGCTGGACAGGTATCCATCCTCCTTAGGCCATGGAGGCTTATTGTACCCTAGGAAGTCCCCTAAGTACGATTAGTGATGTCTCTAAGTACCCTCATGTAAAATAAATGCATCTGATAAACAGCTTTACTTTTATTGACTCTCTAGATGAACAGGATTTATTGTGCATAGAACAGAAATAAATGAGGGTGAGACCAATACGTATAATGGACTCTTTGGGGGACACCTCTGCTCATATCTAGGATCTGAACTCTTGGAACAGTTTCATTCCTCTTCCCATATGCTCTCCAAAAGCTTTAGAGTGATTCAGCTCATTTCATCCCAAGCAATTTTACTCCTTTATCATTTTAGGGGATCTTCTTCCACATTTAAAACACAAAGCTCTTCATGACGTTAGTTATCGCTTGAGTCAGATTTTTGGAGGGACATAAACCCTCCCCCTCCTTCTGCATTCACAGTCGGTGGCTCTCTGATGGCACAATCTGCATGTGCAAAGATGCGCTCAGAGCCCTGCCAACGCAAATGCCTTGGGGTGCAAAATTGGAGCCGGTGCTGAAACCTCCACTTCTGACATGTGTCAGTCATGTCGGCTGCAACGTGGTCTTCAGTGGGTGAGGAGGAGGATGGTCTTGTGATGACTGTGCTGGAGGAAGGCCCGGGCCCCACCCCAGCCACTCTCACAAGACAGGCGGGTGAGTCACGGCACCCTTTGCACCGCGGCACGGGCGGCCATAGCCCTGCACCTGCTGTGTGCCCAGCCACGATCTCCAGGGGTTAACGGTTGCAATCTCTGCAATAGAGTGCACAAGGTGTTGGAACAGATCATGGGTGGTTTTCATGCGCTGTTTTATCTAAGGCAGGAAGGCAATTATGCCTCCTGCATCCGGTCCAAGGAGTTTGAATTGTTTTATTACTTGGTGTTGATGAAAGCAGAACAAATGGGATGACATGTTTGAAAATACCAGGTCTGTGAAGGATGAAACAGCAGAGCCAGAGCGCTCTAACAGTTCCATCCAGCACAGAGATGCCTCTGGGAAGGTTATGAGTGGCAAGCTGGTCATTTCTCTGGCACGGCCCCCTTTGCACAGACGTAAACCAGTGTGTGTCCTAGTTTGCTCTGCACGCTGAGCAGCTGCCATTAGAGTTTCCAGGGGAGCCTGTGGTTAAATAGCAAAGGATCATCCTTCTCAAACTGATCAAAGGCACTGTCTCCAGGGACGTATGGTGAGGCTGGAGGACACCTGGAAGGCAAGGAGAAACTCCCCACGGTTGAGGGGAAAAGCCGAGAGTGAGACGACATAAGAAATCGCGTTTCTGTGTTTCCAAATCCTCAGATGTTTTGGATTTGCCTGGGAGCCATGAGAGGAGTTAGAAAGGGCATTTAAACCAGAAAGCAGTGCATTTCCATGCTCATCTTTTCTTCCTGGTGCAGTGTTGGAATTTTCCTATACTCTTTTATATCCTCCCCCTTCTTCCAAGAAATTCAGATTGGATGTTTGAAGTTGCAGTGTTTCCTGAACATGGTGAATCCTTGTCCTGTTTTGTTTGTAGATAACCTTGATGATGTATATGTTGTGTGTCTGCTTTCATGCCTGGTTTCAAAATGCTTGGATATGGAGTTGAGGCTGGGAGGAAGGGGGGAGTTCCTACCTTTTTGTGGGGACAGACTGTAGGACATGTCACTGGGACATTGGCTGTAAGAGAGCTCGTGGCTGTCGCTGTCCTGCCAGAAGGACAGAGATCAAGCAGTGATTTGAGCAGATGATGGTATAGACCTGCTGGTTGCAGAGACTGCTTCCAGCTGTTTTGATCTGGCTGTGTCAGCGGGAGCTGCAGTGGAAATACAATCAGAGCTCCAGAGGAGATCATAACTGCTGCAGGGGCAGTCTCTGCTCCAGAACCTGGTGCTGGGGAACAATG
This sequence comes from Myiozetetes cayanensis, assembly GCF_022539395.1. NCBI lineage: Eukaryota > Metazoa > Chordata > Aves > Passeriformes > Tyrannidae > Myiozetetes > Myiozetetes cayanensis. The sequence continues at coordinate 4,093,719 of NW_026087423.1, forward strand.
TAGGAGCTTCACGGAGGTGCCAATGGTACATCAGATGGGGAGGCCGCACATATTGCTGTGTTGGCCCAGGTCTCTTCTGTTTTGAGGGAGCACCTGCCATCCCCCTGTCCAGCAGAGGAGAGGGAGAGGGGCTTCCACAGGTTAACACCCCTCCCGCTGGGGAGGAGAACTGGGAAGCCTTCCTAGATAGATGGTATTAAACATGTCATCACCTTCTTGTTTCTTCTCTCACTTTATGGCTTGTCCCAGAACTGTTTGTACCAACAAACAGCTATTTTGAAACTATGTTTGTGACAAACAAATGGCTTTAACATAATATGTTTTCTTTTTGCAGGATAGAGAACTGCGTCCTGAAGAAATTGAAGGTAAAATTTGTTGCTTCTTCTGTGTCCCCTTTCTCCCTGCCCAGTGAAAACCTACTGACTGGCCCTAAGGGTGGCCCCATGGGGTAAAATAATTTGGGGCAAACCAAGGGAGATGTTTACTGGAATAATTCCTGAAAACCCCAGCAAAAGAAATAATATGTAAAACTAGAAGGGTGCTGACTGTGAAGGAATTTGCATCTATTGCAGCTTCTTCAGGGTGGGAGGAAAAGTAAATAATGGGATATTGGCTATCAGGGAACTGCTGTCTCCCCCAGCTCCCACACAAACTCTTGTAGAGCATGGCACAACTGGCTCCAGGGAAGCTGTTTTACTTGCTAATCCCTACAGTGAGAGGTTTATAACACAGCGCAGGTGTAAAAGTTGGAAAAACTTATGAATTTCAGTTTCTTTATGAAGCACAGTTTAGCAATGAACCATTTATGACACTTACAGTCCAGTCAAGCTTTTCTGTAAGGAACAGGTCAGCAGTGCTGCTGACAGAAGAACTTAACATTGCTCCAGTCATTGCCTCTTTCCAGGGAGATGTGCTGGGAAAATACAGAGTATCTTAGGGAATCTGGCCTCATAAAGTGCTGCTCATTCTGGGGAGGTTTCTTGGAAAAGGTATTTCAAGCTGTCACTGACAATATTGTTCTTTTTGGATCCATTCCCACAGAGTTAAGAGAAGCCTTTAAGGAGTTTGATAAAGACAAGGATGGGTTTATTAACTGCAGGGACCTGGGGAACTGCATGCGGACCATGGGCTACATGCCCACTGAGATGGAGCTAATAGAGCTCTCCCAGCAGATCAACATGAACCGTGAGTAATTCCCACCTGCCTGTACCTGCCTGCTGCTGCTGTGCCCTACATCATTGCCTCAGGCTCTCTCAGTGCCCTGCTGCCTCTTTTCCATCCCAGTTCTTTTGGTTCTCATTTTCACTCCCTATCATCTCCCCTGTTTGTTTGTGGTCCCAAGAAGCTGATGCCTTTGTTTTTGCTTATCAAAGGGACTGTGTGGACTGTGCTGTATATGGGAACAGTGAGTGGTAGGGTTGTCCTTCATGCTTATGCTGTCAGGTATAAAACTGCCCTTGATGCAGGCAGTCAGACACTGGTGCACAGGCTGTGTGTGCTGTCGTATTGAAGCTGTTGTCAGATGGTGTCAGAGTGAAGGAAGAGCCTGGGAAGGTGGAGATGGTTTGGTCAGGTGGGTGGTGGATGGCTGTTCACTCTGCAGTGGTTGTTTGTGGATCTGTTGTGTGCCTGGGGATGGGCTGTGAGGGAGCTGTGCTGGCAATGTCAGATGGGAGCATCTGCTGCAGTCACGGAAAGATGTGACAAACGCATCCAATTCACTGTAACTGTGTTTGTGCCCCTTGTCTTTCACTGTCATTTTTGTCACCTCTCATCTGTGGCAGTGCAGGGTCTCACCCTCAGCAAGGTGGGGAAAAGCATATTTAGTGCATGTTATTTCTGAATGGGAAGATGTTAAAAGGACAAATTACTTGGTCAAGGGAAGGAAAACAGCTGTGACATATGCACCCAGTCACACACAAATGCATCTGACAACCCTGGCACACAAGTGCTTGGGAATTTGAGAGTGTTACTGACAGCTTTCAGATAGGGCACTGGCGAGTAAAAGAACCAATACAATGATTAAACAGTTGGGCGCGCTTTAGCTGCTGTAATGGAGCAGGACCCCACTGCTGCAGGGCACTGCCCGGGCCACGCGGGCACGTCGTGCTGTGCCCTTGCCGTGCCCTTTGGCACAGGCGCAGCGCTGCTATAAGCACTGCAACGATCCAGCCTCTAATACGTAGTATGTGATGCCACGAGGATGTGACACTCCATGGCTGCCTGACATGGGATAGCTTGGGCTCGTTCTGCCTAGCCCATAATCCAGAACACACAGTGTCAAACTACCTCTGCTTTTCCTTCCGCTGTCCCACACCCTCTGTGCTTTGCTTCCTGGAGAGCCGAGCGCTCTATGGGGCACACGGAAGTGCAAAGTGAGTGCTGGGCATGGAGTTCTTACAATCTTTCATCTTGTCCCAAGTGGGTGGCCATGTGGATTTTGAAGATTTTGTTGAGCTGATGGGACCAAAGCTGCTAGCGGAGACTGCAGACATGATTGGTGTAAAAGAGCTCCGTGATGCCTTCAGAGAGGTGAGTGCTCCCTCCCACCTGCCCCCAGAGAGTGAGCAACAGGAGACAGGAAAGAGAGAACACCCACTGGGGAAGAGAAGAGGAGAAAGAGAGAGCAGCAGAGTGGAAAGACAGAGAAAGAGCCAAGCCAGGCACGGAATAAGGGAGGAGCAGAGAAAGTCACTAAAACAAGGGAACCCTTGAGGCAAAGAAGAGGAAAGCTGGTAAAGACACAGCAGCGAGGGGTTTCTGAGGAGAAAAGACAGACTGGATCCAAAAGGCACCCAAAGGAGGAAAAGGAGGAACACAGAAGGAAGGAAGAAAATACAGGGCACTCAGAAGCAGGACACCACAAAATCCAAACCAGAGCAAGATCTGTTTCCATTAACTGTGTTTTCCCTACTGGTATTTTTCATGTTCTTGCAGTTTGACACCAATGGTGATGGGGAGATCAGCACCAGTGAGCTGCGAGAAGCCATGAAGAAGCTTCTAGGGCAGCAGGTGGGGCATCGGGATATCGAGGAGATCATCCGAGACGTGGATCTGAATGGAGACGGGCGTGTGGATTTTGAAGGTGAGAAGGGATCAGTCCTCGCTGCCCATCTGCTCTGCTGTGAGTCAGAGTTTCAGCTCAGAGGCTGAAGCAGAAGGGAAGATTTGCATGCTCGGGGCCCAGGTATCTGAAGTGTGGAGAAAAAATTCCAACAGGATTTTTTTTTCTAGCCAGCTGAATTGTTCATTTGTGCATCATCTCTTGGTGCATCTCGGTTGCAGTTGGGTCTCCATAATTCTAGGATGTTAAGAGATAGAACCTGTCACAGAGGAGCAGATTCTGGTGTACACGTGCTGTGGCAGCCTTCCTTTTATGGGGCATTTTCCTTTCTGTTAAATCTATTGCAAGAGCTGTGAGGGGGCTGGATTGCTTTGGAGAATGCATTGCACCTTCCTTTTCATTTTCATAACAAGGCTCACCTTGTTATCTGGGTTTATAGACAATCTGTTTCTATGCCTTTATGCCAGAAGATGGTCACGTGCCAGGTGTGCTCACTAAGACAGCAGATATCTGATCTACAGGTGTCATGTTAAATTCTAGAGATAATTCATTTCTTCTCACACTTTTCATGCCAGGAAGACTTGGAAAAATAAGAGTGGTTAGGCTACTATCCTAGCCATTAGCCATGGCAGGAGCAATATTAATAGTGCTCAGGGTTTCTGGCAAGGAAGCAGTTGATATCAGACAGCTAAGAAGACATAAGGGCTGCAAGGTGTAAGAGCACAGCAGAGTGTTTGTTTCCCTGGTGCAAATCCAGATGTCCCTTTGCAGTAAGGGTGAAGCACAGGAAATGCAGAATTAAAGTGAAATTGATGTAATTTTTTTGCCTCAGAGGCATTCGTGGGTCTCCTGCGTGACAAGGCGTCTCAGTCCTCAGGATTACTGAAGCCTCTGAGGGCTTTGAAAATGCTAAAAAACTGGAAGTGTCTCCCTAGAAAGTATCTGGTAGCTGCAGTTGTTCTAATGCACTGGCTGATTACATGACAGTAGCTCTCCTTGTTTCCCACAGCTAAATTATGTTAGACAGCTAAAATACATGAAATGCTATCCCAGTATCATTTTCTCCGTGAGTTACTGCTTTAGTTGTCAAAGGAAAGCTCCATCAATGGAAAAGGAGAAGTCAAGGGGGTAATTTGCACTGCCCTCCTCTTTGCAGAGCCATTAGTTCCTCGTCAATTCAAGTGCAGAATGAAAACACATTTATATTTGATGGCATTTACACTCAATTTGAGCAATTGTAATTGACTTCACAAGCTGCAGGGTGGTCAAGAAATAGATCCAGGGTACCCTTACAGTTAACTTGTATCTTTAAAAGAACAAGAAGTCCATCAGAGTAAACTTTCCTCTGCAAAAACGCTGGTACCTACCAAAACTCTTGTGCTTTCCCACACTGGTGTCTCTGAAGCGGCAAGCTTATTAAGGATTCATACTGTGTTCCCAAGACCGTAAATCAAGGCTCCCTGAAGTTCCAGTGAAGGGAGGACAACGCTTGCCATGGTGTCTCACAAAGAGTCGCTTGTGCAAACAAGACTGTACGTGGCTGGGAAGGAGTCCAAGGCAATGAATTGACCTGATAGAGGGATCTTATCACCATGTCTAGTGCAGGGATTAAAGCACATTTTGTGTGAGCTCTCAGGGCCCGTCACGGAGTGCACAGACCTGCTGGCAGCGTGGGGACTCCTGGTTTCACCCTGGCTGCCTGCTGTCTCCAGGGAACGAGAGCTGGGTTGGGGACTGTGGGTGCCTTCTGCTTCAGGGCTGTCTTGTGTTGTTGGTTGCAGAGTTTGTTCGCATGATGTCCCGTTGAAGATTATTCTCAGCCTAAAGAAGAATCAGCACCTTAGAGAGGGCAGAAGAGGACCTAGATGGAGCATCTAGCCCCGATGTTCCTACCTGAAGGTTTATCGGCTGTCTGCAATTAGGACATTGCGAGATGACCTGCTGCTCCTCCCTCATGGTGGTCCCCATGCCCCTCCACCCTTTCACACTGTGAAAGACTTGCAACTTCCTACAACTGGAACCATTCCTTGGAGATGATTGCAGGAAACTGCAGAGCCAGGACTTGCCATGATGCTTTCATGGGATATTTGCAACTTTAGACTCCTCCTCCCCAGCTTTATTCTCCCACCAGCTGCTGCAAAGCAAGAGCAGGAGAAATCCTCTTGGCTTGGTGGATGAGAGCAAAGCCATTGGGACTGGTGGCAGCCTCAGGGTGTGCTCTGCACTTCTTGGTTTCCCTTGGTGAACCGTGTCTGTGTTTGCTGTCTCTGTGTGTGTGTCTATCTGTGTGGAGTTATTTATGCTTCCCCAGCACTTATTTGCATCTCCTATGGTTATGTTTACTAAGAGTAAATTAAATACATGTCTTGCGGGGGGAAAGCGATAAATATGCACGTTGAAATGATGTGGAGCCTGGATGTCCCTGTGAGAGGTGGTGGCTGGGCTGGGGGAGAAGGGCTTGGGCACATGCACACGCCAGTGTCTGCACCGGGCTCTGGAGGCCAGTCCTTGCCACAGGCAGGGGAGTCACTGCTGGCCACTAAGCCTGTGTCAGGATTCTGCCCTCTCTCCTGCTGTCTCCATGGCCCAGGGGCCTGGAGGTGCCTCACAGTGAGGGCAGAGTGGAGGTGCCATCCCTGCATCCCTCCTCTGGCCCGGGGGCAGGTGAGAGCCTCTGTGGTACCATGGCAAAGGAGCAATGGGAGAGAAGCCTCAGAAAGGAGCTGGGTGGGAGTGGGATAGGCAGCAATAGCCACCCCCAGACACTTTCAGACCATTTCAAACACAACTGTGAGCACATGTACAGTGGGGCCGTGCTGCCCTATCTGCAGTGGTGACCACAACAGCAGCCTCCAGGCCCTACCAGCTGCTTCCAGACGTATCAGGGGCTTACCCTCCTTCCCCTTTCCCCATGATGCTTCCAACCTACCACTCCCTTCCCCTACTCTACCAGACCTATAGTTGTCCCCTTTTTCTATGCTGAGGCTCGCTCAGAAGTTGCCAGCACTAATTTCTGCTTGGCCTCAAAGGGCATCGTCATTGCTCTGTTTTCCTCAGTGTGACTGGGACCTGTTTCCTCTGTGTCTCTTTAATCCAACTGGAAGGTTAAGGACTAATATCTTCCTGCTTCCTCCATCTCAAATCTTTCACTTCCCAGGTTCTCTTTCAAATTCTTGGGGTCCACAAATCCATATCCCAAAGGAGAATTTTCTCTTCTGTCTTTCTGTTGCTGTGCCAACCAGCATAGCTGCAGAGATGACTGATATCCCAGTAATGGAAAAACTGTGTTTCCTTCTATATTTGTGTGTGTGTACTTGTGTTTGCACAGCTGTGTGCACTGGGAAAAGTTTGTGTGTGTGCAGGTAAAAGCCAGGAGTGCAGGTAGACACCTGGGAGTGCAGCAGCAGAAGAGTTTGTGTGCAAGTGGGTGTATGCAAACTATGTGTGTGTATCTATGGAGCTGGTCCCAGCTTAGAAATGTGTGTGTGAGCCAAGAAATTGGAAAATGGATATTTGCAGATCTCTACATTTACTGGCACAGCAGCTGTACTGTGATTAGGAGGTGAGGGTGATAAATGGGACAGGGTCCTGGTAAGTTATAAATATGCTTAGGGTAACAGTGGGGAGGCAGAGACCTGTGCAGGCTGGTGTCTGCCAAAGGGACTGCTGGTCCACAACTGTGCTTCACTTACAGTGGAGCCTGTTGAGGAAGGAGCTGCTTGTGCATGCGGAGCAGGAGGACGGCTGTGCTGCAGGGCTGTGCCTGCCCCTGGGGACCAGTGACAGCTCAGGGCACATGGTTTGTGCCACAGCCAGCGTGCATAAGCCCAGTGGGCAATCAGAGGCCACCAGTCTGGTGGCTGCCTCTGCCTGCTCCTTCCCAGACTCTGCTCTGACCAGACATGTCTTTTGCCCACAGAGTCAGATGGCAGGACATAGTCTTAATTTATTTAAAATGGTAAGCCCATTTCTAGAAGCTGCACTCATCCACAGTGCAGCATCTCAGTGGGTGGGGATGTTCTCTGCAAACTACAGCCATTTTCACTCAGGCAGGTCCCTGTGTTTGCACCGTGGCAGAGCTGTGCTTCTCTTCCAGACACCAGCACCAGGGGAAGGGTGGCTGCAGGACACCTTTGTGTCATTGCAGAGGCAGTCCTGGAGTCACAGATACTTCCAAGGAAAGCTGAGTCTGCCAAATCATCTGCAGCTTTGTTCTGCCAGGTCTCACCATGATACAGTGACCAGGTCAGACAGGGCAGGTCTCAAAAGCCTTCATATTTTTTTTCTCCCAGCAGAAACTCTTGCTGCCAGCCTGATTTTACTTTTACAACAAACCCCAAATAAGCCCAGAGAGTTTTACTCTTTTCTTGTGCAGACAGGGGCAGAGATTAAAGCTCCAATCTAAATAATCTAATTCCAGAGATAATCCTTTCACTCTCATCTCCAATTTGGTACCAGGGAGGCTTCCAGAGAGCTCTACATGGCAGGGCACAGCCTGTCCCCTCTGGGCACCTGAGCCCTGTAGCCCCATGCTGTTCAGGAGGTGGTCTAAGCAGCTGGCTTACGATGACTTCTTAGATGCCTCATTAGCCAGGAGGTCTGCTACTGACACATGTCTCTGTTGCTCCTTTTGGACATCCCAAATCCCAATCCCATTTTACAGCAGGAAATGGCTGATACCCAAAACCTGTGCCCCACGTCGCTTGTGAATGATCAGGGCTGTAGGTAGACCAGGCAGGACTGATCCAATGACTGAGTCATTTTGGCACAGCTGCCAGGGGACAGGGAGAGATCAAGGGATTGAGAAGACAACTCTGAGCCTTTCACTTGTAGGTTAGTGGTGTAAATCCAGCCTGCATCCAGGGACTGACTGATGGCTCAGTGGATTAGTAACAGGATAGAGCCTTTGACATCTGGGGCACAAGCTGGCATCAAGTTGCTGGTGCCTGCAAGTATTGATTTGGGGCAGCAGTGTAGGACATCACGGGCACAGGCCACACAGCATGCCTGCTGTCCTCTGCCAGGGACCGTGGCCAGCCCATGATCCAGGGCTCCTGCCCCTGGATGAGCACAGTCACTGTCCCTGCTCATTGACTGCTGCTCAGTTAATCCCTCTTGCTTCACGATAGGCTGCTGATTCTTGGGAAATGATCACCCAGGCTAGTTACTAGAAGATGCTCTTCCCAGAGAGGTAGAGGAGGTATTGCAATGCTCAGTGCCTTGCCCTCTCAAAAGGCTGAGTCCTCGGAGGAGAAAGAGAGGGCTTTTCCCCTCTGTTCAAGGAGGGCAACTCTTCCTTTTCATGGAAATGTTGCTGATATGTGCCTGTGAGCTCCCTGTGAATCTCCCTTCAGCTGAGGGACCTGTCTTGGTCATATCTAAACGTTATCTAGTAAATCCCTTCATGTCAGAATTCCTGCTGATGGGCACCTCATGTCTGGGCTGAGCAGTTTGATGGTGGGTTTGCAATGACACCCCAGTCACCGGCTGCGCGGTGCCATTTTGTGTGTGTGGGAGACCCCTGAAAGCCCCGCTGAACCGGAGGGCAGTGGAGCCACCTGCCTCAGCCCACTTGGGCCATGCACGGCACTCAGTAGGACCCCTGCTGCCCTGGAGGGTTTCGGGACTGGAAATACAAGGATTCATACCCTTTGCTGTCTGTAACCTCTGCCCCAGCCATCCCTCTGCCTGCCGATGATTTACTCCATCCCTCTTCCCACTTCACTTTCATAGCTTGTGGCAGTCACCTGGTGACACACAAAGTGTTTATGTGCTTTGAAGTTGTGCTCCTGACCCGAGCGCATTGCAGTTTAATCTGAGAGATTAGAGAGGATCGTCTGTAATCAGTACAAATGAGCTCTAACGAGGCCTCCCTTGGCCTCACCAACTGGACAGCATTGTCCTGGCCACGGCTGCCTGCACTCCTTTGGTAACAGAACTTGGGGGACACCCAACAGGTCACAAACACAGCAGGGATATGGCAGATTAGCCTGGATTTTATCAGATGCTGCCAGGGCTGGAGTCTGTAGCACTGAGATGATTTGCCAGGAACCAGCGTGAGGCGGCTGAATCTGGAGAGGTGCTAAGCGTGCGCGTTTCATTCTACTTTTCTGGATGCTGTTTCCTAAGGCACCTTGTAGCTTCAGGAACCCCTTCCTGGCTGCAGTGCTGGTGTGGGAGCACAGCAGTGCCATGTCTGCCCTGGTCTAGTTGTATCACAAGACCAAGAGCTGATGTGACAGCAGCAGTAACATGTTCTAGGGCACACTCTGGCCTGGAGAGAATAGGCTGGGGAGCAGGGGGTAGGTGGTTACACCACCCCCCCAAAACAGTTCACTTCTCCAAGGCTGTGGCTGGTTAAGAGGCCCCCAAGTGCATTACAAAAGCAACAAACCCATTTAATTCTCAATCTGCAGCACCAAGTCTTTATTTCCAAAAGTAAATGCTTTGTAGCAGACTCAAATTAATAAAACATCACTGGGACTCAGGAGCAGCCGCTGCTAATGCAGCCGGTGCCTGCAGCACAGCCCCGAGGCCTGACCGGTGTCTGACGCCTCGAGAAGCACCGCGATCAGACAGAAGGGCAAACACAGATGCGAACACTGCCTTATTTGCTCCCCCGCCGTGTAGGGGCTGAGTTTCGTTCAACCTCCATCTGGGATGTCTCACTCCAGCCCTCCTAAGATAAGACCTTGCCAAGGGCCTCCAGAAAAAAACCATGATCTTACATTCTCCTATAAAGAGCAGCTCAGGGAGCAGCCCCGCTGGCCGTGTCACGGTCACCTCCCCGCCTCCCCCTTCAGTGCCAGCTTTCCTTCTCATGCAGGTTATTGCAGTCCAAGGCCGCTTGGCTCCTTACCGGGCGGGCGGCAGCTGCCTTCCCCCATCCTCCGAGGCAGGGCCGAACGGGAGAGCCGGCGCGTTCTACCGGGGCCGCGAACCAGGCCCGGGGGCTGCTGTTCAGAGCGCAGCGGGCACGGAGCTCCCGGGACGCGGCGGCGGTACTCCCGTACTCCCGCTGACCCGCTCCGCTCCCGGCCCCTCCCCCGAGCGCTCCGGGCCCGCTCCGCGCCGCCCGTTGCCCCGGCAACCCGCCGGCCGCGCTTCCCGCCGCCGCCCCGCCGTGCCCCGCGCTCCGCCGCGCTGGAGTCCCGCGATTGGCGGCGCGGAGGGGCGGGTTCTGCCCTGGCGGCGGGCGCTCGGGGCAGCTCGCCGGGCTGTCCCCGCTGCGGACACCGCTGGGAAGCCCCGTCCGTCTCTCCCGCTCCGTTCTGCGGGGCCGGTTCCCCCTCGTTCCCGCCCCGCGCCCCCGGCCCGCAGGGACCCGCTCCCGCCGCCAGCCCCACGCCGCTCAGCCCGGCCCGCCCGCCGCCACCGCCCATTGGCCCGCAGCCTTATGAATATGTAAATACACAGTGGTGGCCGCCCAATGGCGGGCGGGCAGTGATTTAATATTCGCGGTGCAGCGCGGGGATTGGCTGGTGCGTGCCCCGCCCCGGCAGCAGGGCAGGCCGCCCCCTGTCGGCGGCAGGAAGGGGCGGGCGCGGCGCTGGGAGCGCGACATGGTGGGCGCCGGTGTGCGCGGGGCGCCGCTGCTGCCGCCCGGGCTGCTGCTGCTGCCGCCTCTGCTGCTGCTGCTGCTGCGGGGCGCGGCGGGCGGCATCGCCGACAGCGTCGTCTGGGCCGTCAACGCGGGCGGCGATGCCCACGTGGACGTGAACGGCATCCACTTCCGCAAGGACCCGCTCGAGGGCCGCGTGGGCCGAGGTGAGGGCGGGGGGACGCGCGCGGGGGGGTTGCCGGCGGGGCTCTCCGCGGGGTCCCGCTCCGCCGGCGCGGTGTGGTCCCGCCGTGCCAGCGGGGTGCGGGACCCGCGTGCTGCCGGCCCGCGGCGGAGCAGGGGGGTGTTCCCGCAGCGCGGCGGGGGCTCCGCTCCTGCGGCCGCCCGGGGCCCGCGGGGAGCGCCCGCACTTGTCACCCGCGGGACCGCGGCCACCCCCGTCCTCCCACCGGGCCCAGCCGGGGCCGCATCCCCCGTCCCGCGGGACCGGGCCCTTAGAGGTGGCAGGGTGAGCCTTGCGGGATGAGCCCTGCGGGATGGTGTCCTCAGGCTGCGGGGTTGTGTAATGCCGTGGGGGGAAGTGGCTCCGCGCGGGCTCGGAATGGGATTTCGGCTGGAAAGGCTGCCAGCCTGGCCGCGTGCGGCCGCCGGGATCCTGGGATCCTTCTTTCTCCCGTTTTCCACTGAACAGCCCGGGTTCCACAGCAGGACCTGCCGGTTCGCTGCCAGCCCGCAGCAAGCACCTTGCAGTGAGAACACGCTTTGCCCGCCCTCCGCAGCCGGGTCCGGATCGCTGGCGGTGCGGGCTGGTGGTTGCAGCGTTCTGGTCCTGCTGGGCCTGGGTAGGGCGAAGGTGCAGCTGGCTGGTCTGCTCCATGCCCCAGTCCTGGCAGGGTGTTCAAGGGCAGGGATACAAGCAGAGGTAGAGGCAGATGGGATACCATCAGCTGCTCTAGCTACTGATCAGTGAAATCTTCATTCTACCAGTTAGGACAGGATGTAGAAGTGATACTGCACTTGGGTTACTTTTTCTTACTTCCTTTGAAACCACTCCAGATGTATGAATCTTGCACGTTTCTGATAATCGGTGCACCAAAACTTAGTTGATTCACATATATATAAAAAGTTAGCTGTGCTGAGCTGCTCTGCAGTCATTTTCAGGTGGAGTGTGGAGAAGATGTTGATTTTTCAGTCTAACCTTTGCTGTTTCCATTAGGATGGTGAGGATTTTCCTGTGATATATGGCTGGAACTGCCATTGCTTACCCTGCATGAGTGCTATCCCAAATGGAGAGCCTTTTGGGCCTAGTGGATACAGGGGAGGTTACATATAAGTTCTAATATGGTTTGTTTTTCACACTCATGGAAGCTGGCACTGTAGTTGCACAATGTGCCTTGACTGCTGTAGGTCAGCTTCCCTTCATAAACTTCTCACATGTGTGACTTGAATGTCCTTGTGGACTGGAACAACTTATTTCTGAGTCGTGGAGAAAAAGGGTTTTTCTGAAGCACATTGTGACATGTTCTTCCTCTGGGGAAAGCCTGTGGTGTCTCCTCTGCACAGCAGGCTGTTGCAGTAATTCTGCTTCAGCCGGTGGTGCCAGGCACAGTGAAGACTTTACCCCTTTGAGCTCTCAGCTGCATTTCCCTCAATGGCTTTTTATTGCACCATTGTTCGTTTGCTCTGGATCCCTCTGTGTTGATAGGCATGTAATGGCTTCAGCAGAAATATATGGCTGACTGGGAGGAAATGACCTAGGGATAGTAATTCTGGGCTGTCCTGCTTCTGGGCAAATTAACACCTTTTTTTTTTCAAGGCTCAGTTCAGCCGCTGTGCCCTGAAGGACTGAACGTGCTGATGGCAATTACAGAATTAGGCAGGTGCCAGGCGTAGTTGAGTTACAGCTTGATGGGCACTGCTTGCTCCCGGTGAGCACCCAGCCTGCTGTAAAACCCAGCTCGCCTCCACAGCTCTGTCAGCAGGGCTCTGACACGCAGGTGACAGGTCTTCCTCTCCAGTTACCTTCTTGGCTATTAAAGGACTTGCTTCCGGTGCAGGCTTTCCTCTAATAGAAACTGACTTCTGTGGAGTCCTTGGTTCGCTGTCACTGTAATCTGTAGCTGGCCAGAAATACCTGTGTGGGAGGACAGGTTAAACTTTTCACCCTCTGTATTTCTGGTGATTAGAGTGTTCAGTCCTTGCGCCCAGGTTCGAGTGGTAAAGAGAAGCGGACGATCGCCTGAACAGCTCTGTGTGAAACAGGAGACTAAGAACGGGCATTAATTTCCTCTCACTCGTTTGCATTGGCTCCGTCTTTGGCAACGTGCTCTGGGTTAGTAGTTCTCGCTTTGTCTTGGCCAGTGCAGTGTCTGTTCCCATGGAAATGGGGGTGGAAGTGGTAAGTGTCAGCAGAGAACTTCGTCTGGATCAACTTCTCCTGCCTCAGGTGCCAGTGGGCAGATGGTGTCCACAGTCTTCCCTCCTGCCCCTGCTTCACTGGGGAGTCACTGGGTTTGCAGCTCTGGAGGCATTGCATCAGTTTGCATTTGTACAGTAACCCTGACACAATAAAATGCCAAGTTGAGTTAAAATCTTCTGGGGGCTGCTCTAGACGTGGTGAAACAATGAGTGAGAAGAGGCAAATTTTATGATTTCTGTTATTTTGTCAGTTATTGTCCTGCTTAGGAACGTTGTTTGGGCCCTTCTTGGGGGGCTGTTCAGGTGGCTGCAGACAGCACCCATTTCGGCTGGGTGGCTCTCAGAACAGCAGCTGATGGAGCTCTTGGTGCTCTTGAAACCCTTGTGTATCTTGCTTCCTTTTTCCTGTGTTCAGGCTGACAGTGTTGCGGGGCTGTGATGAGAAGAAAGGGTGTTGTAACATGCCCAATGCTTTTCACACTTCTGCCATCCCCTAGGTTTTCACTTGAGGGGGATGAGTTTCTAAAACCTGATGCCATCAACTGCTCCCTTCAAATCTGTTGTATCAATGAGTCAAGTCAGTCCTGTGCCCACTGTTTTTGTTTTCTACTCAAGAGTTTGGGATTTGAAAATACCATAAAAATATTCTAGGTGTTTTTCCTCTTAGGAACAAGATTCAGTGGCCAAGTCCTTTGGTTTTGTGCACTGCCTGTGAAACAGGCTCTTCTTTCTGAACCGGTGCAAGTGAGTTTACTTTGTCTGGACTGCAGCAGGTGCAGATCTGTTTTCCTATGGGGCCGGTGTTCCGGGGCTTTGGCTCCCTCTGCTTCTGCTCCAGTAGTGCCGCCACCTGGTCAGAGCAAGGAGGGGAGACAGGTCTGACAAGGATGCAAGTACCACTTGTAGACTTAAGCACTTCAAGAGTATATAAGGTGTCTCTACCATGTGCCTCAGAAAATAACCCCTCTCACTCTTTTGTGCTTGAAACCCAGCTTCTGACTACGGGATGAAGCTGCCAATCCTGCGGTCCAACGCGGAAGACCAGATTCTGTACCAGACCGAGCGCTACAACGAGGAAACCTTTGGCTATGAAGTTCCCATCAAAGAGGAGGGTGACTATGTGCTGGTGTTGAAGTTTGCAGAGGTCTACTTTGCACAGTCTCAACAGAAGGTAAGCAACAGCTCCTGTGTGTCTCTGATGCGAGTTCCTGGCTGTGGCTGTGTGAGCTCAGGTTGCCTCTGCTGCTTTGCATGCTGGGGGAAGGAGTGAAGTAAGGCACTGATGGTTAACTTAGATCCTAGAGCTCTCAGGGGCTCTGAAACTTTAGAGCTCTCTCCCACATTTCAGCTATACAGTCAGACTGGAAAACTGCATTTCAGAGCATTCAAAAAACCATGTCCAACTAAACATAACTAGCAATAGAGTTTCACAACCTGTTTAAGCTGTGCTGGCTTTGAAGAGTTTTTTTTACCTTTTTCCTGAACACTTGTTCCTACCGTGACAGCACGGTTGTGTTGGAGGAAGTATTGCACAGATTGAAGCAGGGAGGTGATCTGGAACCTACTCAAAACAATTTTTACGAATGAAATAAGACTTGATACTGGTTCAGTCTGATCCTGAAAGCACAGAATTAAATTCACCCTCTTTATTGCTCTTGTCCACTTTTGAAATACCCCTTGTACAGAGGTGGAAACAGAAGCACAGAGAAGTCAAAGCCCTCTGATAAATTGGGGTAGGAGTGGTTTGTGTAATAGCTTGTCTTTCCCCTGACTCCATCAGGTTCTTTAGAGCTGATCTCCTTAAGCACTGTGCTGCCTTCCTGCCAGAGAGGTATTTCAGGGAACAGAACTGGTGGGGCTGGCTTACAGAACGGATGCAAAAAGCAGCCTCAGATTAAACTGAAGGGCTGAGGCATCTTTGGTTCCTCTTCCTTGATGTGGTTCTGCTGGGATTCCCCAGGTGCTGAGTGAAGTTTGAGTCACTGCAGCCCTGAGGAGGACTTTCACTATGAATTCACAGATGTGGTTGGCAGTTAAACATTTTACCTCCTTCAGACCCTGTGTTCTTCACCAGCTTGTTTCCTCTTCTCTGTTCTGCTGCAGGCTGTTAGTTAGAAATGGCTTCACTCCCTAGGGTGTGGTGTGCCACAGCCACCCTGGGGTGGTAGGAGCAGGTCCTCAGACAGGAGGTGGAAAGAAAGTTGTGAAAGAAAAGCATGAATAAACCAGAATAAAATTGTTCTGTCCTCAGTTCACAACAGCAGATGTAAGGGATATTTTAAAAGGAGGAAGCAGGTTTCAGGGTGTTTGAAAGCAATGTTAATGCTTCAGTGTCTCTAACCTGGCTGCTTTGGGCTCTGAATCCTTCCCAAGGGAGTGGGGCAGTGCATGTTACAATGCTTTCAGGTCCTGGGTGCATAACAGAGACCTTTCCTGTTCTGTTCCAGTTTCAGCTGTCACGTGCTCGAATCTGTTCTGACTCTCTGTCATTTCTTTTATCCTGAAGGTATTTGATGTTCGCTTGAATGGCCACGTGGTGGTGAAAGACTTGGACATTTTTGACAGAGTTGGACACAGCACAGCTCACGATGAGATCATTCCCATGAGTATCAAAAAGGGGAAACTGAGTGTCCAGGGGGAGGTTTCCACGTTCACGGGGAAGCTCCACATTGAGTTTGTAAAGGTAATAACGCTTTGCAGGGCAGAGCCCTGATCTTCCCTTTCCCCTTGTTCCCCAGCTGTGTGGTGCAGCTGTGTGCTGGAGGAGAGACCATCCCTTGCCTCAGAGCTGCAGCACTGACTGCTGCCTTTGCTTTCTCTAGGGCTACTATGACAATCCAAAAATCTGTGCCCTATACATCCTGCAAGGAACAGTGGAAGGTAAGCACAGTTTTCGAGCCAGAAGGCTCTTCCCCCTTGGAGAGCAGCCTGTTGCTTCTCAGACTATGAGATCATAGCTCTTGCTGACCCACATCTGCCAAAATTGTTTCTCTCTCAGCAAGTTCCCACAGAGTGCAGTTGCAGAGTGAAGTAGGTGTGTAATGTCCTCGTTCTCCTCCAAGTCACAAATCGTGTCATTTTGGAACGAGAAAAATCAGTTTGTTTTGGAACTTCCTGTGTATGGGGAAGAGAAGGGAACACATCTGGTCAGTCTCAGCTTATAGCTGCAGATACATTCCCTCTGGCGTTGGATATCAGCAGCAGCCTTGCAGACAAGTCATTTACAGAGTTCTTTTAGCTAGTAGTTAAGTGTTTCTTACCTGGAGCTTTGTTTTGCCTTCTCAGCTCGAGGACAAGGCAGTGTTTTCTTTCCAGGTATCAGATCCTCTGGATAGCAGTGGGGAGAGCTAGAAAAGTTCTCGTTCTTTCATCACCCTCTTTGTAAGTGTGCTGGACTGGGAGCCCCTCTGGCTCCCGAACAGGGGGCGTTTAGGGCCCCTTTCACCAAACCATCACTTTGCTTTACTGTTACTCAGAGATTTCCAGGTGCTGCTGAAGATTTGGTGAGAACCTTGTGGCCAGGTGGCACTTTGCTGTGTGGGGGACCTGCAGTTCAGGCCCCAGGCTCAGAGGGCTGGATTTGAGTGGGGTAGGACCATGCTGCTCTGGTAGCTCTGGGGTTGGGGGGTGCAATGATGTGGGGTAGGACTGTTCATAGAAAGGGTTTCCCATTTCCTGTTTGCACCTGTATCTGCTGGTCCTGCAGGCAGCAGATGCTTGTTCTTGCTTCTTCCCTGAGCAGCAGCAGTGTCTGACTGTGTGCTCTAAGTGTGCTTTTGTGCATTAACTTCTCTGTGTGACACCTGGATGGGGTGGAAGGATGTAGTTGTTTTTGCAGACTGGCTCTTTGGATGCTCTTACCTCACAGAGGAAAGAAACAGTGGTGTGATCCTCTGTGAGGGAGGATGTTCCTGTCTTCTGGGGTGTCCTGGTTGTGGTTTCAGTGTGGTGTCAGGTGCCCTCTTGCCTGACCATTCGTGTTGGATCAGGGAGAGGGGAAGGAAGGGAGTGTCTCCAGTGATCTCCCAATTCACATCCTGCCTCACTGCAACCTTTTGTCTTGTCCAACAGATGTCCCAAAGCTGCAGCCGCACCCCGGTCTGGAGAAAAAAGAGGAGGATGATGACGAAGATGAGTATGATGATGGCTCCAGTGTCAAAAAACAGGCAAATAAGAACCGGGTTCAGTCAGGCCCACGCACACCAAACCCCTATGCCTCGGACAACAGCAGCCTCATGTTTCCTATACTGGTGGCCTTTGGTGTCTTCATTCCTACCCTCTTCTGCCTCTGCCGGTTGTGAGAGCAGGCCCCACAGTGCATCAGCCCAGGGGCTGGGAGGGAAGGAGTTGGACCAAACACAGTTGCTTTCAATTTCTCCATATTGTTCATAATTTAAGGAAAAAAAAAAAAGAAAAAAAAGGTGATTCATTTGGAATGAATAGCAATGAATAGCAGGTCCAGGTAAGAGGGAGCTTACCTTCCCCCTACCAGCAAGCAGCAAGGCCCTCGCCTTCCCCTTCGCACCATGTGCAGGCTCCAATTCTCCCTGGGGCATCCAAGAGTGAACTGAGTCCTGGCTGGCTGTGTGTTGGGCTGTTGAAAGCTGATGCTGCCAGTCCTGGGCCACTTCCCACACTGAGGGATAGCAATGTGCTGCGAGATCTCTGCCTTTACTAGGTGGAATACGGTTCCTTAATCAGGGAAGTAGCTCTTAAAACAAGGCCTGGGCACACGTCCAGGAGTGTGGAATTGTTGTGGTGCTGTTGGGTGTCAAACGACTATGGAGGACAGAGCCTGGCACGATGTATGGTACTCACCTGCCTGAAGACCCCAAGACTCCAGCTCTCTGCCCAGCCTCCGTGGAGACAGTCCCCTCCAAGGACTGTGAGCTGTGCCAGGAGCAGAGGGATTTATCAGGCCTGATTTGCTGCACCAGTTGGGAGAGACTTTCCTAGTTTGGCAGTTGCAATGTTTGTTCCATCGCAGAGGGATTCTGCTGTAGCCTGCGAGAGGCTGACGTTGTTGGCGTCTGATCAGATGCACTTGTTTTCTGTATTGATTATTGATTATGGCTTTTGTTTCCTTTAATATCCTTTTATTTTCGAAGGTTTTGTTTCAAGCCCAGTTCCTTGTTTTGCCCTTTCTAGCAAACAACCTCTTCTTTGGAAGAAGCTGAAAATCAGATGACCTAGAGAGGAACCTGGTCAGGGACTTATTCCTTGACCTTCCTGCGGGTTAGCTCCCTTCTCCATGACTCTGAACAACCTGTGCTGCAGGACAGAGCAGAGCAACCTGGTGGATGCTCCCTGTGAGCTCTCATTCCCTGTGTAGGGATCAGGCCTCCCTGCAGCAGTGAGAGCCTGGTCAGTGTTTACAGTGAGCTTGGCCTTGTGCATGTCCAGGCAGTGTAGCAAAGGGGCTGATGTCCAGCATTTCAGTCCTGGAGAGCAAGGTGGTTTGTTGCCATCCAGAGATCTGAAAGTGAGCAGAACACTGGAGAAAAGGTCACCTGCTTTCCCCAGGGATATTCCTGCAAGAGGCTTTTGTTTCCACATGGAGAGCCTGTGCCTGCCTGACAGAGGCTGAGCAAAGTGAAAGCTGCTGCTGCTCCTGCTGATCCAGAGCTGCAGGCCCCGAGGAGCTGCCTTCCCATGGTTTTGGCCTCCAACATGTTGAACATTTCTGGCTGGCAGGAGGAGATGTTCTGGCTGGAACAGGATCTGTCCCAGGCAGGATCAGGTCCTTGTGGGTCAGCTTGGATGCTGCAGAGCTCACAGAACGCTTTACCTCACGCTCTCTCCATTGTCCTCAGAAGTGTTCTGTCTTTCCCTGGAGCAGTGGCACTGAGCAGTGACCTCCACGCTGCTCTGCCTCTCAGGGCTTGCATTTTCCCAGCAGTTGTTCCTGGGTTTGATCCCCTGCGGTGGCTCAGCCTTTGTTTGAGCTGAGCAGGGTCAGCCAAATTGTGTTGTTTCTGGAAGGGGACCTGGAGGAGCAGCCTTTTCTGTTCTGCTGGGCCCAGGCAGCTGAAGCCTTCGCTTCCTCCTCACCCTCGAGCTGTGACAGGAGCTGTCAGCTCAGGGGCTTCAGGCTGAGAACTGGGGGAGGTGACAAAGTGCTGCTCTCTGCATCAGTGCCACTGAACCTTTTCTGATCACATACATCACTGCTATAGGCCTGACCCTAATTCTGTCTCTGTGAACTAAAAAGCAAGCAGGATCTTAATTATCTTCTCTCCAACTGCATAAATGTCTACAGCCAGTTTGGGAGAATCAAGTGTCCCTGCCCCAGTAAGAGGGGAAGGCAGGCTTTAAGTAGAGCAAATCTTAAAGAACAAACCTTAGGATGAAAAGGTGGTAAGCTTGAAGTGTTCTGCTTCATCTTCTAGCTGCTGTTAAAATCCTACTACTTATAAAACTCATAAAATACAAGCTCTGTTTTGTTCGGTGACAGTGCCTGCAGGGATTCTCCAGCATTTTTGGGATGCTCTAACTGGAGCACAGAGACATTTAGATCTTTATCAGTTTTGAGAAGCATGAACTGCGCTGATTTGTTAAGCAAAGAACCCGGAGTTGAAAACAGGCGTCTCGGTAAGGAGCTGCTCTCCTCCAGGCCTTTTGGGTTGCATTTTATTTGAGCATCCTTGCAGCAAGGAATCGCTCGGCTTCTTGTGGCTCAGCCAGTAATCTCTGCACCTTGCCTGGCATGGGAAAAGGGGTGTGCATTTAGATGTGCAAAAGTTGGAGACAAGTCTTCTAGGGTAGTTTATCCCAGCCTTTCCCGGCAGCCAGGGCATCCATTTGGTGCCATCGGCTGCCCCAGGGCAGAGCTGTGCAGTGTGATGTTGTGTTCCAGTTGCTCAGTTTAAATGAATCTGTCTTGTTTGAATAAGAATAGGGAGGAGGAATAGTTCATGGCTTCAATTTAGTTGTTTTGACTCTGGTTTTATGCATCTTTGTCACTACAAAGCTGGTGTCTGGGTGGTTCCTGACCCTGTTAAGGTGCTATGAGCAGTTTCCTTGTTGATCCATCCCCTCCTGGCAGGTTTGCCTTGAAGGAGCCTTCAAACGAAGCGTGTGGGAGCACAGAGGGTGGTAGAGGGTGGCCAGTCGGCACCTTCCTGGGAATGGTGTACTCTGGCTCCCATTGCCATCTCTGTCTAGTATCTGCAAGCCAGATAAATGGGTCCTGAGCATGGAAAGAAAAAGTTTGGGCTGTCTGTAGCTTTCCAGAACGGGTGTTTGAGGGAATATCTGAGACACAGTTTAAGTGAGGCAGGTTAGGGACAAGCCTGTTTGAGCTGATTCCTCCCACCAGCAGCAGGCACGTGGAGCACAGCAGTGTGGGGAGCTGGGTCAGAACAGACCTGGCTTGATTCATGTTGTGTAGAGAGGGGCAGATACGGCAATTTTAATAAAGCTTGCACTTAAAGGGCAAATGACACCTTTGATCATGTTTGGGGCCTGGATGCAGTCTCAGCGTGGTGGTTTCAAAGCCTTTTTTAATTGCCCCATCAGCCCCTCCTTTAAGCCAGGACCTTTTCCCTTTTGTGTGTGTAACTAAACATCTCTGACCCTTTTGAGTGTCCCAGGTGGCAGTGAGCAGAAACCCAAATGAATTCCCTTCTCTTTTTTGTGCCTTTGTCTCAGGCTTTGAATAAAAGTCTATTTGAAGGAGCTTCTTTTTTTTTTAAGGAGCTTCTGAGTTTTTTCTTTTTCCCCAAGGGACAGACATTCCCTGCCCTTGAGATCAGCTGGGGTCTGTCTCCCTGTCCCTGGATGCCACCTCTGGAGGTCACAGCTGAAGCAGAGAACTGTGAGCGAATATCTTTGTTTCCAGCCCTTGAGGTCAATGGAAGAAAAGCCTAACAAGGGATAGAAGAACTGGAAGAGCTCCTTCAGGTCCCAGAAATCTCCTGAAGGCAGGATGGAGAACTTGCAGACAGTCTGGTGCCTGTGTGTCTGTGCAGTTCAGAGCTGAGTGAGTCACGGCTGGGTCCTGGTTCTTACAACTTCTGGGTGCAGGGGGAGGCTTGGGGGGTCCTGCACCCCAGATTTACTTGCTGAGGTCTTGCCCTGTGCTGTTCAGGTCTGAACAGAGAGCAGGGACTTGTGCTTTGTCCCTTGGCCTTCCCTAAGTTGAAATGGGATTGCAAGAGCCAGGGAAGTGTCTTGATATGGGGACTTTGGGCTGGACAGGCCTGTTGCTGATAGAAAACAGCAGGAGGAGGGAGAGGACCATCAGAGCAGGTTTAGCCCTTGTGAGACAGATACTGAGCAGCTGCAAAGTACCAAATGTTTCAGGCTCTGTTTGGTGCTCAAATGTGGGAGAGATCCGTCTGCTTCTTGCTCTTACGGTGAGGAGGGAAATACCCTTGCTGAGAATCCCAGGGAAATAGGAGCTGGGCCAGCACTGAGCTAATTTACCTACTGGCACTTGTGCATCTCCACAACAAATGCCAAAGCCTAATACAATTCAAGGATGCCATTTTACCGTCGGCCTGGTTCCACCAGTCTGTCCTCACCTGCTGGTCCCAAACAGGCTCACACGAGTGTTCTCAAACGGCACAAACACCCCAGGCTGGAGCTGGGAGGGCTCAGAATCGTGAGCATGACTGGGCCTCCTGTGCTGCACCTCTGCTTCGCGCTGCCCAGCGGGTCTGGGGCACGTGCGCTCACCTTGGATCCAAAGGATTTGTCCCAGGAGTGTAGTAGCATTGGAAGGTGCTGGGCTGGATGGGAGAGGTGAAAGCAGGTCCATGTCTTCCGGGACTCTGGCTTGCTCAGAGTTTATTGCTGTATATTAAATACTATTTTTGAAGATTGAGGGGAAGATGAGGGAGGGGGAGGGATGTGACGATGCTGTCTCCAGTCTGATCAGTGGGATGCTACTGCAGGTTATTGATAGGTTTTGATTTTTTTTTTCTGTTTTGTTTTGTTTGTTTCTCAAAAAGTGCTTTATTTAAAAAAAAAAATCAACAAAACATGCTTTCCTCCCTCCTAGAAACAGTGCTGGCTGATTACAAAATGTGAATAATCTTTTGGAAACATCAGAGGTCTCTGCTAAAGAGTTTGTGTGATGGAGATTTGAAGGCAAGGGGCAAAGTACAGCTTGAACCAGTTTTTAACTGGGGAGAGTGTGAATCCAGGAAATGCAGAATCCCTGCCCTGGAGTTGTTCCCAGTCACATGTAAGGGGGATGTGTTTTCCTGTGCTGCCATGGCTGTTCTGTCACACTGTGGCAGTGCCTGTGTTGGGGTGATGGAGCAAAGCAGTGGATGGAAACTTGCTGGCAAGTGAGGGCTTGAATTTTTTGTGGTTTCCTGTGGCACTTTGTGTCTTCAGAGCTTTTGGTAAAGCAGCCCCAGAGCCTGTGAGAGCAGAAGCAGGATTTGTGCTCGTGGCAGGAGGCAGTAGCCAGGACTGTGAGAGGTGACAGTGGTGTTTGGGTCCCATCAGTGCTGCACTTTTAGCACTGGCAGATGGTCCCACCACTCCATGGTGCCTGTCTGGGGATGTGTGGAAGTAACCCGTACCCTTGGCACTAAGGACACATCATGAACTACGTAAAGCTGCAGGTCTGAGAGTTACCTGTAAAGGCCAAAGCAGCATGGGGAGAGATCCCCATCTGTGTCTGTCACCAGGCTTTTAAAGGAGGATTTTTTTATTTTACTGTCCATTGCTTTGTGTTGTAACAACTTGCAGTGACATTTTTTTAGTTTGTTTTGCAGCGAGCTTGGGCCCTGGGTGAAAAGCACAGATACCTATTTCTGATTGCATCGGCTTTGCAGGGACTAGTTTGGGGGGAAAGATGGGTGTGGGGGTGGGTTATTTTATTTTTGGTACACGGTAGCAGTTTTATTTTTTAATTTCCCCAGGATGTTTGGTTGAGGGAATGTTCTGAAGTCTACTGTCTGGCAGTTTAACCAGCAGTGTGCTAAAGGAAAATAAACAAAATTATATTGTCACTTGGATGAGATGGTACCTCTTTTCTGGTGGTGGGGGCAGAGGAGCCCCCTCTGGTTTTTACACTCAGAGCCTCTCCCTGACACTGCCTCTGGCATAGCCCTGGTGTTGGCACAGCCCTGGTTTCTCTTGCCAGTAATTTTGGGCGATTAAGTGCAAGTTGAATGGTACAACATCCTGTTAAAAGTGCTGATGCAGACCTTGTTGCTTCCTGCTCAGGTCAGGAGCACCAGAGATGTAATCTGCCTTCTGGGCCTTTGCAAGCTGCCCCCATTTCAGCTTGAAACCACATCAGAGGTGGACAGGAGTGGCTGGAGCTGGAGCAGAGAGAAGGCAGCACCTTTGTGCTCTAGGTGCCTGATCTTGGGGTTCGAGGGGCTCTAGCCCCATGCAGAGCAGCTGCTCTTCCAGACAGCCTGGGTGTGTCTTTCCCAGGGCACAGGATGGAGGGAACAACCCCATGCAGTGAGGATTTAGGAGCATTGGCTGGGCAGGCTTTTGTGAAATAGCTTTCGCTTGGCAGTAGGAGGTGTGTGCTGCTCGCAAGCAGCAGCAAACATCACTAACCACTGCTCTAAATGTGCTTCTGGTCATCAGGAGTGTGTTCAGTGTTGGCTGGAGACTGAAAAGAGGATGCAGATGTTTCTTGCTCTTGCCCCAGTTCCCCGAAGGGCTGGAGATGACTCTTAGCAGCTCTTGTGTGCCTGCTGGGAGCTGGTGGGCTGCCCCTCTTTGGGAGGAAATGCATCCTTTGCTCCGTGTGATGCTCCTGTGAGTCACTCCAAGTGGGACCTCCCCAGTCCCTCCCCCCAGGCTCAGGACACTCGTCCGGGGTCTGCCGCTGTCCCCTCCGGTGCGTGCAGTGGCACAGCCGGGAGTCTCCTGACCCAGGAGAGCCTGTCCCTGCCCCACTCCCCAGGGACGGGCAGCAGGGGGTGTCACTCCATGGCATCCCCGTCCTGACACCGTGCCGGCCCCCCGAAAAGTGCCCTAAGCAGACCGTCCCATACCCCCAGCGGGGCTCTCGGGGGACACGCGCTCTCTGTGAGCACCGGCCGTGCTTTCATCACTGGGGTGATGCCAGCGAGCGGTGATGCCCGGCTCCCCAGGCAGGGGCGGGGCGGGGGCTGGCCGCGGGCAGCGGGGCAGCTGGAGGGGGGCTGGTTTTGTTTGTTTCTTGTGTTTTTCCCCTCAGGTAACTCCCCTTCCCCTCGGGCCCGTGCCGGTGCCGCGGCTCTCGGGTCACCCATCCGGGCGCGGCCGCGCCGGGCCCTGCTGAGCTTCGGGCGCGGCGTTGCCGGGCAACGGCCGCTGTGCCCCGCCCCGCCCGCGCTCCCATAGCTACCGAGGCGGGCGGCGGCCATCTTGGCGGCGGCCATGAGCGGCTCCAGGGCGCGGGCGGCGGCGGCGGCGGCGGGGCCGGACAAGAAGCCGCCGCCGGGATCCGCGGGGCCGCTGAGCCGCCTGCGGGGCCGCCGCGGATCGGCCGACGCTGCGCCGCGGCCGCCCTGGACCGAGTCCGAGTTGCTGGCGCTGGAGACCGTCCGGCCCGAGCACGTCCTGGGGCTGTGCCGGGTGACGGAGAGTGAGTGCGGGCTGGGCCTGGTGCGGGCTCTGCGGGGGCTCTGCGGGACGGGCCCCGGGCGGGAGCGGCGGGGCCCTCGGGAAGCGGCGGGCAGGGAGCGGTCGGGTGGCGGTGGCCGCAGTGGCGCGAGGTGCGCCCGCCGGCAGCTTCCTTACAACTTCCAGAAAGTTTGGGGGTTTGGGGATTTTTTTTGTTGTTGTTTTGTTTTGTTTTGTTTTGTCTTTGTTTTCTGCTGGGATGCTGATCTTTGCTTTTCTCTCCCGATCCTTTCCCTTTCTCGCTCCGCTACCTGGCACCTACCGTGCCTTTGTTTCTTCTGTCCTTAACTTTGTCTTGCTTTCGTGAAGCTTCTGCGAAACAATGATCCCCTTAACGGGCTGGGGGTAGCAAAAAAAAAAGGAAATTCATTTGGTAAGTGATAGGGGGTATTTTGAAATATTACTATATGTTTTCTCTCTCTTCTAGATTATTTATGCAAACCTGAGGACAACATTTACAACATTGACTTCACCAGGTTTAAGATCCGGGACCTTGAAACTGGAACAGTGTTGTTTGAAATTGCAAAGCCGTCTGCTTCAGGTACGTGCAGGGACAGTAGAGACACAGAGAGCTGAGAAGTTGCGATGCAGGACCCCTGCAAGCCAAGCAGAAAGGTCCTTTGATATCTCCTGGTGACTAAATTCCTTGCCTTTAAGCATAGCACTGAGTTTATCTCTGCTGAGAAACTTGTAAAACTGTGAAGTGATTACCATGAGATGGGGGAGTCCTATCAGCTGCAAATCTTTCCTTTTTTGGCTTGTTATGGTAGAGAGTTGGTTTCATGTGCTTTCATGTGATGGGGTATATCCTGTGAGATCAGCTCTGAAGCCACCAAATACCAACTGTCACTGCAAAGCTTTTAGTTTTTTTACTTAGGGCCAGTATAAGAATCAGACCAGTTATTAAGTGTGTTTACATTTGGTGCCTAAGCGGTAGACCAGCCTGTGCTGATACACCTGCTGGCCGTTATCACCTGACATGGACACAGTGTCAGCAGAGTAACTCCGAGCTGGTGTTTTCCAGAGCACGAGGAGGAGGATGAGGAGGACAGCAGTGAACTGGACGCGAGTGCAGGTCGCTTTGTTCGGTACCAGTTCACCCCAGCGTTCCTCCGGCTTCGGACCGTTGGTGCAACGTGAGTATGGGTTCATGGAATGAAGGGAGAGTCGGGTGTTCACAGTGTCACTTGACAGGTTATAACAAAACTGTGTCAAAGAACAGAGAGAGCCCATCTTACACTACAAATATCAATGGCTCTCTTTCTGGAATGATCTGTTGCACACTTGTGTAGCCTGGGTTCCAAGGCTCTGTTCTTCCCAGTAGGAAGAGAGGTATATCATCCTCACTGTTTTTTCCTGCTTTCTGCGTGCAGAGTGGAATTCACAGTGGGAGAGAAGCCAGTGTCAAACTTCCGAATGATTGAGAGGCATTACTTCCGAGATCGTTTGCTGAAGAACTTTGACTTTGATTTTGGCTTCTGCATCCCCAGTAGCAGGAACACATGTGAACACATTTATGAATTCCCTCAGCTCTCAGAAGACCTCAGTAAGTACCTCCTTTGCCACGCAGAGTGGTGTTTTGTTTGTGTGCATCTGCTCATTTTCTCCCTCTCTCTACTTGTGAAAGAAGTTGTGACTGGGATGGAGGCGACAGGAACAAACAGATACAGGTTCCTGGTTTAGGCAGTGTGTAATCTTGTCTGAATTACAGATTTGTGCTGCAAAGCCTCCTCCTTTGAAAATGAAAGCCTGAGACAACCTGTGCTAAGTCACAGGCTGCGAGAACTGATCAGTCACAGGGCTGACACGCCTGATGCCTCGTAGTGTAGCCCAGAAGAAAACAAACCCCTGAGAAAGAGTTCTTTTGGTAGCCACCCATCTGCTTGTTAGGGCTTGAGCCTCCTGCTTTGGAACAGAACTGAGGGGTGTGTGTTTGAGCCTACTGAGATCTCTGCAAATACACATTGTGTGGGGTATGTTTGACCTCAGGGGGTGGATAGAGCAGGAGCACATGGGCCCTGCTGCGGCCGCCTGGCTGCAGGAGGAGACACAGGGTTTGTACCCTGCCTGTGTACGTGTGGGGAGTGCTCCTTCTGCTCACAGACGTGATCACTGCTCTGCTGCAGTCACAGCTCTGATGGTTTCCAAGGTCCTTTTGAGTAAAATTGCTTGATCCCCCTTTGTTTGCTTTTAACAGCACTTGTCTTGTGAATAGGAAGAAAGGGCAGGCCGGAGCCTTTGAAGTGTGCTCAGCAGCAGTTGGCTTCTCTCCCTTGGGTAGGGCAGAGCATCAGCCTGGTAAATGCAGTGGAGTGGCAGAGCCCTTTTTATCCTGACTGTGGCAGGCTGTTGAATGTAATGGAGCTTTCTCTTTACAGTCCGTCTGATGGTTGAAAACCCGTACGAGACACGCTCGGACAGCTTTTACTTTGTGGACAACAAGTTGATAATGCACAACAAGGCCGACTATGCTTACAATGGAGGACAGTAACCATTCTGGCTGCTGGATGCTGTGATGCCATTAACCATTCCAGATGTGCAGGAGCGGACTGGAGTTGCTGTCTCGTGCAACAAGGCTTCTTGCCAAACCTTTTCTACGTGCATGAGGCTGAGGACACGAAGCAAAGGCGAAGGCTCCTGAAGGAAATCTCCCTGCAACTCTTCTCTATCCGACACTCAAATGTATCCTGCCTCTCCTTCTCTGTTCCTGGCTACCTTCTGATACCCTGGTTAGGTCGTGGATCAGAGGCACAATTCTCGCTCTTAGTCTTTATAGTTAGGTTGCACTTTTAGTGCTTCTGATGCTTCACCTCTTGGGTGACTGTCCTCTCTGAAGAGGTCAGATTGTTTGTATTAAGCTTTTTCTTAGCCAGAAAAATCTTACCCCTTCAAGTAGCCAGTGATGACTGAAGAACAGATCTCTTCTCTAGTTGGATAGATCCTCTTTTTAGTGCACAGTGGTTTAGTTTGTAGCATGGCTGACATTGCTTTTTAGGGTGCATCCCGGTGTTCTGCAGTGAGAAAGATAAACTAAGGGACTAATTCAGCTTCTAAACATTGCAGGAATCTTCCATCTGCCTCTGGGGGCCTGAGCTGCCCCTGAGAACAGTTTAATCTGTGTTTTGCAAGAGATTTCACTAGAGATATGAGATAGGGGAAAAAGGTTTTATCACTCTGATAGCATTTCTCTTTGAGGTCTTGTGAGCAAATTGTTGCATGTGAGAGTTCAGTGGTCAGTCTTAGAGCTGAAGTTAATCTCACTATATTTACCATTTCTCCTGCTTCCCTTTGTGCAGGAATTCTGGCTAGTGCTACAGAATGTGTTGCTTTTTAGATGGACAGCACACTGTCAGCCTGGCTGGGGTGTAGGGGAGTGGGGCTTGGAGGAAAAAGGGAGAAAGTGGAAAATCACTTGAAAAATGTGTAGGAAGCAGAGTTTCCTAGGCTTCAGTCTATACTTCTAAACCCAATTGATCTGTCAGAGGTGCTGTGAGGAGCACCAGCTCATCTGCTTTGTTTCAGTGGAGGTATTTAGTAACTAAAAGCTTCCTGGGTCAGTTCACTCAGTGTTACAGAGTGGGATCCTTGGAAAGTGAGAACATACATGATTCTCTTTTTAATTGCTGGGATTCCCATCACTGCTTTGCCTACTCAGCTGCTTATTTACAGTTTAGGAAGCTGTTCTGCCGAGCCGCCAGACCAGAGGGAGCGTTTCCCAGCTGTGTTTGGGATCTGGTGATGGGAGATAGCACCATGCAGTGGGAAGAGGAGACCTGTGTGTTGCCAGGAGCTGGGGCCCAGCTCCTGACCACGCAAAGTCTCATCTATCAAAACCTTCTGCCAGTTTTGCTGGCTCTTGAGACTGGCACTTTTCCTGTCTCCACAGTGGGCTGATAGCTGTGTCTCTCTAACATGGGAGTTAGGCTGTGTCTGACTAGAGACATTTTCTAATATTAGTTCCATTTGTTCTTGAGACAGATGAAACCTATCTCCTTGGTGGATACAGTTGGTTACCTGTTAAGTAAGATTCAGTGTAGTTTGTTTTAGCAGGATTGAGTGGGGCATCACAAACCAGAGCTTATTAATGCGTAGACAGCAATAGGAAACCACTGCCTTTACCTCCAGATTAATGGAAGTATCTTTGGCACGGAGCATCAGCTGGCACCAGGGTAAGCAGGGAAAGTGTGTGGGGTGGCAGCCATGAAAGAATCTCCAGCTCTTGGGAAGATACTTAATTATGATTAACCACAGCAAATGACCTGTGCTGGGTGGGGCATTAATCACGAGCAACCACAACAAATGTCTCGGGAATGCGGAGGGGCAAGGTCTGTGTTGTTGAAAGATGAAGAACCATTCTGCTACCATGGATCCCCTCCAGCATCTCCACAGGCACTTAGGCAATCTTGTATGGCTATTTCAGGATTAGTTAAAGCTGCTGGGAGGGTGGAACTCGAGATGCCTCTTGCAGTGAGTGTCTTCAGCAGGCCTCCCGTGGTGCCAGTGAGGTGGGAAGCGTTTGCTTTGCTGCGAGTTACATGCAATAAGGCAGAACTGCCTGGAAGTGCGTTTTTTCTCCCTGAAGTGCTCAGAAGCAGTGTCTGAAGAGCCTGCTAGTTATTCCCTGGGAAACTTTAGCATGTTGAGCTGAATTTTGTAAGTAGTATAGATCCAGGTGCCTTCGAATATTACTTTTATCACACTTCCTGTACGAAGCAACCTCTTAGGAAGTGTGGTGACGCCCGTCTGTTTTCTGTGTCAGTGTGTAAAGGTTCTTCAAAGGCAGAAGGGGCCGGTGGCCGGCGGGAGCGCGCCCGGGGAGCGCGCCCCATCTGGCGGCTGCTGGCGGCAGGAGCGCGCTGCCGGCAGGAAAAGGGAGTAACTCCTGCTGTCCTTTGCCACCAGCAGAGACCAGGAAACAGCACCGGCGCGGTGGCTTTTGCGCTGGTGAATGTATCAGCCATTCAGCAATAAGGAAAAGGAAAACTGGAGGAAAATCGGGAGACTCACAGGCGGCAGTAGCACCCCGTGGTTTGTAGCTGAATTTGTCTGCTTTGCCAAATCAGGTGGTCTTTGCCCAAAGTGCATGCTGCAGGGAAAAAAAAGAGTCCCTACAACAGGGCAACCCAGCACTGAAAAAGTTGATTGTAATCCAAAAAGTCAGGGATTTCCAAACTCCTGTCCCTACTTTAGTCGCTTCCCTAGGATTCCTTTTCTATTAGATACTTTTTATAAAGCCTCTTTTCTTTGTGGCAGGGATGATGTCTTTGGTAAATACGGTTAAACAGACCAGTTTCCTTCCGGAGTGTGTGCTCTGATGCTTTAATAATGGGTCAAAGGTATTATGCCAGTGAGTTAGGAAGAAATTCCAATGGGATCACATCCTTGTCAGGTGGATGGTCAGCCCTAGCCAGGTGCTGCAGGCAGGGACAATGCTCTGAGTCAGTTGGAGTTTGAGCAAGGGAAAAGGTACCTGTGCAGACAGCTTCTCTCAGGTTGTGTGTTAAATTGGAAAGAAAAACAAGTTGGGATCATACTGAGTTCTGCTCTAACAAAAAAAGGGACCAAACCCACAAACTCATGCTAAGTTTTTCCAGTATTTGTCCTATTAATACAAGGACCTCTTTTTCACATCTTTGAGGCAAGTGCTTTGGATCCATGCCAGCAAATTTCTGGAGAGCTATTTTCATGACCTGAGTGTGGAATACATATTGCACCTTGTGAAGGAAGGTCATCTCTTACTGTATGGACTGGATACTGCTGTCCTTGTCCTCTGTTTCTGGTAGGAAGTGTCTTCCTTTGTGTGTTTTCCTGAGGATTTTCAATGTCTCTTGCTGCAGAGGAGCAGCAGGCTCCTCTTTGGTGTTGGGGATGTTTATTCCACTTATTGTATCATTCAGGAAGAATGTAACATGTTCAGGAGACAGAAATGGATGAGGAAGGTGGTGGTGAAGCAGTAAGGTCCAAATGTAGCAAATCTTCTTCTCAGTTCTGTGTTTCATCACCTCTTCAGCTGTTTCCCCGCGTTCTGCCCTCTGTCCTGTCCCATGGAGCTCCTTCGTGCTGCCAGAGCCTGCCTGGCTGTCGGTGAGACCCTCGGACTGCCCTGTAGCTCTGTGCTGAGGACAAGGCCAAGGGAAGGCAGCACCTCTTCCTCTGCAGCACCGGGAAAACGATCACCAGCACCCCCTGCCCTGCCCGGATCTCAGCGCTGTCACAGGACTCTTATTTATATCTCTCACAGTGTGGCCTTGGGGCTGCTGGCGCGTGGACTCCTCCGTGCTGTCCCCTCCGGACGCGGGTCCCCGCGGGTGCCGGGCTGTTTGTACAACCCCGATTTTGTCACCAGCCAGGGGAACAGAATAAAGGACAGGACCCTCCTCGCTGTGCGGGCCGCCGTGAGGGCGGGGCCGAGGGGCGGGGCGGGCTCTGCGCCGCCAGGGGGCGCTGCCGCGGCGCACGCGCGGAGGGCGCGCTCCGTGAGGCGGCGATGGCGGCGGCGATGGCGGCTCTGCTGGCCCGCGGCGCGGCCCCCCGGGGTGAGGGTGCGGGAGCGGCACTGACATCGCTCCGCCGCGGCTGCTCGGGGCGGGGGAGTGCGGGGTACGCGAGAGGGGCGGGAAAGGGCCGCGGCCTGCGCGGGAGGCGGCGCCCCGGTGCCCTTCAGGCCCTGCCTGAGGCGGGTCCCCTCAGCCGCGGGGGCGGCGCCGCCCTTGAGGGGAACCCCGGCTGCGGTCCCGGGGAGGGGGGCCCGTGGGTCCTTCAGGGACAGTCCCTTCTCCTTCTGCCACCTGTGCCCCAGCGGCACCGCGCTGAGCCCCGTCCCCGCTGCAGCGCTGTCCCTGCGGTGCCGCCGCCTGCACACCGTGTACCAGAGCGCGGAGCTGCCCGAGACGCACCAGATGCTGCGGGAGACCGTGCGGGACTTCGCCGAAAAGGAGCTGATGCCGCTGGCAGCGCAGCTGGACAAGGAGCACCGCTTCCCGGCCGAGCAGGTGGGCACAAGGAGCGGGGATGGCTCGGCCGGAGCCCCCCCGGCCGCTGCTCTGGGACAGGACCGTCCGGGCTGAGGCAGAACGTGCATCCTGCTCCACCTTAGCGGAAAACTGAAGTTCAGACCAACTTGTGGGAGAGTTCTGTGAGTGTGGAGGTCTCAAAGCCCACAGGACGTTCTGAGCCCATCATCTTGTTTCTGTATCTGGTTTTAGTACTGTGAATTTTCAGTTCTCTTACCTACATGGCTATGGGCTATAATACGACTGAGTTATGAAATCAATTAAATACTTTTAAAGGCTGCACATTACCATAAAAATGGGTTATAGTGAGTAGGCAGAGATGACCTGAGTGCATTTCATATGGTGGAAAGAAGTGATTAGGAGATAAGAGATGCATGTTGGTCATCCTCTGGGGCTGTGAACAAAGTGAGATTCCAGCCAAACCTGTGATTTCTCTTGTGGAGAGACACAGCAGTGTACTCTGTGTGTGTTGAAATACGAAGCTTCAGAAAAATAGACCCTGTTGTGTTAGCCAGGATGCTCCAAGCAAACACAGTTGGAGGCATGTGAGTTTTGTCACACACTCGTCTTTCTATTAAGGAGTAAGGAAGGTAGCCAGGAAAGTCACACTTACTCAAAGGAAGAAAACAACTCTTTTCCTTACTGTTCTCATCTGATAATTTTACATTTTATTTTGAGTCTTTTCACTTGAATGTGGAGGGGAAAACTGAAAATGTAAAGAGTGTTTATAAAGCAACATAGAAGGGGTTTCTGTCCTGTTCGTCCTCTGCATTGGATGTGAAGGACTGGTGTTCTGGGTGCCCTTAGAGGAGGGAAATTATTTGTTTAAAAATTCCCCCTAGTTCCTCTTAAAGCATACAAGGACTGGTAACACCTTATTTTTGCAACGCCAGAAGCTTGACATCTTAAATATAAAAACAAAGGAAAGCTTGTTTTTTCTCTTGTATGTTGCAAAACATTAACAAGAGACTTTTAGTGAGACCATGAAGAGTTTGTGGTTGCAAAGCCAGGGGTCCAGCTGAGGAATTTGGGGTGGAACAGTGTAGAATGTAACCAACAATTAAATTCTATGGAAAGCAAAATCTGGCTTTAATGGAAATGAAAAAAATCACCTTTCAAAGTGTTCTGTGGGTCATTCATTCTATAAAATTCTTCCCTTGTGCAGTCCTAGGCTGAAGCTCAGCAGACTCAAAGGTAAAGTTCTGATGATTTTTATCAGTTTGGTGTCCCATTGAAATCTTCCTACTGACAGGAGACATGCCAGGGGAGAAACTTTGGTGGGAGGCTGAGGAAGTGCTGGTGAGGTTCTGTCTCCTGATTTAACCTTTACAAGGCCCCCCCCTTCCTGGTACTGAAGAGACCTCTATACACAAGCAAGAGCCTAAATAACAGTGACCAAGTACAGCTCCTGCTGAATTCACCAGGCCCTGGGGACACTTACCAGTCTGTACAGTCTGATTTCCATTTCACCAGGAGTTGTGGCATCTTTTCTCTGAGTGCAGCCCTCCCATGACCTGTCCTTGTGTCCATGTGTCTGTGTTTTGTGGGACACTGGTGGTGCAGAGGACCTGACCTGTCCGTTCCTGTATGCAGGTGAAGAAGATGGGTGGATTAGGGCTGCTGGCTATGGATGTGCCAGAGAAGTACAAAGGAGCAGGCCTGGACTACCTGGCCTATTCCATTGCCGTGGAGGAGATCAGCAGGGGCTGCGCCTCCACGGGCGTCATCGTCAGCGTCAACAACGTGAGTGGGAGGGACAGGGGTGCAGCCTGGCTGGCACTGGGGTTACTGATGGAGAGCGGGGGAGGGGGCATCTGTTGCTGTGGGGGGTTCTGGTGTGTTGGAGAGCACGAGGGAGTTACTGGATTGGTTGTCCTTCAGGAGGCACTAACAACACTCAATTATTGAAGTCCCTGTATTTAGGGCCAATACTCAAGTTTGGCTCTGAAGAGCAGAAGCACAAGTGGATTACTCCCTTCACCAGTGGAGAGAAAATTGGATGTTTTGCCCTCAGTGAACCAGGTGATGTGACTGTTACCATCTCTGTTGCTTCTTTCTGTGGTCAGGTTTAGGGTGGACTTTAGGTCTGTGAAATTGTAACAGTTTGTAGAAAGGTGGTTATCAGCAGTTCTGTCTAAGTGAAGTCCCAGTGCCCAAGACGTGAAGTGCCATCCCATGGTCCCTGCTGAAAATGCTCATCCCCTCAGTGAGCAGAGCTCTGGACACATCTTGGACACATTGGCCTTTCCGCTCCCTGTCTGGGTCCTGTGGGAGGGACAGTGGTGACACTGCCACAGTTAAGGAGGTGCCGTGAGCTGAGGGGGGTGTGGGCAGGGGGTGGGTTTGTCCCCCAGGCTGGCACAGGGGGCCTGAGGCTGGTTTGGCGGTGCCTTGCCCAGGGAACGGCAGCGACGCGGGCGCAGCCTCCACGGTGGCGCGGCTGGACGGGGACGAGTGGGTTCTGAACGGCACCAAGGCCTGGATCACCAACGCCTGGGACGCCTCGGCCTCCGTGGTGTTTGCCACGACGGACAAATCCCTGAAGCACAAGGTGTGTTCCTTTGCATCAGTCGGGAAACGGGCGGGAGGGAAGGAGCTGTGTGGGAGAAGCACTTCGCTGAGGTCTGGATACTCTGTTTTGAGGGCTCTGCGGGCATTGAGCAGAGGAGGGGGTGATGTGCACTGGCTTTGTTCTGTCTCGGCTCTCCCCTCCCTTGCCCTGGTTACCTGGACGTGTGGCCTGTATGAAAAATGGAGGAAACCTGTGGACAGCCAGGTTAGTGGGAAGGTGGCACCATTCTTAGGAGTTTGGCTCTTGTTGCAGGGCATTAGTGCTTTCCTGGTTCCCATGCCAACACCTGGGCTGTCCCTGGGGAAGAAAGAAGACAAGCTGGGAATCCGAGCCTCTTCCACTGCCAACCTGATATTTGAGGACTGTAGGATACCCAAGGCCAACCTCCTGGGGCAGCCGGGAATGGGTTTCAAAATCGCCATGGTAAGAGAGGGATCAGGACACAGCTGTAGCTTCCAGGTTTTACCCTTTTGTGAATCATTTCCAGAGTCACGATCACTTCCCTGAGGATTGTTCCCATAAGGTGCTCTGTCATGTTAAGCTGTTGACCCCTCTTGCCACTGTGGGAGAGATCATTCCCAGAGTTTGATGAATGGTTAATTTACCACAGAGCCTTGGCAGCACTTTTATCGTGGCAGTTCTCAGCTAAAGCAATGCTTATGCCACTGAGGTTCTGTCAGCAGGAGTGGTGTATTCTGAGTGTTCTCCTTTCCCAGCCCTCTATTCCTCCAATTTGTACCCACAGATAAAGAAAAAATGTGGTATTTTACCTAAATAGTGTGGCAGAGGGAAGCTGTCCTGGAGGCCCAGGGCAGCCTGTGGATAGTGTCTCAAGGTGGATGACAGCTGAGTTATGGCATGTGTGTGACTTCTGAGGAGCCAGGCAGCTGGGAACAGCGTGTTCCCTGCAGTGAGGCACTGCCCCTTGGAAGTGGTCACTGCTCTCTCTCTGGGGGGGCAAAACACCCTTTGTTGTGTTTTGAAATGGCCAAGCACAGACCATTCCTTTATGTCTTAAACTAAAAGAACCTGCCAGTCACCAATCACTTCTGAAGACCCTCAGCCCTGGACTGAGAAGAGGAAGATTTTTCTCCCTGTGCTGCAGTTTGTTCCTGTGCACAGTGAGTCAGGGCACCAGTTAAAAGCCTAATGGGCAGGTGTTTGAGCTAAGTCAGGTTATTGACTGGATTCACTTAGTTTAAAAAATGCCTCTGTGTGTGTCCTAATGATGAGGGCAAAGGAGGAAAATTTACCAGATTTCCAGTATTTTTCAGTTAAAGTAAACTGAGCTGCACAGTGAGCCAGGGGTGTGGCTGAAGGGTTCTTTCCAGCTCCATCCACAGCAGATGCTTCTTGTGCTGTTTCCCTTATTCTGCACTGGGCTTTTTTTCCTCCCAGCTAATAAGAACCAACACCTCTGCTTTCTGCTTCCCTTCTCTCCACAGTGCCCCGTCCTTGTTATAGCTATTCCTACATAACTGGGAATATTCTGAATCAAGAAGGTGTCTGACCAGAGGGTTCTGAGACTACAGCAGCTTCCCAGCAACAGAAATGTGAATCTACTATTTTTGATAAAGTATGACTTGACTTAACTTATGTATTTTGTGTCTTTCTCAGCAAACTCTGGATGGAGGAAGGATTGGAATTGCCTCACAGGCTCTTGGAATAGCACAGGCAGCTCTGGACTGTGCTGTGGATTATGCTGAGAAGAGAATGGCCTTTGGGTCACCCATCACAAAGCTCCAGGCAGTGCAGGTACGAGCTGGGCACACGGGGCAGCTCCTCACAGTGCTGGGGCTGGTGGAAAGTCCATGTGTGCTCTGAGGCGTGGTGTCAGGCACTCAGTGCACTTTGCACTGCCTGGGATAAACAGGGTAATAATTTCCATTTCCGAACACTGTTAAAACTGGTTGGTTGGATGGAGGCTCCTTTCCCAGTGGCCCCAGGGGTGGGAGAATTCAGCTGTGTGTCCTTGTGCAGCAGAGGCCCTGGGCCAAAGGCAGCGTTTGTCGTTGCAGTTCAAGCTGGCAGACATGGCTGTGGCCTTGGAGGGCGCGCGCCTGCTGACCTGGAGAGCTGCTATGCTGAAGGACAACGGGAAACCCTTCACTAAGGTATTGCCAGCCCTGCATTTGCCCAGCAGTGACAGCAGGCACAGGCTCAGGGCCAGGGAGCCGCGCTCCGAGCTGGTCACTGCACTCAGTGCTGGCTGGAGCCGAGGAGAGAGGGGTGGCTGCTCCCAGCTGGCACCGGCGTCAGGCCTGTCTCTCTGCACAGCTGGGCTGTGAGCGTTCAAGCAGGTGAGGGGTTCCTTTCTGCCACATCTGCATTTTCAGTGATGTTTTCCTTCCCCAAAGGAAGCGGCGATGGCCAAACTGGCTGCATCAGAAGCTGCAACGGCCATTGCTCATCAGGTAACTGCTTCCACTGACACCTCTGATATACACCTCGTGGAAAGGGACTTTTGGTTGTCACACAATGCAAATGCCTTGGGAAGGTGGGATGGAATTTACTCACTCATTTTTTAAACAAACCTGCCAACCAACTGCTCAACCCCTGTGGCTGAAGCTGAAGCCTTCTTCCTGGGTTGTGGGGGAGTAGGATAGGAGCAGGGATTTATACTGGCTTGTGGTAGCTGTATTACTGAAGTGATCTGTGCCTGCTGCTGTCCAGGGCAGTGACAGTTTTGAGCAGGTTCAGCAGTGTGGGAGAGCACTGGGGCACCAGTCAGCACTACTTCACCTGGAGCAGACCCTGTGTGTCTCTGGTGTCCCCTGTCCTTAATAAAAGCATCTTAGCTGATCACTAACAGATACCTCTGAAGCAATTAATTCTCTGTCTGGGACATCAGTATTGCTGTTTATTCCTCTGACTGCAGTCACCCCCCTGGGTGCCACCCCTCCCAGTCACACCTGCAGTGGGCTCAGCTCCCGTTAAAGTGGCTGTGCTTATGTTCTGTAGACAACAAATTCCTTGACCCTGCTTCCTGTCTAACTTGCTGCCCGTGTTTCAGGCCATCCAGATCCTGGGTGGGATGGGCTACGTGACGGAGATGCCGGCGGAGCGGCACTACCGGGACGCCCGGATCACCGAGATCTACGAGGGGACCAGTGAGATCCAGAGACTGGTGATCGCAGGACAGCTGCTCAAGGCCTACCGAGGCTGAGGTGACTGGGAGGGCCACACACTGCCCAAGTGCCTCGTCATGGTGCTCAACAGTGATCCAGTTTGACCCTCTTGAATGAGGCCAATGATGGAGGTTTTCCTCACCAACGGGTAACTGACCCTCAATGTACAATGTACGGACTCTTCCTTGGACACAGGATGGCACACGGAGGCTGGACTGAGGTTTGTAAGCTGTGAGTGCAGGAGGGAGGAGACAACCTGTGCTGGTAGGGCAGTGTGGGGCTTTTCCTGGAGCGTTGGATGGGTTTGGTAGTGCCAAAATGGCTTTGCTGTTCAGTGAAGTCAGCAGCTCTCCCTGTGCACTTCCCAACCCCTGCCTGTTTTGGAAGATTTGTCACTACCAGGCACTGGCTAAACAGTGCCAGAGTTAGAGGTGCTGAGAGCTGTGACCCCTTCACCCCAATCCAGGCTGCAGGTCACAGTGCCTTGAATTTCAGCTGTGGGATGCAGCTTTTGGGAGCTCTGAATTGGACACAGGCTGTGTGCAGGTAATCCTGCAGCAGGGCACTTCTTCCCTCTTCCAGCAGGAGAGGAGCCAGACAGGACATGCAGGAATTACGTATGCACAGAGAGTCTGAGCACAGGCTGTGGTTACTCTCTGTGGAGATGTGAAAACACAGAACAGAAAGAATCCCTTGAACTGGCCAGCAGAGCCCAGCACCTCCTCACTCTGCTGCTCTGGGATGCAGGGTAGGAGCAAAGGGCAAAAAAAGCTGCAGCGCCTGAGACTTTTTTTGGGGGGGGGGAAAAAAGGCCAAAGAAACTCCTGCTCCCAAATCTGCTTCTACAATATGAATAGGAAAGGAAGTGCATGAAGGGGCAGTAACAGCCTTTAATCCCTACGTGTTTTCGGCAACGAGGAAAACAGATGACACGCAAACCTTACCAGGAAACTTTAGAAGTAGCACGTCCTCAATCAGTGATCCTTGTCAAGACATTGCCTTTTAGAAGACTTACCAGCCATAGGAAAAACTCTAAACTCAGGAAAAGAAGGAGAGGATTAAGACCACAGCCTGGACTGTCCGGTCCAGCCCCTTGTCCAAAGCAGTACACCAGAGGTAAATGGTTATTTTCCTGTGGTGCCATTCATTTAGACTTGTGTGGAGAGAAGAAGAGCAGGATTCTGCCATACGTGAGAGAGCACAGAAGACAAATAAAACCTGACTTTAAAAGGACCACCAGTCCCTCCCCCTTTTTCTTTAATGCAAATGTGAGTTAATTTAGATTATTTTCTTCCAGTCACAAGACACAGAAGCAGAAGCCAGCAGGGCCTGTGTGTACCAGTGAGACCAGCTCTGTGATGTCAGTCATCCCTCTGCAGGGCGCTGGAGGGCAACAGCGTGTTGGGGCAAGGTCCTCAGGTGCTGAGCTTCTCCTGCTGCTCTCACAAACATAAGGATTGACAGAAACAGAGCCAGGCAGTGCATTCAACAGGAATAGTCCTATTGGAAAACCATTCCCATGACTGTGACTGTGATTCTGTTGTACAGTGTGGAGAGCTTGTAGGAGAGAGACGCTGTTATAGCTTTAATTTCAGCTGTGTCACCATTTCGATCGCTGAAGGCTCACTTCCATGACTGTGTGGGAGGAAGTGTGATACTTTGCATTAATTTCTCCTTGCAGCCACTCAGAACAGGAGCTGCAGGGATGTGAGGACTTTAAGAATTCAGAGTTCCTGCTCAGTGTTCATCTGCAGTGCTTCCCTGCTGCCACAGGTCCAGAGAGAGCTCAGTGACACTGCAGTGCCCCAGCAGTGCTCTGGGGTAAACAGCACACTCACACAAAAGGGCCCAGAGCAAAGCCACGGCTTTTCTCAGAGCAGGATGCTACGAGCTTGCTCCTCACTGCTGCTGGCTGAGAGAACTCTGTGCTGCCCCTGCCTCTGCTCCTCAGGGCTGCTCAAAGGAACTGCTGAACGTGCAAAACACAAACGAGTTCTGCAGCATTAAAGGAGCAGCTCTCACCCAGCCAGGTGTGGGCAGGGCCGGGCTCTCCTGGGGAAGAAGGGGTTCTTTGCAGGGGAAGCCACAACTTTTGACCAATTTACAAACTCGCCCAGATGGGAAAATCAGGTCATACATAAACCAGAGACGAGTGGAGAAGGAGATAAGCCACTTCTCAAGGACAAAAGCAACACTTTTCAAGGACTGTGGGTTTTGCTCCCCAGTGCTCTAAGTGTACATGAAACTGGTTACGAGGCAGATTGCTGGGGATGAAACGGGGGGAGCCCAAACTGAATCCTTTCTGAGGAAACAGTTACAGTAAAGAGGACCACTGAACTGATAGATTTTATATCACATATAAAGCTCACAGATTCTTCATGTGAGTTCCCAACAGGCTAAAGGAAGAGAAGAGCCATTCTGGGCTGTTAAAATTAAATACAGGTGAGAAATACTTAACTCCTCCTGGGGAGCACAGACATGAGACACATCCTTTCTGTCCCATCCCTCACCAGGAATGATGAGCTGCCTGGAGTCTGGCTCCCCTTGGAAGCATCTACCTCGCAGTACAGCAGGACAGGGCTCATCACTCCCATTTCTTCACACAATTCCAAAAAAACCCCAGAAGTGCCATTTCAGCCTTCCATGTTTAAGCAGTCAAGTTTAACAGGACTCAGCTGAACCTGCTGCAGTACTGCTTTCACAGCACAACAGGCTCCTCCACCAGTCTCTTCTGACAGTGTTAGCTATAAGAAAAAAAGATCAGATTGATTTTAAATTAAAACTGTTTTGCCCAAGTTGAGAGCCCTCAACATAGACCACACATTCAGATTATGTTGGAAATCATGGAAAACACCAAATTTGAAAGAAATCCTGAAGTAAAAAACCCAAATGCCTGTAAGAATAACAGGAAGAAGACATGGAATAGAGGTAAGAAAATGTGACAGTGCTGTAACTTGACTGAAAAATGGAATTAATTACCATTTACTTAAAAAATTAATTTCAAATGCTACTCACTCACTCCTTGTATAGAAAGAAAAACACTTGGGAGCCTTTCCTCCACTTCCCCCTCCAGGGAGGTCATTCAAAGCTGGGGAAGCCACCCAACCCTCAGTATGTGTTTCCTCATTCCCCCAGTGAGTGCTTCCCCTTCTGAGAGAACACACTGAGCTCCCAGGCTCCCCTGTGCCCTCACACTGCCTGGGTCAGGCTGTGGCCACTTCCCTGGGTGCCCCAACAGGCCAACACTGACACAGGGGGACACTCTGCCCACACAGACTGTCCACACGCCCCAGGCCGTTTTGGAACTCCTCATGTTTGCAAGGTAGAGTGTGACCTTAGGGAAATTGCAGCATACAGACAGTGCCATTTCTAAGCTGACTATTCCCAAAGACACAGCAGAGAACTGACTCCAGACTGTCAGCAGATTTGTACAGTACAATTCTGGTCCATATTCTGACAATTGCTATAAATACGCTCCAGTCTCTTGCTTTTTTGCCAGCCTCATTTTGCATTCCTGAAAGAAAGCTTAAGTGAGTAAAAAAATTATTAAGATAAATCTGACAACTTCTCAGAAGAAAGGGCAGGTAGTTTGGCCATTTCACCTGCAGGACTTTGTGTCAAATAGTTTATTAAGGAGTTCAACAGACTGCTAAGTGACAGCAGCATCAGCAACCATTCCAGACCCCACAGGGACAGGAACCCAGGCCCTGTGTGGTCTCCAAAACCCAGAGGACCCAAAGCAGCCTGTACGGTTTGATCCTTGGGCAGAGGCTGGGGAGCCAAGGACAGAAGGTCCATCTGTGCAGGGAGGGCCCAGAGCCAGGTAGATCCATCTGTGATCTCCTTGAACGCTGAGGTGGGTCTGGGGGGGAGAGCTGTGGGACAAGGACAGTTACACTTCAGAGAACCCCTGCAAAGCACCAAAACCCTCTTGCTGCCAGCTGAGGGAGCAGCAGACACCTGTCAGTGCAGGGTGTGCCCTCCTGGGCAGTGCCAGCGGAACCTGTGGGGCAGAGACAGAGGGCTCAGTTACAACACTCTGCTCTCCTGGGGCAGGAGGGCAATGCAGCTCAACAGGGGTTTTCTGGAAAGCTGAATTAATTGTCCTTAAGCGTTTATCAATTAGTATTTATCCATTAGCATTTCCAGAGCTTTTCCCAGAATGCTTCTAAGCATAGAAATTGTTCCTAGGGATGCTTTCCAGGCAGGGCCTAAAAATGCCACTGCAAGACAAAGGAAGACCTCGTATTTTAATTGCAAAGGCTGGAGGGAACTGCTGTGAAGCTGATGGCACCTGAGCTGTGCATGACTGTCAGGTGGGTGCAAGGGCTGGGCAGATAAAGCAGCAGCAAATTGGATCTGAAGTTGTTATTCCACTGCTTGGAACCTCTGGGAAAAAAAAAAACCACCAAAAAAGTGTCTTTTTTTCTTTCTCTGAATACCCTCCTGAATATTTTATTCACCTTTAGTTTCAGGTGTGTAGCTGAAAACTCATGCCTTTCTGTTGCCCCTAGCAAGTCTGGGATCTAAGACCTGCTATGGACAGAAAAAACAGGTTTTTAGTTAAAAATTATTTCATTTAAAAGTGACAGGTACCTGACAATAAGCATTGCAGGTACATGCTGGAGAGAATGCTTTCAGCTAAGAGAGAGAGAACTGGGGGGTAGTGTGATAATAAATAAATTATTTAATCAATAAAAAATAAAGTCACAGCGTCTCCCCTGACACACCCACTCACACCTGCTAAATCTTAGGGCCTCCCCGGACGGCTGAGCTGCTTCTTACTGTTTCCTGGGATGTTCCAGCTGTCTTGGAGGTGTGTCCCAGCCACCTCAGAGGCATCAGCCCCATCAGCTCCTCTGCCAGCAGTGCCAGACCTGCCTGAGAACAGAGGAGGGTGTTAATTAGTGCCATTAACTAATGACAGTGCACACTCTGGCTGGATGCAATTTCCTGCCGTGCCAAGTACGCTCCTGCTGTTCCCCCCAGCAGGTGTTTCACCAAACCCTCCTCACCTACCAGAACAAAACCAGACCCAGCCTCCTGTCCCTGCTCAGGCAGAGCCATCCTTGAACATTCCTTCTTCCCCACCCACCAACAATTCCCAGCTTCTGTCAAGGAGCTACGAGCTTTTGGGAAGAGCTCCCCAGACCCAGCTTGGCACGGTGCTTTAAAGGAAAAAGGTTTAGTTACCTCAGGAAAGCCTTTCAGTCAATAAAATAACAACTGGAACTGCTGGTTTAAAGAAAAAAGAATAAAATCCACATTTTAACAAGCTACAGGTACAAAGCAGTCAACACACAAAACTCCAACCAGTCACAACAGTAAAGGACAGTTTTTCTTTTTTCCTTTTTTTTTTTTTCTTGTTTTCTTTAAGGGGCAGGGGCATGGAAAGATACAGCACACTAATGAAACAAAATGCAAAAAATACAAAAAAATAGAAAATAGAAAAAATGTATTTACAAGTGATACATTACTATGATCAGAAAGCACAAAGACAATTGCTGCTATAATACATGCACTGGGTCAAGAAGGAACTACTAAAAACCTGCAAGGGAGCTGTTTGTAAAAAAAAGGAAATTAAAAAAAGGAGGGGGAAAAAAAAAAGAAAAAAAGACACCCCCACCTCCTCCCCCCTCAGACACACAGGGTTGGGTTTGAACTTTTTTCTTCCCTAGTTTGCTACATTG
Organism: Myiozetetes cayanensis; assembly: GCF_022539395.1. NCBI lineage: Eukaryota > Metazoa > Chordata > Aves > Passeriformes > Tyrannidae > Myiozetetes > Myiozetetes cayanensis. The sequence continues at coordinate 4,136,754 of NW_026087423.1, forward strand.
ATCAAACCAAATATCCCCTAAAGTCCATGGTACAACCAGTACAAATACTACACTTGGTTTTAAACTGCAGGTTCAGTTGTAGGAGGGGGAAAAAAACAGCAGCTCATTGTAGATCCATATACATAAAGCCAGAGTAACTGTGCTACATGCTAAAAATTACAGCAAGCCCCTGTCTGCTACACAGCATGATCTTAGCAGGTTTTCCTTTTTATTTATTCATATATATATCTATATGTGTGTATATATATATGTATAAAAATCGTGCCCTTTTTCACTGCAACATGACATCTGGGTGGAAATGTAACTTGTTACAACAAATTTTTATATGTATACTGCAAGAAGTCACTCAATGTCTGTGGATTTAATAAGTAACCTCACACCACAGGAAATATTTAATAAATCAAAAAAACCCAATATTGTGACAGAAGACCTTCTGTCTCAGTTCTTTTCAAAACCGAAGTCCCGCAGGAGACTGGTCCCAATGTCCACGGGGTTCTCTGAAGAAGCTTCAGTTTCTTAACCGTTTTTGCGTTTAGTGTTCACAAGTTTTTGAACGACTTCAAGCCGTTTTCAGTTTCGAGTCTGTCTCTTCCCCTCTCACCAAGGTAATAGTCTGGTACTAATCCATCCGAGTGAGGAAAAGAGGAAAGTGGCTGCAGTTGCACCAAGGGTCCCCAATTCCACATCTGCAGGAGATCCGGAGTCAGGCGCAGCTCCGAGATCTTCGCTTTTGTTCCTTTCCCTCCCTTAATACAAAGTCCTTTCAAACGAGTCCTGTCATTGGTACCTTCCCAAGTACCAGCCAGTCCAGCTTTAGGAGACGACAAAGCCACAAGTTAAAGTGAAAAGGACCAAGGCAGAAGTTCAGGTCACTTCCTGTCCGTTCCATCATACTTCCAGGAAACGGGAGCTGCTGGACTTGGAGTGGAAAGGCTCAGACCACATGCGGCGTAGATCGCCCTGGGCAGGGAAACAGCACAAGGACCATGCCCTCAGAAACTCTGAACTCTGCTTAGAATCACATTTTAAAATGCACACAGGATTGCAAGCATGTCTTAGAGCAAACCTATTCTGCACCCGTTTTGCAAATTACAACAAAGACAGTAAAAATAAATCCTCTCCCTGTCAGGCCAGAACAACTTATTTTGGCAGCAGATCTACCCAGAAGGGGTTTCTGATGGGAAGGAAATATTTATGCAGGTGGAATATCCTGTCCTTTCTTACGTTCTGCTCTGCAGAGTGCCAGATGTGTGTTTCAATAGGAATGGTACACTCAAATTTCTGTTCAGAGCAGGTGACAGGGAACAGGCAAACAAGGCTGTGCCTCCCTGATCGCTGCTCAGCCTTTGTCCATGTGGTATTTCATGACCAGCTGGACAAGGACAAATTCACTTATTTAATTAAAACAGCATTTAATATTCATAATTTAGTTAGTTTGTAATTACTGATACTTTATGTACATAAATTATCTTCTATTTCAGGAACTCCTGTCTCAGTCAGAAATGATGAGCAGTGGTCTCAGCTCTGGGCCAGAGCACTCAGGGACACTCATCCTCCTCCTGAGCGCTGCTGCCACTGCAAGGACACTGCCCCTGCTGCCAGCTGGCCCGGGGTTCCTGCTGCCCACGTGCCATCCCCCCTTACCTTTAAATAGGCCATGGTGAGGAGCGGCAATAAAGTGAACGGTACCAAATAGAGCAGGGCAGGCTGGGCTGCCCGGTGAATACGAGAAGCTACTGTTGCAGTCAATAGACCTGCAAGAGAAAAAAGGGACTATAAATATCTCTGGGTTGCACGTGGATGTTCTCAGCGCTTCATCCACCAGAGCTTCCTTCCCCACCATTTTAAACAGGTGGGGAAAAGTCACTTCTCTCTGCTTTGCTCTTCCTGAACGCAACTGAAACAAACCAAGCAGTGAAAAATTATTCTGTTTGAGTATCAGGCTGCGTGGGGCCACTGGCTCTGGTTTTGACTCTCAAGACTAAGCTAAGAATAACTCAAACCAAATGCAGCAGAAGGTGAAGGGGGAAGCTGATTGCACCACACCGAAGTGCTGCTGCAGGGCTGGCACCTCTGGAGACCGTCAGTGTGAGCAGGGGGGCTCTGAGGAGGGGCTGCACACACCGGGAATGACATTCCTGGACACCCGCCCAAAGGGAACACTGCGGGAACGATGGGTGAGGAAATGAATCTTTCCTTTTCATCCTCAGAAGGGCTGCAGGAGGTCAGGATATGCACACACATGTCCTGACATGAGGGAAAAGCCTATTTTATGTTAGAGAGCAGAGGAGTGGCTGCAGCAAATTATAACCAGCATTCCACTTGTGACTACTGATGATTTTCTGTATGTATTACAATGTATAAAATCTAACTAAGAGATCATTAACAGCAGAATACAAAAATTATTTAGATGAATTACCTAGATGTAGTATGTACTTTTGCACAGCATAATTAATCTGGAAACTCCCATATTTTTCCCATAACCCAGGTATGAGCTACGACACTATCTAGTGAAGCAAAGAGTAAGTGCTAACAAAAACACACTGATAATCTGTTTCATCCTCCACATAAAATACAACAACAACAAAAAAATCTTAAATGGAAGATTGTAGAAGGGTTTTTCTCTCTAGACCATGCCAATAAACCAAACAGAGGAGGATTAAAAAAGAACATAACTAAGCATCCTCTTAAAGCCTCTTTACACTTGCTTTCATCTTCTTTTAACCCTCCTACAATAATCCCACATCTGCCCACTGGGCAGCTCTCCACATTACACTAATTACTCACCTACAAAATAGCCAATAAGTGTGCAGTGAAAGTAAGAGACCTTCTGCATCCGCCCAGAGATGTTCCCTGGTCCTGGGGCACCGCAGGAGTCACTGTTGGCTTGTTTTTTGTAGTTGTCGTAACGCAGGACAAAGCAGAGCAGGAGCCCTGGCATCACAATATCTCCAATCCCCAGCATGGAGAAGTGGCTGCCTGTGGAACTGGAGAGCAACTGGAATTGGGTTCATGCCCAAAACACAAAGTGACAAGCTCTAGACTCCACTTTGGTTCTGAGCTTTGTTTGGCACATCCTCCCTTTCCCTGGCAAACTTGGATGTAGCAGGAGCTAAATGCTGCCTACTGGTTTTCCAAAGTGATTTCTCCACCACCTCAGCTCAGCTTTACACAAACCCATTTTGGCAGGGCTGACATGTTACTCCAAACCAGTTTCCTTCTCCCAGCAGTGTTTAAGCTGCTTTTGCCCTTAACTCACTCAGTGAAACAGATCCATCAGTGCAGTATTTCAGTCCTCTCTCTTCTTGGCGCTGATGGGGGGACCAGCTGGCCCTTTTATCAGACTGATTAACACTGACAGACACTGCACCTCCGTGCCTGTGCACACAGATCTAACAGGGCAGTACACCCACTTTTGACTTCTCAGACCTTTGGCCTCATTCAGACAAAACAGAAAACTACAGTCTCGCCAGACTCCCAGAAAAGAGCCAGTTGGGAGGTAGGTTAAGAGCTAAAATCGTCCATTATCTTAAATCCAAGGTATTTTTCAAGAAAATGAAGGCAAATTGAGTTATCACAAGGCTGACAGAGTGAACAGTTTTGTTTTTATCATTGCAGACAATTAACTTCTCATCTCTGTAATTTCAGCATCCCCACATCTAAAGAAACAGGGGTAAATACACCGACACAACCCACTGCCTGCTGCTGCTGCACTGAGCTGCCCCATCAGGCCTGCACGTGTCTGGTTCCAGACCTGAGCCAGCAAGGAATGCCTGGAGTAGGGAGGTGTGGAACCATCTCCCCCCAGCACAGCCCTTGTTTAGAGCAGTTTCTCATCCTTCCCAATTGCCCCCAGTTATTCAGGGAACAAAGATGATCATTTCCAACAGAATTAATTCTACTAAGGACAGGGAAGGAAAAGGTTTCTCATACAGTATAGTAAAAGACCCACTGATTTTACCTTGGGAATACAAGTTTACCAGGCAGCGACAGACGGGGAACATCCCTGCCCACATTTGGTCCCAGGTGAAGTTTCCGGGATAACACGTCCAGGGGATTATCAGCTGGTTGTGTGGCCACTTTCACCATAACATTGCTGTTAAAGATGTAGGCAGAAAAAAAGACCTGTGGAACAAGGAAATCAGAAATTACAAACTGCAATTCCACAGCAACTCAAAGCTGCATCTATTTTTGCTTTGCTTATTCAAGAAAAGAAAGGATAATATCCAAATTTTCCATGCACGTATGTTATATATGATAAAAGGTAAAAGCATTTCAAAAATTCAGACAGAGCTTTTTACACTATTAATCCTCAAGGATAACTGGAATGTCTGATATCAAGGCATTGATTAGTATCTTGAGATCCTTTGCAAAGGATCCGTCTGGACTACAAGCAGGTGGTGCCGGATGACTGAGGTAGGGAACAGGATGCTGAAAACAGGAGAAGGTTGAGGAGCAGAGAAGAGGGGAGCACAGTGCTCACTCACAAACGGGATGAGGCAACCCTGGGCTCTAAGAGGCTCTTACACTACAGCCCATCCTGCTGGAAAGTGCCAGAGCTGTCAGCGGGCACTGCCCTGGATCAGCGCTCGGTGTTATGCAAAGGTGAAACAAAACCCTTTTGCTGTTACAAAGTACATTCTGTCATGTTTCTTGTTGAAGTGTGCTAAGATTCTATGCCAACCTTCCTGGCTACAAATCCATTTGCATTCTTGTTTTGCAGATTTCTCTGCTAATCAGAAGCTGGCACGTTTGTCCTGTGTACGGCTTTGTGTGGACTTGGAAACGCTTGTTCTGATCTTCAGCCAGCTTCCAAAATTCCAGGTCCAATTCCTTTTTTTAAATAATACGCAAAAGTTGAAATACTCTCATCATATTTCTGCTTTTGTCAGCTAATTAGCAAGGAAATGATTCTGTCTCCTGCTGTAGAATTCAACATCTCGGAATGGAGCAATGAAGCCGATGATCTGGCTCTGCCAGATTTCATCAACTTCATACCAGCACAACTGATGTAAAACTGGCCCAAGGCCGATTACAAATCCAAAGGATAAAAACAGTTTTAGTGAAACCAAACCAAACACTTACCCAAAAGACATCATAAATTAGTAACCCAGAGAGCAGCAAGCAGGAAACCTTCAGGCTCGGCAGCCGAACAAAGGCTATCATTGCAACACACAGGCCCATAGCCAGAGCTACAAAATGCAAGACATCATTAGTTCATTAAAAACAGCAAAACAAACAAAAAAAACACCAACCCCAAGCCAGTATCTCCCCCCACAAAACCCCGAGGAAGCCTCTGTTTGCACCTGTGCAGCTCTGCATGCACTAGATGACTGTCCACTATTTCCAGACGGTGAAATTCTTGTTACCAAGGTTAAGAAAAGTCAAAATACATTCAGTAGCCAACTGCAAACGTGTCCCCATGGAAGCAGAGATCCCTCTGCAGGCACAGCCAGCCATTCCACTCGACTTCCACCACCCACCACAAAGAAATGTTCCATGTCCTGTGTCCAGAGCCTCCATCTCCCTCTACAACCCTGACTACCCACTTGAAAACAGAAGCAACAAAACAACTTTGAATTCTTTTTGCCCTGAAAATAAACCTCTACTTTTACACTATTAGGAGGTTTTCTAGTAAATACCCCAAATAAATAAAATCCTTGACTCTTAATTCAGAAATAGCACAATGACATGACATGTTAGAACTTGGTCTGACAAAAACCCCTCAAACCAACCTTCTGCTTGGGCAAGATTGTGCAAGAACACCAGGAAACATCACCATTTAGATATCCAGGGATTTCCCGAGAACCTGTGTGAAAGCCTAGCTACTAATAGGGGAAAAAATATGGGTCTTTTCCTAACCCCTCTCCCAAGGGTGAGTTTGCAGCCAGATCAATGAGCTGAACGACACGGGGCAGCTCAGATGTTCGTTTTGTTCCAAGGCGAATTTTGTCAGGGTAGAAAGGCAAGATGTTAAACTAAACCAAAAATCCCAGTCTTGACTTTTGTGTCATTTCCTGCTTCTTAAAGCCCAGCCTCAGCTACCAGAGATACTCCACTGACATCTGAATACATTTCAGCTGATTACAAGTAAATCCCTACAGAGATACTTACAATGAAAAAAAAAGAAACAAACCACAAACCCCTTAAAAATCAGCTTTCATCTGTGATATCAGTCTATTTACAAGGAATAATGGAGCCCTGTTGGGACCAGATTACACTCAATCATGCAGATATTTGTCAACTAAAATGTCTTTGTCTAACACGACACAGAATTTGTAAGAAGTTACAATCTTATTTTGGCCAAGTGGAACTGCAGGGAAAGCCAATCCATGACATACCTGCCCACCAGTGGGACAGCTGGACTTGGCCAAAATGTAAGGGTTGACCTTCGGATTCTCACACTGTAATTATGGGCTCACGCTTGCATTTCACCTGAGAGCTGGGGAGTCCTTCCATGAAAACCACTATGGAAACACATCCATATGGATTCAAGGGAAAAAGGTGCCCTGCAGTGCCAGGGGCTGCATCCCAGCACCTCTGCCAAACCCGCCTGATCCGAGAGCTGCCACAACACCCACTGTCACAGCTGCCAGTCTGAACGGGGGAGTGGGATTACTCACATAAAAACATACCCTAAATCATACTGCACAACTGAAACCAGCTACAAAATGTAAGCAGGTTACTGAGGTTTAAAGAATTTGACACAGCAAAGCAGCAAGAAGAACAACTGCATTCAGTAACTCAATATAGCCCTCAGTTACAGACTTCCTCTGGTAGAAGAGCAAATACAAGGGTACAGTCTGTCTTAAATCAAAGAGGTTTCTCTAAAGCCAATGTTAATAATAGCTCAAGCAAGCCTGTATTTAGGAGAGGATTTCCAGGTTATAATTAACCAGAAGTTGAAATATTTTAACCAGTGAGAAGTTTTATCTATTGTTCACACACTCCATTTCTCTGCCACTGAAATGAACACAAGCACAAGGCACTTTCATCAGACTATGCAAATACTGGGTAGAAAAGGAGAAGGAAAAAAATCCTTCAGCTGACAGTGAAATACACATTGTAATAATTACAGAGTTTTGCAACTGCTTTAGGAAATACTGGTAAATCTAAAGAACAAGGGAAGCAAGAATGCCTGGGAGCAAGTGCGAGGAATATGGGCCAAAGAGCAGCCAAACCACCAACGGGCTTTGCTAAATGGAGGCCAGCTCCCTTTGCCAATGGAAGAGCCCAGAAATCAGGGGAGAAACAAATCCCTGTCCAAGCTGGTACTGACAAAAAAAAAAGGCAGATCTTCACTGAAATATACTCCAAATCATTAAAAAAAAAAAATAGAGACAAAGAGGAGAGAAAAGAGAGAGAGGCAGAGTGGCCAGACAAAGAACAGCTCTGGTTTGGAAGTGCTGGGCATTGGCTTAACAAAGCTGAGTAAGAAAGAACTAACTGGAAGAGTTAACGTTCAATTAACAGAACTAATTAAATCCAGAGTCCCTGCAAGCACATTCCTTATGGAACAGGGATATTCTGAGGATTAAGAATATTCTTGCCTATGTGATTAGACTCTGGCAGCTCCCCTGCCCCCTGCACCCAGAGCAATGACAGCCCCAGATGCTGCTGGTGTGGGGTCTGGTTTACAAAGCACAGCGTGAGCTGGGGAGGATTTAAGTTCCCCCACAGGCCACAGTGACCTTTGAAAGACACAGGTACTGAGGTTCTGATCTGACCAAAGTGTATCTTAAAGGGAGGGAATAAGAGCACAGGCTGTGGATCTGCCACAGCAGCTCCCGGGGTATCTGTGCCTGTGCAGTTCACTCTGTAACTACAGATGTTCCATCCAGCTACAGCATTCCCACTGTACCTCTCCACCTCTGTCCACTGCTTAGGAAAGCCTTTACCAGGCTTTACCAGGGGACAGTGACCATCCTTGGGGATTCTGTCATCAAACAATCTGCTCTGAGAAATGAGCATTTCAAGACCTATAAATGTGCACCATCACGTGCCAGAGCAGCCCCAGAGACAACATCTGCTCCCTCTACCCTGTGACACGCCCCTGTCCCCAGAAGCCATCCAACCAAGGGCTGTGCCGGCGGGGGCCTCAGCTCTCGAGCAGCAGAGCTCTCTCACACAGGGAGAACCAACTGCACAGCCACAGGGGCAGAGCTCAGGAGGAACACCCGCCCCGCTCCTCCCGGGCACGGTCACACCTGGTCTGTTCTCTGCCAAACAGAGGATCCTGCCGGGCCCTGCACAGCCAGCAGCTGCAGGCACTGCCTCAGGGACAGGAGTGCTGCACTGGGTACTGTGCTGACAGGAGACACGAGTCACTGGGGTCTGCTCTACTGTCACAGCAGAGCAGAGGGAAGGGCAGAGGTGACGGGATCCCACAGGCCAGGGAGTAAAGCTGCTGAGTCTGTTTCCCTGACAAAGGCCAATAAATGCTGTTCCCTGTTCAATGTCACTGGCAAACACTGATTTAATTGGATTTGAACAAATGACAGGAGGATCACCTATATAGTTCAAGCTGCCTTCATATAAATTACATAAAATACTTCAAAGCGAGACAGCAGCAACACAATTCAGTAAATCATAATCAACCTCCAAGAGAAATAAAAGCCAGGAACAACTGCACCAGCAGCTCAGAGCTCTGCAGACGAATTACCTCAAACCCCACGATGTCAGACTGAAGCACTCACAAAAATAACTATTTTTAACTAAATGCTTCTGCTGATATCTCAGTGTAGACAACTCTTCAGACTCTGCCAAAATCCACACTTGACATTCCATTTGGCTTTGCAGCTACTGCAGATCAAAAGTCACCCTTGATTTCATGGTGGGCCACTCTGCTTATCACAAAACAAACTCGGTCTGCATTTTTTTCATTTAGTATCTGGTACTTTAAAAGGTATTTCCCTTCCATACAACAGGTAGGGCTTTTAAAGCAGCAAAAAGTATGAATGAAGCACAGTGCCTTGGTACAAAAGAAACAATGAAGGTGCAACGAGAGGCTCCTGTGCTAAGGACTTGCCTCTGCTGCTGCCTCGTTCAGGAGGAGCTGGAAGCCGATGGGATGAATGTTTTCTATTGTAGTGAACAATTGCAAGGGCAGGTGATGTTGTTCTGGCAATTTCCTTCAAGCAATCACAACCTCAGGGTGCCACTGCAGGATGTCCTAAGCCAGTTCAGCTGCCTGACCCTGCTGAGCAGCAGAGGTGCTGCTCCTGCTCCCCCTCGGCCATCAAACCCACGCCGTGCCCTCAGATCCCATCGTGCTGCCAAATTTCCCTTTTGCCAGATTTAGCACATACCTGCCTGCACAACAATCCAATTCATGTCACTGCAGCAGCACAAAACCAGCCTGGCAGGACCCGAGCACGCTGCCATTGTGGGGAGCTCCATCAGCTCCCCACGTGAGTGAGTGAGTGCCAGAGCCAGCACAAGGATTTGGAAGGCAGGAGGGGAGGAGGAAAGCTCCTTTTCGGAACAGTAAGCTGGGAATTCAGTTCAACCAGCATGAAAAACCCCACTAACTCACACCTCCAAGCCAACTGGCCGCCTGCCAGCTGCACCATCTCACCACCCATGGCAAGCAGCACAAAGATCAAAGACAGGCAGCCCCTGTGAGCTGCCTCACAACAAATTATTTGATCATCTCAACCAATAAACAACAAGATGCACAGCAAAAATGAACCAGATTGCAAAGATTAAGCCATGAATCACAAACAACCACTGTCTCCACACATCTCTAACTCAGTCTGGCTATTCACCCCACACCACACAGGGGTGGAATATCTTTCCTGAGTGTTCTGGCACTTCCGTGGAAGCTTTCACAAACCAGAAAAACAGGTGTCCCAAACACTCCCCTGGCATGTTCCTGGCTGTTTCCAGGGACTCTGCTCCACAACTCAGCAAGCCATTAATATCAGCAAATTTCACCCATCATCACCAGGTGACTGATGTGTGAGAACAGGCACAAACCAGCAGTAAAACCCCTTAATTCCCATACTCACCATCCATAAGGAGCCAGTGGCCAGTCAGGACCCAGATAAGGACAAGCATCACAGACAGAGAAAACGAGAGCAACTCAGCAGCAGTGAAACGCCCACAGCAGCCAAAGGAAATCCTGGGAACAACACAAACATCAGCCACAGGACTTTGTGTTTCCATTTAAAGAGCAGAAAATGGACACTTGGAACAAGGCTCAACTGCTGATGAAAGATGCCAAGAACAACTGAAGGGAAGTTCCTCTGTCACAAGTAGGTACCAAAACAGCAACAAAATAAGAGCTTTCCTCACATTCAAATAGTGTGTATAAAGCATGAGCTGCAGAGATGGAAAAAGCCCTGTAAATCTTGGCACCTCTCTTGAAATTGTTGCCATGCTATTTTCCTAGCACCACCTAAGATAGTGCTTTTAGCAACATGAACTCCAGTCACAAGGTTAAAAAATAAAATGAGTTTCAAAACAACTGTAATTTTCACTGATGTAACTACAGTCCCCAGAAGAGGCAGCATTAAAATCCAGAGTCCAGTGTTAACAAACATTAAAATCCAATACCCAAATCCCAAACTCTGAAATCTCGGCCAAAATAAGCCAAACTTACTAAAAGCCACTGTTGGGAAATCGAGTCCCCTGCAATGGTGTCACACTTCCCAGGCTGGCAAGGGCCAGTGACTTGCAGAAAACTGTGCTTCCTACTTTCAAAGTGGAAGCACAGAGTTGGCACAGAAAACAGGCTCAAACTGCAGCCCTGAAGTTAATGCTCATTAGAGAATTCTCTTTAAAAGTAAGAAACACAACACACAAGAAGAGGAGCAAAGGATTGCTCAGGTCCTTACTTGTTCTGAGGTGAGCAAGGCCGTGTTAAGTACTGGCACATCGGGAGCAGAAGGAAAGCAAAAGCTATTGTTGCAAGGACTACAAAAAGAAGAAAAGGTAATGTTAGGACATCCAGATCTGATTTCTACAGTACACAAACAGGCTGCTCCAAGTGGAAAAAGCTCTTGCAACAATGTCCAATTATCATATGCTCAGTGTTATTACAGCAAGAGCAGCTCAAGGCTCCGAGGTTTTCTGCAGAGCTGTGGCTTTCAGACTTCAATGAAATGAAAGCTCTCAAAGGAATTCAATGCCCCATTCCCAAACCTTAAAAAAAGCCTTAAATCTATTCATGGTCGTGTCAGCAAGAAAAACAGTTTTCACATATTCTGAAGATTGGAAAAAAACCTTACTACAAACTGGTTGCGAGATTCTTTGAAAATTCTTCAACATACAACGCAGACTAACTGCATAATAAAGGATTTTTCCCCATTTTTTAACTCAGTAATTTTTTCCCCCCATCTCACTCAAACCTTTTTATTCATTAGTGAACACGGTACAAATTCAAATAAGTTATAGCCTGGCAACTTCACTTTCTTAAAACACAAAGTGCTTTAAGTTTTTGAAACCAGGACGATAAAAATACATAAATATCCAAACAGACTATTTCCATAAACATTTTCTTTTTCAGGCAGCATATTCATCCCACCCACACATTTGTAAAAGCGTTTAGTAACTGCTGGTATTTATAATAATTTTTCCTTCCATTTTTTTTTTTTAAAAGGCTGTTTCAAAGGCTGGAGCTCGAGGGCGTGGAGACACAGACATGTCAGCAGCACATCCCAAACTGCTGCAGCAAGAACACACGGACACGAAAATGGAAGGCACTTGAAACCTTCTGCATCCTGCAAATCAGATCTTTGTGCTGTCCTCTACTTATTCCTTTAAATTTGGGATGGTTGCTGCTGGTTTTTAAAGGGGATTTTTTTTTTCTCTTCTCAGTGAAGATGAGGAGGAGTCAAACACTCTTTTTAGAGCGCAGTTTCAGCCAACTGGAGAAAAGGAACTGGTTTGGTCAAACCACATCTTTCCTTTCGAGTGGGAGGAAGATTGAAAACAAAACAAAACAAAAAAAGGAGAGATCAAATAATCTAAAAAGGAAATTTAAGAAGTGTCCGCATGCAAACAGCACCAGGAAAACTCACAGTCCTGTCAGTGTTTCTGAGAGGGGCCAAAAAGCAGAATGAGTAGGGAGAGAATGAAGAGCGTGGCAGCTCTGCACACGCTGACACAGCACAACCTGAGCTGCAGGGGACAGAGGGACCAAAGTCCCACAGCCCCACGTTCCCAACTCCAGCAGGGTCCCCACCCTGCTGAGCAGGCTCTAAGGGCACTTTGCATTCCAGAGGTTCAGGGTTTAATGACACTCTGATGCAAGCCCAGGGAAAAGCACAGAAGTACCATAAAACCAGGTTCAAGAACAGTTACCCTGGAGCACTGATCCCCAATCCTCTGAACCTGCAACAAGCCCCAGCTGATCCTCCATGACACACAGATGTTACAAATGAAGTTACAAATGTCAAGGTCATTCTGGAAATAAATGGACCAAGAACCCTGACAAAATTTATCTTTTGGCATATAATATTGTGTGTTTGTGTGTAAATTCCCCTAATATCTAGCACGTGGTAGAATTTACCCGAAGTGGTTTTTTTAATAGGGAAGAAGATGTGTGTCACAGGTCAAAGTTACAAGAGCAGAATTCAACAGGCCTCTGCAGGGGTAGGATTAGTCTCCAGACTAGAGATTCAGATTTCACCCATTAACATCAGCCCTGTTTTGGAGGCTGGAGAGGATGAACATGTCAGGAGTTAAATCATAAGGAAAGCCTGCAATGAGAATATGTGACGTGGGAGAGGATGAAAGGTATTTAGGGGTTTAAAAAGCTTCATGGGCTCAGTATGTGGCCTGAGTACCATTTTTAGGAGCTGCTGCACATCTGGAGCATAGGAAGAACCTTGCTACTGTCAATAGTAGCTGGTCTCTTGAAAAACTGCAAAAAGATCAAAAGGCCAAAATTTTCCAGAAAGAGAAGCCCTGGTATTTATTTAAATGACAAAATGTAACCAGTAAACAGGAGTGGAGGATTTGCAATTTTTTTGCAGATAGCAGTTTCAATTTTGGTCTAAATTCCAGCAGTGCAAAAGACTAACACTCAAATGGTCGTGAGAGCACAAGTACTCTTGAAACAGAAAAACTGCATGAAAGTAAAATTAAACTAGGAAAAGAAATCTCTGGGCAGGATCCCCAGAGTTATTTCCCATAAAGTCCGTGAATTATGAAATACCACATACAGTTCTGAGCACCAATTTATAAACAAGTGAACTTCATGCAAAATAATACATCTGGCATCTTTAAAGCTCTGGCAATTTATAGTTCAGTAGGTTTAGCAAATCTCTAAGTGGAAAATACTTCTCAAATAATACTTGTCACTTTATTTATAGCTACAGAGACACAAAAACCCAACTGTGAAATCTGATGATCCTTTTTGTAATGTACTGTGGCAAGTATTATAATTCTTATCAACACAATTTAATGATATCAATACTTTCAGTTCTATTCCAATTCTTAGAGAGAAAAAAACCCCTTAATCACCTGCTGTGCATATTGTAAAGACAACTTGAACTGAGTCAAAGAAGAAGAACATAACTAGGAGAGACACGGAGGCTCCGATGGGCAGGAACAGCGCCTGGGTGGAGTCGATGGTTTGAATACCTGCAGGAGAGAGAAGGGACACTTAACTCTCACACACTGGCAGCTGTCCCTCAGCAGCACAGGGGAGGGCTCTGACACACATTCCACTTCACTCGAGATCGTCCAGCTGGGTCACAACCGGCCCAGGTGTCAGTGCAGACCCATCCGGCTGGGCGGGCACAGCGAGAGCTGAAGCTGCAGGACAATGGATGGATTTCACTTGTGCCACAGCGAGAGTGAGTAACAAGTTGTGAAAGTTAACATTACTTAGGGGTTAGGATACAGCACTGACATCTTTGCTTCACTTTACACAGACACAAAGGTGTGGGGCAGAGCACAGGAGGGGTTTATTGAACCCCTCAGCAGCAGGGGAAGAGCCTGACCCGTGCTGGGCTGACCCAGCTCATGCAGAGGAGCCACAGCTCCGAACCCCACCCGGGTGAAGGTCACCAGGCACTTCATCTGCACCAGAGACTGCAGCCACCAGATAACATCAAGCCTCACAATAACAGGCAGTTTCCAAAAATCCCATTTACCTGTTTGTGAAACCCCCAGCTCAGAGCAGAGCTCTGCAATCCTTTTCTGCTCAAACCCACCATGAACTCAGGCTCATTTTAAATTGCTGGCAGCAATTTTAAACAGCGCACACATACTGAAATATTTTATTATTTCTCCCACCTCAGCCCTGCAGTGTGACCACTGGAGATGTTAGTAATGGGACAGGACATTTTTTACTGCATTCTACCATGAGTTTTTAGAATTACTAACAAAATTGAGAAGCCCAAATATCCCCACATAGTCCAACAATTATCCAGTCTCTGTAGCTGTATTTATATTTGATCCCCAGAGGGGAAAGAAGCCTTAAGCAATAACCCAATTCAAAACACAAGACACAGTTACTCTTGTGGAGCACTAAAATAACAGGTAACATCTCAAGTAGTCACTTGATAAGTGACCAGTAAAAAATAATACAATACTCAGATCTAAAAGAGATTAAAACCAGCTGAACATCACTGTGTTATCCCAAAATAATCAGACACTGCTATGCCTGTGTATGAAGGGGGTTTTAAGGATCTTAAGGATAAGCTTTTAGCTTGTCAAGCAGAATACAGAGACATAACCACACAGGAAAATATACACACATTGTTTGTGTGTGTGTTTCTATGTAAGAATGTGTCTTAAAATAACGGGTTACTTGCACAACTCAGTTACTGATGTATCTGATTATGTCAAAAACCCTCAAACTCCCATGAAACACGCTCACAACAATCTGTCTTAAATATCCAACCTTTTTCATAAAAGGAAAGCTAAACAAGAAACAGGGAAGTCCTGACACCTGCACTGCACACTCATTTATTAGTTCATGCCATGATCTATTATTCTTAAACATAAGCAGCACAGTAAATTTTAAAAATAAAAAGCAGAGGAACTCAGTCCCTTGGGATTTCTGGGTTGCTGAAGTCTGGCACAGAAAGGTACAGTACAATACAGCCAGTGCAGTGATGACAGTGTGAGGACACAGAAATCCTCATCTGTGACTTAGATCTGCTTCTCTTGCTCTGAGAAAGCACATTTATTCACATGCCCTTCAACTTCCCAAGGGAAAAACTGAACACAACAAGACCCCAGAAATGACACACTACACACCACCTTGGCATCTGGGAATGAGTGCCTGCAGCATTAAATGTCAGGGCTCTTCATTTCATTTCTGATCACTCTGACAGCTAATCCCCTTAATGTGCTTATTCCCCAGCCCCAGACTGTCTTCCCTTACTGCCCAGATGCCAAAAGCCTCAACTGTTCACTGCTGAATCACCAAGCACAGCAACCTCTTTGCTCTGTGCTGCCAACAGAAGTGTCTGACAACTATGTAAATTCCAAGAGTCTATTTTAGAAAAGGCGAAAAAAAGCAAGAGACACATACAACATATGTTATTTAATTTATAATTTTAAAGCTATATTTCCTACTTTAAACAAAACAAGCTTGGCATTCAGGGTTTCATGCACAGGGCTTTCACTTATCTCACTGTTGCCTTCTATACTTGAGGAAAATATTTCATTCTAGAGCCTGTTCTCAGAAGATGGCCATGTAAATTGTTGTAAGTCAAAATCAGGTGTGAATTTACAGCACAGCGTGTTCCACTCTAACTGTTCACTTCCACATTTTTACCTGCAGAACAGTGTACTCCAGTGGCTGAGCTGCCTGGAACCTATTTACAGCTCCCAGAGGGACAGTCCCCCTGCAGGAGCAGACATGTTAATCCCACTCTGAATAGGCAGTGCAGACACGTACTTTGTTGTCCATTATAAATGAGTTGCCCAAAGCCCTGTGAACTCTCTTCTGTAGTTTCTCCACTGATAAGGCTGAATCATCCTGAGGGGCCTGTCAGAGCACCCCACGGCCTCTCCCTGCCCTGGACTGGCCAGCCCGTCACACCCACGAGCTCCAGACAGAAAGGAATTACAGTCCCTGCTCGCTCTGGGGTGGCTTTTGAAAGCAAAGCTGTTTCCATTTCCACTGGAACGTGACAAGTTGTGCACATGCAACTCTTATGCATTATGGAAATGCTGATGTTTAAAATGAGGCTTCCACGGGCATGGATCAGACACAGAGAGCAGTGAGAGGGCACAGCGTGGTGGGAAGTGCCCAGGGATCCCCTGGATCGGGGGAATCTGCAATGCAGCAGCTGGAACACGTGGCCAGGGGGAGCAGAAGGTGCAGGACACAAGTGAGGGACGGAAGACAAGGAGCAAAGCTGACCCTTACTGTTATTGGTGCTGTTGCCATTGAAGGACCCAGTGGCACTGCTGTTGTCTTTCTCTTTGTCTTGATTCTCAAAGTCCATGTTGAGGGACCTGCAGGAGCAAAGCAAACGGAACAGAGCGGATTTAAACTCCTGTTTAGGCTCATTCCCATCCTGTCACAGCACCCTCTCCCTGAAAAAGCCCTGCAATGCTGGTTATGAGAAACAACACCAAACACCTTGGGAAATTAAAATAAATAAAATGCTTAGTTACAGATGAGGCACCAAATCCCAGGTTCTGACAGTGAGACCTTTCACCGGTGCCTGCACTGGGGAGTGTTAAATATCTTTGCTGTGCCTTGTTGTTACCTGCATTTCTGGGAAGAGCAGAACATGATGGAAGCACAGTAAACGTTTCAATTCTCTGATGAATTTGAATTCTTTCCAAGTTCTCATTTGGTTCCTTTTCATTCAAATTTAACTATTTCATTTTTAAGACAATCAATAATGGTTTCATTTATGAGACAACGATGTTGCCTCCCTCTAAATGCTGCTAAGAATGATGACCCAAACTAGCTTACAAGTAACTGTCTGCTGAATGTAAGGTCTTACTACATTGAAAAAACTTCAGCAAAGCCTGAATTTTACATACACCCAGAACAGATGCCCAGAGGAAGCTTTGAATAAATAGCACAAATTGACATAATTTAATTAATCCACAGGAGATGACAACACTCCCCTGTGTACCCAGCTCAGCTGTTATTGAGTCATCTTTTCATTCTGATATACACACTTCTAAGAAGTTCCAAAATAACACAGTATTCTACTCCTTTTGCCACAGTCCTTCACTTTGATGCAACTTGTAAATTATATTCTAACAGATCTGGCATGACTTTCTGAAACGGGGGAATTTCACTCAAGGTCTGGTTGTTTGACCAGCAATACTCTCCATCACTAAATTCTACTTATTTTTTAATAAAAATACCAGCAATCAAGTTTACCATGATAGCTTCTCATTCAGATGCATGTATGTTATCCATGATTTAGGTGCATATTTATTTATTCAAATAAGCAAGAGAGAAGCACCAGAAGCACTGGTCCCGTCTTCAGTCTGCAGCAGCATCCAAATATTTCAATGAAACTTCCAGGTCAACAGGCATTAACTCCTTTTCAAGTTTAGCTGTAACTGTGCTATGCTAAGTAAACAAATTCTATGAATTTGTCAGACAAGTAATAAATGCACCAGGATCTTCTAAACAAGGGGCAAGACAGCGGGGCTGAGCAGCTTCACTGCATAAAACAAAACCGAGGAAAAGGCTCTTCTTTGTTTCCTTTGCTTCTGTTAAGCAAGTGCTCCCCAACAGCGACAGGAGATTTAAGCAGCTTTTGGGCTCAGGCTGAGTATGAGGAAGCTTCCACCTCAGACACGCAGTACTTGAACGCAGATGATGGATCACCACCCAAAGAGTTATCAAACAGACAAGGAGGCAACGGAGAACACTAAAATTCTGACAAATTAATCTGTTGTTCTGAGCTTGTTCTTCTAAAGATCTCTCCGCTCTGCCTCTTGTTTGGAGTGCCTCCATCCCTCATTCACGCTCCCTTTTCCCCCATCATCCATTGTAGCTTCATAATTTTCCTCTCAAGCTCTAAAAATCTGGGAGGAGGCTGACAGCCCTCCAGGCCTTGCTCCAAGATTCAGGCAAACAAGATCATTCTTTTCTCAGTGCAGAGTTCTGCTCCCCTGTGAATTAGCACAGTTTAGCAGGAACTTCACACCATCATTCTCCCAGTGGCACCAGGCGACCATAATTTAAGGGATTGCTATCAGCAGAGAAAACTGGAAATAAAAACTATTAGATCTACTGCTCATAAACAACCTCAGCCCCTCTCCTTTCACTGCAATGGTGTCAGCAATTATTATTACCTAAAACATCCCTGCCTCAAAAGTAAGCATAAATTAGGAAATTACTTTCACTTAGCAACACAGCTGCTGATCCCAGCCAACTCCTGAATAATCTCCAACTGTTTTATGATTTGGCTCTTCCCTCTGCTACAAATTATCACTAACATAATAAAAAAACCTGAGAAGGGATCGCTCAAACACCCTCCAAGAAAGCCAGAAATTATATTGTAAAAAAATATTCTCCAAACTGCCGGACTGAAGAGAAACGGCAAGCTGGGAAACATTTGCTGTTTTGTTCAAGTTTCTCCTGAGCTTCCAAAGGGAATGTTGGGCCAGCACCTCCCATGGGGCACTGAACTGCTCTGCTGTTCCTCCTGTGGGTCCCCACGGCTCCAGCTGGGAGGATCTCCAGCAGTGTTTCAAGGCAGGCAGGAGTCCCTCCCGCAGGGAACCGCTCCGGAGGGTCACGCCGAGGCCAAAGGGATGAGTAAGCTGCTGGCACGTCACCGTCCTGAGAGTTCAGATTCAGCCATGGATCACTTCCACTGCAGCCAGGCCTCAGGGAGCCCCCAGGACACGTTCATGTGGAACAACGGAGGGAATGGGAAAGCAAGGATGTATCTACAGAGGTGCCTGCAGACACGACACACGGACAAATTCCTGCTCGTGAGGACACTCACTCACCACCTGACAGCCCTGGGACTGTGGGAATGCCGAGCTGGAAATCCAACCAGAAGCACTCCATGTTCATATGAATTCTAAGTTCACCCTGTGAGCCGCTTTCTATTTACAAATGCTTTGGATACCCAAAGCCTGGAGGTGGAAAGCTCCAGTTTCACCCCATTCTTTGGTTTGGTTTAAAAGCAGGCACTTGGACAGGTACATTCTGGGTTAAATCTGGCTTTACATAAGCTGAGACACCATGTCTGGGGAAGTGATAGGATAGAAGAAGATTTAGCTGTTACCTGCCTGCAAAGTAACCCCAACACTGAAGTCCCAGGGAAGCATTTGGACAAGAATAGGTGTCTGCCCTGCCCCAGGAAACACCCTGTTTCAAGCTGAGCTCACCTCTCTAAAAACCCATAACTAACACAGATCCTTGCACGCTCCAGTTTACAGCTTGCAAGGGTTTAAAGGATGAGACTTGCCCCTTTGGCAGTCAGAAATAAAAGTATGTCAAGTTCAAGGACTGAGAGGCAGTCAGAGTGTACATGGGAGAGACGTTCCAGAGGGCTGGAAGCTGAAACTGCTGACCCGGCACAAACGTTGGAAGGCAATGCTCGTTCATCCACGGTAAGGGAAGGGGAACTCAGCTCTACCAACTGCCCTTCACCCTGGGTGTGGGCTTCACCCAGGATTTATTAGACATTCTTCTGGCTATACCGAGGGTTTGGGATATTTTGGGTTGTTTTGATTTTGGACAAATGCTGCTTGTGTGAATTAGGACACTGGACCAAGGCTTTCCTTCAGTGTCCCGAAACTTCCTGCAGCAGATTAGATCCACCACGCACATGGATTTTATCCTAATGACTCACCCACCCAATTCTCTCTGATCCTATTACGGCACTTCTGTCTCAGTCACTTGCCAGCAATACCACAATAACTCTACCTGCTTCTTTCCAACTGAAAATCAGAAACCAAACCCGCTTTCTGCCACACAGAGGTTACCTAAGGAGTGCTATTTTCCTTTTGGCTTGTGACAGCTCCTTTACAGCACTCAGATCTAGATGAAGACATCACTGCTGCCATATGAGAACAAGCACCCTAAGCTGTGACTTTCATCTTTCCAGCAAGACACTTTTCTAAGAAAACTCACCCCCTTCGGTAGAAACTTTTATTTTACTTCTTTAGGAATTTCCAATTGAATGTAATTTTGTAACCTACTATCACTCTTTAATTTCTTAAATAATTGTATCTTTGTTAGCACCACTGTAACATTTTCTGCAAAGAGCTGCTTTTGACCTCTTCAGTGACCGAGCAGAACTGGAGCTTGTCCAAGTCTCCATCAGAACTGTGGGCTTTAGCTCAGACAACTGCTAAAGGAACTAATACAGGAAATTAAAATTAGGAAGGTAATTTTACACATATGGGATCCCCTCTTGATCTACAATAGGTTGCATCTTGAGGTTTTCAGGATACATGCAAAGAGTGGCCTAGAACAGGACATTTCCTCAAGGGATTTGCATCCATCACCACTGCACCACCTCATCAGGTAAGTTGGACTGCTCTGAAGTTCACAGTCCTTGCTGTGTGAGTAGCTCTAAATGTAAAGCACAGGACAAGATGGTAAAGAGCATGCACAGACAGAAATAAGATGGCAAACAGCAGGGGAAAATTTTTAAGAGCAAGAAGCTCCAGGAAGGACAAGCAATTGAAGTTGAAGCACTCCTGCTGGTTTATATTGCATTATATTCTCATAATTGAATTCTAATAAATGCTATGGCTTCTTGTAGCCAGATGCACAGTTCCTTTTCACACAACTGCATAAATTCCAATAGTTAATAATTTAATTAGTCCCACAACTATATGCTAATCTGACTCAAAACACGTCAAAAACCCTAAACAAATACAACCTTCTATTACTTGTTTGTTCTGATCACCTCTCGATTTTGTTTTCCTAAGGCCTTCTGTTTTAATTCCACCAGCAGTGCTGTTACCTAATGCTTGCTATCAACAACACACAGCTCTGGCAAAAAACTGGCTCTTTCATTACATGACTTTATTAACTTATGATGGTGATACAGAACCTCTTATCCTGACAGCTGCAACTCCCATCACGTGCGTGACCACAGCTATCAGCGACTTCAGGAGCACTCCCAGCAGTTCAGAGACTGCACCGAGTGGATGGCCTTTTATCACACACTTGAGAAATGAAGCACTGCTCTTCAAGGAGCAGGAAGAGAAACATGCTGTATCTAAGTTTAAAAAAAATAATACTTTCATGTTGTGGTTATTTATTTTTTTAATATGTCAGGATGAGCCTCATCCTCGGGTGCCACTGCAGTGCAACAAACTGGACAACACAACAGGCAAGCCTAAAGGGACAACTGCATTTTCCCCAAACTATACTCATGTCTCCTAAAATGAGGCAGATTTGATTTCTGAAGATTCAAACTCATCCTGCAGCAGTTCTGAGATGCTCTGCTGGAATTCAGCACTGCAGTGCTGTGTGTTTAGCTGTTCCCCACGCTGGAGCCAACAGCAGTGGGATTTGGGAATCCCTGTGTGACAGGACTTGTTTGTAATCCCGTGAGGACACGCTCCATCAACCAACACCGAACCACAGAGACAATTCTGCTATCGATACCATTCCCTTCTATCTCTCTCAACAATCCTTTAATATCCTATAAAATACAGCTTTACAGAGCTGTCTACAAGGACTGACTTCTCAGTATCTCATACGGGTTTGTACCAGCTCGCTACTATTTCTTCCTTTTCCATTTCCTTTCCAGAAGCAAAACCATTTCATTTACACCACAGCCATCAGGGTGACAAAGGTACAACGAAATAAAAGGCATAAACTGTATTCAGTCTCTTGCAATGTTTTTATTTGAAAAGCAAAAATTCTGCAGAACCTTAAGGAAAAATCTTACCTGAAACTGCCGTAGACTATGAGGAGAATAGAAATCAGGAAGGTAGACACTTGACTGGAATCCACAAGGGAATATGCCCTGGAATCAGGAAAAGAAAAGGCAGGTGTGTCACCATGAGTGTCCATTTCTCCAATGCCATTTGCGAATTCTTTTTCTTATCACATTACAAATAGAGAGCTGGATGACAAATCTTTATGGCAGCTCTCTCTGAAGTTCTCGTTTTCTTTAGGAACATAAAACCTGTACCTTGTAAATTAATTTTTATATTCCGGACTGCAGCATGCAAACCCTGTACAACCACCAAAGGGCAGCTCAAAAGCCTTGTGGTAATTTATTCTGAACTCACCAGATTCAGATTTTTTTCCCTGAAACTCATTAAAATTGCTTCAATTACAACTCCTGCAGCCCTGCATGCCAGTGACAGTAACTCGTTTTCCACAAGGCTTCTTACATCTCAGCTGACAACGGTTAAGTGACAATACAGCAGTTGAGGCTCACTTAGGCAGCGAGAAAAAAGCAAAGTAGCCTCCAAAAAGCAAAGCCCAAAGGTTACAACAAGCTGCACTATTCATTTATTAAACCACACACCACTGCTGCCCCATTGCACCTTGCAGACCACTCGATACGGGATTGCTGAGGGACAGCTCGGCAGGAGGCTTAAAAAGCAGCTTTGTCTGGGTACATTTCCCAATTTACACACTGTGGGGACAGCATGGAAACTGGAATATTAACACAGCAGAGGCTCACCGTGCTGGGAGGGCACAGCGGGCAGGGAGAGGCTCTGCAGCCACTCCACAACTCCCAACAGGTTATCCACAACCTGCGCTAAAGTGATGGAAAAGAGCAAGAACAATCCCCAGGGGTAAGTGCATTATTCTTATCCTACAAAAAAGATAACTAAACATTTCTGGAAACCAACCAAAAGGCCTAATTTCAACAAGACTGTGGATATGGAACAAAGATAATTGAATTACATGATTGTTCCAAATTAAGTATCACTGAGCAAATAAAAACCGAAGATACCAGACAGTTACAGAATCACTCATCCCATTCCCAATTTAAAAGCAATTTAGAGAAAATTACCAAACCACTAGACACACAGTTTAAAATACTTTCTTTTAATACATAAACACAAATGGGAATCTTCTACTGCAGAAATTCAATATTAAACATCACTGACAAACAGACAGCCTCTTTTAGATGAAATTATATACTCGTGAATTAAGCTTTTAAGAAATTAGGAACTACTTTGGCTAATTACCATAAATAACTTCAACATAACGCCACACTAGAAGTGAAAATCAGAGATCTTATTTGCTCAGAATGTTGGCCAACACGTAAACACAATCTTAAGCTTTATATATTTAACTTTTTGGTCATGTTTGACCTTTAGTTTCTAGGCTGTGGAACAGAGGTCTTGGAAGGACCCATGAAGATCAAGATACTGAACTGCAAACACATGCAACGTGGAACTCAGCACTTACAACCAGTGTATATATAAAAATTCAGGTTCTACACAACGTAGTTCACAGCATATTGTTTTTATCCAGTGGTTACAGCCAAGCTCACACCAAAAAGGAACAGCTGAAGGATAATTACACTTGTTTTATGACCCTCACCCAACCTCGTGCAAAGGGAAAGTTAAGCTTTGTATTCTGTTTGGGTTTGAGAATAGATAGTGGAATTGCACTATTAAAAGAATATTGGGGAACTCCACATTTATGAGAAAAGCAAAATGATTGAGTGGAATTTCAACTGGTATCAAACACGTCCAGGGTTATGCACTGAACTTCATTAACTGATGTTCATAAAATTGGATCGTCACAAATTGGAAAGAACTTTTGAGATGAACAATGTTTTCCATGTAATTCATCATTCAGTGACAACTTTGGAGGCTAGGATAATTAATATGCCATTTCACCATAATTACTAAACATCAGTCAAAACAAGGCTGTAAGTGTTAGAAAGATTCACAAAACAGATAAAATGTGGATGACACCCAGATCAGGCCTGTGCATAATCCATGAAGTTTTGCATTAGAGACCGGGGGCCCTTTGGTACAAGGAGAGAAGCTGAGTAAATGCAAGCCCATCTGAAGCACTGACCAGCACAACACACCTGCTGACAGGCTGCAGTGGGGGGCAGGATGCTGTGCAAGGGGGAAATGGGAATTACAGTCCATCCATCCTGCACAAGAGAGGTGCAAGAGTGCAATTAAAAACTCATCACAGCCCTGGGATATTTCCTGACTTCTCCCCGCAGAGATCTCTACAGCAGGACATCCCAAAAACTCGCTGTTGCCATCACAGCTATGGGCTGGGAAAACTCATCCTGGCTGGTACTCCACAAACAGGGCCAGGGAGGGACAGTCACACTTTCCTTCTTCCCGAGGCAGCTGGAAGAGGAACAAGGCAAAACACACACTGTGTGACAGGCTGAGCCAAGGGAGCAGCTCGGGCACGTCCAGATTCCAGCCAAAGTTTCCAACACAAGGAACCCACAAACAAACTCCAGGGATAATTTTACAGTGCGGAAGTGAAGCTCACTGCAATAAAACCCTGCAACTTTTTAACATCTCCTTTCCCTGCATTTTATAAGGTATTGCACAAAACCTGAAACCAGAACCGCTTCCTAAAATCCTAACCACTGACTGGATGGACAGTTCATTAAGAGACTAAAAATCCTGGGACCCAAATAAACACTTCCTAACACATTAATCTAGGCTAGAGATAATAAGCAAATGACTATCACATGAAAGAATCAAAAAGTAAGATTACTTCCAAGTTGATAATATTATTCAAAATGTCAGTGATCTGCAAACCCATTTGTAATTTTAACTGAAATTTAAATGACCTCCTACAGATTCCATATGCATATAACCGGATTCTCCCATAGACATATTTCAAATATGCAAGTTCATATTAACTCTCACAGACAAACAAGGCATCAAGGCCACGTTCTTCTCAAGTGGCATCAGCCAAAATCAAAACAAAACTCCACACTACTGATGTTTTTCAGAAGTTGCAGCAGACTTTGTGCAGTCACATTTAACCAGCCTCCCTCTGCACACACAGAACCGAAATCAGCTTCCTTCTAACAAGGTATTTCTGTAAAACTGTTTAATCTTGGAACAAGCCATGGAAACTTGTGCACAAGAAACGCCTGTGGCAAGCCCGTGCATAGTTGTCCCTCGACTTAAATACTGATTTAAATGCAATTCTTAGTACTTACTACATGACAATCCACAAAGAAAAGATCCTTATTCTTCATTCTCAATCCGAAAATGAATACTGGGTAAGGCCATGCTAAAGGTGCCTTTGCAGACACCTCAGTCAGCTCAGGTGTGTGCCATGTTACAAGAACAGCTACCAGCCCATTTCTGGACTCCAGTACATACCCAGAGCACTGCTCAAAATGCTAAGTCAACATTGGTTTTCCCAGGGAAGCACATTTTTTGGGATTCTTACGCTACCACACCTGAAATTCAACATCCATGTAAGGCAGTTGGTTTAGAAGTTATTTAATCAGGCTATTGGATTCTTGCTCGGTCAAGTAACAAATAACTAATTACTAGACCCAAGTGTTTTATAAAACCAAGCACTCTGCTGCCCTAAGTCCCTTTTCTCAGCCAGCCACTGAGAGGTGACTTCCCAAACGCTTCCTATACTTAAGATCTCACTCTGAACCTGCATCTTTAGGAGGCAGAGATCGATTTTCACAAATTCTCTGCCACGAGGCATCTATTTCTGGCAGCTCCACGGGCAAGTGCCCCGAGCACAGGCTATGAAGGCATGCCAGGGCAGAGACACAGCGAGCACTGTTCCAGAACATACCCTGTGAGTCTGCCCCACAGCCCTACAGTGCCAGTATTGTCTGCACAACAATCCAAGTAGCGAGCTGTCCAGCCTGGCACAGACTGCTCCATAGACCTTTACCTACAGAACAATTCCAGGGATGCCCGGCCGCTGGGACACACCACCACTTCCAAACAGTAGCCACGCAAAACACACCACGCCAGTTCCAGCTGGCGTTCCAGGCAGCACTCTCCCCTCTTCTGGGAAAACATGAATAACTTCTGTATTCCCAAGGGAACAGAGACCCCCTTCATTCCCAGCTAGAGAAGATGGGAACCAGCTAATGGAAGTTGCCACAACAACAGCAATAGTGCCACATGAGAGACACTTGCAAGCTCTTTTCTCTGCATCGGCAGCTGCAGGTCCAGTTCTCTTCCCCTGTCCCCCCAGTTCCAAGCTCACCTGTCTTTGGGAACATTCACCCTACAAGGTCTCTGCCATCTGCCCACTGTTCTCCTAGTCTGTAATTCCTTTTTAATTGCTCTGGGTTTGTTTTTTCTTTTGCACTCCCACTCAAGAAAATCCCTCACTCAATGCAAGCACAGGTTTTAACGTTTCAGATAAGCAGTTTCTGGGTAACAGTCCTTCCAAACCAGCAAAACCACCCTCAGGCAAAGCCTGGTACTTCTTTTTGCCCTCTCTGTCGAGTGATAAGTATCTGCAACTAGCTTTGTTCAGTGAGGACCCAGAGAAAGTGTCTCTAGCTGAGAGTGCAGAGCGTTACCCTCAACACAACCCACTTGTCACAGGCCAGGCTGAACTGACCACGAGCCCAAACACTGCCATTACAAAAGCAACTTCTCATCTTTTCCAGACACCTGCTCTTCTTCATACCGTGCCTGCAAAACCATCTGCAGAACCACACACAACATCAGACTGGGGAACCTGTCTGCCTGAATAATGATGAAGAGTGAGTGGGAAACTTTCTCAGGAGATTTAGATTCCTGATCTGGCCCGTTTCTGAACATAAAATCAAAGAGGGAAGACTGTTCAGTGGCAGCATTGTCTTAAGTACCCCCAAATTACTGCCCAAGACATGAGGGAAGTTTGATGTAATTAGAATGAAAACCTCTTTCTGTTTGCACAAGACACCTACTCAATGTATGATCAATTCAGCCCCTCGATTTTTCAGGAGCAAACATCACTCCCCTGACTTCCAGGTACCAGAGGAATGATTGTGAGGAATTCTGCCAAGGTGGGAATGGGCAGCCTGTGCCCTGAAGTTTCCACAGCAATGCAAGCTAAAGGCCTTGGACATGGATCATGCTCATACAAAAGCTGCTGTAACAGCAGCAAGACAAACTTTCCCTGCATTTACTGTATGTATACAAAAATGCAAACAATAAATCACATCGACTTTAAAAGTGCAGCAGATGATTCCATAAAGTTCACATGAAGAGAGAAGATTGCATTTCATCACGTATTTGCCTTCATCAGTGATCAGAATATCCAGGAGTTTACAAGATTAAGGAAAATAAGGCCACAAAAGGAAGGTGAGCACACTAAATAGGTTGGAGTAAAGAAGGATTAAAACAGAAGAGCTTTTGCTTTGTTTAACGGGACCAAATCTACAACTTGCAAACATCTATCAGAGAATCACAGAAATTCACCCTGATGGGAACATAAGGAGATCCTTTAATTCACTGATCTTACTCTGGGGAGCGACAATCAATCAGTCATGACAGGTGTTTGCTTCATCTGTTGTTTTAAAACACTCACTGGTGAAATTAGAAGACTTTCTTGCCGTATAATGTAAGTCTTTTTGACTACAATTTTAGTCCACAATGTTTCTCCTATACAGAAAGTCCTTCAAAACTCATGGGGAGCTTGTCATAACCGGCCTCATCTGGGATAAAATGGATCCATACATGAGCTCACTTGCATACCTCAGTTTCTGAAAGACGTGGCTGCCTGAGAAGTGACCACACAGAACTTCAAACACTCTTCAGCCCACATTAAAAGCCATGGCTGTTTACTCAACCAGTCTGGTGCTCTTCACCTACACTTCAAATATCACTCAAATGTCCACTGTGTCCTCCCAAGGAGGACATTATATATAATACAATAATATAATCCATGCCCATCAAAACATGCACCTCGATTCTCCCTGAAAGAAAACTCCTCCTAGGCAGTAGCAGCATTGGAAGGGTGATGATGGAGCTTCTCCCTCCCTGCCCTGTTACCACTGATTTTCAGAACTCTCTGAATGCAGACCTTCAGTGTGAGGGTCTCCTCTCAGCAGACAGTCAGTTCTTTCAGAGGGAAACAGAAAGAAAAAAACAACAAAATGAAAAAAACACCAATGAAACCCAAACAACCAACTTCTGCTGGGAATCTGGTGTTAAATGTCAAACTCAAGATGGACAAGGTCCTCACTTCCCCCTCCTCCAAGCGTTTTATGTATTTCAAAAGCTTTTTAATGTGTTTAGTACATCAGGGATTGCTACAGCAACAGAAAAAACAAAGTCAAGAAATACCAGTTGGTAAATTCAAGGCAAGCTGAAGAGTATTTTGCACTTTCCCTGTTCCACCCCAGGTTTTTTGAGCGATCAGCTCTACGTAGACAACAACATTCACCCTCACTGTGCTGCAGTGACCCCAGGCACGTGTTTTCTTTCCCTCACCAGTGTGCTGCTCAGGAGGAAAACACTGTCCTGAATCTGTGTGCCTTCTACACTTCCAAAACATTCTGCCAACTCTTTTGTTCCTCCAAAGAAGCGTGAGGTAGCTCAGTGATCAGGGTGATCTCTGCTGGGAGCCACAGCTGCAGAACTATTTGTGAAGAGGAACAAATCCAACCCAAGGACTGCAGAGCACGGCCCTGGGGCACAGGGAAGAAGAGCCCTCCATGGACACCGAGATCAACTACAGCTAATTGCACAAATATTCATTTTGGTTGGAGGGTGGACTCCCTCCACAGGTAAAACCAATACTGGTTTAATAGCAGGACTTTTTTCCTTCACTGGACTCCAGGTCAAGGGTATAACTAAAAAGCCTCTTTCAATGCCCTGAGTGTGCAAGATCTACACACATTTAAGAGCCTCCATTAGGCTTGCTGCCAAACCAAAGTTAAATCTGAGTGTAACATTTAAAGGTATAATTTGAAGCGTGAAGTCATGGTACCCACAGCTGTAAACATATCTCAACACTATTCCATTCTTTAGGGTGATTCATAGGAAAAACAAGCAAATTGCTACAGGAATAGCTTGTTTTCTAAAGAAAGTTTACAGTTTCATCTCATTGTCACGTGAAGATAAGGTCTGGTGAGTCTGAGTAACTTATGGAAACATGGATCATGGTAGGAAAAAAAAGTTTTAAACAAGATTAAACTGAAACAAAACAAAAAAAGAGAAATAGGAGTAATTTGAGATGTTCCATTAAAACCAGACTTTCCTACAGACTTGGTTAGGGCTCAGGCAGGCATTTCAATTGGTAACCAGAGAACAAGTCTGCTGTTTATCGGGCAGAGAACTCAGAACAACATTTTCACACTATTCCATACCACATATATATATATGTATTTCTACATGTACAATTTTAAACCCCAATTCCCTCTTCTACCATTTCCAGAAAGCTGCTTCCCTAAAATTCTCCCTGCAAAACCAAATTCTAAGCTCCCAATGAAACTGCTAAAGAGCAAACCCTCCTCTGAGCTCACTTTGTGATGAAATTGGAGTGTGTGTCCAGGGAGGCACCAGGAGACACTGTCTTGAAAAAAAAAAATTGTATTTTCTGTTAAAAACATTATTGGAGCTCCTCTCTTGGTTTGCCAGCACAACAAAGAATGACACGTTTCAGAGTGTTTAAGAATTGCAGCCACTGGCAGATTTCCAGATTTCATGCTCAGCTTGGAGCGCTCGTTTCCTCACAGGAATGGGGGCACAACTTCCAGGCCCTGCACAGAAGCATAAGAATACTCTGCTTGCTCAAAGGAGCATTATTCCAAATCAACACTGGATAGTGTCCATGTACCTCAAATGTATTTTCATCTCCTGACCTCTCCAGCGAAACCACACTGAACACGGTATTTGGGAGCAAAATTCACAATCAGTGGTTCATGGAGAAAAATTGCATCTTCAAATAAGTTGTACTGGACACACATATCTGAGTGTAAAGTAGCCTGAACCAAAATATATGTGCAAAACCCTATTGATTATCTTTGGCATTGCTGTCCCAGGAAATACTGCCTTTATTTCATACTCACTGGGAGCCTGGATACATAATTTTCATCTCTTACCTACACAAAAAAGAAATTACTGTTTTGACGTTTGTTCTGCTATTGAGGAGGTTGTTTGGTTGTTTGGTTGATTTGTGTTGGGAGTTTTACTCTGAACCACACAAATGAAAAAAGACCTGGGAACCGCCCTTTCTTTCTTTTTTTCTTCCTCAAAGGAAACAAGATGTCATGAAAAGCAGGACATGCTTTTACTGCCAAATTTATGTCACCACCAGCCAAGAATCCTCTCCAGAAGCAGATTTTGAAACTGTATCACAAGTATTTGTGACTGCAAACTTTTTTTTTTTTTGGAAAATGTGAACAAAACATCCATGCAATGATGTCTGCAATAGGGGATCCCCATGGAAGAAGACATATCATTTCAATGAGTTAAATGAACAAGAATATTTGGAAAAGTACATTTGATATCAAAACACAGACTGAGTGAATGTTTTCCTCAATTTTTGCATTTTATTGTGCCATGTTTATTTTAATTGAGCTGTTTCAGATCAGACAGCTTCTTCCAGAACACAGCATCCCACTACAGACCAGCCCCAGCAAACTGCTGAGCCAAGGCACAGCCCTGCTTTTATTTTGGAAAAACAATTATTACTTTTATCCCTTCTTGACAATTAAATCTGAAGGACTCCAGCCTATGACAGGATTTGCCTGTGTTGGTTTGAAAATTGAAAGGTTGAGACAAGAAAGCCCCACGCTGTAAATTGTAGCCCCCTTCAGTCAGCTCAACTCCGACTTCAGCAGCATTAACAGAGCTCTGCCAACAAAACCTCCTTTTCCAAACACCTGCCATTACAGTTACCTTGGGTTTTGCTTGTAAAACTTGTATTATTCATGGGCAGGAAAAGAAGGAAGAAGTGGAAAAATCGGCCCAGCCCCGTTTCTGTGTGGGGAGGTTTCATCCCGGCCAGCAGCGGCACCACCAGCACGTGTCAAACGGGACAGGGGGAGTCAACACGTGGCCAGGGACAAGGTGGGACTGAAACCCTCCCAGGAGCAGCTTACACTCAGATCTGGTTAAGCCCACTGTAACACACACACCTGTAATCCAAGCTTTGCAGGAGTTCCTGCAGATTAAACAAAACTAACCTTCCTGTTTTCCTGTAACCAACCCTCCACGCTTTAATGGAGGTCATTTTCCAAACACACCACAGGTACTGGAGCTTCTGCAACAGATGACAACATTTTTTAATATTTTGTGCTGTTTCAGTCCTTTCAGATTTGTTTTCACAGTTAACCCCATAGCTGCAGCAGCATCCACTGAAAACTCTAATCAAGTTCTCTGTTCCCACAAGCCCTTTGAGCACCTGCACTTTTATAACCCCCAGTTCTGCAACACCTTTGCTCCCATCACAGGACAACACCCTGAGGCACAGGCTACCCAACAAAAAAATTGTTTCTTGAGAATGAGAAAAAGAGACATAAAACTCATTTGCTGAACTAATTAAAGAAATTGCATTGCCTGTAACTGCCTTCATAGTTCATCAGTTTATAAAAGACTTCAGGGTACTGCAGGGGATACCTTCAAGCTTTGCTGTAGTATCACAAAACTGCCCAGTAAAAGTATGAACAAAGACAATGTTTTTGTGGAAGAATTCAAATCAGCAAATGTCAGAACAAGATGTAAATATGTAATTACGAAAACGTCCATAAACATAAGTATGAGCCATCTGACTGAGCAAGGCTGCAGCTCCAACTGACCACACAGGAAGACTTTCCTCGTGTAGAGAATTGTTTCCACGTTCCACAGATAACCCAAAGGACAACTGGAAGGAGGGAGAAGAAAGGAGGTCAAATCAAGACCTGTTACGCACAATCCTCTCTCCCCAGAGCCACAAGTACATTTCTTTGGGTAAATTCTCAGGTTCCAAGAGGCCAGTGAACTCTGCAAAGGTCAGGCCAATATTTAGCCTACCCCAAAGACTTGCTGAAACAGCTCTTCTATCTAAATTACCACTTTCAGCTGGATGGATTTTCAAAAAATAGCCCTTTTTACATCAGAAAAAAGGCAAATCAAGGGTGTGGTCACTGTAATTTCAGCCTACAAAGTACCACTGTGCAAACTGCCTACAGTTCTATGCTCGAGGCCTCCTCACGATCCAAACAACCCTTTGCTCTCAGGAAGGGCCCTCTGGAAATGCCAGTGGTTATCCCTGGTGCAGGAAAGCCGTCTGCAATTTTGATGGCTACGACCCTTTTGGATTATTAAGGTATCAATTTATACCCCAGTTATTTGTGCAATCCAGTTCTCAACCCCCTGGTAGCACAGCTCTGCATTAGACACAAGGCTGCTCAGTGCTGGCTTTTCATTTTATGAAGTTACAGGAAGAAGATCAAAACTTCCCGAAATCTTCACCTTCGACTCCCATCTATGTTTTGATCTCTGTAAGTCTTTTTATATGTCACAAAAAAGCTCATTAACCATGACCATAATCATACAAAACAGGAGGACCATCTGTGTTTTGTAACACTCTCTTACACACCCACACAATAAATTACATTTTCACTAAAAGAAAGAAAAACCAACCAACTCCAAACAAAAGAAACTCAAACAAAACACTCAACCTTCTCTACCAGATATTCCCAGACCACCAAAGTAAGCTCATAAAACTGGACATACTGGACTAGCCTTACTTTTGAGTACTTTAAAACTGTGACACTCTGACTTTAATTTTTTTTTAGGAAAGTGGAGGATTTTAAGACTTCAGCTCTGCACTTGCTCACCTCTGGAACTACAAAGAGCTTCTCAGGTCTGTAGTAGACCAAAAGCTCGACAGTAGTATCAGATTACTTTGGCACACACACGAAGTCAAACACATAAACTGAGCCCATCCATTCTCTAAACCCACAAATACGATCAAAAGGCATATTGATATAAGCAGAATTATCCACCATTATTCCTGATAATACAAGGAAAAAGTACTGGTGGGGGAAAAAGCTTCAAGTGAGTGAAGGAACTACCAGCATTGAATCCAGAGAACATAAGGAATGTTTAATTTCTTCATTGAAGCAGAAGCAATGACTGAAAAAGCCACCCCTTCTACTTTGCTATGTAAGTGAAAAGCAAGGAGCTTAAAAAGAAACAAAAAACAACAAAACAACAAAAAAAACCCCTT
This sequence comes from Myiozetetes cayanensis, assembly GCF_022539395.1. Classification (NCBI taxonomy): domain Eukaryota; kingdom Metazoa; phylum Chordata; class Aves; order Passeriformes; family Tyrannidae; genus Myiozetetes; species Myiozetetes cayanensis. Next base: position 4,169,770 of record NW_026087423.1, read on the forward strand.
CCATGCAGTTAAAAAGAAAAGCTTGAAGTAAAATCTCACACCTGTAATATTGTAATGATAATATTCCATGGTTCCAGCACTTCATTTGAAGGAATAATGCACTGCTGTTTACTAAACCAGAAATACAATTCGAAAATAATAATAATAATAAAAATCAAACAGCAACATAATTTGCTGTTTGAAAAACAAATGCAAGGCAACTTCTTTACAGGCAAACAAAAATTCAAGCATCAGTAGGATCTGCATTAGCAGTGTGTCGAACAGCAGCTTTTCACTACTGAAAGGATCCCACCCAGAGAGAAGGCACAAAGCTGTATTTGAGCACACCACGATTCCCATGATTAGCTCAGTTACAACCGAGGCAGTAGAGGGGGGAAATCAAGTTTAAAATTGGGATTCTCTTTCTGTTCTGATGCAGCTCACACCCCCAAGCACAGGACACGCTCCACGGAGTCTCTTAATCCACAGGAAGGAAAGGTTATTTACTGGGTGTAGAAAGCAAACCCAAACAAGTAGATCAGAGAGTGAGATGTATTTATTAGAGGAGGAAAATTCCTGAGCATAAAGCACCAAAATGACACACTCCACACAAACAGAGGCAATCAGTGCAGCCTGTTCCCAGGGTACCTGTGCCAAAGGCTTGGTGACTCAGGGTAGCACAAAGCTTGGCAACAGAACTCCAGCTTCAATTGTCAGCATGGCTCTAAATGCATACAAACAGACTCTAATGCAATTATCTTGTTAAAATTGCATATGATTTAGCACAGAAGTCAATTAAGGTTTTACATTATGAGCATTATGATTTCCCCATACTACTGAGCCTACTAATACCAGTATTTTGGAGACACTTCTGTAGTCACAGTTGTTTTCCTGAGGTGTTCTCTTCATTTCTCTTCCTTTAATCATCCTGAGTAAGAGCACACAATGCATCCAGCCCAGGAAGGAGTGGAGCCTGTCACTGGGATGAGTGCAGAGAAGAGTTTCTAAGATGACCAGGAGAGATAAGAAGTGAGTTTATTTAGCCTAGAAAAATACACAGTAAGGGGAGAAGCCGGCTCACAGGCAAAATGAAACACCACATGAGGGAACTCGGAGATTAAAACGACCTAAAGTTGTGTTGCTAACAATAGGGGAATTCACACTCTTTTCCAAACACCAAATAAACTAATCCAGTCAAACAATTTTTTCCCCCTCAAATCCAATTTCATTTTAAGATTAACATCTCCACAGTCACAAAAAAGACTATTGATAACACAAGAGGTGGCAGTTCTTCCTTTTTCATGCACTGTGCTTTCAGGGAGAACCAAAACCTAAAGAACACAAAGCCCAAATGGACCAGGTCCAAATGTATTATCCAGTATGCTTTATTTTCTTCCTGAGAAACAAGAAAAAGAAGGAGAACGCGTCCTACTGCTCTTTTGTACTCTCTTATTCTAAACAGTTGAGGTTTAATGAAATGATAATGTTCAGACAGATTATTAGAGGCATCTCACATGCTGAGCTGAGCCTCCAAATGTTGAAATGCTTGTTAACAGCAAATTTTCTTAACAGTAGTTGTGATGCCTTCAATATTGCATCACATAAACCTTTTGCACAAACTGAAGTACATGAGTCTTCATGTAAAAGACCAAGTGAAATTTATATTTGACCAGCACCAAATTACAGCTGAAAATTCTGCTACTTTTATCAGGAGAAATTGTCATTTCACTCTGTACCACCCTACTGCTACAGACACAGAACTGAAATGCACCCCCCAAATCCACCATCAGACAACACAGAGGGTGAGTCTGTAACACTTCTGCAAGCCCAGGGGTAACCAGGTTCAAAAGCTACCAGAAATCCCAAACAAAACCGAAAGATTATTTTCACTGGACAAAATGTTTGCCTTTTAAAAAGCCAATTTCTATGTAAAGGCATTGAGGTAACGTTACACAGGAAAGCAAGTTCTCTCCTGCTTCAGTTCATCCACTGACTTGCACTTGTCATCCTAAACACACAACTGACACTCCAAGGCAAAAGGACCCAAGTTGTTCCGTTCTTTTCCCATCCCCCCTTAGTGTAACACTCCTTTTATTCCTTAATTCAAGCTGTACTCATTTAATGGGTGTCCCAGGCCAGACAAACTGCAGCACAGCAGAGCAGAGATCCACTTCTTTTAGAAGTTTTTACTTCACTATTCATGAAATGCTAGGGCAGAGTCAGATCAGATCTCCACAGCACAGCCCTAACCCAGACAGAAAGCCAGGCCAGCCCTGCAGGAGCAGCCACATCAGATTTTTCAGGTGATACTAAAAATCCTGACAATTCCAGCCACAGGAATAGAAAGGAAAAACACATAAATGCAAGGCAGGTTAACTTCTGTTCTTCCCATCTTTAACAGAACTGGTTTGAGAAGTGCAAACTGACACCTCTGCATGAATCCTGAAACAAGGGGCTCCAATTTTCACCTTAACTTAAAACAGCTTCCCTGAGGATTAGGGAATTACAGCCTTTAGGAAAAGCACAGAAGTGGTGGGATCCATAGGGGTGTCCATGTAGGAGCAGGCTCAGCAGGACCTAAGGCATGCCTGGCATCCAGGAGCTGCTCTAAGGAAGCACGGCATGGTTTGAAGACAGGCTGCTGATGCCACAGCATAGGGCTCGGCTATCCAGGGAACCCCACATGCTGGAAACCTCGATGCTGATCCTTCCCCATCTGCTTCAATTCACGTTTTCATGTAATGTATGTAGCAAATAACGAAATACAGATCAAAGTGAGTGATCAGATTTAAGCATTTCAGGTAAACAAAACAGCTTTTTCAACTCAGCAACAGCCCCCTGCCACCACCCTGCAAACAACTGGAATCAAACTATGTCTGTGGGAGGAGCAACCTCTCATCACACCAGCAATCACACAGCTGGAGAGGCAGGGCCTTTGCCATGCAGAAATACGAGAGGTTTTGGTATCCTCCAGCGGGACATAAAACACTCGTACATCAGTTAGTGACAAAAATTGCCTCTCACCAGAAGCGTATTTACCATCATATCAATAATATTAGAAAAGAGGGATAGGAACAAAATAACGCTTAAAAACCTGAAGTTTTCCAAGGAAAAAAACACAACGTATAGAGCTAAAGATACTCAAAATGTATTAAGCAAATGAAAATGTCACAGTTCCCTAAGCAGCACTGGAAACAGTGAAGGGGGAAGATTCCCCTGAGCTGCAAATGCAATGTTTCAGCAATCAGTGCTGCTGAAATTTGGATTTTCATAATATATTAGCATATTTGCATAAGACTTTTAATCTACTCGTTCAAGTGAGGCAGCCAGGTTACATTTTAAAAGCTCTATTCTGTATAATTAAGGGTGCAAGACAACTCATAAAACAGAAATCTGCCTCTCTGTGAAGTTATTCAAGTTAAACACATTTAATTCATTGAACTTCACACCTTTATTGAGGGTTTTTTCCCCATACACACACAATGTATATAGGAATGCCTTAGAACCATACATACAATCTTTAGTTTTCTATCCCAAATTCTATATTGCACCTGTAACACTTCTTTATTTTCTGAATCCAGAAAACTCTTTAACATTGATAGAGAACAACTTTTTCCAATCAACCAACCTCAATCAAAAATCTCCTTTTTTTTTTTTTTCCCCCAGCCAGAATGCAAATCCCTGGAGTCTTAGAAACATTACAAATGTGTTCCTCATGTCCCCCATAACAATTCCTCAGCTCAGTTTCATCCCTGTTCTGCATTTGAAGTCTCAAAGCCACCTACAAAAATACTACAGAGCTTAATCCTCCCAATATCCCCCTGTAATCCCCAGAGGTACCTTAAGCACCAGACCAGTCTGAAAATACCCTGGGAAGGCAGAGATGGCACACTGTTGGGCTGCATTTATATTTCTGGGGCTACTTCTTGCTCAGAAAAAAAAAAAAAAAGCCTTCCTGGAAAAGATTTTGTAGTGAACATCCAGATGTTTAACCTTCCTAAAAATAACTGAGTTCACCCTTGGAACAGTCTTATAATTCCAGAGCACCCTTCAGGCAAAAGCACTCACATCAGAACCAGAAGAGCATAAACTCAACTCCAGCAAAAGTTAAAACTCGGGAAAATGTAGTAGCAAGATGACAAAGCTGACTCAAACATTAGAATTATTGGTTGATTGTTAGTTTAAGTCACCTACTAAATTTAGACACAATTCACACTGAGTTTGTCACTTTGCTTTGATTCCTGTACCTAAAAAATATATGCTATTTTGAGTCCATGATAACATTAAAATGCCATTTAACTTCGACAACATTACTTGCATTTGAATGCACAGAGTGACGAACAAAGTAAACCCAGTAATTTAAAAATATCACTTAATTATCCTTACCGTTTTATTTGAAAACTGCTTTTGTGTAAGAAGTAAAGCACCATGAGGGTGTAGCTGACATAAAGCTGCTTTTCAAATACAGTGTCATTACTGTTTGGCATCTGGGGGACATTTAAAGTTAAGATTTTATTCATGAGCAATGCAACTTGTGTTGTACAGGATTAAGCACAACAACAATAACAACAAAAGAAATCACAACAGCACAAAGTTTCAGACATTTTTCCCGCCTGTTTTGTTTCCTATATTTTAATTTAATGAGAGTTCTAAATCAAAGGATCTGAAACACAGGAAAAGGTAAACAATATGTAAAATGAACAAAGTTGGGCAACCTCCTAATGTGAGAAAGAGAAAAAACATGTAACAAGAAAGCAACAGATAAGGTTTTTGGATAAGAGAATGAAGAGAACTTCTCTTCAAAGTGGTTTGTTGTTTGTTTGTTTGTTTGTTTGTTTTAACTCGGGACTTAACACTGGTTTGTCCAAACGTTTTCCTCTAATCTCTCCTGAAATGACTGTAACAGTACAACTCTTGGAAAGCCCATTTTTGACCCCACAGTAGTTCTAAACTAAATGCAGGGAGCCAGGCTCCCCCACACCTCCGGTGAGGGCTCTCGGGTGTCCGGTGCTGCAGGAGATGCCAGGGCTGCGCTTGTGCGACTCAGAGCCGAGTTCTCAGGCAGCAACCAGGACCTGCTGGAACCTCAGCAGGGCAATGGGAACATCTGCCTGCTTTCTGAGCTGCTGTGCTCTCTACAAACGTGTTTGGGATGTTCAGTCAAACGCTGCTGTAGCAAATGGACACAGATGTCGTTGGAGTCCCTCGGCCCAGGGCATCTGCAGCACTTCCCAGACCCTGCTCGGGGCAGGGAGAGGGACACGTTTCTGCCAGGGGTTTGCAGGTGTCCCCTGGGCTCTCCATTCACTTCAGGTATTTATGCAGTCCTAAATCTGAACCTTAAAACTAAGTTGATGTGAATAATCACCCCATAATTTCTGAAGCATATATAAGTAAGAATTCAATTAATCTATGTAAGTTTTGTATATTATTTTCTTTCTCTCATTAATAACCTACTGTGAAGGCAAGAAACATGGGAATTAACACTAGTATGATTTTAGAAAAACTACCAACAAAACATGCAAGCAATCCACAAGAGTTTTCACTCCATTTAGCCCATGATGAAGTCTTCATTCTTTTCTCTTTCAGCAGCTCTCACTTATTATGTTCACCTAAGCAACCCCATGGGAAACCACAGACGTTACTAAATATTAGAACCTCTGTGGAAGGCAAATGCTGGATTTGACCAGGAATGTGATGACAAAGAGTTTGCTCTAGGCTTCTTTCATGTTTTAGAAAGCCAGTTTGCTTTCAGTTCCTTTTAGGGGGAGAATGACATAGATTCCAGAGGCGTAGTCAGCTATATGAAATCTTGTTTCACAAAACAAAATATGAACCACAATGTCCACTCTCCTGGGAATGAAGGAGGATAAATATCTAATCACAAACAAAACCATGATATTTTGTTAAGAAGGTGGACTAGAAAAAAATTCTCTTTTAACATCAGGCATTTCACTTTCTGCAGTAAGTGTGCAATGGCAGCACTGCCCAGTTCCAGACAGAGTGCAGCACGAACTAACCACGATGTCACTGCTAAGGCTGATGATTTCCATCATTTTGTATTAAGCAAGATTTACTAATAACTTCCTCTGAAGACAGAAGAGAATGTACAAATTATCCACCAGAATTCAGACAACATGGAATTTAATTCATATTACTTTTAACAGCAGGAAAAGAAAAGAGGCAGAAGTAGCATATCTGGCTTGGGATAAGCAGTCACAGCACACCACAGAATTATTAGTTCTGAGGTCTCCACTATTACATGTGGACAACAAAGACACCATCACTTTGCTTCAGTGTTGGTATTTCTCTGGTGTTTAACACATACCTGAATTTCTCTTTGAACTCCAGCTGACACCAAAACAGTCTGCTGGATTTATTACCCACTTCCCAGATTCTGCAACGGCTTCCCGTTCTTTTGTTACAGAAACGTCTCCTTTTGGTTTTGAGACCTGCCTAAGAAAGTCTGCTCAGCATGAAACTGCCAGTCATCGGTTATTTGGGGAACTCTGGGCCTTCCTGGTTTCAGGCCCCAGTGCTTAACAGAAGGGTCTCTCTGAACGCATTTCTCTCCAGTGGAACACAAATCTAGCTCAGGGCACAACGCTGCTCCCAACCATGCGTGTCCACAGGCACCAGACAAAACACGGCTCTGAAATATGTCTCTCTTCCCTTGTACCTGCAGTAGATGAGATACCATGAATCACAAGGTCATATATTTTCATTTGTAAACTGTGAGCTACCTCAGCAGTCCTATAAATTTATAAGACAAATAAATTGTCAGCATGAGATGGCTGTATTCCTTCCCTGCCCATCTTTCTGTGCAATCCTAACAGTGTCTTAATTAGCAGCATGAATTATTTGCTATGGTAATAGGGAGATATTCAAAGCACAGAATGATGATTTCCCTGAAAGTTCAAACAAGACACTGGCTGGAGATGCACCTCCCGAGACATGATTAGCAAAAGACAAATAAAATATAGGCATCTCTACCACATCCAAGCCCAGACTATTGCACAAGTGAAATATTTCTTTACAACACCCAATACATGAGCACGGAGATGATCCTCACGGTGAGCCGTGAGAAATGTGAGCCACTCAGCCTGGGAACGTCCAAGGAGGTCCCTGTTAGTCCCTAACAATGTTCAGATGATTGTCACAGGCAAGCTGGAGACAAACAGCAGTGACTGTAGCACTTGATTACAGAGTCCCAATGCCACAGCATAAGCCACCAGTCGAAATTACTTTCTTTCCAAAGGTTAAACAACTGTGAATTCCTAAACCAAACAAACAGCCCAAGCAAATGGAAGAAGAGAAACTCTTCCACTGCAGCACACACAGCTCACAGCTGCCACGGGGACTGCAGAGATGGAACATGTCTTATGTGGAAATCACACCTGGGACAGAACCCAGCCCCTGTCAGTAAGCAAAGCAGGCAGCTGATGACCCTGGCACTGAACTCTGCTGAGATGCTGGACTTCCAGTTCTCTCCTGATGTCATGAAAACAACATGGGTCTTAAATCCAACCAACACAGCTACGTAAAGGGTTTCTCAGCCGTTCCCTTCACTTTTTCTACTTAGGAGAGTGTCTGAAACTGTCCCGCAGGGAAAGCAGAGCGTGGCTCTCAGCAGGGAGGGTCTGTGCTGATCCAAACCAGAGCAGCACCTGCAGGGGAACTGAGAACAACCGCACTACCACAGAAAACAGAAACACAACACGCTCCTTAAACCTCACCCAGCACACCTTCACATTCATGGGCTCTTTCCTCTTGGGAAGAGAAGAACCCAGCTCAGTTTAGTAAATTCTCTTATTGCAAAATCAAAAGCAAGTTCTGGTACATTTATATCACCGTAAAACAACAGGAAGGAAAATGACTTTAGCGATGAAAATTGCAAATGGCATTACAGAGTTGTGCAGGATTTTTATTACCATTTGGCCTTATGTTCCACATTTGTATCAGAAATGGGTGGGTGGGGTATCTTTAAGTTTAGTAACACTGGCTTAAAATAAAAAGCAAAAAAAAAAGCCTAGTTACAACATGCTAAAAATTTAACTGAGGACCTCCCTCATGATGAAGAAAACATCCACTCAGTGTTGATTTCTAAAAATACCTCAACATATTATATACCCAAGATGCTTTTAGTTACAAACCAGATACCACTCAAGGCAACTTTTGATTCCAAATAAGAGCACTATGAATTTCTATTCGTTGGGCATTTTGCAAAGTTACAGTCCTCAGGTGTCCACAACTTTAAGAAAATCTAAATACTTACTTGCTTGGTTTTAGAGTGTTGAAAAGCTTGCATGGAAAAACTACAGGACATCTCTCCCCTGATAAGGGACTATCCTTGCTAAGATCTGTGAATTCACATCATTCCTACAACTATTTTTAAATTATTTCCTTTGTTCCTCTCTCTGTGCAAATTGCCAGTGAAAGAATTAACAGCCGCAGAAATGCAGGATAAGTTGGATTTCTTCAGATGATTTGGGCATTATTCAGTGTCTAGAGGGGTCAGGAGATTTTGTTATCTCGCTTCAACAAATTTTGAAATACTATGGCACTGCAGCCATCCCAAATTAATCATACAGACCCTATTAATAGATTGCCATGGAGTCCTAGAATCTTGCTCTTCCAAAGCTATCCATTTCCTCTGCAGTACCAAGATACAGGATATTCAACAGCAAGTTTCCTAACAGCACTGAAAAATTCCATTACGAAAAGCTCCCAACAGTTTAACTACAAACAGTGAATTCAAGGCCATTATTAGCAACAAAGGATAACATATTTTCACCCTTTACCATAATAAAAAGAAACTATATTAGTGATCTCCAGAACTGGAGCAATAATGTGTGTGAACAAGGTTCCAGACAATTGAGTCTTCAATGTAAGAAAACACAGCCTGTCTTCTAATAATGCAATTCAGCCTCATCCCAGACACTGTCAGTCATCCAAGCCCAGAAAAGGCATTTCTCTGAATAAGGTTGCTCGAGATAAATACTCTATACAATGAATTGCTCAACTCCACCTTCCTCCTCTTGCTCCTCTTACAACCACATTCCCCAAGAGTCAGAATCCGCTGCAGATCCAGGGCTAAGGGTTCATCTGAAGTGCAACTGAGCCAAGCCCCATCATCCTGGGCATATTTATCATCAACATTCCATCACAGGCAGAATATTAGGGCTGTCGTGGTGCCAGCAAGCAGTCAGAAAAGGACAATGACAAAAGAAAACACATTAATTATGTGGCAGAAAGAGACCCCTCTCAGGACGTGCAGGGACATTCCTGTACGTCCTCAGGCCTGCACATTTCTGCGAAGCGCTCCGGCCGTCCCTCAGCCCAGCACACATTTGTCCCAGCCACGGTGGGCAGATGGTGTGACAGTCTGACACCTGCCAAGGTGCCTGAGCTGTGGGAGCTGCAGTCACTGCTCTGTTTGCTGCAGCAAGAGCTGGCCGGGCAGCTGAGACACCGATAATCCAGAGCGAGAGACGGGACAGGCTGTGACGCCTCTGAGGACCCAATGAACGACCTCACCTTGAACATCTCATTGTAAAGCACTGTAAGACAAATGTGTCATCATTCTGGCAGCTTTGCCTGCACAGGAAACAACACACTGTGCTAAACGACTACTTAAATATTTAAGACAATAAATCTTAACAAACCTGGAATCTTACGGGATGCAGAGAGGAGAGCAACAGACTTAATCAAAAAAATTCAGACCGAATCCGTATCTCCATCTGAAGCAACACAGAAAAATACAGCAGGTTTCCTAACAAGCACACAGAGGAATATCACTACTTGATGCTATATTTGATCTCATCCAGAAGCCAAAACTAGAATTAGCTGATCCTCTCCCAGGTATACAGTTTCACATACAGACACATAGATTATACTGGAGAGTTCATCTTGAGTGGCCTGACCTCCTCTCAGGGTATTACCTAAAAACATCCTGTGCATATTCCTGCTTTACTTCTTTCCCCTGTGGCCAGCTCCATCTTCATCTCCAGGCTCTCACTCTGGGGGCATCCCAAGGTTCTAATCAAAGAGCAAACTGTCCCTGACCACCACAAAGGCTGTGCCCAGTTCTGGGCTTGGTCACTGCCAAGTGACAACACACCTACAACACAGCAGAGACATCCTCCCACTCACCTTGGTGTAACTATCTGGAGTGCGACACTCACTGCACTGAAGGACTAACAGAAGAAGGGTTTATTCACATTCACAAGGTTTCTTTCTGTAAATGACAGAGCTGCTCACGCAGAGCAGAACTCTGCCAGCAGAACATGCTGCAAATCCCACCTCCTTGGTAAGTCACTGTCTCCTCATAAAGGAAACGTAACAACTGAAGCAAAAACAGCGGTTCAGAGTGGGAAAGTGCAAGAGTACTCGTACTAGAACCACACAACTGGTTTATGTGGGAGATACAGGCGTTTTTGGCAATGAGTGCTACAGAAAAGCTTAATATGCAGGCACTACTGGGAAGAATGAATTAAATTAAATGCAAGAATAGGTCCCAGGAAGACACCCTAGCAAAGACCCAGGGCTCTATCTCCCAGCAACTGGGAATCACCACTCTGCAGCTTACACAGATTCAAAAATGCAGCTGCCCAAACCTATGGATGAACACTCACCTAAGGCTTAATGCACAAAGACACTCTGGAGCCCTGTCAGGTATGAGGATATTGATCTCAATGCTGCATTGATTCCCAGACAAAACACAGTTTCCCATCCCAATATAAAAATGTTTTTTCATATTTTGAGGTTTAACTTCCACAGCAATTCCTGTACTTAACTTAAAAATACATAGAATATCTCGATATTCTCTAATAATCTTTTTAAGATACCAGAATGTAGTGAGCTCTCTAATAAGAAAAAAGTTGTTAATTTTTATCACAGAAGGCAGAAAAGAGGATGTTATCTCACCTATATTGACTCTACTGTTGACTTAAAAAACCAAAACAAAACCACACCTCATGCCTCTGACACTTAAGCTGGTATTTATTGATTACATGCTTAGAAATTCAAACTCTTTTTAGCAATGCATTCAGAAGTCAGATCAAAAAATAAAACTAACAACTAATAGTTTAATCAAAGCATTTAACCATCAAGCCTTACAATCAACAAGCCAGAACCAAAGTCAAATTGGCCAATATGACCTTGTCATACAGAGAGAGCAGCTCTGGGTGCTATTGATGAGTTGATTCACCCACACAGCACAGGATTATAAACCCCATCACGACGTGCCTGGCTAGAATTAAACAGTATTCCATAAAAGTTCCATAAAAGAACGATTAAACACCATCAGCAGCAACTATGAATCTTCAGTGACAGCGTTGAAAGTGCATTCCTGGATGAGTCAAAGCTATAGAGTAGCCAGTCTGTCTGGCCAGATTTAAGGAGCTTTCATCGTGCCGGGCCTGTATTAAGACAAATTAACGTTGTCAGATGATGGCTGGTGAGATCCTGACAGGAACACGACTGCTCACAGTAGCACCACGTGAACAGGGGATTCAGCTGGCACGAAAATACAACACAGACCATCAAAACAGGCCCCCTGATTTTGTTACCTCCAACCACGAGAGGCAAACTCAGACAAAAAAATGTCTTGACAGCAGCAAACAGGGTCACTTCCCCCACAAACGAAGTGCGTGCAGGAGACCAGAGTGGCAGGGCCTGATCTCTGCCTGACAACCTGGGTGCAAGGGAAACACAGACCTTTAACACTCCTGAGCGTCACCTTAGGGCAGCTGGGGCAGGTCCAGGAGCGAAAAACGGGCAGCAGAACACACAGACGGTGTTTTCAACAAACTCTTGGCCAAACAGCTACAAAGCTTTGTGACAACAAGAAGCAGGAACATTCGTTAGAGAGGGCGCTTTGGGAATTTTAAGAAACTTTTTCCAGTGAAGCCCCCTGCAGAGAAGTATTTCTGGTTTATGACAGACTTTTTTCATCTTTTGATTTAGCTTTAAGGTAGCACTTTTTTATGTTCCATCTGCAAAAACATAAAAAAATAAAGAGAAAGGTAGCGAGCTGGAAAACTAACATTGGGGTTCTTCTAAGGCACTTAAGTATGATAAAGAGGTTCTTTCTGTTCTGTACCATCTGTAAATGCTTACAGCTGCATCTGCTTTAGAAGCAGTCAAGTTAGCAGAAAATTAAAAAAAAAAAAAAAAGCCCAGCTCTTTGCTATTTAGCTTTAAAGTTTCCTTTTTCATGAGGAATAAAAAAGCACTCTTTAAACTATTTTCAACATAAAGCTTAATTAGATTCTACTCTTCATCTTCGAAACCCTGCAAAGATCATAATGTTCCCCATGAGAGCTTTTAGCCCTTTGTGGTAACTTCTTGGAGCAGCTATTCCAGTGAAGGTACAGGATCAGGTACTCTCAAGGAGAGTCCAGAGAGCAGATAATCTTTCCTCCACCACACACACCATCAATCTGAACTTCTGAAAAGGACCTGAATGACCTTGTGCCATCAAACCTAGAAAGCAAGACACAGGCACACCTCACCTGAGCAGCGTGCAGTGCAGGCTACAGAATCCATATCATCCAGCTCTGTTTGCTCCCTTTGCCTCCTGCTGTTTCACCAACCTCACCTTTAGCTAACACTCACCTGGGAAAGGGACTTCCCAGTGACTAAATAAGTCAAAGTCACGCTACACCTATTTTATCTTGCCAAATGGGTCTGACACAGATGACGGTGAAATAAATCACAACTGTAACCCTGAAAGTGGTACGTTTACACCAGTAAAAACATCCCTTTGTAGAACAACTTTATTACTGGGATTTGGTGTCGAACATCTGACGGATCTGTACCGACACCTGGTTGATCCTAATTACAATGATTATCCAGAATTCACTGCTGAATTCCTACCCACTACAATTTAAATCAAGTTTTAAACCTATCCAACAGAAGAAGGGATGTCAGATGGCCAGGAGCCACAGACACCAGAATAACACCGAGCAGAGCTGTAACTCAGCTGTTGGGTTCACCTCTGTCCTGCAGAGCTCAAACATTTTGTAATTCTGGTTCTTGCCCAAGCTGTGTATCACACATGGAGTAAGCTGAACTTACTATTCCAAGTGATGAATGAAATTAAAATAAATCCTGTAGATACACACTTGCTACTCACTTAACCCATGCAGAGAACCCTCTCCAAAGCTGTCTGTGCATCACTGCTGTACAGAAAGGTGCACCAATAGACATGCTGAGATCACTCGATTTTTTTGTACCAGCTGAACCCACAGTGCCCCATGAATCCATGTCTGCAGTGGTTTTCTCTATGTGCAGTACTACTGACATGAGAAAACACTGTAAGCAGAGTTCCCAGACTTCTGTGATTCAGTGAAACGCTCCCAGTTCTTAACATTTTTATTGATCTCTGTAAACTTCTGAAAAACTTCAAATATACTTAAAATTATGTATCATTGCAAATTTACTAGAAGTTGTCTTCTGTCTGGTTATGTGATGAACAAAAGGACTTTTTAAGACACTTCAGTCCAAACCCAGCAGAGTTCAGAGGAAGGAAGCAGCAAATGAGACAAAGTGGCCAACCCAGAAGCATAGTCTGGGTAGAACTGAGGACTGGAGGGTGCTGGGCTTTAAAAGCCGGTAGTTAACACTGCACAGAGCTCTATTTTATCTTTTAGCAGATGAACTGAAGATTAATCTAGATCTGAGCCTACTCCTACAGGTGAGCTTGCCAGTTCATGCCTAAAGTTAAAGACTGTGTGTGTGAACAGAGGGTGGAACTCCCTGTGTCCCCTCCTGCTTCCCCCACACGACCTCTGCTGTGGAGGCTCCTGGAGGAACGAGGCTGTGACACAAAAAAGGAAGGGAATCATTTCACAGCCTTCAGCTACAGCCCCACTGCATGGGAAAAGACTTTCCTGGGTCAGCAGTCTATGAACCAGCTGCAGGAAGTAAAGGGAGAGCAGCCAGGCCTGAGAGACACAGAAGGAAGGAGAGAAGAAATGAGAGTCAAACGGTGTCATTCTCCTTTCAGATGCCACCGGGCAGGGAAAACACTGCCATGTATGAACTGGGAGATATGATTTTATCTCTCCAGCTTCTACATGGGCAACTTCAGTAATAAGGGAGCCATCTTAAACACAACATTGTGCACTAGAGAATAATTTTCTTACTGCATTCTCCTCTACTTCAGGACAATGGCTGGGATGATTTCAAAGAACCTCCTTTCTGACATTCTGAAAGAAAAAAAAAAATCACTTAATCTTTGCACCCAACACAAGTGAGTGCAAGGACAGTCTCATTTCATGGATTTATTATTCTGAATCCTTGTTGCTGTGGGATATTAACAATTTTCTGGTTTAATTGGTTAGTTATCAGTTACACAGTATCCTTCCAAAATCCAGAACATTCTTTCTGACTGCCCTGTCTATACGATACCACTTAATGTGACACACAGATATGGAGGCTCTCCAAGGGAATCTGGGACCTGAGGCTCAGATCCGGCCCTGAGAAGAAATATTCAACAGAGTCTAATACTGGAGATGACAGCACCACAGCCACACAATTAATGAGCTCTGGGACAATGTCATCATGGGGATCTGGTGGACAGAGAGACACTTAATGCATCCTGAGAGCTGAGTCTCTGTTGGGATGGAAAAGAGGGGAGGACCCTGGTCTGGCAGAGCCGAGTATTTCAGGCACAGACACCAAAAGATGTAGAAGGAGAGACTGTCACCATCAGCATCCTTGGAAGAATTAGAGAGAAGGGGGATCAGCAAGTGTTGCAATGACACGTATGCTCCATTAATCTTATTAAATCATCACCTTTCACAGTGGGGCTGATTGCCTGGATCCTGCCCAGCTCACACACCAGCTTGTGCTTCACTCAACCCCCATCACCGGCTGAACTTTCAAATTATAATTCTAATCAGCGACACTAAAGCAATGTAGCATCAAAAGAAGATGGGCACAATTATTTTTTTTCTACCAATTTCAGCCTTGGTTCTTCCTGTAAACTTTACTCATATGTCACCAGAATTAAATCACACGGTTTGAGTAAATGACTTTTGTCAATGATTTGCTTTCAGAGTGTATTACAGCGCTTAGAGTCATCATAAAATGTCAAAGGGTAATAAAGACAGTGGCACCTATGCCACAAGTGTTGACACATCACACTATTCAAATAATGAAATAAAATAGCTGAGATACTAAAAAAGACCAGAGTCTGTTCTGCTCTTCTTTCAAATTTTAGGAAATCAAAATCACTGCATCTTAAAAAGCATGACACATATTTCAAAGTATTTCTTGTAGGAAGGTTTCATAAATACCCTTTTTTTGGCATTGTGCTTCAGTGACAAATGATTAATGACAGAGCTTTCAACAACTGAATCTAGACTCAAAAACTGTGGTATTCACCAAAACACAACTTATCTCAGAAGAACTCCATATCCTCAATTAATTTGTCTGGTGGTCCCATCACAACTCCTCAAATTCCAACAGCATCAGGTTGTTTTAACTCATACCAAAATCCCAAAGTGCACAAAATAGCCATTTCTTTATTGGATCTTACCCTCCAGGAGGAGGAGACGCTCTCAGGTCCATCAAACCTCACACAAACCACAAGAACAATGGCAGATGCACAGACCTAACAGCTCACTTACCTGTGACACAGGAAATCCCACACAGATCATCTTCTGTTTGTGCAAATTCAACCTTCCATCTCTAGAAAAGCAGCCTGAACTCGCTCCACAGAATACACAGACTCACCGACCCCTCAGGCTCCCACAGTTTTTAATGGAGGCAGGAAGTGGAGTCCAGGTCCCTGCCAACCCCAGGCACAAGGGGATTGGCCCAGCAAATATTTACAGTATCCTATATGAAGTAAAACAGATTAAAATGGACACACAAAGCTCACCCTCTGAATAACACATAGTTTGGTGATGAGAACACTCCCCTGGAAGGTGAGAGATGCAAGGCTGGAAAGCCCGGGGGATGGAACTGATCTCCTACATCCTGGCCAAGTGCTCCAATCACCGGGTAAAAAGCAAGGAACCATTAACTTCTGCTGCCACAATACCCTGAAAAGGCTGAAGGCACAACTGACACAAATCTTAATTAAAACAGGTACTGCACACGAGCACCAAGAGAACGCTGATCTATGATCTTCACTCTAACGTTTTTCGTAAAGAATTATTAATGTATAGTAAATACAGGCTTTGCACTGACGAGAGATTTTTTTCCTTCTGCTAATCAGAGTCATTACACACATGTACATCCAAGTAACTGTAAACTCCAACTAATCCCATGCTCTTTGCTTTATTTGTCTTCCAGCCCAGCGCTGCAGACAGTGCCCCGTCTGCACGATACACAGCCTGAGATAGCAAAGGCTCCAGGGAGGATAACACACAACTCAAGTGAGACCAGGACTGAAAGACAAACATGAACCACAAACGTGATACTCGCAAATTTACCGAGGTCTAAGTCACTTTTCTGATGCCAGACACTCACACACATTCATACAATGACATCCTTGTTCTCAGGAGGCTCCTAACAATCGTTAAAATGGAATGTGGCCGTAATTTCGGCTCCTGAAAAATGGGAGATTAAAGGCCAAACTCCATGTTTGTATGCCAAGATTTCATGACAGATTTTTGACAGCAGCACAACAGAATCTCATCTATGTGCTTTGCAATCTGTTGCCTATGAAGTGCCGTATTTTAAAAGCCAGGTGAACGATTTGTTTTCTGTCGTAAACTGCCTCCCATCCTCAAAACACCCTCATTAGTCAGTAAAGGTGGCCCAACCTAAACTGAACAAACAAGTAAAAAATCTTGAATGCAAAAAATTATTTTACTAGTGCTTGACAAGTTCTGGCAACAAGCTGTAGCTCCTCTTACTCCCTGCCCTCCCACATACACATCTAATCCAGCCAGCTAAGACTTAAAAAGCACCACCTCAGTCTTCTGGAAGAGACTGCATTTTAATTCATGGCAGCAGCATGTTAAATGCCTAATTGCAATGAAAGCAAATTCTCAGACCTCTGAATCCAGCAAGACTTCTAACAGCAACTGATTTGAATTCTCCCAGGAGCAAAGACAACATTGTACATTTACACTTATTCCAAAACCCAGTAGCTTTATTGATTACTCTGACACATCATTAGATTTAATTTCCACGCCCTTTGCATTACGTAGAGAAGCTTCTAAATATATCACCATTTCCCTCATGAAACATTTGATGGCTAACACAAGAATCATTGCACTGATTATAACATTTAAGAGGGAGTTCAGTTGTTTTTAAGATCAGTGACTCAATCCAGTGCCTTTCTTTTTTCTTCTTAGCTCACCCTCCCAGTCTGTCTCCTCATCAGCACCCTGACAGGACACGCACACGCTGCAATCCATATTGCTCTTAGGCAACCCTCTGGGAAAGGAAATATTAAAAACCCATTCAGTTTTGGTGTAGAAATCTCCTTCTCCTTCCCTCTTCACAAGTGAAGGAAGCTGTGAAAAATCTTTTGTGCATTCAAAGGGCAAAAAAAGAACAAAGCAATCTCTATTGCCAGACTGGGCAACAGTAAAAAGGGAGGGGGTGTTACATCAGGCCTTGAAAAACACTGAACACCTACTAACTGAAGATAAACAAGATATGGACACTGCTGTGCCCTCTCAATAGGCTCCAGCACAAAAATTTCACCACCAAGTGCTAGAAATTGAGGCAAGACCAAGTATTTCACAAAGCAACGATCCAGGTCCTGATGCTCATCTGCTGTAATACTTCCAACAGCTCGGTGCCTGAAGATAAATTTCTTTGTATTTATTAATCTCTTACACACATAAGCATTCGTGGGTGATGGGCAAACAGCTCTTCCCATATTTATTCCCTCCTCTGCTGCTGCAGGAACTTTTGTCACTACCCAGTCCCATTTCCTTGCTGGAATACAGGCAGGAAGCCAGGGGAAAATGGGTACTCCACAACCTCTTTCCTCTCACAATCCATTCCACTGGTAGGAAATTAATTTCAGCTCCTATTTAAGGTAGAAACAACTTTCTGATGCAGCAGAGCTTGTGGACTTGAGTAACAGCAGGATCAGACACAGTTCTCCCTTCCATTACTGCAGGAACCTGACAAAGAAACTTTCTCTACTCACTACTGACAAGCATTCTTTTAAAAAAAAAGTGCATATCCTTTGAAAGAGCATTTCCATCTGGCACTTATCCCACATTTCACATTAAAATTAGTTTTTCCAAGATGACAGTATTCATTTTCTCCAGCAAAATTCTCAGCAGAGACTCCTTTCAAGGATAACACACCTCTATCTGAAATACTGGCTCAGCAAGACTATTTGAGACATTAAAAAAGAGCTAAATAAAATTACATATGGTTAGAGGTGTGGGCATTACTGAAGAAAAAGAGAAGTTGTTGGAAGAAGTAACTTACAAGAACAGTGACAAAACACAATTCCTGTATTTAAAACTATGAAAGAGATGGCAAAAAGTGTAAGTCTCCTTCTTAAAATATCTTAATGAAAGAAAGTAATTGTAATCAGTTCCACTTGGTAATTAAAAAAAAAAATATAACCCTACCTTTAAATCTCAGATTTATATTTAACCAAACAATAAATACAGAAGAATGTGAATAAGTTCTCATCTCTTCAAAACAACATAATTAACAAGCTGTCAGTCACTGAGAAAAGCCCTATTTTGTTTGTTTGCCAATGTCCAGTAATTAAGCTGGCAAGTCCATTTTGTCAAGATATTTCTAACACAACTGAGACAATTTTTTAAAATCGGTCAAACCCACAATAAACCTTTATCGTCTTATGAAGCTCCAGTGATTCAACAACACATGCTGAGAGTTATGCACAAAAAGGAGTAACCAAGCCTTACATGCCTGGACAAAAGGGAAGCACTGTTGTGGCCAGGAACCAGTTCACATCCATGCAAAGACAGGGGGGTGAAAGGATTTGTCTTCATGCCAAATTCTGTCCTTTCAGCCGTGAAATGAGGTGTGTGCCCAGCAGCTGGACACTGCACCAGGAACACACCTGCGCTTGGAAAGCCACCTCTGCACCACAGAAAGGCCCAGCTCTGGCACATGGACAGGAGGGAACAGGTCCACTTCCAAACTGGACACCTGCTCAGTCCTGGGCACAGCTCTGCTGCACGGCTCTCCTCAGGTCACAGAACACACGTTTTTCCTAAAAGCACTAAAGCACCGGCCAATTTTCTGCAGAGCTGCATTACCGTAATTAAAAATAAACCACGGCAAGATCGTTGCTCGAAGTGTAAGTAATGAACCATCCACAGGGAAGAGAGCAGCCCTCCTGAGTCTGGAACTGGATTTTTGCTGTGTCCATAGCTCCCCATGCAAAGTGACAGAAACCTCAAATAGATGAGGACATCAGTGAACAGAGACACAAAATTACAGGGTTTAGAGCCTCACGTCCTCCTTCTGCTACAACCTCAGTACTGTAAGAAAGAACTTCCATGTTTGAGACCCACCTGGGAAACAGGGAAGAACAACTTAAATCCCAACTTCATTCCCCTAAAATATGCAACCTAAAGAAGAGTAAATCCTCCCCACAGCCTCTGTCAAAAACCTTTCCTTTAGACTATTACCATGGCAAAGACTCTCATTCAGAAAAGCAAAGGAGCTCACGATCAAAATAACATACAACTGACACTTCCTTCCATTGACTTCTTTAAAGAAAGCTGACAAATCCCAGGGCAGTTATGAATTTATAATTTCACTCTGCAATCAAAACACACTAAGACAACAGTTCACTAGACCCATTTAATTGAACTTCATTAAACTGCCTAACTCTGTACCCACATCCATTTACCAGAACAACATGTAGTCAATCCTGTAAGTCAGAAGAGTTGTCTTTTTGCTGCTGTTTTAAAGCAGAGCACACCATTGCCTGAACTGACACAAAATAACAACACCTAAAAGGCAGAAGATCAATGCAAATATTGGTTCTTGACAGAGAAGTGACAGAAGAGGGAAGAAGGGGGTTGTCAAAGTCTCAACATGTGGCAGAACAGAAATCCCCATTGGGTTCCAAGTTTTGAAAAAGTAATGGGAAAGATTTCCAGGACCATTCAGATAGGAGTACTCCTTCTCCACGAACAGCACACACCAAGGTCAAAAGTTGAGTTTTAACTCCTTTTTTCCCCAACAAATCTAAGAAACAAGTCTGGATGATATCACCAGATTTAAAATGCAGGGAGAGTATCACAAATTGCTGCAGTGGTCAGGTCAATAGAGCTGATACACAGGTAAATTATTTGAGATATTCTGGTCTTTATCCATGACCGCACAAAAAAACCAGAATTATCCGAAGAAGCTGCACCCCGTCTCTCTGATCCAGTGCCAGCTAGGCCCGAGACAGTGTCAGGACACCGAAAAAAAATGCCCTCTCATTTGCTACACTTCATGTCTTCCCACAGGAACTGGTCTCTTCCTCCTCGTTCTATTTCCTGTACACAGCCCATTGTCACCAGGTGCAAACACACACACACCGACTCACCAGCCTGCGCTGGCCCCGATCTGGCCGCGGGCAGAGGTGACCTGCAGCCTCTCAGCCTCACCGAGGTGCTGCCCCTGCCCGGCCCGGCGGATCGCAGAGCTCGGCTCGCACGGAGCCCCTCGGGACGGCGGGTGTCAGACCCGCCGGGGCTCCAGCGCTCCCGTCCCGCTGCCGGCGGGGGGATCCGCGCAGCGCGGCCGCCCCGTCCCTCCTCCCTCGCCCCTAATCCCTCCTCCTCCGCCGGCCGAGCCCTCAGCCCGCAGCCCCTCCGCCGCCGGGTGCTCCACGCCCGACCCCTCCGCAGCCCCCGCCGCCGGCGTCCCCCGCCCCGCCCGGGACCCCCTCCCCGCCCGGCCCTGCTCGGCCCGGCCCGGCCTCGCCGCGGCCTCGGCCCCGCGCTCACCAGGAGTAGGTCTGCTCCGCCATGGCTGCGGCCGGCGCTGGGCTCTGCGGGGCGGCCGGGCCGGGCTCCTCCTCCGCCTCCTCCTCCGCCTCCTCCTCGCGGGCTCCCGGGGCTCAGTGGCGGCCCCGCTGCGGCTCCCGGCCCAACATGGCGGCGGCTGTGAGGAGGGAGGGAGCCGAGGGGGTCCCGCGCGGGTGGGGAGGGCGATGTTGGCGGCGGGACGGGCGGGGGCTCAGCAGCCGCGACGCGGGGCCGCGCTGGGGCGCCGGCGGGGCCTCATGGCCGGCTGGGCGGCGGCGGCGGCGGCGGTGGCGGCGCGGGGCGGGGCGGGACGGGAGGCGGCGGCACCGGCGGCCGGGCCAGGCCGCGCCGCGTGCCCGCGCTCGCGCACGGCGGGGCGGGGCCGCGCCGGGGTGGGAGGGGCCGCGAGGGGGGGCGGGGTCCGGACGGCGCGCGGGGGGTCACGTGCCCACAACAGCCTCACGTGCCGCCGCGGGCCACGCGCAGGCGCCGTGGGACGGGACAGAAGAAGGGAGGGAGGCGGCGGGGCGGGGGGCTGTTGGTTGCCGGGCCTGCCCGCGCCGCTGCTCGCGGGGAGCCCCGCGGGCGGGCGGGTTCGCTGCGGGCTCCGGGGCCCGCAGGGACACCGCGTGGGAGCGACGGAGCTCCTCCGACACAGAGGCAGCGCGGAAGGCGGGTGGGTTTTGAGGCTGGGGGCTTCCCCGGGCTTGCGGCGGGGAGCAGCGGGCACCGCAGCGGGCACCGCAGAAGCCGCTCCCCGCGACCCCCCGGGCAGTCCCCCGGGCTGGCGGGGCTGTCTCGGCTCCGTCCCGGTGGCCGGCGGTGACCCCGCTCCGCTCGGGGCTCCGGGACCCCCCGGACTCCTCCCGGGACTCCTCCCGTTCTGGCTGTGACCGATTCCCGCACCCCCCATGAGCCCGTGACCTCCCCAGGAGTTTGGGGGGTTCCTCTGAGGGAGGGTTGGGTGGTAAATGCACCGTTCAGGTAAGGTAGTTCACACACGCCGGTGGTTTAATTTATTAAATACACAGGTGTTCCTGGAGACTGCCGTGGTTTTGAATTTGTGATCTTGGAAACCAAGTAAAATCAGTAGGATCAGATGCTCGAAGTGGGTTTTTAAGGAAGGAAAATAACGTTCCGTGTGCTTTGACCAAATAAAAATTACATGCTCTGTGTTATCACCAGCCCTGTATCAAACCTGCACAATCCCAGGCAGAGGAACTGCTGCATTTATACTGATCTTGTCTCTCCCCTCCTGGTTTCTGCTGCCAACCCCTCGGTCCAAATGCAGAAGTGGTGTGTTCTGCTCCCATCTCCCGGGAATTCACTTGCACCAGTTTGTGCAAGTGGGGCTTTGTGGAGTTTGGATCCGTTGTCCCAGTCCAGCTGTGCATTCCCATTCATTGTTCCTTCCAGCGTGGGAGGGACAAGAGCCAGTTTGAACATAGAGTTGGACATGACGTAACTGCATGGCATATAAATAGAAGAACAATGCCTGGGTCTGGTAAAAATAGGCATTTGTTTTATAAAAAAAAAAAAAAGGACAGAGAAATTCTATGCTTTAAGAGAATTTTCCTACAATCTTCAAAAAATTAATGGGACATTGGGACATTCTCACTGCACCTGCAGGGATGCCGGATGCAATTTGGAGCCCACTCTAGTTTATTTTATTAGTAGATTGAATAAATTAATTCTGTTCTGTCCATCTCATTTATTCTCTTAAATGGAAAAATCTTAGCAGGGTATGTGGTCATGCCAGAGGATTGAGAATATCTCATTTCACCTCTGTTCTGTCAGCAGCTGCTGTGTAGTCCTGGGTGGATCACTTCGTCCTTGCTAGCTCAGCTCCTGCATCATTACAGAGGAAACTGCAACACGTTGCAGCCACCTGAAGTTCTGGGATGCAGCAGCAGGAGGATCTGCATATGCAACACAGGTTTTCTTGGTCTTGGTGGAGGTGACGCCTGGGATTCTTCTGTTACAGTTAAACACTGCTGGACTCCCAGGGCTTCTCCCCCTGCATTTTGTGCTTTGACAGAAAGGGATTTGGGCTGTGTCGCTTCAGCATCCAAATCCTCTGATTTGGCCTTGTGGACAAGGACGACCTTAGTGCTCCTGACACAGTCAGCACTTCAGCCACTCACTGACATCTGTTTGAGAATCGGATTTATGGGCTGGGAGGTGGAAACACTCCAAGGACTGTGACTGGCCAGCTCACGGGCTCCCTGCTGGGGTCAGTCCTGGCAGCTGGGTGTTCTGGGAGGACGGGAGGGTGAGGAATGCTGACGTTCCCTCTCATCCAGCTCAGGCTGGACTACCTTGAAAAACTTCCTCCCGTATTTGATCTTTGCCCCTCGTCTCACACCCCACACACAGTGCCTGTGCCCAGCTCAGTGGACACAGAGAGCTTTGGTGGATGTGGGGCGAGGAGGAGCCGTGCTCAGAGCCTGGAGCTCTGGGTACACAGACAAGGCAGCCCGTTCTGGAGGAAATTCTGCAGTTCCCACATTCACACAGAAGTTGGGCTCTGGGTAGGACTTGCACAACAGAGAACTTCCCTGCTTTTGTTCTCCCTCAGCACAGCAGAAAAATCTACAGGAACACTCAGATAATGACCAAATAATTTGAAATTCTCACTGCTGTGGTGCAAACCCAAGTGTCTGGAATGTCTGTGCTACCCTTTTCATGGATTATAACACAGTAAATGTATGAGGAAAAAAAGAACCTCTCTGTCCTTTTAAATCACTGCAGGGAAAGATAAATCAGGGCTTCTGCCTTGTCTTGGCACTAAAGAGCCTTTCTTAATTCTTTTTTCCCTGAGAATTGGATGTTAAACTGATATTGGTATCTATGAAACAATATCCCTGCTTTGTGTCCTTATTGAAGTAGCTTCCAGTTTCTCAGTCTTGCAAAATTTCCAGCACATTAATTTGGCACAAATGATTTATAGCTGATGAGCAATTAAAGTACAATTTCTTTCAGCATCTCAGGCTTTGTGACTAGACTACTAAATGACTTCTCAAGCTTGCTTTATCGTTACAGGATAGCAGTGGGATGAATTCACAGGAGAAATTTATTCCTCCTTGCAGACCCAGCATCTGCTCTTACTGCAAATTGGAGCACTGCTCGCATTCCCCAGATAATTTCCTCAGCATATCTTTTGTACAGTCTTTCTTTGGACCTACAAGAGAGCTTTACTCTGAATTTCAGTGACAGTTTACTCTGACATTACAAAGTCCTTCCAAAATACCTGTTCTGTCTGGAACCTTTGATGTAGACTGATGCTTTGCTTAGACCTGTCAAGCCATTTCAAAACTAGAGGCAAACAAAACCTCTTGGTTTTTTCTTTCAACTTTTGTATTTGGAAGGTTAGCTCCCAGAGGCAAGTGTGGTGGAGAAAAATCAGATGAAAGTACTGGCTCCAAAGAGTCCTCACCTCCAAGTTGTTTAAATGTCAGAGGATGACATTTAGCTAACCACGTCTTGATTCTGCTCTAGTGGAGGTGGAAAGAACCAGAGTAGCTTCATGTAGACACTTCACCTTTCAGGAAAGGACATGACAGGTAGAGTTGTCAACCCTGCTTGGTTTTGGGAGGAACAAATAGCATGGAAATGAGCAGAAAGGGAAGGCAAAAAAAAAAAAAATAATCAAGAGATCCAGTTCTGACTGTCCAGCTGGGAGCTACACTGGGCTGTTTCGTTGTAGGATCCTTGTGGGATTCCCCTCGATAAGCACAATTAAAAGTGCACTGACCATACGTGTGACAGGATTCTCTTCACTACCACCTAGTGGGAAACTCCTTCATAGCCCAACTCCAGAGCTGCTCCTGCTCTCCAGCCCCATCCTGATGGTAAAACAGGGAACAAGTGTGGGGGGAGCCAATGGGTGACTGGGAAGGAGGACAGTCCTGCTTCCCCATACAGGTGGAGGAATGTGTAGAGAGAGCCTGTAATTTAACCCCATTATCTCACTGTGACTCCAAGCTCTGCATCCAGCCCAGTTCCTAATGCTTGTTACACCTTCCTTGGTTTCACTGAGACTCCCAAAGTGTAACAAATATAAAGAGTAAAATATCTGTCCTTCTGAACGCAACTGAAACCTGCAAACAGTGGCAAGGAGAAACCCAAGAAGTTGCTCCAGCGCCTCAGTCAAAAGGCAGCCTTGCACCTTCTTGGCTCTGGAAGTTTTGGTTGCACTATTAGAAGTATGGAAGGAGGCACCAATAAAAAAACCCAGCTTCCTTCTCTGGAAAATCACATTTTTCAACTACAATCTCATATTTACAACAAAACCTACTAAATTGGAACGTAAATGGGTATGTACTTGAAACATTAAACCCGTGTATTGGAGCGAGTCCTTCCCCACTGAGATACCCAGGGTTTGCACAAATAGCTGAAATCCAACCCCACGAAAACAACATATAAATGACAATTATCTCGGATTTTTCACACTCCTGTGTGCCTTTTGGGACTGAGCTCCCAAAGCACAAATAATCACCAGTTTTGGTACTTGTGTAGCTTTCTTCCCCCCAATAACAGAAACGAGGGTGAGCATTATCATAATAACTCTCACATTTCAAGGGGGGGATTATGTTAATGTCATTCAGGGCAGTAAAGCATTTAGCAGTCTCAGCAGGAAGAACATTAAAATGGTAAAGAATTATTAATAGAACCGTTTCTCTGTGTTTCTTTTGCCAGTGGCAATTTTGCCACCCTATTCAGGGGACTACACGGGCTCCCTCTGGAAGCACTTTTATCATAAATAAATTTAGGGTTTTTTCCTTCTCTGTATTCTCCTTGAGGCCACATTACACTGGCTTTATCCCAGCAAATTACTGTATTTTTCATCATGTACACTTAATAGTAGGTATTACTCAGTAAATTAAAACATCAGAGGTAAAAATGGTGTTGATACAAGAAACCAGGCACTGGGAGCCTGTTCTACCTTCCACACTGTTCACAGCACTCTCCTGTCCCTCACTGGGGCTTTGCCCAAGTGCAACAAGCAGAATGAAGACCAGCAGGAGTAAAATAAGAGTAATGTTCCTATTGTGTACCCATTTATACTTCCATGCAGTTGTTTTCAGTGTTAGTAAGTAATCCATTTAATTAGTAATTCAATATTACACGTAGCTGGAGAAGGGATTAATTTGAAACACTTAATCAAGACAGACTATTATTTACCAATAAAATAGAATTTCATTAGAGGAGCCCATGACATCCTTGCCTAGAAGGATATTGGAGGATGCTGGGAAGCCAGTTTTGTAAGATAGCTGTCACTGGATTGTCACACTGTCTGCTACTTCAGGAGAAGAAAATGCTTTTTTTAAAAATGCACAGAAGTTATATTCAAGTGTAGTAGGAGAACACAAAGTGTTGAACATGTTTAAATAATCTTTATTAAACTCACCATTAAAATAAAATAGAAATCAGACTTCTTGTGATTACTGATATATTTTTCCAATCTGCATCCAGACTGATTTGTTAATGGAACATTGTTTGTGAGCTTGCTGTTAAGCTGACCAGAATTAATGCCATAAAGCTGCTTATATCTTGTCAATGAAACACTGAATTTGAGGGGTCTCAACCACCAGATTAATTACACCTAAGGAAAAACAAGTGATTCTGCAGGGAAAAAAGTACAGAACCAAATACTGCAAACAAGCAGGTCTCACTCGGTGTCTCTGAAATTTAAAAGTTTCTCCTGTCACAACTACCATGATCACATTAATCAGAGTGACTGGAGAATCAAGTCATGGCCTGGGAAGTTGCTACAGTTCAGGAAAGCAACATATACTAAGCACGGGTAATAGAGGGGTTAGCAAACCCAAGACTCCTTATTTTAAATATTCATCCTCAAGGCACAAGCCCTGAGTACAATTCATTACAGGAGAACACTGGATTATGGCCAGACTCTGCAACTGAGCTCTTGCTCTACTACTAGAACTATAATCTAACTGGTAAAAGCTCTGCAGCTTCCACCCCTGACCTCTACTGTTCTCATCCCCTCACAACTGCACATGATGGCACTGGGAAATAGGATATTGCAGTCCCTAATGCCAGGGTGGAAAATAGGGATACTGGCTGATTTGCAGCAGGAATCCCTTCCATTCCTCACACCTGTAACATTTTAAGGAACACTGAAGAGCTCACTGGTTTTCCTGCAGTGAAGAATCTGCAATACTTAACGGAGTGCTGAACCATTCAGTGGCAGGTTCCACTCAATGGAAAGATCGAAGTGGGTAAGTCTGCTGGTTCTTTTGCTAATTCCCCAAGGCTTCTGCAGTTTAAAATGGACAGTTCTCACAGACCAAGGGAAAAAGCCCCTCAGGATAAAGTGGTAGAGAATATTTACCTCCTCCTTAGTATTTGAAAGGTTTCCATATTCAGCTAAGGGTTCTCCACATGGCATCCAGTTGTAGCGTTCAGCCAGGTCCCAGCATACAAACAGATGTTCATTTCTGGGTTTATGGACTTCAGAGTTCACTGGTTTCAAAAAAAAGCCTCTGCAGCTGAAGGTCTCCAAGGCAAGCAGAAGCAGCACCATCAGGCCTTCTGTGTGTATAAGGAATCCTTGAAACCACACAATATAGACAGATAATTTGTTGCTGTGCTTTCTTCTCTTTACAACTTCCATTGATAAATAACTGCTGTTCTTTGTTGAAACTTTATGGTCTGTGTCCCCATTTCCCCTCAAGCATTCAACAGGTTTATATACTTACAGAATATAGATTGGGCAACCTTTTCAACAGAACACTGGTAATATTTTCCATCTTGGTTTAGGTAAAAGAAATCACCATGCCAAAGAGAGGCAGAAATAAGTAACACAGTGTGACAATGTCTCCTCTGTCACATATTGCAAGAGTTCCACAATCTGTTGTCTCTGTTTGCAAAGTCCTCGAATTATAAGGCCATATCATGCAGAAACTATAATGTCATGGCAGGATGCTGTAATTAGAGTTGACAATTACTGTTATCAGCCAGTAACGTTGGCATGTCTAGCGGGTGGGGGGGGAAATGAAGGAAAATGTGATAACAAATGAAATGCATGGAAATGTGTCAAAACATTGACAGGACAATGCCAAGCTCACCATTCGTTTGCTCTCTGTTGAGAGCGTGACCA
Source organism: Myiozetetes cayanensis (assembly GCF_022539395.1). NCBI lineage: Eukaryota > Metazoa > Chordata > Aves > Passeriformes > Tyrannidae > Myiozetetes > Myiozetetes cayanensis. The sequence goes on from NW_026087423.1 coordinate 4,197,805, forward strand.
AAAATAAAACATTTAGAAGCTAAACATGTCTTTTTACATCAATGCTCGTGTGAAAATTTCTTACATTAAATGTTTTTACGTGGACTCCGAACTGTTACTTCTTTTTAGCCACACAAAGGAAGTCCTCTGTGTCCATCTGAGCTTTGTTAACACCCTGCAGGGAGGCCACGTGGTGCTCTGGGTGCAGCCATGTCTGAAATAAAAGCCAGCAGTTACAGCAGTCCCACCCCAGCCGGCTGTGCCCGAGGGAGGAGGGTCCTGCCCTGCTCCTGCTGACTCAGGAGCCTGGAGAGCACGGCCGATGGTGCCCACGATGGGAAAACAGGGGACAACGTGCCTCTGCAGCACTGCCTTGGGACACTACCCAGTTTGGGGACAGCTGTGCCAGGCTCCTGTAAGCTTAGGTTTGGTGGCAGTGTGTACACACAGGCAGCTGCCCCCAGGAAGCCTCTGTTGAGACAACACCTTTAAATCCTCCAAGGAATCACTCGTGTGAGACGCTCGTGCACATCAAGTTATTCCCTAATTTAGCCACTCAAAGTAGATAGATTCATTCATATCATTTCAGACCAGAAAAGACAATGTAGTTATGAGAACTGCAGAACTGGAGAACTGCTTTAAGTGACTCCAGCCGAGCCAGGGATGGTGTTTTAGGAAGTCACCCAATAGGTGGGAGCAGAACCTCAGAGCAGGGCTGGTATCAAGAAGGGATGGAGGAAGATGATAAATGGGAACCACAAGCCTGCCCAGAGCACTCATCGGAAGCAGAGGGCAGCTGATGATAGGGCAGGGATTTTGAGCATGAACCAACACCCATGGCTATTCCTTATCACACCCTTCAATCACAGGCTCAGAGGGGCAAGGCCTGCAATCCCCTGAATTATGTGGGAATAACTGCTCTTGCTCATCAATTAAGCAATAAACACAGCAAGTTAAAAGGAAGGTACTAGTGTTTGCATATCAAGATATCCAGTGAGCCAAATCCAGAGTGAAAAAAGACTTGATGTCACTTAAGACAAAATTCAGCTGGAGCTCCAGAACGTCCTACAAGCCTTGGGAACGTTCGTGTAGACCCCATGGTCACACTCCTCTGCTGAGGGGTAGCACAGAGGCCAGGGAAGCTGCCAGTGTGGCTTTCTCTCAGCCCAAAGAGCTCAGACTGGCTGAACTTCCCCACTGCCAGAGCTCTGAGCGGGCTCTGCGATATCCCAACAGCAGCACCTTCCACGAACACTGCGCAGCCCAACGCGGCTCTTCCTTCTCGGCGCTCCACCTCCTTCCTTCTCCAAACCTAACGGGGCCAGGAGAAAGCCATGCCTCTCCATCTTCCTGGTTTTCTTTCCATAGCTCACTTTTCCACGCTGCAGACCTCCTATCCTTCATTTTCCTCTCCTGCTTCCCTCCCTTTCCCCCTCCCCCTGCTTTCTCTCCCTCTGCACTTTGTGAACTGCTGCGGCGGTGCTGAAGTCCAAAGTTCAGTAACTTGCTAAGCACACAGATAAATATGAACCTTGGAGAATTTACATTGCTCCAATGTAAACAGATAGCCAAGGGTCCCTTTATCAGCACTGGCTCAGGACAGTCGTGGGGGGTCTGAAGTGGCTCAATTTTGTATTTTGTTTTTTTGGGGGGGGCGCAAAGGCGGGAGGCTGCGCTGTGCCCACTCCGCTGACAGTCGGGCGCGTTACCTCGGGAACATGGTGTAGGGAAGCTGCGAGCAGGATCACCCGAAACCCAAGAGGCACCGGGCTGAAGACCATGGTGTCGAAGCTGAGCCATCTCCAAGTGGAGCTGCTGGGAGCGCTGCTGGAGTCGGGGCTGACCAAGGAGACGCTGATCAAGGCGCTGAGCGAGGTGGAACCCTACGGGCTCCAGAGTGAAAGTCAGCGCGCCATCAATGCCCTGCAGACAGAGAAAGGGGAGCCCTGTCCCGACATCCCCAACCTCCCCAACGGAATCGGGGAGTCCAGGTTATCGGAAGATGAAACCTCCGATGACGGGGAGGAATTTACCCCTCCAATAATGAAGGAGCTGGAAAACTTGAGCCCTGAGGAGGCTGCTCACCAGAAGGCTGTGGTGGAAAGACTATTACAGTAAGGACAGATTTACTGCTCCTCTTTGCTGCTTTCTTGCACTCTCCCTCTAAATCTCTTCTCCTTTCCCCTTCTGCTCAGTTCCCTAGTTGATCTACCTGCACAGAGAGAGTCTTCATCCATGGCAGGACTAGCAGCCCACTATCACCCCCAAATTCTTTATAAATGCTCAAATTTTCCTTTCATCTCCCTTAAATGCATGAAGGAAGCCATGGAGCCCGATTCAACGTGTTTATAGCATCAGGCTCCAGAATAGTCCAAGGCCTGTAAAACCTGCATCTCTCTGACTGAGTGTCAGGGTTTAGGATTTAATTTTTTAATAGGATTCACAATTTCGATCATCAGGAAAGAAAAGAAAATTCGGTCACTCTGAGCTGGTGCTACATTTGCCTGAGGATATACAGCAAGGAGAATTTCTAATGTTTCCCTGCTGTATTTGAGGAGATTAATTCTGTTAATTTCACTGGGGTTTGATTATTGGGCAAAGACAAAGCAAGACAACTCGTTCTGAATGCAAAGTTCCCTGACTTCAGTGGGGATTTTTCTGGTAAAAAGAGCACACCCCAAATACATGCAAAGGTTAAAACCTGGACAGAACACTCTGCTTCTACCATCCACTGCCTGTCACAGCTACAAAGTACACGCACGGCAACAACCACAGCTTTCACTGCCACACAACTCTGGCAAAAAGCATTTTTGAGATCAAACGACAGGAAAAGTTCCCTGAACCAATAAGCCTCACAACAGACTGAAACATTCCCCAGGTTTCCCATTTGGGATTCTCACTGGGATTACAATTCCCATGGGTGACCCAAGAGGGTTGTCCAAGCAAGGATCGGGTCCATCCTACCATCTACCACAGCAGATTCTTGCCTGTTTTGGGGGTATTTTGAAATGGCAAGCTGATAGAAAACAAAGAGATGCAGCAATGTCCTGCACTTGAAATCTTCACTAAAAATCCATCTAGAAAATTTCTCAGGCTTTCTGATCACTCTCTTTCATGTGCAGAGGAAATCAACAGAAAATGTAACAGCACGAGCAAACATCAAATCCTACCACGAAAGGCCAGAGGTAGAAAAACAGCATGACAAGAGGCAGCATTCGCTGTAAATCCTTAAAAAAGCCCTCCCTGGCAGACTGAGAGTTGATGACTCTGCAGTACACAAGAGAGGGAAATTCACTGGATCAACTCTTACCTGGGTGGGGAAAGCATTCCCAATAATTCAGTCTTCCTTCTGGCCCAGTATGTCTCTCATTTCTTCCCCACTTCCAGTTCTGTCCTGTCTTTCAGTCTCCCCTGTTCCCTTTATCTCTTTCAAACTCTTTTTACCCATTTCCCTTCTCACTTCTGTCTCTGCTGCTGTTCCTCCCATGTTGTTGTCTCCTTGGCTGATTCTCCCTCTGCCTCCCACTCATTTTCTTCCCTTCATCCTTGTCTCCTTCTCATCTTCCTGAGTCTGCGTACAGGTCTTGGGGTAGTTTGAGCCCAGTGGCACCGGGCGGGCCCTGGCTAGTTACTAATTATCCAATGGCTTTATTATTTCTCTTTTGTCTTATAAATTTATAGATGAAAAGACCCTGATAAGCTTTTTGATCATTAACTTCTGATGGTTTATCAAGTATCTCTCCACAAAGGAAGCCATGGAAGTTGCAGAAGCCCCCCTGGCTTTGTCCCTTTTCCTGTAGTGAAGGGCTGAAGCAGGACTGAAGTGCCATCTGCTGTGATCCGAGATCAGACACAGGGATGGAGGGAATTCCTTCCTGCCACCCTCACTTCAGCACCAGTTTTGGCTTCTGATCCTCCCTGCCTTTCTAGGATCTTGCTGCCTGTGTGTCCTGTGCTTACTTTCACCCTCCCCACGAGTCTTACCTCTCTTGCAACCCCGTGACATTAATTATTAATACTTTCTGATGAACAGTCTCACGGCTGTCTCCAGACAGTCCACTGAGCAGCATTCCCATTTCATGAATGGCAACCGAGGTACAGACAAATTCTAGGACCTACCTAACCCCCTGAGACAGCATGCAGAGGACTGAGCAAGGACAGGGATCTCCTAAGCCTCACACTGGGTGTTAATTCCAAAAGCTTTACCCTGAAACAGCTGAGTTCTCTGTCATCAGTGCCCCCCTCACAGGATAGAGCAATTCCCTTCTGCTGTTGAGGGCAGTGTGAAGGCACCAGAAGCCTCAGTTTCAGCAAAAAAATGCAAGTATACTTATGGAGGAATACAATAGGTCTAAATTAATCAAGGTGAAATGAAAACAGCAGGAAGTCTGCACTGACATGTTTCAAATGTCTCCTCAAAGTGACTTTGTGTCTGAGAACCCATTCAAAGCAGCTGAACCAGTATCAGGGGTTGAGAATATCTCAGAAGTTGTGACCCACTAATAAATTTTTTTTGGTTTTAAGATGCCTAAAGGTAATGTCCTTAAAACAGTGTTTAAGTACCTTAAGGAAGGGCAGAACAGTCTATGATAGAAATTAGTCCCAGCAATAGATAAAAGAGAGGAAGGCAAGAATCTCCATGCCCAGGGAATCCCAATAAAAGGTCAATGCTTGCAAAGCTATTTCAGCATCTGCATAAGGATTTCAAACCCAGAAATCTGATGGAGGCACTTCTGCCTTTAGGCAGAAGCCTCTTTGGGCATTGTTAACAATTCCTGCCTAGTACTGTAGACCAGATTTTAACCGAGACTGACTTGAGGCAGCTATTGCTGATACAAGAAAGTCTTTGTGGTGACTGCAGCCATTGCTTATAAAGTAGAATCAGGAAAGTGTCCATTGTCAGGCTTTCCAGGAGCTGGAAAGGGAAAAAAATGACAGCACCAAGAGACCAAGTATGTCCCACCGCAGTTTGGAAAGCTCCAGTCAAAGCTGAGTAAAGCAGGATGTAGAGGAGGTGCACCTATGGGTGTTGATTAGATCTTGCCCCCACAGAGAAAACATGCTAAAGGCAGTTCAGATATTAACAGGGGAATTAACACATTTTCATTTTGTGCCTTCATATGTCTCACTGATCTTCTGTAAATTTACAGTTTGAATAAAAACATTCTTCCCATATCAATCCACACAGAAAACAAATTGCATCTGTGATAAGAAATAAATGACTCAGTAGGGAGTTTGAGCTGTGTGGAGAAACTCCCAGGTATTCCCAGAGTAGAAAGCAAGAGAGAGGCTACCTTGGGGGAAGGGACAGATCATTCAACTGCGGGTAAAGCAAATGGAGAGAGGAACAGCAACAATCCACCTGCAGGGCAAGGGGTGAAATTCCATTAGGAAAGAGAGAAATTGAGATAAGCAACAGATTTCCCCTGGAGGCAGGGATAAAAGTGTGTTTTCCAGGAGGAAAAAAAACCCCAAGATATATAATGATAAAGGTTCAGTCTTTCCCCCCACCTTAGAGTGGCTCTAGCTGGGGAATCTGCAGATGAAGCTGCCACACCCCTTTCATTTCCACATATAAACCAAGATGAGGCAAACCAGGCCAAGTTCAACAGAAAGAACTGCTGGGATGGATGGTCTTACCTTCCCTCTGTGCCCAGCCTGGCTCCAGGCTGTGCTGGGCTTCTGAAGCAGCTCCTGAGGATGGGCCAGAGGATGGTCCTGAGCACTTCACAGCCCTGAACCTCTGTTTGAGCAGGGTCTGGTCCAAGGCAGCAATGCAGAACCCACCTCAGGGAAATGAAGGCTTCTCTCACCTGAGAATCTGAGAACAGGAAAGAAGGAGAGACAGAGAGAATGAGGAAAAGGAGGGGAAAGACAGGAACAAAGGAGAAAGAAAGAAAAGTCAGGAAGAGCGAAGGAGGGAGAAGGTCCCCTGAATGTTACATCTCCAGCTCCCTGGGTTTTCTTTAATGCTAACAACTTGATATTTACTTTCCATTTAAATTTGAGATGTTGCTATAAATTATCAACCAGCCTCTTGTTCCCTTTGAGTTTATAACTAACTACCTGGGTTACTTATTGTTCAGGTAACAAAAGGGAGGTGAAAACGCCCTTAAAAAGTGACCTCAGAACTAAGAAAATGGGAAGCTGACATGGAGAGAGGACCCAGGCCCCTGTGGTGGGGATAAGCCATGGAGAGGGGCTGTGCTCAGATGGCAACAAGCAACTGAGGGCAGGAGAGCAAGACCTCAGGAGAAGTCAAAACTAACTGTGTGAGAAGAGTTTGGAGAGAGAGATTAGAGCCTGGAGAACAAGAGATGAATGGGGACACTCTGCATCTGGGGAGAAAGGGAAGCTAAAAGGCAGAAAACAGGCTTGGAGATAGGGAAGGCGAGCTTAAGGCAGACCCATTTCTGCAGTTCTGCCCCACTGAAGCAATTGAGAGTTTAGTGCAACTACAAGCAGGAGAACCAGATTTAGAGTGAAATCCTCCCCTCTGACAGTCCATGACAGTCTTATGGCCATGAAAGAGCGAAGGTTTCAACTTAGGATGTCTTAGCCAGTGGTGGAGGCTCTGCAGGTGGAACTGTGTAGTTGGGCATTGGTTCATGAGAGGGTTCAGCTGACCAGACTGTCATCACCTGTACTGTGGTGCAGCCTTGGCCCCAAGGATTGCTGCACTGGCATTACACACTGTGCTTTGACAGCATACAGAGTAGCCAGGATTTCATACAACTGTCCCAGGAAATCACACTGCTCTAAGATTCCCAGCACTGCTTTGCCTCACAGAGCTCCCTGCTTTGTCCAAAAGCAGACAAGAACCACAGGGCTTGAACCACTGGGAGAAGACACTCACAGGCACTTCCTGCTTTATTCCTCCCACTGAGAAGTGAGGATCTCAACAGGGGAGACAAAAGTGTCTCGTGATTGGTGTGCAGAAAGAAACCAACGTGTGACAGAGGCTTCCATCAGTGGCAACACAATCTTTCCTCTTCCCATCCCAGCCAGAACTCAAACCTGAGACCAGGCTCCCAGTCAGTCTTTTCTCCTCTATACAGGGACTTGTTCAAGGAGTGCAGGGTGCACGTGCTGGCCAGACCATCACAAAGGGAGCAGACTGGTTTAGGCAGCAGGAGTGAGAAAGAAAACACACCGAGGAAAGAAAAGCTTTCATAACTTCAGCCAAATGTGAGGCTCTTGAAAAACAAAGATGGTTAAGGGAAGAAGCTAAAAACCAGAAGTCTCTATGGCAAGTGTTCCATTGTAAAAGAGAAACAAATATTCTCTTTTAAGCAGGTTCTTCAGAAAGCTGCAGCTGACAACACTGTTTCTATCATACTTTAACTGCAGTGGAGCTGCTCCTTGGACTATCAGCCATTGGGAGGCTGCAGGAGAACAGAGATAAGGGTGTTTGCACTGAGAGAACAGGTGTGGACTTTGTCCTCCTTATCACTTTGCAGCCTCCGGCAACCTCCTGAGTCAACAGAGCAATGAGCAGCAGTCGGTGCCTGTTGCTCAGACACTGTGTTCTTGTGACAGTTTCTGCACGATCCCAGGTACCTTTTTTCTCCCCGCTGCTCCTTTGATGCTGGTGTTGAATGTGACACCACTGCCTTTCCACAGCAAGCAAACCAGTTCCTCCAGCCCTTTCGCACAGAAGGCACAGAAAGATGCTCTTGTTGAAGTGAGCCAGGGGCTTTTCTGCAAAGAGACCCCTGCACTGGTTGGATTTACACTGCCTGCTTTCACATCTTTATTGCTACTGTGACTGTCAGCTCTGGTGAAACCAATACACACAATGAAGTCACAGTCACGTTTTCTCTGTTTTCCTCAGGAACTTCCAGGGATGTTCTAACTGGAGATCATAAAACCCAGAGATTCACATTAACTATGAAATCCCAAATCAGGCTGGCTTCTCAAGTTTTGTGTGCAGGTCTGAAACAGGTCTATTCCCTCAGCTGTTACTCCAAAGGAGGGTGGCAACAGCAGGAATTGGTGGTTTGCCTGTTGTTCTTTATTGCATTTAGAAGCTCCAAGTGGCTCTAGGTGTGAATCAGTGTGTTTGAATAACACATAGCAGATGTGTAAGAACATAATCCTGGATGACTTGTCACACACATATGCATGCAGAGCTGTCACATCATAGCATAATGACAGCCTGCTTCCACCATTTCCTGAATTATTGCAAGGCAACCCAGCCTGGAACAGAACGAGGGCATGAGATGGGTTCAGCCTAATATCACAATCAATCTGTCTTAGAAGATTTAGTACATCCACCCCAAGCACCTATGCCTTAAAGAGAGGGGGATAGAGAAGCAAAGTTATGTAGGGAAAGGGAAGGGAAAGGTTGCCTCTGAAAAGAGATCTGTAGTAACAGAACATCCATCTGAATACTGAAATGCAACATCACTTCCCTCCTCATTCCATTCCTCACCAGCAGAAAAAGTGCCTTAAATCCACAGTACTTGCCAGGAGAAAGGTCCATTCCTTGCTCACATCACTGGTCAGCACTTTGTGTCATCACAGATGACAACTGCCTAGAGGGAACAGCCCAAAACTGGGTGTGAAAATGAGCACAGACAGCAAAGATTATGGCCATGTACTGGGAAATTGCCTTGGTAAGAGCCTCCTCCTAAGGGGAGATCAAAGTACCTACAAAGAGCAGTTCAAAGGAAGCCAGTGCTACATCTTCTGCCCTTGATTTCCAGTGCCACGCAGTTCTTACCCTGAATGCAGAGTCCAGACTGAACCAGGCACCCCACTGAGCAACTGAGCTTTCCCTCCTGCAGCCAGTGAACACTCTGGCCTCACCAAACATGCTGGTGATGACAGGCGAGGTGCCCCTCAGGAGGTACCAGTGCACTTCCCGGGAACCCAGGTCTGCTGGGAGCAGGTGTTTGATCTCTCTCCCCTGAGAAGTGTTTTCTGCTCCTTGCAGAGAGGATCCCTGGCGAGTAGCAAAGATGGTGAAATCCTACCTCCAGCAGCACAACATCCCTCAGCGTGAGGTGGTGGACACGACTGGTCTGAACCAGTCCCACCTCTCACAGCACCTCAACAAGGGCACTCCCATGAAGACCCAAAAACGGGCAGCCCTGTACACCTGGTATGTCCGGAAGCAGCGGGAGGTGGCGCAGCGTAAGTACGGCACCAACTGCTCTCCTCTCTCCTCCTCAGAACGGCCTCTGCTCGGCCTTGATCATCCTTGCTCCCTCCTCTTTTCAAGGAAAAATGGAAGCAAAAGCCACTTTTAGCAGGAAGCAGCAGTGACCCACCTCCCCCTCTGGACGGCTGAGGGGCAGCCACCTAATGCTGCCTGCTTGCAGTTAGAGTTCTACACCCATCCTCAGAACACAGCAGGCCAGTGGGCAGATGACAGACACAATTCCTGCCTGAGAGGAAACGGCCCCAAGTTGCACCAGGGGAGGCTTAGATGGGATATTAGGAAAAAATTCTCCGCCAAAAGGATTATTAAGCACTGGCACAGGCTGCCCAGGGAAGTGGCAGGGTCACCATCCCTGGAGAGATTTAAAAGACAGGCAGATGTGGCACTTGGGGCCTTGGCTTAGTGGTGGATTTGGCAGTGCTGGGTTAATGATTGGACACGATGATCTTAAAAATCATTTTACGATTCTGTGCTTTCTCTAAACTCAGCTGTATTTGCTTTCACTACTCCAAGGTGTGAGCAGAGATGCAATGCATGTGAGAGAACCACCAGGTAAAGATGGTCCTGCTAGAAACATCAGTTTTAGCAGATTATGGCACTTTATTTTCACAATATTTAGATTCAACCCTCTGTCTCGTACAAGATATTCTCCAAGGGTGAGCTGCACTGGGCCTGCTAGGAAATGCTGGAAATGCTTCCAAAAAGCCAATATCCTTGCCCTTTTGTGCCTGCAGAATTCACACACGCTGGGCAGGGGATCCTGACGGAGGAGCCCATGGGAGATGACCTGCCCACCAAGAAGGGAAGAAGAAACCGCTTTAAGTGGGGTCCTGCCTCCCAACAGATCCTGTTCCAGGCCTACGAGAGGCAGAAAAACCCCAGCAAAGAAGAGAGGGAGGCCCTGGTGGAAGAGTGCAACAGGTGAGGGTGGGCGTGTGGCTCTGAGGAAGGGGCCCAGCAGGGCCCTCTGTGTCCCTGGTGAGAGGCAGGGAAGGGCACAGCAGTGGTGTCACCACTGACACCAGCCCCGTTGGAGTGAGACGCCCAACAGAGGACAAGGAATGCCTCGTGCCTTGCTGTATGAGGATCCCCCAGCCCCTCTGGGGCTGTGCACTTACTCTGTGTCCCCAGCTAAGCCCGGCTCAGCAAGGCTGTCCCTGTGCTTTCCCCAACAGGGCTGAGTGTATCCAGAGGGGAGTTTCCCCATCTCAGGCCCAGGGACTGGGCTCCAACCTGGTGACAGAGGTCAGAGTTTACAACTGGTTTGCCAACCGCAGGAAGGAGGAGGCTTTCCGGCACAAGCTGGCCATGGACACCTTCAGTGGACCCCAACCCACCTCTGGCCCCTCCCTCACTCCTCACAACTCCTCCTCTCTCCAGCCACCAGCTGCTCTCTCACCCACCAAAGTTCACGGTAAGAAACAACCAGAGGGAGATGTGGAAGAGAGGATGAACCTCCCCAAAGCCAGTCACCAAAACTGCTCCCACATCCACCCCTTTAGGAGGTGAATCTACAGACAGAAAAAGCAGGCTTGCTACAAGGGAGGAGCACAGGTGGCAAAGAGACCACGTCTGTGAGTGAGGAGAGTGGCTAGAATGGCAAGGGTGACAAAGTTCAGTAACAAAGCTCACAGCCAAAGCTGCCACTCACTGTGACCCCCTGCCCTCCCTCCCAGCCAGCAGGCAGCAATCCCCTTTGGAGGAGTCATCCCTGCCTGCTGCTAAAAGTCAGCTCCATATCCTTTCACCTGTGTGTCCCTTTCTCCTTCCAATACCAGCCCCATCAAACTTCCTTAGGATCAGGAAGGGTCATTCTGCATCCAAAAAGAGCAGAGCTTTTGCAGCTTCATAGGCCAGAGCTGGGAGTTGCTCTGAGATGATCTCACGACTCTCCTCCCTACAACCACATCCAGAAGGGTGGTTTCTAGTGAACCCTGCTTGCTCCCTGCAGCACTCACAGCCAGGCAGGATTTGAGGAAGCAGCTGCACCAAGTTACAGAGGAAAGCCAGGGCAGGGTGTGAGAATGCCTGTTCTTCTGCTTCCCCTGCCATTAAGTCCCTGCCCAAATATCTGGAGGCAAGTGCCTGCAAAGGAACCTGAATTTAGCACCTGTCAAAGTTTCTCAGTTTCTCATTTTTGACAGCGAGTTTCCCTCCTGTTGTGATGCAGGAGTGAGGTACAACCAGCAGCCAGCCAGCGAGGCAGAGTCCTCCAGCAGCAACCCCCATGGGAACAGCTCCATGGTGACCACCCAAACCATCCTGCATCAGGTTTCTCCCCCGGGACTGGAGCCCAGCCAGAACCTACTGAGCACAGACACTAAGCTGGTAAGTGATGGATGCCTCAGTTCTGCTGACTGGAGGACATCAGCTCTGCTGACTGTGGTCACAACGTGGACTATTCAGAAGTAGTTTTTCCCAGGATTTTCTTAAACCCACCTTTTTGTAGAGATACTACAAAGTCACTTTGCACTGACCACATAAGATCAACAGTCCTGAGACACAAGTGCCCTCTAAACTGCAGTGAGGGCAGGAATCAGAGCATGAAAGCAAGAAGCCATTTCCTTATGAGCAATCAAAACAGCCTATCCTGAAAGCACAGCACTCCAGGTATGACAGTTTCCTTCCTCCCAGGAAACCCTGTTCTCTCCTCCTTTCCACAGTGAGGTTCTCACCTCCTCTCCAATTCTCATTTGACCTTGACATATCTCAGGATAGTTGATCAGACCAGTGGGATTAACAGAACACAGAACCACATCTGTGAAAATGAAGCCCAACAGCCTGTATGCAGACAGCACTGGATATGCAGACTGCAGCAATCCACCTTCTCAAAGCCAATTTCGCTGTGAGATCTGATTACACCTTTTCCCACATAATTAGCAGTGAAGCCCTAGAACTACAAGACTGATTATTTTCAGATTGCACATGTTCCCATGCTTACAGAGAAACAGTTGGCAGAAGTTTGCATTGGTGCAAGCTGGCCCAAGGCAAAGTTAAGGTCACTAAAAATGAGCATGATTTAAATCTCATCAGTCACTCACTCACTTTGCTGCTTTCTGGTCTCTTGATGAGGAAAAAAAGTCTTTCATGAGGTCCTGAAAATCTTCTACGTCTGTCTTCTAAACTGATATCAAGGTGGTTTGTCCCACTGTTTAACCTCTTGGTGCTTATTCTTACTAAAGGCTCCTTACAGCGTTTTGTCTGAGGGGAGAGAAAAAAAGGTATAATATAAAGCACTGAACTTTCTCTATCAGCCAAATTATTAGAATGTTTTTTTGCTCTTCCACAGTACTTTGATTGCAGGTCTCTCTAAAGGACCCTGCAAACTCAAAACCCCACTGGAGCACAGACACAGGTTATGTGGTTCATTTTAGAGACTGAGAAAACAGTCAAGTTACTAAATTTCCCAACTCAATCAGCAAGACAGACAAACACAGAACAGTCCTGTTCTATCTAACAGGTACTTCACAGGTAACACAGCCTAAAGAACATGCTGTGTGACAAAAATAGTCTAAGGAACTTTTAAAGCAAGTCCTTTAAAATCTCACTCCAAAGGCTCAGTGGCCATGAACAGACGCTTGCAGGGAGAAGGGGGAATTACAGGCATTTCTCAGGGGAAAAGGTGAACAAGAAAAGGGGAACTCCTGCATTCTGTGCTGAACTCTGCAGCTACAACTACTGTGTACCCAAGCCTCTTCATTTCTCTGAGCATCACCTTCTGCCCTTAGCTGTGAAAGATATTCTTTCCCTATAGAGAATGCAGTGGGCCTGATCTCAATCCTGTTCGAAAAAAACTTTACGATTTCTTAAATGTGAAACAACTCAACCAGTAGGGATTTACTCTCAGTATGTCAACATCTGACCTGTGCTAATTAACTGAGCACAGGGAAACTGCAGACAAGCAAATGTGAAGCCTTCCTGGTTAGCAAGGGGTCAGAGCAGGCAGGCCTTGCTGCAGGTTTCTCCTTTCCCACAGGTGTCAGCTCCCGGAGGAACCCTCCCTCCTGTCAGCACCCTGACTGCCCTGCACAGCCTGGAGCAGAGCCCACACACCCTGAGCCAGCAAACCCAGAACCTGATCATGGCATCCCTGCCGGGCGTCATGGCCATCGGGGCAGGCGAGACCCCGTCCCTGGCACCCGCCTTCACCAACACCGGAGCCTCCACCCTGGTCATCGGTGAGTTGTGCCTGCCAGCACTCACACAAACGCTGCCTCTCACTCCCACAGCCACCTGCCTCCTTCCAGGGGCCAAGGCACTAAGCTGGCAGTGACACACGAGAGGGATTGTCACTCAGGACCTTCAGCAGCACTTGGTAATTCCAGGTTCCAAGGGGATTAAGGGACAGACGTTCCTCACGTTAGAATTGTGTGACACACAAACCCACGTCTTAAGAATAAGGGACTTCTGCAATCTATTCCTATGCCAATGTTTTGGGTTGCTGCTCTTCATCTTCCCAAATATAAATGTAATACTTCCTTAAAACTATGAAAATTGAAGCATGTTCATGGTGCTTGAAAGACAAAACATACTGTTCCACTTCCTGCGAGGAGCAGCATATGCCTTTGGATTCCACAGTAATTACTATTTTTTTATATTTTTCACTTTAACAGCTTTTCTGGACTTGTATGAGATTTCTTTTCATTCCAAGACTAGTCTACTGCCAAAGTGCATCTCATTAGATACAGGAAAACAAAATGTATACTCTTCTCTTACACTGTCTTCCCAGGAAGAAAGAGGCCTTATTTTGTTCTATGGTGACAGCTCTGAATTCATTTCCATTTCCATTTATACCACACATTATGATACGGATTCAAATTCTGTGCAAACAAAAAACATAAAATTGGAGTGCTGGAGAGACTTGTTGATTTACAGGAATAGGGTCTGGGCAGTTGTGGGAAAAGGGCAGTAATGTGTGAAACCTTGTACCTCTTTATCACTGACACAAATTCCATGATTTGGCAGCCCTAGCAAAAAGAGGTTAAATGCCACTCTGTGTGGCTGGACAGCCACAGCCTACTTCTGTTGCCAAGAGCTTCATTAAAAAGAAGAGTAAAATTAACTGGGCACTGCAAGGATGCTCTGAGTTTACTTCTGAGCAAGGCCTCCCCAGTGGACCTCTGTGTCAGGTCATCACTAAAGTGGAAAATGGGCTACACTGGTACACAGGGATGCAGAGGGGAGCAAGCACTGGGAACCAGAGGTGGGGTTCTGCACATTTTGCACATTGCCACTTCCCCCTCACAGGCATGAAATCTATTCTTCATCACAGATAACTAATGAAACTCCTGAAAAGCAGGATCTGTAATCACCCTACAACGACAGGGCTGCCACAATGACTGTGTGACAGCCACACTCAGTGTGTGACACCACTGTCATCAGTCCTTGTTTTCCAGGCCTGGCCTCAACCCAGCCCCAGAGTGTACCTGTGATAAACAGCATGGGGAGCAGCCTCACTACCCTGCAGCCTGTCCAGTTCTCCCAGCAACTGCACCCGTCCTACCAGCAGCCCCTCATGCAGCAAGTCCAGAGCCACATCAACCAGAGCCCCTTCATGGCTACCATGGCCCAGATACAGAACCCTCACGGTAAGAGCACGAGCTCGTTTGCTCAAGCAAACCAAAACAAAGCCTCTGTTCTGGAGCATTTGCTGGGAACTGGGCTTGCAGCACTCTGGTTCCCTCCTCTGCTACTGTTTCTCTAATTATTTTTCTACTGCATTCATCTCCCTGTCCCTCCACTCCCAGTGTTTGAGACAGACACGAGGAGAACCACTCAGCCAAAGCAGCCTCATGCAGAGCTCCAGCATCCACATGACCTTGTGTTCTTTCATGCACAGCTCTCTACGGCCCCAAGTCTGAAGTGGCCCAGTACACACACACAGGCCTCTTACCACAAACCATGGTGATAACAGACACGGCCAACCTCAGCGCCCTGACCAACCTGACACCAACTAAACAGGTAACAGCACGTGCCTCTGCTCCCCCACCTTAGAACTGCACCAGTCTGCAGGCAGCTCCTTGCTTGTCAAAGAGGTTTTGGGTGTGTGGTGTCTGTGTCATCCCAGCAGGACCACCTTTCTTATCTCCTCTCTGGTGCCAGCTGCAGTACTGGAGGCACTAGAGAAAGCTCCTCACTGCATCACCAAGGGGGATTTAACTGTCCTGAGAAACAGCACCTGCTCATCTCTTCTCTCACACCTGTTAGAAGGGGTGTAGAAGCCAGACATTGTCAATTCTCTGTTCTCTAGGCATTCACCCCTGACTCAGAGACTCACACCGAGTCTGGGATGCACACACCAGTGTCCCAGGCACCAACAATCCACCTACAGAACCAGGACACCACCATCCAGCACCTTCAGCCAGGCCCACGCCTCTCCTCGAGCCCTGCGGGTAAGAGCAGCACCACTATTGTCTCAAACCACATATTGCCCAGTTTCTCTTCCCAACACTGCAAAACCCAGTTAGGAAATGGTAACTGGGGCTCACAATTCCCTAAGAGGTCTATAACAGTGTCCTGAAGGGGTCAAATAGCTGGTACAAGTTAAAAATTCAGAGTACATTCTGTGTAAGGCCAGACTGGGGGAATGGGTTCCTTCAGAAACTAGAGAGGAAAATGACCTTAAAAACATTGGCAGTGTCGATGAGTATCCAGTCCTGTGGGCAGTTTTCAGGGCTGAAAAGTCCAAGGCTCCCTCATGAAGATACTCCAGTTGAATCTTCCCAGTTCTAAGAGAAGAACTAGGAGATCACCTAGAATCCTCAAAACTGAACTCTGAGGGTTGCTGCCCTCAGTGTTTTCAGGACACAAGCTGGGTATGTAACAGCACACAAACCAGACAGACAAAGGGAGTTAAGCCCCTGTGCCAGGGGAGTGCAGCCACGCTGGAAAGGTGAGGGTGCACACACAGGGTAAGGGGCCTGCAGTGGGGATTGTACTGACCTCATGCCTTGCCTTTGGCAGTGTCCTCCAGCAGCCTGGTGCTGTACCAGAGCTCCGACCCCACCAACAGCCACAGCCAGCTGCTGCCATCCACCCACAACGTCATCGAGACCTTCATCTCCACACAGATGGCCTCCTCCTCCCAGTGATCACCACAGCTGCCCCCAGGGTGACTCAGGTGCAACTCCAGCCGTGTTTGCCATCACTGCCACCTCTGTCACCACGGGCAGGAAGGGCTGCTGTGCTGAGCCAGCCCCCACTGCCTCACACAAACCCCTGCTCAGCTGCCTCCAGGAGAGGGAATGTCTCAGGCTCCAGACAGAAGCCATAGGAAGATGATGCTGGCACTGCTAGAATCCACTGCCTCCCCCCAAGAAACAGCAAACCTAAACCCCACAGGCCACCACAGAATGACCAGACATCCTTTTGTGGCTGCCCAAGAGGGAATCCCACCAAGCCAGGGATGTGACTGAAACACGGCAGCAGTGCCAGGGCCTGGATGGGGCTTTCATTTCAGCTCAGCTTTCACCAAGCTGGGCCTGTACAAACCTGCCAACACCAGACTAAGCCATGCAGGAAAGAGCAAAGCTAAGCTGCCAAGGAAGGGACACCATCTTTAAAACACTCTCCTCCTTTGCTGAAGGAGCACCAATGATAACAATAACAGCACCTTGGAGGCAAGAGAGAGAACTTGGTTCCTGACTTTGCAATGAAAATCACCAAGGAGCACATTTGGGAATGGCTTGGCACAAACCTGTCAGTGTGGGATCACTGACTACAAGCTACAAATCCTTAATTAACCACCAAAGTACCAAACATTCTCAGTTACAAATGACCTGCTCTAAAATCATGCTATCCCAGTGGAAATGGCTTGGTTATTTTTGATATAGCTCTGCTTTGTTTTAAATGCAGAAATTAAAGTTTAACAGCAGCAAGGAGATTCCAGTTCTTTGCATTAACCCTGTGGATCCTCATCTCGTGTGACTTGCTGAACGAGTTGGAGGATGGCATTCCCCACCAGTCCCTGACACTGCACAACACCTGGGAGGTCCCCAAGCTCCACAGAGAGTAGAGGTTCCTTCAGCTTTCTCTATAAACATGTCAGCTTGGATCCATTTTACAGAACATGGCTCATTCTTGGCTTCCCTGTAGGCTCGATTCTGTAGCTCTTGATATGCAAATAATCACCCCGGGGTCTAAGAGTCTTGCCTGCACTAAGAGTAGGGTTTGAGTCCCAAGGATCTACTTATATAATTCCTTTCCTAATTATTCCTCTCTGTTTACTCTCAGTGCTCACATCACTGATGTGTCATCAGCCAGACATGAAGAAATTGAACTACTCTTCCCACTGTGAAATGGATGAAAAGCCTTGAGACTAGAATGTGCTCAAGACTCTTAAAAGGTTAAGTTAGAAGGGAAAATTAAAAAAGGAAAAGCCCAACAATGAACTTTTCAGTTTTCCTATCTGGAAATTACAAAATTGCAGACGTCCATCACAGGTTTCACTGAGAGGAGCTTCCTCTAGACACCATCAACTATTTCAGTCACTAGATTCTCTGAGGAATTTTACCCTAGAATTGTTTCCAAATTTCCCATCAGTTGCAAATATATACATAACTTCCAACCAGCACAAAAGTAATCTTAAATCAAAAGGTAACATTCAGGCCGCTATGCATTTGAAAGCCCAGGTCCAAGCTGCAGTGAACTGCAGTTTGAACTGCCCCTAAGAGAAGTAACTTCTGCTGGCACATTCAGTTAGATTACAAGCCAATTTTCTACTTTGCTTTTCCATTTTTGGATGCCAACTGTGTTTTCTTGACTGAAAACCAGCAAGGATCTTACAGCAGGTTTCCCCCACTCAAAGAGCAACAATTCACTATTTTGGTTTCTCTAATCTGGCTCTCTGGTCTCCTGATTAGGGCAAATAAGCTGGATCTACTGAAACCCAACAACCTTAAAAGAGAAGAAGAATATTTATTAGTAACAGGTAATTTCCTGAAAGGCTGGAACTGAAGCATAAACAGACTAAGAGTTATACCAAAAACCATCAAACCTCAGTGTTTTGGAGACAAAAGTCATCATCAACCCAACCAAGGACCGAAACAGGGTAATTTTTAAATTAGGCTTAAGTCCTTCCTGTAGCAATATCATAGCAGCTCAAGAGCCACCCTCAGCCATCTCTGTCTCTGCTGGGGAGAATCCAAACACACCAAGAAAGCCACTGTTGCACAAAGCCTACCAAATTAAATGAGCCCAATAGCGTAACAGAATTTAATAACAACAGATGCCATAAAAAACTAAACATGAAAAAAAAATAAATGTCAGTGGACACAACTGAACAGCAGGAGCCATTTATACCAACCCTGACATCAGCTCCCTGCACACCGTGTATGTGCTGGGGCCCTGCAGAGGTTGCAGATTGCAGAGGGATTAGTAACACTGCAGGTTTCAACAACAGATTGTTATGATGATCACAGGAAAAAAAATAAGGGGGCCCTGGTATCTGAAAGGACGCTTTTGATAAATGAGTCTCCCACGGGCTGCAGTTATTCTTAGTAGGCGCCTACAAGAGGCAAAGAGAAAAGGGAGTTGATCACCTGTTGCCATGAAAACCAAATTCAATTCATCATGTACTTTCTCCAGGACATCAGATTTGGTTTCGTGATGTGAAGAGGCAGAGCAGGAGGGATGCAGCTGTGATTACACCCCTCTGTCACACAAGGCTGCCACAGGATTTCGTCCTTTTAGGCTTGGCCTGCACAAGCAGCAGCACAGACAAGTGCTGTGTGAGGAGAACAATGTTCCCTTCCTCAGGGGTGCCAACACCACAGGAAGTCCCTTAATTAGTCTCTCAGGCCACTGAGCTTTTAGAACAGAAGCTTTGCCAATTAATTTTCCCTCCTCTTCAGCAACTCTGGTTGTTGGGTTTTCTTTCAGTTTCCCTCATCCATCACAGGTGCCTGCTGTTTGCAGAGTAAAAATCATCATTCTAATTTTTTCTTCTTCTTTTTCTTCCTCACAGCTCCTGGCAGCACTGAGTTGTCCCCATGATTGCTGTTCTGTCTCTCCTGCTGTCCATTTGCAGACACCAACCGAGACAAATCTTTGCAGATCTGGTCACACTCTGCTGGGTCCATTCTTTTCTCTTGAATATTGTTCTCTCCCTTAATTTTCTTCTTTTTCTTCTTCTTCTTCTTTTTTTTCTGGTTGTGCTCTACACAGCCCTGACTCTGATCCTGGCTGGAATCCTGGGACAGTGCAGGAAACCCACTTTGCTTCAGAATATCTGCAGCTGACACAGCAGCCTCCTGGAACCTTTCCCACTCCTGGTCACTGTCCGTGTCACTGGCAAGGGAACAAGAGGGAAGGAGGTTGTGTTAAAACTTTTGCCTTGAATTCACCCAAAACTCAGCAGAGTAATCTGAGATGAGAACATGTGATAAACACCCAGTGGCTCTGGGACTCCCACACCTACAGTCTGCATTTAACCAGATGGAAGGCCAGGTGTTCTTTACACACACAAGGAGGGGAAAGAAAATCTCCCACAAACATTTCTAGTTCCCTCAGCACCAAAAAAAAAGAAACAAAATTCTGGTCTAGTCATGAATAAGAGTCAGGAATGCACACTTCTCCAGCTTTTCAGCTTCCCGTTCCCTTGTGGGAGTCCCAGCTGCCTCTGAAATGTGGGATGCAACAGCCCTTGAGGAGCAAAGCAGCTGCCAACACCTCACCTGGAGCTCGCTGGGCGCCTTCTCCTGGCTGCAGGGCAAGGCTCTGGTTTCCCACAGTCTCCAGGGACAGAGGAAGAGAAGAGCCGAAAACCTGGAGTATGGGAAGGGGAATTTTAGGCATGATGTAAAACAGAGGTGAAAGCAATCAACTGCCATCTCCCTGGAAGCCTCTCCTCTCAGTAACTGCTGTTGCTGCATTGCT
Source organism: Myiozetetes cayanensis (assembly GCF_022539395.1). NCBI lineage: Eukaryota > Metazoa > Chordata > Aves > Passeriformes > Tyrannidae > Myiozetetes > Myiozetetes cayanensis. The sequence continues at coordinate 4,217,825 of NW_026087423.1, forward strand.
ACAGTGCTTGACAGCAGTTACTGGGGACTGTGTGGGAGCACCTGGGGCACAAAGGTCACAGCTGCAAAGCAACAGCCCTCACAGGCACTAAGAAAAACCTTTTATTGCAAATGTTTATTAGCTGGGTGTACAACTAATTAGCTGGTGATGGACAGGACCCATCCCACTTGTCATCACTGAACTAACACAGCCCCAGTGGCTGGGACTGGAACTCACCATCATCTGCAGAGTCAGACTGTGGCACAGAGGTCTGAGAAGGTCCTGATGAGTCCTTGAAGACAGTGATGAAACTAAACAGAAAACCCCAGTCAGATCTTAGGTTTGTGCAAACTCAGCTCAAGTTGGATATTTCTGGGAAACAAGACTAGAGAGAGATGTTACACTTTTTTTTAGTGAGGCTGCCTCAGGTCCCTGCTTTCAGGGCAGACCAGGCCCTCTCCCCTCAGCAACACCTCACAGGAATGATTTAAAAGCAGCCTTTCTAAAGCCAGCTCTAAACACCAGGAATTCTAGTTCTCCAGGGCCACATTTACACAATGAACAGCCCGGTCAGAGGCCCACTGCCAGCACAGCCCTGAACTGGGCACTGCTTTGACTGTAAGAACAAATGGAACATTCCCATGCCACTCTTTAAAGGAACAAAGGCTCCCAAATTTGACTTTTTTCCCTCCCCACAGAAGCAAATGGCCCCAGGCAGTGCTGCACAGGATCTTTACCAGAGGGGCACAGCACATCAGCAAGGAGCAGGGAACACTGGAAGCTTGCACCAAATACAGGAATGAAGGAGACAAGACGATGTTGAATTTCCTGGGTTTAGCACACAAAAAGCATCAGTGTGGCTGATCCACAGAACAAACCTTTTCAGCCTTGCCTGCCCATACCTGTCCAGCATCGCTCCCAGTTTCCTGGCCACGTGCGCTCTGAACTCCGGGGTCGTGTGGAGCTCGTTGTCCCCCTCCTGCCGGCCGTTCACCTCCCGCCCGTTGACAACAAGAACAAGGATTATTCTCTTTCAAGGCCAGAAACACCCGGTGCCCTCACCCAAACAGGAGATAAGAGACTGCAATATGTGTAACTGCACTAATTCCGTCATGGGACACTTACAGAGCTGGGCGGTTTCTGACAGTGGAACTAAGGCTGTAAATGACAGCAGCAATAAGTTTTCAACGTCTCTATTTCCCTGCTGGTAGAGGGATGACAAATGTACTTACAAAAAACTTACTATCTTTTTCAGATTTAACCATCATTTCAGATTATGGTTGGGTTAATTCCCAAACTGTCCTTTTCACTGTCACTGTCCCTTCCAGTGACAATTATCACAAAGTATTAACTGTAAATAGCCCAAGTACAACATACATTATTTTTTTCTTCAGTGAAACATAAAACTCTGAAACCAGAAGCAAAAATACCTCAGGCTTGGCTGATCCTTGGGCTGTAACCGATCCTTCCTAAAGCCACCTGAAAAGGAAGAAGTAAAGGCACGTTTGAAAGATGTGCTCCAGGACCTCTTTAACGACCTCTTTAACTCCCTTCAGCCATATGTTATAGCATAAAGAACCGTGCCCGAAAGACAACTCTCGCCCACTTTTGGGAATGGGGGGCGGGGGGGGAAGTTATGAGGGGAAAGGGAAACTTGGCTCCGGCCAGTCCTGTCGGGAAGGGGCTCCGGGCTGGAGGCCGGGCAGGGCCCCGCCTGGCTCCCACACCGGCCCCGCGGCACAGAGGAGCCCCCGGGGCAGGAGGCGCTGCGGAGGGGCCCGGAGAGGAGAGGGAGAGGAGAGAAGAGAGGAAGGGCAAAGCAGAACGCGCGGAGAGCAGAGCGCGGCTGTTCTCGGCCCCTCACCACCGCGCGGCTCCGCCCGTGGTGCCGCCACCGCCGCTTGCGCCGCACAGTCCCAGGCGGCCTCCCGGAACCGCGCCGCGGCCTCGCCGCCGCCCTCCGCGTCCGAGTCCGAGTCCGAGTCCGAGCTGCTGCCGGTGCCGGTGCCCGGGCCCGAGCCGCCCCTGGGCGCCGCCATGCTGCAGACGCGCGGCATGCCGGGAGCTGTGGTCCAATAGCGGGGCATGCCGGGAGCTGTAGTCCCAGAGCGGGGCATGCCGGGAGCTGTAGTCCCACCGTGCCTCCTGCGCTCCCCCACCCAGCTCTCTGGACATACCCAGTGAGGAGTCCGAGCTGATCTGAATTTCACATGTTCATTCTTGTTTCAATCAACATCTGGAGGATATGGCTCCTACCTCTGGGGTCTTGTTAAATTCTTTTTAATCAGTTTTTACACCGAGATGCCAAATTTTTGTTTGAATGCAGAAGCTGTACCAAATCCTGCTGCTTTACTGACCAGTTGAAATGAAGAGTGCTTTGTTAGAGATTTTCACGGACAGCAAATACACTGCTCCTGAGGGTAGGACTGCCTTGTGTGCTCCCCATGCCACCACCACTGCCATGTTCACACACCACATCTTCACCTCAACTAGAAATTTATCAGTGTGATACTTCAACACATTTGGCAGCTCCAGGAGGGCTTCTGGGTGACCCCTTTGCCATGGGTTTTGCCAGGGCTCTGTGCTGCCGAGAGCAGCAGGAAGGCTCAGTAGAGCTGTGTTTTTATACTGCTGAACACTCCTGGCTTGCACGTTCCACCCTTCACACTAGAGATGTGCAGTCTCAGACAACGTGTGAGGTGGACCTCTGACAATATCCTTGGGCTCCTTCCAAGAGTCTCCCTTGGCACTAACCCCCCTTAATTTCTTAACTATTCCCTCATAAGGCTCACCTTCAGCTGGTTTAAGATTAACCCACTCTCCACTGCGTAAAACAAGCAGTTTTGGGGCTGTTTCGTACCTTGGAGTCCTCAGGGCTGGTGAGGTGCCCTCAGAGCTGGGACACACCCTCCAGAGGTGCCTTCTCAGGCATCTCTCAGTGCTGACCCATTCCCTCAGACCCCAGGTCACCTCCTCTCCCTGCCTCTGGTCCCTCTGACCCTGGGGTTTCTCAGAGCCGCACAAATACCTTTACCAAGCTCTAATACCTTTATCAAGCTCTGTTTCCATCCTGGAGATGCTCCTGTGCTCCAATCCTAGTGCTCTGCTCACATCTGTTTGTTCACATCTGAACAATTTGTCTCCCTTAAAGCTCCTTCCTTTTCCTTTTCCTTCCCTCCCTCCCTCCGCGTTCGGCACGAACTTTGTGCTCTCCCCAGAGGCCGCCGTTTGGACACCTCCCCCGGCAGCCCAGCCAGGGCAGCCGCAGCGCTCGGGGCGCGGGCTGGGAACGGGCCGAGGTAACGCCCGAGCGCGGGGTCTGGGGGCGCCCAGGCCGGAGGGGCCGGCGGGGCAGCGCCAGCGGGCCCGGGTGCGGGGCAGCCGCGGGCGGTGCGGGGCGGATCGGCCCCGGCCCCGGCCCGGCCCGGTCCCTTCCGCCGGCCGCGCTTCCGGCCCGTCAGGTGACGGCGCGGGCGGGGCGGCTGCTCGAGCGGGGCCGGGGCCCGCACCGCCGGTGAGCGGGGCCGGGCCGGGGGCGGCGGGGGGAGCCGGGGCTGCCCTGGGGCTCCGAACGAGCGGGCGGGGGCGCGGCGGGACCCCCGGGGCCGCCCGGTGGCTCCGGGGCCGCGGCAGGCCCGACCTGTGTCCGGCCCCGGCCCGGGCCCGGCGGTGCCGGCCGGGGTTCGCCCCGAAACCCCGGGCTGGGGCCCGCAGGGGGGCCGTGTTCGCTCTGCGGCCGGGCCGGACCCGCTGTCGCGACAGATGGGTCCGGCTCTGGGTACGTAGAGGGGTCTGGCGCTGGGAATGTCGCGGTCATCACCTGCTGGTACAGGGCATTACTAATATTTCGAGAATTACTTATATGTTGAGAATCGCCTATTGCTTCTCAAACCACGTCATTGCTGCCGTGTTTGGTGTTATTTTCACGTTTTGTGCTAACCCGGCCAGCCCGGCACGTCCCTGTCACAGCGCTGCAGCCCAGCTCGGGCAGCATTACCCGACTGGTTATAGCAGTGCTCTTTGTTTGGTTTGGGTTTTTTTCTTTTTCCCTTTGGACTTTGTGAGGTAAGAGGATAAAATCTTTGTCGAAAGGTTTTTCTTGGGGTCTATATTAAAGCTTTATGGAATGGATAAAAAGGTAATTACTTTAATCGCTTGGGGGTTTTCACTGTTTGCGTTCGTGAAGTGCCTGCAATCCTCGGGGTTCCCAAAACAGCCCCTCAGCTGGGCCCTGGCCCCGGGAGCAGGGGCTGTAACACAGACGGACATTGCAGAATCCCAATTAAAGAAACGAGGCCAAGCAAGGGCATATTGGGCTGGAAGGCAAATGGCTGGTTTTGCAAGAGCGAGTGATCACACGAGTTTTGGGACCACTTCGTCCTAACGCTGAAAAGCTGGTGCCTAATGCTGTGCAGGGTAGGAAGTGAAAAGATGAACTCGGGAAATGTTCCCAAGGAGTTAAAATGTAACGTGTTTGGGAGACAGAAGAGAGTAAAAAGGTATCTAGAGATAAATGAGTATTTAATGATTAACAGAAGGACAGTCATGTTTGCTAAGAATATCTAAAAATGACTGTCAAGAAGTCAGTGCACTTTCTTCTAGGCCCTGTCAGCAATTACCAGCTGAGATGACCTGGTCGTTGTACTTGAAGCCCAGGCAATTGTAATAGGTTAGGTATCAGATTTTTGTTGGACTTTTGAGTGGGTGTATTTATACTACTCTGAGTAGTAGTTTTAGATTGAGATAGAATTTATGATATTAATATTCCTTTTATAAAATTTGTCGCATGTGTCAGAAAGTGTCACTGCAGTGATAAGAAAAATAATCCGACAAGTTTTCTTTTTGATTTAAAGTGCAAAAGGTTCAGGAACTAAATCCGAGCTTGTTTCGCAAACAAACTACATTTGGATTATTTCAATTTCAGTAATCCTAGATAAAGTAAGATTTTTTTTTTTTTTGTATGCTTTAACTTGGAGTGGAAACTCTGCCAGTCTGGCTTGAAGTGTTCCTCCCGTGGTTTTAGGGTTGGGTCAGTGTACCTTGGCAAATGCAGTCATTCTCATTTGCTGGGTTCAGAGAGGTGACCTGTGACAGCAGCCGTTCAGCTCTCGTGTTCCTGCTGTGCACTTGCCCCCAGTAGATTTACAGATTTAGTTTTTAAAGTGTTTGAGTAAAAGGTCTTTCTCGCTGCCAGTTGGTGAGACCTGCACCCAGTGCTTACACAATACATCTAAAACACTAAACCAGACCTTCCCCTGCACTTACCCCCAGCGTGGACCTCCTGAGCTCCCGGCTGTCCCAGTGTCCCGCGTGCCTCTCGGAGGAACAGTTTCACCAGCTCATGTACCTTCACCTCCTCGTCTTCTTCAGGAAGCTGACTTGCAGTTGAGTTCCTTGTTTCTTAACTGTTCATCTGCTTGATTCTAGGGTGTAGTGAATGTCGGAACAGCCTGTTGGGATATCATAGGCATCATGATTTAAAGGAAATAAACAGCTAATATAGGTGGCTTTTAAGTAAAAAAGGTGCTGTTTTCCTGTCAATACCTAACGAGCAAAGAACTAAGAAGGAGAAAAGATCTTTGAATGCCCTCAGTTAGATATCAGCTGATTTTTATATCCTTTCACTTGTTTGCTCAAGACGCCTCCAGGCTTGATTCGGAGACCAGGGTTTGGCAAACCTCCACTGGCATCTCTAAATTCTGTTTACTTAACCCCAAAAGTCATCTTCTATCCCAATGTACTCACAGTGTTCCTTCTGAACTCTAAATCAAAATGAGAATGGGGTTGGTTTGGCCCGTTGTCTTGGTTGTTGGGTTTTTTAGTGTGTGGTTTGCTTACGGTTTGTTGGTTTGGGGTTTTTTTCCCTAAAGAGTTTTGTCTCAGAGTTGAGGTAGTTCAAGTGACAGTTCAACAATTTGGAGCTCGTTCTACAGTCAGAGGAGGTGAATTTGCAGTTGAACATTGACTTCAGGATCCGCAGAGTACACTCACAAGTGACACAATATATGATTAACAGATGTAAATGAGCCCTTGGATACTGTTTCACGTTTCTTCTTTGCACAATTGTGGCAGAACTGGTGGATGAACAGACCCCAGCAGCACTTGTTCCAGACCTGGGTGTGTTAATGATATCCCAGGGACAAGAGCAAATGTGTGAGAAGGCTTCTCAGGATGAGATTGATTGTTTTTACTGTTTTGTTTTGATATATTTTTGATATTTTAAATTGGTCACTGGACTCAATCAGCCAGTGGACAAATAATTAGGAGGGGATCCCCAGTACAGACTAAGGAATGACCTTCTTCTGGGACAGGAGATCCAGTACCTCTTGTGTTGTATCATTTTGATCTTTCTTCTGTCTCAGCCATTTTGTTTCATTTCATACTGGTATTTCAGTGAGTTAATGATTTATTAATTTTTCATAGTTACTAAAAGCTAAGGGTTTTTTTCAGTAGGTGCTGGTGAAGATACAGATTTTATCTTTTTGATGAGTTTCCAGATTTGTGGTGTTACATTTAACGGAATTTAATTTGTAGAAAATTACCTTTTTTTCCACATTGGTTTAAGGAACACAGAAATGAATTTATTTGCCTCTTCTACATCCTTTCCTTGTGTTATACGCCAAGATATAAGAGCCAGACATTTCTTGTGCCCATTCCATAAAGTGATGCTGTGTTTTTTACAGTGTGTTGAACTCCTTAGTTTTAAGGAGGTTTTCTCAGTTTCGATATTTATATATATAGGTCCAGGTTGGAGAATTTTCACTTAAACTACTCAGCAAGGCAGGCTGAAGATTCTGGTAGTAAGGAAGTGTGAAAAATCCAAGTGTCTTTAGCATACAGTTTGTGGGCTGGCAGCATTCCCATCTGCCTTGAACCACCAGGAATTTGAATTCTGTGCAATGCTCTGAGTGTAAATGAAGTCATGGCGTGAAACGCTGAGAGTCAGCACTGCTGAGAGCAGCGTATGGTGAAGTGCAGCATCTGTGAACACAAAGCTGCCCTTCTGGGACACTGTGCAAAATGATGTAAGCAAGTGAAAAAGCTCTGCAGGAACACGTTCCACCTGCTGGAACGGAGAGTTTCTGCTGCAATACCTCACCAGGCTTGAGTGTGAGGCTTCCTTGAGCGCGCGGTGGGATTGTGTGGGATGGAAAAAGCTGCTGGCAACAACAGCCAGAGATCCTGAGGTTTTGTCTTGCTGCCCTGCTCCTGTGCTGCAGCTCTGCTACAAAGAGGGGACACCCAGGGAAGCCTTTAATGCCTGGGGGGTGAGTTTGCAAAATAATTCTTCTGAAAAATTCAGGTTGCCCTTTGAAAGTGCTTTGCTGTTTGTAATCTTGCAAAAAAGGTCAGATAATCACCTGTTTCCTTCTCATAACCTTAACTAAGTACTCCTGTTCCTGCAGCAGCAATGTAATGTCAGAGTTTCATGGAAAGCACAGTGGACTATTTTTAAACTTTTTTTTTTAGTGAATTAATATTTGTAACTGCTGAAACTCTCTTAGTTCTTAGATTAAAAATATTACACTGCTAAGAGTGTTTGTTTCTGGAAACGTAAATTCCTTTTGCTGAGTCTCAAAGATTTAGGTACTGTGGAATTTACATATCAAGGAATGAGACTGTGGAGGTTGTTGCTACTGAAATACAATAAATGGTGTTCTCTGATAAATATAATGATGTTAATGACTAGTATTATCATTAATATTCCAAACTAATGAACACTGAACTTCAAACTCTGCACTGTCCATCTGTCCAAACTGATGATTAAATCCCATTTCAGACTGCACTTGCAGTTCTAACTTGTGTAGAATTTTGGAGGACTAGGTGAGCTCATTCCTCTTACAGCAAATGGCATTTTTGAGAAAACACAAGGGGTTTGTTTTGGCTGTGGATCTCAGTTGCTTATCAGCAGCAGTAAAATACAGGTCACACACCAGCCAGGTCATACTACAGGACTGTAAAGTAGCTTAGTTTCTAAAAAAAGATCCCTCTTGGCTATGTTAAACTAAAACCATCAACAACAGGATTCAAGAGCTTCTTAGATAAATCACTACCAGGACCAGAATGCCACGTTATAATGCCAAGAAGTTGGGTTTGTTTGGTTTTTTCCCTTTCTCTCTGCTAGGATTTCAACAGGAAAATTTCCTTGACCTCGTGTCTGGGTAGTTCTTGAGGATGGCAAGCAAAGGATCCACAGCTTCTGCATCAACCAAGAGCTCCAGCACTGGAGGGACCAGTGGCAGCAGCAGTAACGGTCCTGGGGACAACACTAATCAGGACAACACTTTTGAATGTAACATCTGCTTGGACACTGCCAAGGATGCAGTGATCAGCTTGTGTGGGCACCTCTTCTGGTAAGTGCTCCCACCCCCACAGCTCAGCCAGAGCACCATCCAGCTGATCCCAGAGAATCCTGTGCTTTTGGTAATTTCAGATGTCAAATGTCCTGTATAAAATGAGTAAGGACTGTGGGTTTGGTTTAGGAGAAGCTTCTCAGCTGTTGTTCTTTGCTCATGGTCCAGGAGTGGGTTTCTCGCATGTTAAACTTCCTGTCCTTCTGGCCATTCCTGTAGGAGTTGCACTCGATGAGCCTCGTGGGTCCTTCCCAGCTCAGAATATTGTGATTGTTGTGTAAAAGCAAACAAGGAGCCCCACACAGACAGTTCAGTGCTCACTGATACTGCTGGGTGTCGTGTGCTATTTTATTTGTGCTGTCTGGCCTAGCACAGACACCTTCTTTAGACCTTTCTAACCTGTGCAGACCTAACCCTGCCTTTGAATCCAGGTTATGGAGGCCTAATTGGAGTTTTTCCCACAGGTTTGCTCTTTTTTTTCCTTTGAACTCATAAATTTGGGATATTTCTCTTTTTCCATGGTATTGCTGTTGTAATAGGAACCTTTCAGTTCTTTGATCTGACATGGAAATAATGTACAGCCCAGATATAATCCACGTGCAGCATTTCTCATTTGGGTAACGTGGTTTGAAGATACTCTTTCTTGAATGTTAGGAAGTTATTAAGGATTGACATGGCCAAATGTGGGGGTTTAGGGGATTATTTTACACAGTAGGCTAAATCTTTAATAAAAAGAGGCCTAAAAGAGCATTTCTTTTCTGTGTAAATGTACGTAACATCTGAAAATCCAGATTTTTATTTGAGGAGGTGGAAAATCACTGGCTGATGGCTTGTTAAGATAAAATTAGATTGAATTATTGCACAAAGGGATCTGGAAGAATGGAACCTTAAAAATAGCATGTGTCTTGCCTGAATAGGGTTGTCATGACCATTTTGAGTGCAGATGGCTGTTTGCAGTTTCATCTTGTAGCCTTGTTTTCTTTGACCTTTTTTTAATTTGCCATATTAATTTAATCTGTATAATGAGAATTTTTCTGCCATGAGCAACTGGGTCTGATCTCAACAGCTGAGCCTGCTCTGAGCATCAGGTTGGACTACAGGCTACCTGAGGTACTGCCCAGCCTGAGTTATTCCATGATCCTGTGAATGTGGCTGATGTTTCAGCTAAATCTTTTGACATCCTAAAGGCTCGTTACTGACATCTTGCTCATTTGCATCATAGCTCAGAGGTATCTTTTCATGGTGTCAGAGCAGACAGTTTGCACAGAGAACCCCAAGGTCAGTGCAGCCTCTGTGTGGGCCCTTGGTGTGGAAGAGGACGAGGAAGCGAAGGGGATATGCACAGAGCCACCTTTGCAACTTCGATTGTGTAACCTGAAAGAACCAGTGGAGATCAGTCTTGGGCTGTGCTTTCCAAAATTACTGTAATGGGAGGTTACAGAACTGGCCCAGCTGGATTCCAGGGTTCTGCTGTGGCCAGGCTGTGCTATCCATGTACATTTGTCAGGTCGAGTTGTCAGTAACTAATTCTATTTTCCCCCTTTTTCTGCTCTGCGAACAAATTGTCCTGGGAATGCTCACAGTTGGCCTTGTTTACACCAGGTAAGACAGGTTTCCTTTTGCTTTGTCTTTCATCAGCTCCTGTTGCTCAATAAAGCCCTTGGTTCTCTGGAGTATCCCCCTCTTTCCAAATGTGCTTTTCTCTCCAGGGCAATCACAACCTGCTAATGCAACTGCATGTGCAAACCTTGCAAGCTGCTCTTTCAGCAACATGAAAGCTTAATTCTGTTCCACCTGAGTATTTCCAGTTTTGGTAGAATTACTGTAGGGGGTTCCTTTGCAGGTTTAAGTGCTGGGTGTACTTCTCTCTGCATCTGTAATGTTTTACACTGTGGTACCATTATGGAAAAGCTGGGTGAAAGGAGGGTGTCTGCACTAGCCCTGGGCCTATGCAGGACTTTTGGCACTGTTTATTTCTTCATATTTTACTCCAGGGCAGATCTGAATGTGTGCACATCAGCAAGTGGATCATACCAGAACAGCAGCCAAAGTGCCAGCTCCACTTTGGAGAGTACTTGGCACTTACTAAAATGGTTTGCTCTGGGGCTTTCTGAGGAATTGCTGAAGTCTCTCTGCCTGGCTGCAGATGAGGTTTGCATATTGTTGTTTCATGGTCTTTACTAGTTTCCTTATCATGTCCTTTCTTTTAGTGGCTAGAGACCAGGCCAAACAGACAAGTGTGTCCTGTGTGCAAAGCAGGAATCAGTCGAGATAAAGTTATTCCTCTGTATGGAAGAGGCAGCACCGGGCAGCAGGACCCCAGGTAAGAAACCTAAATACAACTATTTTTGTTTGAAAACTAAAGATGAAACTGTAGCTTACTGTCTTAAGATTAAACTGTCAAAGTGCTGGATTCATAATTTTGTAATACTTTGTCAAAAGACAGACAGAACTGATGTTTCTGACAAATATTTCTGGCTCTTTCAGGGCCTGGGTTTGCACACCTTATTTCATGTTCAACTGGCACTTCATTTGAATTTTAATTGGGTCTTAATTAGCAGTCACACGTGGCAGGTTGCAATGATTGTTATCTGGCTGGAGAAGCTCTTATAAAATGTTCCTGCCCTGAGTTTTTAGCCTTTGCTAACTCCTGTTAATCAGAAGTGCAGCACTGATTCAGGATGTGCTGCCGACGGTCCAGGAGCTGCAGGGTTGGCTCCCTCACACTGCTCCAGCTCTGCTGCAGCCTGGCCCCCTGGGACCGAGCTCTGGGGTTGTTCTGCCTCATTAGCCAGGCTATTGCAGGCACTGCTGTCACGTGTCCTTGCACTTGGGCTAATTTGACAACTTCCTGCAGAGAGAAAACTCCACCACGACCCCAAGGACAGAGACCTGAGCCAGAGAACAGAGGGGTAAGTGAAGAACCAAGCTCGGGCTGATAAGTTGTTTTTGTTGATGGTGGTATTTATTCCTCCTGGAGGACATAGTGTGTGCTTGAGATGCTGTGTGAGGATCCTTACACATCTTGCTCATCCCCCACTTGTCTGGTCATTGATAGCTGTGGTGTGGCAGAGAACTCCATTCCTACAGTACTCTTTAGCATCCCAAAGAACAGGATAACTTGGATTGTGCTTCGTAAAAATGGCCCAGTGTGGTATCACTGGAAATGCTTTTCATGCTTGATTGTTCTCCATGTAAATACAAGGAACACTTTGCTTTGAAAATCCTTTGTGGAAGTGTATTTCCATCAAAATATACCTGTCATGGAAATACATAATTCGTGTATGAACTTGGATTTTTGGCACTGAGACCTGCTCCTATAATTTCTGTGGGATGTTACTGTACCATGGCATTACGAGCAAAAGAAAGGAGGTATCTGTTGGGTACATGTTCATTTGGAGAGGGATCTCTGGTTTTGTTGAGGAGATGACATGGAGTGCATGTAAACAGCAGCTGGCACAGCCTGAGCAGATGTGGGAGAAGGCAGTAGGACAGTCCCTCAGCAGGACCTGATGAAACAAGGGCACATTTCTGTGTAACACGGCCTGGGGTCCTCAGAGAGGATTTATCTGCCTCGTGCTGCAGGCAAACAACTCTGCTGGGTGTGATTAGGGCACATTTCTGTGTTGAATGTGTGGGGAGCTCAGCTGTTCTCTTTCTCAGGGGAGTTGCTGCCTTATTAAATCAGCTCCTGCACCTTGTTTGAACCTTTGAGCTGGTGCTGTGGAAGTCAGAGGGGTCTGCTACAAAGGCCAGTAGTGATGCTGCCCTCCTGTTCCCTACAAGCCCTGTACCTGGACAGAGAGCTTTGCTGTCCCTCATAGTTTATGGCAAAGTCACTGAGAAGAGTCACAGTCAAAAGACCAACTCCTCAAATCAAGGCTCAACCCAGATATGTTTGGCTTTAATATATGAGTGAAATCATCTTTGTCCTTTTACTGTTGGGAGGTGACAGACCCCAGAGGGTCTTTCAGAACTGATATCACTGTGCCAGTTCTGAGATGAGAGGGCAGGTTGCTGGATTCCAGAGGTGTGGGCTCTCAGCAGTTTTTAAACATGACACCACTCCCTAGATCCACACAGAGCTGGTTCTCCAATAGCACGGGGCTTGTGCACGGCAGGATCCATCTCCATTCCCAAGACTTGTCTTTTGACTTGATGTGGTGTTTTAGTCTGGATCCCACGGGGTCAGTGTTGCATTGTAACTCTTCCTTTTTTCCTCCTTTCTTTATGTCTTGCATTCCTGCCCCAGGTGGCTTTATCTGACACCTTAATTAGAGTCCCCCTGGTAAATTTTTTTTTGTACTATTCCTTATAATGCTCTTTGCATCCCACTGGCAGTTTATCACTTCACTGAGTGTTTGACTCACATGTATCACGAAAATCAGTGTAGATTATTTATTTCAAATGCCTTTCTTATTGTTATGTAGCTAATAGCTATTAACACACAATATATTCTTTAGGTATTCTAAATAGGATTGGTAATGTTGATTTTGATACATTGGCAGATGTCTACTACTTTAATTTGAGAAATGTTACAGATACACTTTTGTTAACTTGTGGCTTTCAAGCAAGAACTGTGGTTCCTAGTGCTCATTTTCTCAAAGTTTTGGGTTGCTCTGAAAAGTTTGCTACTGTGTAAAACACTTTAAACCCAAGAGAATTTAGGAGATATTTACAATAGTGTGTCAGACTGAAAGTTGCCAGACAGCATGGCCTTCCTTCAGGTGTGGGACAGACAGGGAGGGGGAATGTCTGCACTTCTACACAATGTTCTGAAACAGGCTTTAAATGATTGGTACCTTTTTTGTCTCCTGCTGCTTTTTTCTCTGCAGGGATTCCAGGGCTTTGGCTTTGGTGATGGCGGCTTCCAGATGTCCTTTGGAATTGGGGCGTTTCCCTTTGGTATATTTGCAACAGCCTTCAACATAAACGACGGGCGACCTCCTCCAGGTACCAGGATCCACCTCCTCCAAGGGTCCTGTCAAAACATGTTTTACAGACTCCCTTGTAACTCTTAAACAATAACCTGCTAAATGACAGAACGTTGTCAGCAATAACCAGTGCTGTGAATAGAAACACAAGGTGAGGGCAAACGCCCAGCACAGGGCGTGGTTTATGGCTGACACGTTTTGTACATGGACTCATAAAGAAGTTTGTCCCTTCCATCTAATTCAAAGGCCCTCCTGGGAGAACAGTGGCACTGGAGACTTCTCCCTTTTAATTCACCTCTCTCCTCTGGTACTCCAGCAGACTCCCTCTGAAAAATGAGACAAATTGGAGTAGAGTTTCTAATAATAAAAATGAGTCACTAGGGGTGTATGAAGGAGACCCAGATTCTGAAAACAGCAGGAGAGGACCATTTCCTGAAAGATGAGAAAGAAAAATTTAAATATGCTCTGTACCGTGAAATAATGAATGCAGAGGTTGTTCCTTTTTCAGAAATTTATCTCTGAGACAGTCATCTGTATTCCACAAGTAACTTTCCAGTGAAATTATTTCTCTGTTTTTAATTAACAAAAACCAGTTGGGTTACTCTAAGTGGTGACCTTACTCTCCAAAAATTAAGTAATCCCTAGAAAACCTCTTCCCCATCTGCACTGGAGACAAGTTGAGTCTGTCTGTTTTGAACAGGAAAACTTTACTGCCCAGGATTTTCAGGACTTCCGCTGTGAATGGTTGTCCTGGCAAATCTTCCAGCACGTCATATGGCACAGGAATTATGAGGAGCAAACTCATTCTTCATGTGACAGCTGTATTGCCACGGTCCTGTGCTGTCCTTGGGTCCAGTTACCTTCCCTATTAACCATAGTTCAGTGTCCCCTAAAAATCTGTGTGTGGGGTGACTGAGCCAGGAGTGTGTAAATACGTGCTGTTGTAACAGCCATAATTTAACCAACTCCTTTATCTGTTTTTCCTTGGTGGATTCAATGCAGCAGTTCCAGAAAGGCACAGCTTGAGTTTTAGAGCTCGTGTGCTTTTCATTAGTTCTCTTGGGCAAGGCTGCACAGGCAGCTCTGACCCTTTTGCCATTTCCTTGTTCAGAGGTTTCACCTTCTGGGGAGGAACAGAGGCAGCTCAGGTGGAGGTAGTGAAGTTCCTTGGGAACAGTGAACTTGGCTCAGCACTGCCTACTGTGTTCAGAATATGCACGATCCTGGAGAAGAGGAAGGAGCTGAACTGTTTTTTGTTTCTTTTTTTCCCACTTCCTGTTTTCCAGCTGTTCCAGGGACTCCTCAATATGTGGATGAGCAGTTCCTTTCCCGCCTCTTCCTGTTTGTGGCACTGATGATAATGTTCTGGCTGTTGATTGCATAAATCTTTTCCATTATTCTATATGTTCATGACCAACAAGGCCACTGAAACAGTTACAAACTGCATCCCCATCCCACTTTAAACCTCTTGGTCTGGTTCCGTAGCTAACTATGGGCTTCAGGAATTGGTGGTACCACAGCACAATGAGGAATCTCGCATTTTGCACCGGAGTTGGAAATTAAACATTGGTTAAAAAGCGTATTTCAGCTCAGCTGTCTTGTACGACAGGTTCCTGCCACAAACCACGGGCCTGGTGTTGAGCTGTGCTCCCAGAGGGAGTGCTGCTCTGAAATCCTGTGCCAATCAGGGACACCAGGTCTGTGGGACAGACAGGGACCCCCAGGTAGACTGGGCAGGTCAGGAAACTTCTCCAGCGTGACCAGTATCTCATGCTTTGCAACCACAATGGATCTGCCAGAGCTGCAGATGTTATTTAATGTCTCCATCAACATCCAGCCTTCTCCAGGAAATCACCTGCAGCACTGCTGACACTCTTTGGGCACAGCACGTGGTGCAAATGGAACCAGGTCCGGAGACCGGTTCCTTTTCCTGCTGTTATTTCCCGGCGTGATGGGAACTCCTTCCTGACGCGGTTCTGCCTGGAAGAAGGGATACAAATTTATGCTGCAATTTTTTAAAGCCTGAACGTGCTGGAGCCAGACACTGGAAGATTCTCTGGCTGTGGAGCCGGGTGAGGCTGGACACAGCGGCTGCCTCACCCCGCCCAGCTCCTCACTGACCAGCAGTGTTGTCTCCCCTGGCTCTGCACAGCCCCGGGGCTGCACTCGTGGATAATCCCCTCACCCTCACAACCTCGTCACGGTAGCGACAGTTATCCCCTGCCAAGGCTGGGAGACTTTCTATGCGAGGTCACGTACTCCAAATAAAATCCTATTACAGATCCGAGATCAGCTCGTTGGGGGAGAGGAACAAAAGGCATCTTTACATGAGGTTTGAGGTTAAACCTGTCATACTGTAACATTGCACAGGAGGAAAAATGAGAGCCTGCCTTTGCCAGCACGTGCACGGTAGGGAACCCTTGGAAGGCCTTGTCTCTGCAGGTCACACAGCTTCTCCGAGCCACAGCGGCACGGCTGCAGCACAAGAGTCTCTGCAGTATCTACCAAAGAGCTTAATTTGAAGTGCTGGAGGAGACCACAACCATGAATGTGCTGAGGGGATATTTCAGAAGGTGAGCACTCTGTAGCCATTTTGGAATCCTGCTGGGTATTCAGCTTTAAAGAGTACTCCTGATGTATTTGTGTAGATTCCTTCAGGACAGCAGATACGAGAGATTCCCTAGCAAGATGAACAGTTTTCATATTTCTCTGACTAGGCAATTCCATTTTTTTTTCCTCTTATTGTTTCTAGATTGTTTTGATTCAGGTCGCTGATAGTCTCATTAATTTCCTGCAAGATGAATATTGTGACTTCTCTGGCAATAGACAGAAAACTGACAAAACAAATCAACAAATAGGAACTTTGTTTCAATAGCTTGGGGTTTTTCTAGTGTATATGGAAGAGGTTCCTGGGCAGGACACCTTAATTGTTGTAGAAGCTTATTTATGTGATTACAAACTGTTCACTTTTAGTGTCAAGACAGAGGATGACTGAAGTTTAACTTGCCTACCTCCAAAACTCTATCTGGCAAGTAGAATGTTGCAAAGCTTCTGCAGTGTTTTGCCACATGTGGTCAAATTTATACCTGACTGGGTGATAATCCGGCACAGTGTATTGCTCAACTATTTATAGTTGAAGTGGTGCTTCAGCTTTTGTTGTGTGGCGCTTTTGGGAAGCTGAACTTCTGCACGGGGTTCTTCTCAAGTGCATAACGTGTAACTGGGGCCCTTTCCAGGAGAAAGGCTGTTTGTGTGGCCGTCCTGCAATGTCTCAGCTCCGGGTTCTTCTCCTGCTCAGCCAGCACCACCTGCTGATGGGAAGGGAAGGCCCATGTGGTGGGAAGGGATGGATTCCTTCTCTTTTTTGTGTGGAGAAAGTCGCTGCTGGGAGCACAGGTCGTCCAGGGAGGAGCAGGGTATCCCTTGGAAGCCTTTTTCCAATAAAGAGGACAGAGAACTGACTGCAATAGGTTCAAGAGGTATTGAAACATATTTAACTAACACTTATGTTTTAAAAGACGGAATTTTAATGTATTGAGGGGGGTTCCATCTATGGGTGAGAGATATAATGGATTTAGAGGAGACTGCAGAAACATGACTGAGAGCTCTTATTTTCGGGCAATTCCAGGATGAAATAGTCTAAAAGTGTTAATGCTTGGTTCCCCCCTTTCCCCGGTGTGCTTTTGTATGTACCCCTGTCCCGCACCCGCCCGCACCCGGCCCGGACGGCTCGGTTAGTGCGTTACCGTTCCTTCTCCTCCTCCTCCTCCTCACTAATTTTCACTGTTGTGAAAGTGATTTAGAATTAAAAAACAAATGGTTTTACATTGACCGCAGTGCTCGGCCATTCCTCCGCGGGCGGGAGCGCCGGGGACGCGCCTCCCTCAGGGGGCCGGGGGGGCGGGGCCTGCGAGCGCCGTGCCCGCCACGGCACGTGCGGGGCGGGGCCGCGGGGCAGCCCGCTCTGTCATTGGCTGGCGGCGCGGAAGGGGCGGGGCAGGCGGGGCGGGGCGGCGCGGGGATTGGCGGGCGCGGCGGGCGGGCTGTGCGGATTGGCCGGCGGGGAGGAGGGGGGCGGGGCGCGGCGCTGCGGGGCCGCGGGAGGCGGGTCCAGGTGCGGCGGGACCCGCTGGCGACGGGCGGAGCGGCGGGCGCGGGATGGAGGCGCTGCCAGGTGAGCTCGGGCCGGGCCGGGCCGCGCCCCTGCGGGAGGAGCCGCCCTCCGTCACCGCGGGAGCGGGGGCGCGGGCGCGAGGCCGCGGTTCCCCTCCCGGCCCGTTATGTGGGCGCCGGTGCGTCGGCAGTGCCGCGGGGCGGCCCTTGCGGGGCTGCTGCCTCCGGACCGCGCGCTCTGGCCGGGTGTCAGCCCGTGTCCGGGGAGCGGGCTGCTGCCGGCCCGTAGTTCCCTCCGCCGGTCCGCGGCTCCCCGCGCAGCGCGGGAGGCTCCCGGGGGTCCCACTGCGGCGAACCCCGCGGGGAGGCGATGGAGCTGCGGCCGCAGCCCGCACGGGGTCCCGCAGCGCGGGTGCCGCCGGCCCCGCTGCCCCCGGGCCCGTGTCCCACTCGGGGTCTCGCGGTGCCCCCGGGACTCGGCCGGTGCCCCCCGGGGCCGCTCCTCGCTGGCCGCCCCTCAAACATTCCTGCCGTCCTGGGGGACCCGGCAGGACCTGCTACATTGATCATGTCCGTTTGCTTTTCCTTCGCGCCGTTTCCTGCTCTGTTTTGTTCATTTCCGTCGTTTCTCCTGGATCCTGAACAGTTTCGGTCGGATTTAGGACTGTTCGTTTCCGTTCTGAGATAATCAGCCTTCCCGGGGACGCTCGAACAGCTGTAGCACCGCAGCAGAGTCGGGCGGCTGCTGCCGGGGCTTGTTTGCTCGTGGGTCAAGTCCTGCGTGATGGTTGTGGAAGAATCTGTTGCTTTTGGTCAGCTGTGGTGTAGTCCTTGGTCTTTATCTGGCTTTAACGGGATCCACTGACCACACTGACACGCGTTCCTTGTGCTGGAGGCACTGAACGGGAGCGCGTGGAGCTGCAGGGTGTCTGGTTTGCAGGTGTTTTTGGCCTGCAGCAATTCCCCAAGTTCAGCTGACTTCCAGGGCTTGCCCTTCTTGGAGAGGAGAGTCTCCACTGCCTTTACACGCAGGCACAGGCACGTGTGGCTTTGCCTTTATCCCCAAGCCCCTTTGGTGGCTGAAAAGCAATTTGCTGTATAGAAGAACACCGGTAGTGCCAGCTTTTCCCAAGTTTCTCCTAACCCTTACTGTGCTGTGCAGATCTGAGCTCAGGTGCAGTTCTTGGTGTTCTGGAGAGCAGGAGGGCACAGGGACAGGTGCTCCCGGGTGTGGAGCCAATGCCCAGCTGGGAACTGAAGTGCAACTTACACCACATGTCCCGTTTGAGTGAATCCTCTGAGCCCTGCAGTCTGTGGGGAGATGTTTCTGGGTGCTCCAGTCTGCTGGAGAGAGTGGTGCCTGTGGCTGAACAACAAGTGGTTTTCCTCCTAAATAGCTACTTGTGTAAAACATGCAAGATCTTCACCTTGGTTAATTTTAAACGTTGTCGCTGCCCTACCCGGTGGGGTCAAAGTGCGCAGAAGGCTGATGGCTTCTGGTTTGTGTAGCTTCAAGGAACTTAATCATGGTAACGACTTGCCTGAGCAGCTACCGAGTTGTAACGTTCTTTGGAAAATGGAAGTTCGTGGTTTGTGGTTTTCCTTCTCTAAGTGCGCTTTTTTCCTTATGCAACCTTAGCGCAAGCAAACTGTTGGTAGCAGGAAGAAACAGGTTTGAGATGTGCTCAGCACACGCTCCTTGTGCCCTCCTGTGCCCATCCACATCCCTGACTCTTTAGTATGCCCGCACTGCTGTTGGGATTGGGGATAGCATTTATCTGTGTGCCAAATGCTCTTTGTGCACAGCCTTTCATTCTGTTTTCCTAGCTCGCCTGCATCTAAGTAACCAGCTCTGGGGCTTTCTGGCAGTTCTAGCAGAAACTATTATAACTCTATTATAACTATTTTAAGTATTTTCTGAAAGGGCAACAGGCCAGTAGCATCACTCTCTCTTCCTAAGTCTGACAGTAGCCTGGTGTTGGCTGTACAGCCCCTACAGGAATATTCATTCAAGTGTGTAATTCCTTCCCGGTAGTCAAGTTGTTCTCTACTGAATAAAGTTTGCCTTTCCTTTCTTTCAGTTCTGGGAAATCCATTTAATTATACAAATGAGAGCAAACGCTGTGTGCTGAGTCAGTGGTGTGGGGGAAGCAGCAGCGTGGCTTCCTGGCCTGGTGTGGTTCTCTGTGGGAATTGTTGTGCTGGAGCAGTCGGCCTTCCTGAAATCTCTGCTCTGGCAGAGCTGTAACTGAGCTGGTTTGTGTGGAAAGTCATATTGCTTCCTTCTGCAGAATGTGAAGGAGCAGATGTCATGTCTGAAGGGGAAAAAAAAGTAATATGTAAGGTGTCAGTTTGATTTGGGAGCTCCACTCTCGAGTTACAGGCTGCCTGGTGTTGGTTTAACTTTCCATGTGTGAAAACTTTCCTGCCCGTTGATTATTTGAGGTTATTCTTTAAGAGGGAGGCAGCAATCCTTGTTTTCTCTGATGTAAACTGGTTGCTGTTTGTCACGTTATCCGTGCTTGCAGGTGAAGAAGTCTGGAGATGTCTGGGATGTGGGGACAGCATTGCTGCCGGGCAGCGCCTCTACAAGACCGTCAACGAAGCCTGGCACATCTCCTGCTTTCGGTAGGTAAAGCTTTGGCCTGTTCAGCCCTCCTCGTGCTGTTCCACTGGCTTGGGACCTGGTGCTGTGGTACCTGGGTGAAGCACCACCATGAAGCAGGAGCTGTTGCTGTGATCTCTGTGCCCGAGCTGCTCTGAGCCCTTGTTTTCTGGTGTCCGGTCCCAGCACTGGTCAGACCCTGCCTGGCAGAGGGGGTGGCTGTGCTGACGCACACGGGGTACAGATAAAGTGCAAATAAGGGCTCTGATTTACTGGTGGTGGCAGGAGCCACGGGCTGCACAGTTTGCCTTCAGCTGCATTCCAAGGTAGCACCCAGGCAATTTGCATAGCCTGGTGCTTTGTCCATATGTGGTAGGTGCACGGTGTTATCGGGGTGCTGATACAGGGGAGGGAGGGCAGGGAGATCTTGCCTTTGCCTTTCTCTCCTTTTCAGACTCTGAAGACAGACAAACTTATGAAATCCATTGGATAATGTTGCTATCAGCAAGGAGAGAAAAGGAAATCTGCCATGGGTTTTCCTGGTGGTAGGAGTAATGCCCCTGGTCAGTGTTTCATGAATATTCAGTCCAGTTTTCATGCTCCAGAACCACGTTTTTGAAGGGGCCTATATTTTTGAGAGGCATTGAGTACCTGCAGCTTCTACTGGCTTCTGTGTTGGCTTGGATCTGGAGAGGCTAATATTTTGGATACTATCAAAGAAAATGGGGGGAAAGGAAGCCAAAGTGTGGCTTTGGAGGAATGTTTGCTGAGCCAAGATAAGCATCTACTGTCCTCCTTTAAAGAACAAAATACCCCAACGTTGTTGAAGTGAGGATTATGGTTATTGGTGTATTTAAAAGAAAGAAAACATCTCATGCTGCCAAAGCAGTGCTGGCTCTGTTGATTTGGAAAATACTGTGAGTTACAATGTCACATTAATAATCACAATTACAGCTTGATATCTTGACGAATCCCAGTATTTTGGGTTTCTGTTGGTTTGAGTGTTCATGTTTAGCTATACTGAGGCAGCTTGTCTTATTCCTGGTTTTCTCTTCTCCCTAAAGGACTAGTATCCTGTTGTTGAGCTTCCCTAGATCCTGCTAGTAGCCAAACCCAAAGCTGTGGGCACTGGAAGTCTGTCTTTCTCGCCATTGGATGTATTTCTCTCGTGGGTCTTGATTTGCAAATGTCTTTGTGCTTCTTGCTGTTGGGGCTGTCAGGGTGGGGAACAGCTGAGCTGGAGGCAAATCCTGCCCTTGGGGCACTTCACAGAGAGTTTGATATCGAGGTTGTACTGTAGAGTGGCAGTTTGGTTGTTAGTTCTGGGTCGGTTTGTTTTATACGAGTGAAGACCCCAACTTTCCTCCTGAGCTGTGTAGTAAGTGCATTTTCTGATGCACCTCTCGTGCTCTGTGCTCCTGCTGAGCTCTGGCACCCGGCTCGGCTGCTGTGCTGAAAGAACAGCTGGAATCTGCAGCAAAGGAAGCTGCCCTTCCCTTTTTCCTACTTCCAGGGGAGGACTGTGCACACAAACAAGTTTCCAGTTTGCCCTGTGTTCCTCCTTTCCTTCTGTTGTCCCCAGAGCAGCTGAGCAGCAGTCTTGTGCTCCATATCCCAAAGCCAAACTCGAGAAAGGCTCTGAGGGAAGGAGCCTTTGGCAGCCGGGAGCTGTGAGTTCCGGCAGCCCTTGTGGAGTGTTTTTTACAGTCTTCCTGTGGATTAGCTGACTCCCTGGCCTGGCACATCATTTCTCTAATGCTGATTGGCACAGCTCCAGGCTCGTTAGCTCTGTTTATTCTTGGGCAGGCTTGGCTCTGGCAGGAGCTGACGTACATCCATGTCTCGGAGGATTTAAGTTTTTGTCACTTCCCTCCTTCCTCCGACTGCCTGTGCAGGAGCTTTGTCCCTGGAACCTGCGTTTTCTCTGCTGTGGCTTGAGGGACGAGCAAATCCCTGTGTGTGTATCTGGGATATTTTAAACTGGTCCTTGGCCAGCTGGTCCTTGGGCTTGAATCGGCTGGGTTGGATCTGGCTGAGGACGTTTCTTAGATGCTCCTGTCACAATGTCTGTTGTGAATTAACTCTGAATGTACTTTTGTGCCTCTGAACTCTGTTGAGACAGCGCAGGCTTTCAAAGGTCACTGCTTTTCACAGTTCAGCTGGATTTGGAAATTGCATTGCACAGAACTTCAAACATTACCCCAGGAAAGGGAAGGAGAGAAGTGGCAAAGTGCCTTTTTCCTAGGGCTGGATCACTTTTACCTCAGGGGATTACTGGAAGAGCTTTTTTTGACCCAGAGCTTGCTGGTTTTATTGTTTTCAGTCCCAACTTTTTTCCATATTATGAAATAGAAGGTACTGACTTGAATTATACCTTTGAATAAAGTGTTATTCCCAGTTTTTATTTTTGGTGGTTTGAGTTGGTTTTGTTTTCCCACTGTTAATGACAAATGAAGTTAAAGACAATTCCCACTTTCTGGAGGGATATTGCCCATTTGAACTGGAGTAGGATGGGATGAGAAGACCCAGATGAGGCTGCATGGCTTTATCTGAAGGACATGGTATTTGTTAAAAAACCAGTTTTGATTATTTGAAAATCATGAATTCAGATCCAGCCTGTAGACTGCATCCAGGTGGAAAATGCTTTTGGATGCATATGAAGAAAATAGTTGGAAATGGTGGTTGGAATTCCTACTGTAGCAGGGTGCTTAAGAACTTTTTTAGGAAGGAAGAGAGCTGAGGTTCAGTTCCTTCCTAACCATGAAACAACAGAGGATGTATATTACCATGGTCTATAAAATAAATCTAATTTAAGTAGCCAAGCAACACAGACTTGCAGCAGAAATCTCAGCCAAAAGCCAAACCTTGAAAAACTGTTCACAGTATATCTTCAACAAAAATAACTGAAGGTGATGGGTTACTGATGATTTTACAGTTACAGATTTAAAAATATACCAGTTAGTTTATACCAAAACCAGCTAATTAAAAGCTGAAACATCAGGAGTTTGAAGAGCAGAAAAGCTCATCTTCCTTTTTTTTTTTTTTTTTTTTCCCCAGAGGAGGAAAGGGAAGCAGAAAAAATCTGTATGAATCCAAAATTTTTCATTACTAGGTCTAAACCACTGGAGATGATGGTGATCAGAAACTGTTAATCCAGTTTGAACAAATACTTCTTTTTTGCTTAATACATCAGATTTTTATGGATATGCAATGCAATGTGACCTCAGGAAAAATTCTCATGGCTTTCTGTTTTGTTGTGACGTAATTTGGACTAACTTAAAATATAAACAATTGTGTGACTAAAAGGTGTGAGCTTTTGGTGTCTTACTAAATATATATGAAGCATTTTTATACTGGTCAGAGATTGCATTATTGTATTTAAGTGATTGTAAGCAATAAGTTGACTTTGCTGTAGAAGATTTTGGCTGAAATTAAATAGCCTTGAAATAGTTAAGAAATTGTTTAACTCATAAAGAAAGCTAAAGTACTAAACCAAAATTTATTTAAATCACAGTAAAATCTGCCTTATTACCCAGAGTGAAGTGAGTTCCCTGACAGGCTGTTTAGGGTTCAGGTGCTTGCACTCTTTTTGAATGTGTTGCTCCGTTTCAGGCCCTGTTAATCTTTACTGGGGCAGCCTGGAACACAAGGGCTGTTGTAACCACCAGAGGGTTGTTCTCCCTGAATGGATACTTGGAAAAAATGGCCCAGTGTTGGCAGAGCGCAGGAGAACTCCTGGCTCTGTCTCCTGCTGGGAATTCTGAAGGGAATTTGAAACCAATGCTCCTTTTGAGCATTTCTCGGTAGTGGAACAAGGTTAGAAGTAGTTTGTTCCCAGAATCCCTGGTCTCTGCAGTGTGACAATTGTCCCTGGTTGGAAAACAGCCCTGGATTAGCTCCCTGTGCATCCAGGGGATGCCCTAAGCTCCAGGCTGCTGAGCAGAAAGAGAACCACTATTAATTTGCCAGCTCTGGTGTTTTGATTGTCTTACACAGATGCAGTTCTCCTATACTGAATGCCATTTTTTTTCTGTGCTAAATGCCCTACTTTCTGAGCTACAGAAATAATTTTTTGCTCAGCAAAACTTAGTAAATGACTTTGGTTCTTTTTCCATTTGGGGGCAGGGGAAGGTAAGCCAGGCAAACTTGTGGTAAGACTGAATATGGTTAAGACCTGGTTTAGGGGTGCAGGATAAACCAGATGACTTCTGAGGGTATTTTTCTAAATCTGTTTTCTGTTTTAGTATATCCTCTAACCATCAGCTTACATTTGAAGCAAGTAATTTCTGTGGCTTAGGAATGATCAAGAAATTGCTCTCCTAATCTCCAGCCACTGTAGGGATTGCTCTCCCACACTGTTTACTAGCACTTAATTATCCTTCAGCAGAATCTCCAGAAATCCCCTGTGTTGCAGTTTAAATCAATTTCTTCTAGACATGGTCACAGAAAACAAGGTTTTCCCTGCTTCTGTTATCCATGCAACCTTTTCCTGTCAGAAAGCAGCAATCGTTTCTCCCATCAGTCCCTCCTAGACAGAAGAAATCCTGGACTTACTTCTTTCTCCAGACTGTATTTTCTAGACTTTTGATCACTTCTCTTGGTTCAAACTGGCACAGGCCTTCATTTTCCAAAAGCAGCTTCATGCCCTAAAGACAAATGGATGGATAAGAAGCACAAATGTAAGAAATGTGGACACAAGAAGATGTAAGCAAAGGTGTATAATAAATTATTTTAAATTGTGGGGATATTTGGTGCTTTAGCTTTTCAGCTGTGAGCACAAGGCAGGTTTATACTCAGAGCAGCTGAATTTGAGAGCAGGGGAAAGATCAGTAGTGACAAAAGGCAGCTGAATTAAGGTAGAAGAAGGAAGAAAAGAATCTTTTCCTCTTCCCTGTCTTCTCCAGTTTCTGGCAGTTACAGAAAGCTGATGATAAGGGCCTCAGAGGTGAGAGCTCTCCACTAATCCTGCAGACTCCTGGGAATGCTGCTTTGGGGGTGTCTTCATCAGCATTGAAATCGCCAGCTCGCTATCAGATTCAGGGAGAAATAGTTGCCTCTTAGTGCACAGATCACCAGGACTGCTCAAGAGTTCACAGATTCAAAGGAACAATGAAGCACTTTGCAGGTGGCCACATTCCTCAGGGGAGTGGATCAGCTGCGGGACATCGATGACCACCCTTTATATTTAAGGAGGAACGGGGCATTCCAATCCAGACTTTCTTTTAGTTGTCTTGGCAGCTTGTCCTTTAGGGCGCTGTTATCAGAGCGTTATCACCTCGAGCTAACTGGAATTACTCACCCAGCCCAGACTGTGGTAGGCTTTCCACGGGAGTGAGAGGGGATCCTTCCCCGAGGATTCTGCACAGCCCGGGGGAGGAGTGAGGATGCAGTGGTGGAAGTGCCAGTGTTACTGCCGGTTGTGCAGGAGTCACTGCTCCCCAAACCACACATAACCTGTGAGGTTCTAGTAGGTTGAATTTCTTTGGTTTGCTTCTCAGCCCACACACATTCAGGAGATCTGCAGCCATTAGGTGAGTGTGGAGCAGATAGAAATCCTGTCTCCACCCTAACGTTGTGCTTAGTGGTGTGAGGCACCGGGAAGCCTCCCTGTGTTGTTCTGGAGCTGTGCTGGTGCTCAGAAGTAATGCAGCGATGGAGGTGGGCTTTGCTTCGCTGTTTGTTTTAGTTTACTCGAGATTCCCCTCTCGGAGGGACGTGCAGACCCAAACGAGATTGGTTTCAGGAGCTGACTGTGTCTTACAACAGCAGCAAAGCACGTGTTCCATGTAAGTGCCTTGGAATTGCAGTGAGGTGTTGGGATTGTACTGAAGTATTTGGAATGCCTCCAGCTGCGCCCATGCTGAAAGAAAGGCTGGCTGCAGACTCCTCTTCCCCCGGTCCCACACATATCCAAGTGCCTGCCTGCGCCAGGATAAATTTGTGTGTCTTAGGGCTGGTGGATGTGCTGAGCAATACATCTGTCTGCAGACGTGCAGGAGCTGTGTGGTAAAGAATGTGTTGAGAGGTTCAGCCCAACCCCAGCTCGTTTAAGATATACCTCCTATATCACATGCTGTGTGATCGCTTCTGTGGGGATAAATCTGTAATGCCTGCGACCCAGTTGGTGATAAATATATAAGTCGTTGTCGAGGTTTTTCATGTGTTCCTTTTTATTTATTATAGCCCTTCTGGCAAAAGTTCCTGCACGGTTCTAAACCATCGTAAGGAAAACAACTTCCTCCCGGGATTGCAACCTGTTTGTAGTGGAAATGCTGTCAGCGTTTGCGAGAGAGAAAATGCTGATGTCTGACTTCACTTGGTGAAAAAGAAATTTGCTTCGGTGCATTGTGGCCCCCCAGAGATGGTATCAGTAAAATTACATAGAAAAAAGTCCCCCCCACGAACACACACACCTGTTTATCAGCATTTCTGAAGTACAGTCATTCTGGCAGGAATTCAGATCTAGAATGCAGGAACACATTAACACCTTTTCCAGAGCCCTTTTATCAGAGACATTGTGTTCTCAAATAGGTCATAGAGACAACAGAAAAGGCAAGAAGTAACAGGAGAATTCTGTGTAGCCAAAAGTAACTTACTGGCTGCTGCTGCTGGGGCTTGCTGCAAAAGTAAAATCATTTTGATAAGATGTTTCCTGTTTAAATAGACATTTGACTATGTGTCCTTTGGCTTTAAGGAAGTCTTAAACAAAATCCTTTCCTCGTAGCTTAGCTGTCTGGGTGGTTTTTATTACTTTGAAGTTGGGCTTTATCTGCTGGCTTCATTCACAGACTAGCTGGCTGCTTATCACATCTGTGGATCAAATCTTCAAAGGTTTTGTCTGAAGAGTTGGGATTTATGAGGTCACGTGGAATCCCGCTCGGGGGGCGCTCAGCCCACGGCAGCAGGACTGGGGGGCAAGGCTTTTGTCCGTAGGTGAGGCGGGCGGGGAGGGCTGTGCCGGCGCGGGGCTCTGCGCGCCGCGGGGAGGTGCCGATGGCCGGGGAATCGCCGCGCTGCGAGCGCTGGCCCCTTTTCAGCACGCAACATATAGAGAATGTGGGAGACCAGAGCGCATTCCTAGACGCAGACTCACCGTGTTGCTGCTTCCAGTCGAGCTGTGTGAAATGTCAGAAGGAATTAGACCCGTGCTGGAGCTGACGAGCACGTCGGGCTCTGCAGCACTAGGCTTCACTGCACTTTTACAGCCGGGCTTACAAACTGCGCTCAGTGGGGGAAATGGGGAGATTTTTTTTCCCTTCAGAAAGGTGCCTGCTTGTTAAAAGTTAAGAAAAAAAAAAAAAAAGGAGGGGGGGATAAAAAAAGAAAACAATCCAAAAAGCTGCCTGGCTTTCTGCTTACTTCAACAGCGAGCAGCGGCTGTCAAATCTGCAGCCAAGCCTGCCTTGTTCCAGCCCCAAGCGTCCCTGGAACAGGGTGCCAGCTGAGACGAGCATCTCCAGGAAAAGCACACTGGAGTGCTCTTGCCGCTGGAACAGAGCACGGTTTGCAGGCTGTGTTCAGGCACGCCAGGCTTTGCTGACTGTACAGAAAGGGGCGGGCTCGGGGCAGCAGCACATGTTTGGTGCATTTCTGAGTGTCTTGCGAGCAGCTTTAGCTGCTTAGGTCACTAGAGATCATTCTTGGCTTCAGACAAGCACAATGATACAACTGTATGTGCTACGAGCGGGAGAGAGTGCTCTGTGCTGATTTATACCTCAGCTTCCAGTCAGGAGATGAAGATTCGGTTAAAGGATTGTAATTTTCTCTGTTAAAACAGTGTTGGAAAGGAAGCTGGTTTTCCTTGGCTGCAGCACACTGTGAGTTACCTCCTGCAAGAGGGTGAAGGGATTGTAGGTGCTGTGAAGGCAGTACAGCCCCATTCACTGTGCGGGGTTTAGGAATGTTTATAGTAAACGTTAATTTGATGTGTTTGGAGATGCGGCTCGTTGTCTTCCTTGACTTCTCCATCTGAATGTGCCGCTGCTGCAAAGAGAAGCTTCACGTGTTTGTGCTTGTATCCTGTGGCCAGAGCTGCTCTCTTTCAGCACTGAATACGCAGCCCCTCTTTGGGTCAGAGCTCCACCCCTGTGAAGGAGCAGAGCCTGCTGAGGCTCTGGAGCCGCCGCTGTCCGCCTGCCATGGCTCCTCCTCCCCTCCCACCCTTGGGTGGAACCAGGGAAGGGAAAACTTGACAATAGTTAGCAGGCAGCAGAGCTCGCAGGAACCGCTGCAGCAGCATGTCCAACTAGCCCGGTTAGCAGGGATTCTGTCCTTCCCGAGGTGCTGCTGCTGCGGAGTGCGGGAGGAGATGTTTATGGCCATGGGAGCCGGGAAAAGTCTGAAGAGGAATGAGCAGCCGAGAGACCTGGCATTCCTTGGGCAGCTTCAAAGAGAGGTGAAGTATCTGAATCAGCGCAAGAGTAAATGAGCCCTGGCTGCTGCCATGTTGGCAGAACAGAGCTGTTCAGAGGCAGTTGGACGAGTTTGTGGCTGAGCCGGTTTATCCAGTGTTGAAGATGGGAAGTTACTTGTCTGCCCCAGCTTACTTCGCTCCTAAGGATCCCTTTCGGTAAGTCTTGCCCAGGATTAGCACTGGACCTCCAGAGTGTTGTTTCCCCTCCTGTGATGGAATCCTAAAGCGTCAGTGCGTGTGTGCCGGGAACAGCCGGCCTCAAACTGGGATCCTGTGTGTCTCTGAGGAGGCAACAGGGGAGGTTCTTGCTGCCAACCCCTTCCCAGCTCTCGGGTGTAGAGAGTGGCTCCAGTGTGTGCGCAGCCCAGGCAGGCTCCCCCTCAGGGAGCACGGGATGTGCCACTGTGCCCGGTGCCCCGTGCTTCGCTCACTGGCACAGGAACGAGATTACTGTGCCTGCTGCTGCTTCTTTTCCAAAGCTCCTTGTGCCTGGGCACCACAGGGTGAGCCGAGGTGCTGCTGTGGGAGTGCAGGAAGGTGATGTAACCTGCAGCGAGGCAGCGCATAATCCTGTTTGAGGAAAGAAATCAGGTGCTTTGCGGGTAACTAGGGATGAGCAGCACACTTCCCCTGCGTGGAAAGGGTTCTTCTGGGGTATTTTGGTTTATTCAATTTTTATTTGTTCTTGGTCCAGTTGAACAACTGAGGCTCGAGAAAGGTGATAGCTCCAGAATCAAGCTTTGATTGCATTGCATGTCCGCGGTGAGAACAGTTAGTGGGGCTGAACACAGCCGGGCTGGTGACTGATGTGCTGATGAGGTGGATGGATGAGGAAAAGCACAGCTTGCACTTTCATTGTCTGCCTCCTATCCCTCCGCTCGGATTTGCTTGTTATTGATCCTGTTCTGCAAACACTTTTGTGCTGATTTGGGAATAAGGAGCTTTTTGTTGAAGCAGTCTAGGACAAGAGTAAATATTGTTGTGCATTTGATGAGCTTCTTTAGCCAACTTTCTGAAACAGCATCTGCTTTCAGAAGAGGGAAAGTGAGCGCACTTCATTATTTGTAATATGTGTAGGGTATTATGCTAAGCCATAGATACACCTTCTCTTAAGTGTGTGGAAATGGTTTTGCATAGTCAGAGCTTAAACACTCTGTCTTCTAGCAGTCCGTTTTCTAGTATCTGTCCTTCCCTGGCTGGTGTCTCCTACGTGGGCAGAGCACACGCTTCTGCTGAGCCCGGGTGAGTAAGCCCTTGGGTCAGCTGCAGGCTGGGGCTGTGCTTCATCCTGCAGCTCTGGCTGTGTGGCTGTGCCCCCCCCAGCGCTGCCTGCAGGATTGGAACCGGGGCTCTCCCGAGCCTGCCTAGCGTTAACTGATCCGGCCCCACAGTGAGTGTGAGGGGGGCATTTTGTTAATGAGCCCTTCTCACAGGGATCTGGCTCTTCAGTGCCAGGGAAGTCTTTGCTTCCATGAAGGTATTGGCTTTCATGTAGCTGTAAAAGAGATGCCACATCAATTGAAACCAGGCTGGTTACCTGTTGTGACCTGATCCTCCTGCCACCCCCCACAAAACCCAGAGTCCATCCAGCAGCGATTTGTGAACTCTTCCTGCACCTGCTGTGCTGCAGATCACCCCGACTGAGCACTGCACCCAAATGCTGCCTGGGGTTCCTGGGGGATGGCTGTGGGAGGCAGATTAATTGTATTTTGTCTGGGAAGTGAAGAATCGTGAGGTCTGGTCTGTATAATCAGAGCAAGGTTCTGTGGCTCTGAAAATGGTAGCTGGGCAGCAAGAGGAAACACGGCAGGTAGGGCTGTTACCAGCCCTCCATGAAACTTGATTGCCATGCTTTGTTACTCTGTAATAAGAACAGCAAATCATCGAGGAGAAGATTAGTGGTTTCTAATCTATAAACGACTAGCATGGAGGAGCATGAAATCTTCCTTTCCTTTGGTCATGGTGGCTGGCAAAGGGTAGCTGCTAAATAGCTGCAGCAGTAGCTGTGTTCGTGTCTCAGCTGATGTGAGCCCTGCTGCAGTGCCACAGCTCTAGTGAGGAGGGAAAGGAAGAAGTTGTATCTTCTGTGATAAAATTCTGACAGGATAATATTCAGCAATCTCTTCAGTGAGAGCCGTGTGGAACAACCATGTGATGCTTTTATCCTTTGGGCCGAGGCACTGAAACCACACCTGTGCTGTCAGCCAGTGTCCCACACCTGTCAAACCTAAAGCCTGTCCCAGGTTCCAGAGTGCATGGTGAGTAACAAAGGTGCTGCTTGGCACTGTGGGCTGCAGCCTTGTCCTCTTGCTGGCAGAGATTAAGGAAGCAGCCAGTTAGGCCCATTCCCAGCCTCTCTGGGACTCTGTTCCTGTTGCCTCATTGCCCAGGGTGGGGTTCTGAGCCTTAAGCTGCAAACTTGTCCTGCCCAGATTTGTTTAATTACATAGCAAAGAACTGACTGCTTGCTGGCTCCACCTCCTCACCTTCGTTTTTCTGTGGGTGTGTTTCACATTAGGTACCAGTGCTTATTTCCGGATGGAAGCAAAAAAGCCCAAGTGCTGGGAGGTTGGATGAAACCACGGAGAAGGAGAAGAGGGGTAAAGGAAAGACAAATGTACATAATCCCCTGGAGCCCACCTAAATAGAGTTGAAGTTTTTGCAGAAATTTTAGATTTTCTTAGGGAGAAAAAGGGGTGGTTGAAGGTAAATATGAGGAGAGGTGAGGAAGGGAAGGTGTTGTGCCTAAAAACAAATAAATAAGTAACCCACCTGCTTGGAGAGAGACAGAAAGCCAGGTGGAGCAGTCTCCAGCATCGCTGTCTGCATCCCAAATGCAGGTCTGGTCACAGCTCCCTGCTGGAAGATGTAATCAGTGCTGGAGCACACACTGGTACAGGCATGCATGCAGAAGTTGGATAAGTCTGAGGGATCCGATTTGCCCGTGCTGAGCCAGATGTTCCTGCCACAAGGCGATAGAAATCTTTGCTGTTAGTCTCCACTTGCTCTTTTCTCCCTCCCACTCACCCCCTTGCTCGTTCAGCGAGGGGTATTTACTGCAGATGAAGCCAAAGGCCGGTGGTTGGAGGCACAATGCCCTCTGGGTCTCCTGCATACCATGAGCAGGGTGTAACCACGGCAGTGCCCCCAGGCTGGGGCTGCAGTGATGGATGTACCACCTACAGCAACCTTGACTCGCTGCTCCCTCTGCTCCAGACAGAATTGGCAGGGCCTGTTGCACGTGCTGGAGTCCTTTCCCATCACTTGGAGGGGGAGCAGGATTTGATGCTCCTCAGCTGGGAGAACAAACACTGTTATGAGCCAAATATGTTAGAAGGAGCAATCTTCCTGAGGGCAGGGTATGGCACTAAGTACTTCATGAGGTGTTTTCCCCTAAAACCAGAGGCTGCTTACAAGCAGCCTTACCCTGTTGCTGTGCAGTCTCTTGAGATGGAGCAAATAACTCTCAGTGTTGGAGCACAACCAGCTTCACGTATCATCACGCTCATTACAAGCTGGTGGAGTTTACAAGGAATGTCTTTGGCACAAATAAGCTTTTGGGAAGCTTGTGAGAGGTGAAGTCAACAGTAGCTCTCATCTTAGCCCTGGGAGTACATAAAAAGTGCACCTCCAATGCCACCAGTGACTCCAGTGCACTGGGTGCTGTGGGAGGACCCCCACCGACCTAACCCCCCACCCCAGTGCAGTAACTGGGACAGGTATTGAGGTAAGAGGCAAAAGAGACTCTTCCACCTTTGGAGAAATGACACATTGATCCTCGAGGTGTTTCTCGGAACGGGTTATTGGTGACTAACCCGCCTGGGATCCCGGTTATTGGTGACTAACCCACCTGGGATCCCGGCTCACCAATGGCCACTGCCAGACTAATTTTCCTTTTAAAGTCTGAGAACGTGCTGCCCAGGGCTAATGGAATCATCTTTAGTGATGCAACTGCTGTCTGTGCCTTATCTCTCCATTGTGTCACACCTCCCTGCTGCTGAAGAGGCAGGATTACTGTGTGTTCAGGAAGCCTGAACATCTGGGTTCTGCTGGTGATTGCTAAGAGGTATCTGCAGCAGAATTGCTGCATCTTTTCCCTTGTTTCTTTCTTTCTTTTCTTTTTTTTTGGGGGGGAGGGGGGAGAGTTGTTTAGCTTTTGGGAGAGGTCTGCTTACAGAAGACTAGAAAAGCTTTCCACAAAGGTTGGTGCAAATCTGGCTCTGTGTTGCATAGGGAAGTGGATCCTGCCTCCCTGTGCCCCTTCCTAAACTGGCTGAGGGGACAAGTGCTCTGGCACAAGATGGTTGATGCTGTAGAAACACCAAGTAGGAACACAGCAGAGCTGTCTCTGTGCTGGGCAACTCTGTGGCTGGAAACTTGCATCCAGGAAGAGAGAGAGAGAGCAGAGGAGCAAAATATAAAGCAGAATTAATAAAGCTACTGGTGTGTTTTAATGTGTGGGATTTGTTTTACACTTTGTGCTGGTTGATTCCACCTCTCCTTACAAACCTTGGGTTTGGTGCTAATTTTCAGCTGAAGGAGCATTGGGAGTCAGTAGAGTTTAGTCCATCCACAGCTAGAAGAGCTGCTGGTGAGCTGCTGCTGAATGTCTGTGTCCTCCACGCAGGACAGGACCTCTTCTGTTGATTTGTGACTTGTTGCCACCTGGAACTTTGTTCCTTTGTTTTCCTCAAGGTGCTCTGAATGTCAGGATCCCCTCACTAACTGGTACTACGAGAAAGATGGGAAGCTGTATTGTCACAAAGACTACTGGGGGAAGTTTGGGGAATCCTGCCATGGCTGCTCTCTGCTGATGACTGGACCTGTGATGGTAAGGACTGAAGGATTCCTGCCTGAACTCCTCAAACGTAGTTAGGTGTTGTCTTAGTATAAAGATAAGCAAATAACCTGAAGGTAACAGTCTCCTTGCTTCTCTAATCAAAGATTAGAAATGGAGCCTGTGTGTGCATCTTGTAGATGAAGATTGATTTTGCATGGGGGTAGCCCTTGAAGGAGGGAGCTGTGAGGATCTGAAGTGTATGAACAAAGAAAGTGAAGTGCTGAAATGCACAGGCCTGAGAAGCAGAGGAGTGATTTGGGGGACGTGTTCGGTTTCTGAACACAGTGAGTGCCTCAGTGTTTGCACAGGGTGATTTTCCACTGCAGGGTAGAATCAAACCTCTCGGCTCAGGTTAAGCAGCAGGTTCTGGCTTTGGGGAATGTTGCCATCCAAGTCCCACCTGGGCTGTGACCAGAGTGGTTTTTCAGGCTGATGGTGTCTTGAAATAGTGTTAGACCCAGTTGCTTCGGGCTTGAACTTGCTTTTGAAGCATTGAATTCTGCCTGCACAATATGGAGCTCACCTAAATGTTCCCCTCCTGCCACAACCTTGCAAATATTTAACCTTTAAAACTGTCAGAATGAAACATGACTGTTATTTTTCTAGGGCCTAAATAAAAGCAGTGTGGTACTCAGGGATACCGTTGCCACCTCAAAACGCAGCACTGAGAAATGTGCAGACAATTTCTCATTGCCTGCAGAAGTCTTTGCAGAATACTGTCAATAAGAGGAGTTCTCATAAGGAGAACAGAAAAACAGATCAATGAATAAAAATATTCTTTAAAGGTATTTTTGTCTCAGTTTTCTGTCAGCTGGCTGGTAAAGCATCTGAATTTGTGCATTGCCTGTCTGCCAAAAAAAAAAAAAGCCCTTTCAGCTTTATTAATTCAGGCGTAACATTAGTTATCTTGCCAAGAGCAACTGAACAGGAAGGTTTAATACCTTGTTTACTAGTCTCCAGCAGACGATCAACTATTTTTGATAGCTGAGCAGCTGCCAAATATAGCAGAGGTCCCTGGGACACAAGCTTTGCTCTGCATGCTGACATGTTTGTTTTGGAGTTCTGCAAACAAGGTGCCAAGGATGGGGTTCAGGAAAGACAGAAAGGGCTAATAAAACTCTCCAGTAAAAACCTGCCGCTTGACTTTGAGCTGTGAATGATCTCGTTAATTAGAGAGGAAAACAGGAGCTGCATGTGCTGATGGATTTTGGCCCTGCTTAAGTTACTCCCTCTTCCGTCTGTAGGTGGCTGGCGAATACAAGTATCACCCCGAGTGCTTCGCTTGTATGAGCTGCAAAGTGATCATCGAGGATGGGGACACTTATGCACTGGTGCAACATTCCACTCTCTACTGGTAAGAGGAGCTGCTCCCTGCTGAGTGTAAGCCCTGTTCCGCCAAATGCTACTCTAAGGAATGCCAGGAAGCTGCCTTTGGAGGGAGGGAAGAAGGAACGGTGTAAGCACTAAAAGCTGCAAGCACTAAAAGCTGCGGCTTGTGGTCAGTGAGAGAACTTAGGTGTGAGTTTGGCAGGGGGGGACAGGACGCTGCCTGATGACTTTCTTCACTTCTTTCAGTGGGAAATGCCACAACCAGATTGTGCTGACACCCATGATAGAAAAGCACTCCACGGAGTCCTTGCGGGAGCAGCTGCCCTACACGCTGACCCTCATCTCCATGCCCGCCGCCACGGACGGCAAGAGGGGCTTCTCCGTGTCTGTGGAGGGGGGGAGCTGCTCCAGCTATGCCACTGGTGTCCAGGTGAAAGAGTGAGTACAACCAGGCTGTGTGCAGTGGACGTGTCTGTGCAGGGGGAGCTGGGATGGATCCTGCAGCGCTGCTGTCCTGGGAGGATCTCGGCATCGCAGGGACCTCTCATCTGTGTTTGGTCTCCATTTCAGTCTTGTGACCACCTTAACTGATAATTTTATCTCTCAGTGCTGTCTCCTTCACTGGACACAAGACATTTGGAGGATTGTAATGGACTGACAATTTTGCCATTGGTCGTGGCGAGCTCTCTCCAAACCAGATCAGACCGAAGCACTCGGTCTCGTGGGAGCTCCCTGTGCTGGTCGATTAGTGCTGTTTTATTGCAAAACACCAATATGAAGGGAAGCTTTTTTTTATATAATTTTGGCTAAACTGACTTCTCACACACACTGTAATTCCCGTGTTTAGAGTCAATAGGATGCACATCAGCCCGGATGTCCGAAATGCCATCCACCCTGCGGATCGGATCCTGGAGATCAACGGAGCTCCCATTCGCACCTTACAGGTGGAGGAGGTGGGTGGAGCTCTGTTCTGAAGCCTCCTTCTCCTCTGCCTTCCTACACCTTCTCTGTTTCCTGACACCATTCTCCCACCCCACACACAGTGTGTACAGCCCCAGCACTCTGTGCTGACAGTAGGAATAGACATGAGGACAAGCTTTGCCTTCCAGCTGGAGAGGAAAATGTAACAGATGGAAATGCAGTTAGGATGCAGGAATGATTTTGTGGCATTCAAATGTAAAGGGAGGCAATAAGAAAAGTCCAGGGCTGTGAGAGAGGACAGAGAGGCTGTGAAGACTTCCCAGGTAGTGCTAGTGAAGTGCACTGTTCTGAGCCTTTGAGAGGACACTGTTTATTCACAAGGGCCCAGCTGATCATAGGGGGAGCTTTACACAGATATCAGGTGGTGCTGCAGGAGTGGAGTGAGACCACCATTACCTTCACTTCCCAAGGGTTTTATTTTTTGTTGGTGCTGAAGAGAACACAAGGAGCACAAGACATCTCACAGATAAATCTCTGTGTAGCTCTTTCAAAGCTGTTTTTTACAGCACTGTTCGAGGTGGAAACTTGTGTAGTTTTTTGAACACTTATCAGAAAAAGAAAAGCATTTGATAGAGTCATAGAATACCAGGTTGGAAGGGACCTCAAGGATCATCTGGTCCGATCTTTCTTGGCAAAAGGACAGTCTAGAGAGGATGGCTCAGCACCCTGTCCAGCTGAAACATAAAAGTGTCCAATGCTGTGGAATTCACCACTTCCCTGGGGAGATTATTCCAAGGGCTGATTGTTCTCTTTGTGAAAAACTGTCCTTTTGTGTCTAATTGGAATCTCCCCAGGATTAACTTGTACCAGTTACCCCTTGTATTTTCCACGTAACTCCTTGTAAGAAGGGAGTCTCCATCGTCTTTGTAGCCACTCTTTAAACACTGGAACATGGTGATAAAGGTCACCCCTCAGCCTTCTTTTCTCAAGGCTGAACAAACCCGATTCTCTCAGCCTTTTCTCACGCGGCAGCTTCACGGCCCTTGGATTATCTTTGTGGCCCCTCTTTGGACCCTCTCCAGCCTGTCCACATCTTTGTGTCGGTTACTTGGAGCTGACCAGAAAGGATCGGGCAGCACAAGGAGCTTCTGTGCCGCTGGTCTGATTTGTCTGACAGACTGTGGTGCACACAACTAAACCACAGCTATGGGGTGACCTCACTGAACTCTCTCCTCTGAGTCCTGAGGGTGCTCTCTGTCTGCTGTTGTCTGTGCTCCTCCCATGTGCTGCAGTGCTGTCCTTTGGTTTGATTTCAGGTGGAGGAACTGATTCGCAAGACCAGCCAGACCCTCCAGCTGCTGATAGAGCACGACCCCGTCTCGCAGCGCCTGGACAGGCTCCGCCTGGACTCCCGCCTGCCCACCCACATAAAGCCACCCATCTCCCCACGCTCCCTGTCCCCGCTGGACATCAAGGAGAACCTGGAAGGAACGCTCCGCCGGCGCTCCCTCAGGTAGAGACTCGGAAGCGCTGCCTCTGGCCTGGCTTGGCTTTGCCCTGTGCTCGCTGGCTGGGCAGCTCTGTGCCCGGGCCTGGCACCGCCATGACTGTGGGGACGTGGCTTATCTCTGATGTGGGTGGTGGGATAAATCATTGGAGAGGCCATGGAGAGCTTTGGGTTCTGCTGTTGATGGGTACTCTCTCCATTCCCTTTCAGGATGACAGACTTTCCTTAATAGAAGTAAGGAACTCTCCTGTTAGCAGAGAAAAGCTACTGAGTTTCAGTTAAAAAAATGTAAAGGTCAGATTTTTACCAGCCTTAAATGGCTGGAGAAGGATGTGTCCTTAAGGGGAATCTGGCTGAGACCTTGTCTTACAAGAGTAGGGCACTCAGGTGCTCATTTAGTCATTTTACCAGTGTTTTAATCTTTGTTTAGAGATAGCAAGTGCTGTGTCTTCACAGCTTCCTCCCCCTTTTCCCAGAGCTCCATCCCTGACTGCCAGTGCAGGAGGTGTGTTGTTGTCAGGCAGCTCTGACTTGGAATCTGCTCTGGGTTCCTAAAGAGCTTCCCCAGTGCTGGGAGAGCATCTGGCTTTGGGGATATCAAGGGCCCTGAAGGACACATAGAAACTGGTCCCTTAGGAGCGAGTGATGGGATATGTTGGACCAGACGTTTCCCAGCAGCTTCCCTGATCTTCCTGCCTTCTCTGTTTTCTAGGAGAAGTAACAGCATCTCCAAATCTCCTGGCCCCAGCTCTCCAAAGGAGCCGCTCCTGCTGAGCCGTGACATCAGTCGTTCCGAATCCCTGCGCTCCTCTTCCAGCTGCTCCCAGCAAATCTTCCGGCCCTGTGACCTGATTCATGGCGAAGTTCTAGGAAAAGGGTTTTTTGGACAAGCGATCAAGGTGAGGGGGTCCCCAGACATTCATCATTTACTTTGATTACAGCAATGTCTGCCTGTCTCAGGATCCTTCACCGCTGTCTCAGCGGTGTTTGCCTTGCTGAGAGTGATTGGTCTTGGATCTTCCCTGGTTTGCTCTGAGATTCATTTCTCTTTCATTCCCTGAGTGTCTCTGGCTGCAGATGGTTTTGACTTTGTCCCCTCTGAGTGTCAAGCTTGGCCACAGATGCTCATCTCCTGAGTTAGATTCAGCTCTCCGAGTGCCTGTGTGACAGCAGCTGCCTGGGTGAGGGGGACAGAGCAGGTGACAGGCCACACCTCCTCTTACAGGCATCTTCCCTATGCAGGAGGTGCATTCAGCTCCCCGGAGCATTTCTCACCCACCCTCAGTGTGGCAGGCTTGGGGTTTGCCAGGCTGATGTCGTGACCATCTCTGAACTCACAGCAGAGCCTAAATATCTTGTCAGTGTGAGGGCAGTGGTCAGGTCTTGCATGACTTTCACAGTTAAAATCTCCATCAATAGCAGTTCTCTTGCATTTTAGCTCTGGGGTCTTGACAGGGGGTGCTCCAGCAATTCCTGTCCCAACATCCCTGGCACCAGGGGGCAACTTCCTCTGCCTTGTTAAGGTGCTGTGAGCTCCTCAGGACTCAGATTGCACTCACCATGAGATGGGACTTCTCTCCTTACATATACAAGGGTATAACCTTGGGGTGTCCAGCCACCATCTGCATCTCGTGCTTCCACGGGAGGTGATGTGCCAGTTCTACAACCCCACTGCTTTTGATCCATACTAATGAGCATATTTCTCTTTTCCTCTGCTCATAGAGAAATAACAGGTGCAGGTAAGTGGAACCTTTGCTCTGTCGCATGTTTGTGTCACCTGTGTCCCCACAGTTACTGGCACAAAGGCATTTCTTTTCTGCTCAAATTGCCCCATGGCCATCCTGTTCCAGTGCATGTTCTGGGAGTTCAAACTGCCCCCCTGGAGTTCCATGATGACACTTGTTTCAGTTTTGCTGGTATGTCAGCTTAAGAATCCCACTGAGCTTTGTCTTTGTCTCTTCACTGCCCTTTATCTTTGGGTTTTAGATGTCTCTGGCTTTCATGTCCCTGGCTGAAATGTGTGGTGTTCCCTGGCTCGCTGCCTGTGTATGGATGCTCGATTATGGAGCAGGAGAATATTGTACTCTTGCTTCTGTTGTGTTATTCCATGTTATTCCACACTCACACTATACCAGCCTTGTTATGTCCCATGGTTCCAAACAGAATTAGTGTTTGCAAGAGCTCATAAGCTTCCTAAATGCTGGAACAGGGTCTTGTGTCTTGGATTGCAGTTCTGGAGGTTTTCTGAAAGGCTTTTTATTTTAAAGGGTAGGAGGCAAAAAAAGTGACACTTTTCTTAAACTCCAGATCGACTGGGTTTGATGCAGCAAGTACTGTAGCTGGTCACGTTGTCCCCTCCTGTCCCTAGAGACCAGGTGGTTGTTTAGTTTAGTTCCCTGGAGATCTTAGGGAGCCAGAGCTGTCCAAGTTCAGCAACAGAAGGGGAGAGTTGCAGCCTGTGTGCATGCTCAGCACTGTGCTACCCAGAGGAGGCTTCAGCTCTGCTTCTTGGCATGATCCTCTGTCAGCTTTAGGTAGTTTCTGTTTCACAAACAGAATCTGCTGGATTCCGAAAGGAGAAATTTCTTATAGTTTTCGGCAGATCCTTGGCCTCTGAATTTTCTCCCACCTTTATTCCTCCTCTCTGGATGGAGGGGAATGTTACCCTCTCTTTCAGAAGAGTTTCAGGAGCATTGGAATTGTGTATTCTTGAACCTTGCCTGTAGTTGTGGGTTTTCTTTCCGCCAGGTGACTCACAAAGCAACGGGAAAGGTGATGGTGATGAAGGAGCTGATTCGCTGTGATGAGGAAACACAGAAGACTTTTTTGACAGAGGTAGGAGCAAGACTTCAAAAAGCTTCTGAGCCTGTAGTGTGGTGGAACTCTCTTCCATATTCTTCAGAGAGAGCGATCCTGCCAGCAGCCTGGCAGGAATCAAGGTGCTGAGGTGGGAGACATTGCAGGGGGAAAAGCTGACATGAGCTGAAAGTTTGCTGCAGTGAAGTGTGACTCACACTGAGCAATAGATGTGGCTTCAGCTCCAGTTCATTAATTTTTCAGTGATAAAAAGCAGCCCGAGTCTGAGGCAAATTGAGCTGTGCAGTACATAAAGGATTTATCCCTTGAGCCTTGTGCATAAATACAAAGGATGAGGGCCAATATCTATAAGATATTTAAGACTCCTGCTGTATTTAAGCTGAACTATCTTCTTGGTGGTGCCTACGATGTTTTCCAAAGTCAGATTTAGCTTAAAGGCAGCTCCCTGAGCACCTGACACCGCTGGTCCAGCCCTGACACCTGCAGTACAGAGCTGAGAGCTGCCCTGGACAGCTGCTGGCTCTGAAAAGTTAGCCCAGCTCAAGGGTGCTCTCCTTAATGACTAAGATCAGGTTAAATGCACGGTGTGAAAATGAAGAGGCAACACTTAACTGACTGAGGTTGGGGTTTGAGTGTTCTCTGATCTCTGGAGGGGACCTTCAGCACTGGAGAGCTTGTCACCCCAGAGCAATCTGTCAGGACTTGTTCCGTTCACTCTTTGGGGTGGGATGTCTCTGCCTGCAGGTGAAAGTGATGCGCAGCCTGGACCACCCCAACGTGCTCAAGTTCATTGGGGTGCTGTACAAGGACAAGAAGCTGAACCTGCTCACCGAGTACATCGAGGGGGGCACACTGAAGGACTTCCTCCGCAGTGCAGTGAGTTGGCATTCCTGGGAGAGCTGTGCTCCGTGAGCCTGACTGTGGGGTTGGTTGTACCAGCCTGATCTGCTTGTTCTTAGTCTGCTTTGGAGCTGTGTGGTAAAGCTGCTTCTTAGCTGTGTGTGGGTCTGAGGCAGGAAACCTCTTCTTTCCGGGGCTGTGTCGTGTCTGTGGCTGCTGTGAGAGTCCCTGGTGTGGAGGAATTGCTGTCCCCAGCTGCTAAGATAGGACTGACCACTGAGGACTTATCTTTCAGGACCCATTTCCCTGGCAGCAGAAGGTCAGCTTTGCCAAAGGGATTGCCTCTGGAATGGTGAGTTGGGCTGTTCCTTTGTCACAGGGTCAGCAGCTTCAGCAGGGTGGTGTATGAGGGGCTGCAGACCCTGCCTGACTACTGGCATCAGGTTCTCGAGTCTGTAAATGTGAGGGGACGTGCCCACCTGGGAACCCCTAACACCAGCTCTTCTCCCTCTGTTCCAGGCTTACTTGCACTCCATGTGCATCATTCACAGAGACCTGAATTCACACAATTGCCTGATCAAGTTGGTGAGCAACACCTCTGTTCCCACAGCTTGCTGCTCCTCTCCTTAGTGTCTTCCTCCCCTGGTTTTCTCTGCTTGATGCTTCCTCTTTTGTCAGGGTGGAACTGATTTCAGAGAGGCTTCTAGTGCCCTAAACAAGGGAGCTTCATCTGCACACAGGGTTTTCCAGACTGATCTGGCTTTCTCTGTTTCTGTGTTCTGTTCTCTTCCCCCCTTTCCCCTGGTAACAACTCCTGTAACAGTCATCAGAGTTAGTACAGTTCTGTTCCTTATCTCAGCTATGAGATGTTCTCTACAGCTGCTTCTGTTCTTTTAACCACTTGATGACTTTTTTTATTGGCACTCAGGATTCAGACAAGTGTGTGGGGGTGTGCACACGAGTGTGCTCTCCTTTTTTGAAATTCTGGGTCACAGGAGTTTTATGTGGCTTCATTCCCTCAAACCTTGCCCTTGTTCACTTGGCTGGGATAGGAGATGAGCATGTGGGTGAAAAAAATGACCAAGGGTGAAAGGCCAACTTAATTCCTGGCCAGGTAGAAGAGGAAGGTCTGAAAGGAAAGGTCCAGGTTCACCCTGGCAAGTGTAGCCAAATTGAAGGGATAAGTGTTACTGACCACATGGGAAATGAGGCAATGAAGGGAGGAAATGATGGGTTGGGATCATGAATTGGGTGTCTTACACCTGTCTATGCATCTTGTATGTTCATCTGGCCGCAGGGAGCTGGAACAGCTGCCCTCTCAGCGAACAGGAATTGCAGCCTCTTTGCTCCTGAGAGGAGCTGAGTGTAATCAGTGGGCTGTACTCAATCCCTTGTGCAGGATAAGACAGTGGTGGTGGCCGACTTTGGTCTGTCTCGGCTGATTGTGGAGGAGAGGAAAAAGCCCAGTTTGGAGAAACCCTCGGCCAAGAAGCGAACCCTGCGCAAGAGCGACAGGAAGAAGCGCTACACGGTGGTGGGGAACCCGTACTGGATGGCCCCGAGATGCTCAATGGTAAGATCCCAGAGCAGCAGCAGGGGAGGGGACAGCTGTGACAGGGTACAGGGATGACAGGATTGCTGAAAGCTTCTGGCCCCAGTAACAATCAAACCTATTAGAGCCAGTGATTTTAGACGTGCTAATGTGGGAGCTTATTTATACACACAGGTGCTGTAGCTGCAGTACCTGACCTGGTAAGCCTTTGTGCCAGCCCAGGGAATGTTTCTGGCTCGACAACAGGACTCTTCAGGAGGGCAACAGATGTAAGCTTCCTGTAATCCAGATAACAGGGAAAACCAAAGAGGCCTAAGATAAGACTGAACCTGAGATCAGTTTCTGTTACAGCCTCATGCTTTGGAACGGCCCCTGGAAACAGGGCATGGTTAAACTCCAGGATGAGGCTTATGTGTGCTGCTGTGTAGATCCAGGGAGAAGCCATCTGCTGCCAG
This sequence comes from Myiozetetes cayanensis, assembly GCF_022539395.1. Taxonomy (NCBI): domain Eukaryota; kingdom Metazoa; phylum Chordata; class Aves; order Passeriformes; family Tyrannidae; genus Myiozetetes; species Myiozetetes cayanensis. The sequence goes on from NW_026087423.1 coordinate 4,260,484, forward strand.
GTTTGCAGAAGCCTCAGGATTGAGGTGGGAGTTGTCCAAGTGCAGGGAAATCAGGGTTTTGGCATGCAGCCCTCAGCTGCATTAAGGTTCAACAGAGACTCTTAGAGGAAAAGCCACTCGTGCAGGATTGGAGGTGAGGGAATACAATGGACACAATTTCCTCCTGACGAGCAGGTCTGTCTGATCAGGCTGGGCAGTTTGGCTGGCTGGGGTATCAGCACTGTCCAGCGTAGTCCAGCAGGAAAGGGAGGACTGGGCTCTTCTCCCTCAGCTCAGTTCTTCTCCATGTTGCTTTCTTGTGTGCTGTTCTGTTCACCTTCTCTCAAGGCCTGAGAGCCTTGGAGACCCCAGGAGTCTGGGGCTGTTTCTCAGAGCCTGTCTCAGTCCTGCCATTTGTCAGAACAACAGCAAGAGCACAGTCTGACATCACCTCTGTTTACCACATACTGGCTTGGGAGGGATGTGTCTGTAAGCAGAGCGTGGCAGGCTGGAGCCTGCCTGCCTTCCCGGGATCAAAGTGCTGCCGGTGTGTAATTTATTATCCCTGCAGTCACTGCAGAGGGACTCGCTGCCTGCTGGGGAAGCTGAGCACTGACTGCACTGTGGAGATGCATTACAACAGCAGTCAAGGGGAACGGGCAAAAGCTTCCCACACTTATCCCGAGCGCTTGCTCAGAGCTGATACCCGGGTCTGTACAACACACTTCCCTGCACTGTGCTGCAATTCCCCAGGATAAGAAAGGAGCAGGCTTAAAACCTGTGGTGGCAGCGTATGGGAAGGTGCAGTTGGTGTGTACGTATCTTGGGGTGACTCACCCTGCTCAGAGTTAAGCCTTCGCTTTGTCACCTATTTTAGTGCCCTCCAGGGAACAGGCTTAGATAAACTTTGGCCTGGCAGCTCCTGGCATAGCTGGATGGGCAACTGTGTCTTACAGAGCTGACTGTCTTATGTTTCCTGCAGGCCAGAGCTACGATGAGATGGTGGACATCTTTTCATTTGGGATTGTTCTCTGTGAGGTAAGACAAGGATGTGACATGGCATTTTTAATGACCCTTTTCCCCACTGCCATCTCCTTGCACACATGGTATCAGCCAGGTCTCCGTGGCTGAGTGTGCACTCTGTGACCTGCAGCACATTATCAGTGAATTAGACTGGAGGGCGAGTGTACCCTGCCTCTGTTTCCTCAAGGGAGGTAACTGGCTTGTAGTTTTTTCCTGGTCCCAGTTTCTTCCTGGACTGAAAGAAATGCAGAGGTTCCTCCTGGACTGAGAGAAGCTGTAAAAAAGTCATCAAGTTCTGACTGAGCCCTGCTATCCCTTTGAAATTATTACCCAGAAATGTGATACTTTCTTTTTTTACTGCCTCACTGAAAGAACAATCATCTGCACAATCTCAGCAAATTCAGGGCCTCCACTGGGGATGGCACTTCACTTCAAAGGAAGGGAAGCAGAAACCTCTTTGCAGGTCGATTAATGAAGCTGCCCCCTGAAGTCTGTGGGCTTAGTTTATTTCTGAGCCAATGCACAGTCTTACTGTTCTATCAGGTTTTCTGTCTGCAGAACAAGAAGCACCACTTGAAAGCCACAAGGTGTTTTCAGTTTAAAAGGTGTGTATGACAGTGGAAATACAGATGAAAGGCAGGGTGTTATGTGTAACACAGCAGTTACAGGAACACCAGGGGATGCCAGCACAGTTTCATTGTCAGCGTTTGGATGAAGGGGACAAAGCAAATGTCTGTGCATAAATCTTTGTGGCCTCATCTGGAGCTCTGTTTACACTGGGCCCTCCTCTCAGAGAATGTTGTGGTTGTGAGTGATAGATCTAGGAACTTGAAAAATCTGTATGTGGGATTAAAACAATTGTTTCATTTAGAAAAAGAAAGACAAATAAAGGGGTAGGAGCACATGAACGTTTTCTTTGTCCCCAAAACAACAATGCTAAAAAAAAAAAAAAAAGCTCTACACTCAGATAAGGAAATAACCCTGCCAAAACACATAGTGGGTGTGCCACTGTCTAGTTACAGGATGTGGTTGCCCTGCTGTGAGTTATTGGCATAGAAAAGCCTGGGTGGGTATAAATAACACCCTTTTTGTGATACCCGATGAGGCTTTAAACCTAATGCTCTGTCCCTGTGAAAGTCTGTATTGACACTGACCTTGTGAGTCCAGATCACCCCCGAGCTCTGCTCTGGGCTCCTTCCCTCTGGTACCCTGTGAGTGCCCTCATGCTGGAGGTGGTGAGTTCTGGGGCAGCAGCGGGGCAGAGGTGGAATGGTGGTGCAGGTTGTGTGGATCACCTGCAGTCACCAGGGGCTGTGTCATCCCCAGCAGTGAGTCACTGTCGAGCTCCCTGGAGGGGCACATCATCCCGTGTCTTCTGGCAGAGAGACCCTGGGCACGAGAAGGGGTCTGGGCCTCCAGTGGCCCCACTGGACGGGAGGAACAATGTTTCTGTTCTTTCCCTTCCACCATAATAGTTTGAAGGAGCCCCTGCTTGCTGCTGAAGTTCTCTGATAACACTCTGGACCTGTTGCAGTACTGAAGTGCTTCTCTCATTTTTCCCTAGATCATAGGCCAGGTTTATGCTGACCCAGACTGTCTTCCACGCACACTGGATTTTGGCCTTAATGTCAAGCTGTTCTGGGAGAAGTTTGTTCCTGCTGACTGTCCTCCAGCCTTTTTCCCTCTGGCTGCTATTTGCTGCAGATTGGAGCCAGAGAGCAGGTAGGTTTGGGGTCTGCAGGGCTCCTCTTCGTAAGCCTGCAGGATTCCCACAGTGGAAAGGCTGCTCTGCACAGAGGGCAATTCCAACCTTCTGTGGGAATGCTCAAAGGCTTCTGTGCATGGAGAGACTTAACACTCATCAGTTTGGCAGAGAGGCCGCTCTTTATGCTGGAGATCTCTGAAACAGTTCCAAGACAGAGAGTGTAGAGGAGGAGGAGCGATTGGGGCTCCTCAGGTACCAAAAGTAGGGGTAGCCCTCGGCAGCAAGGTGAATTCCTCATTTGATCTCAGTTGTGAAACCTGTACATTCAGAACAGTGTTGATGCCAAGTGGGTTCCAAAGAGCCAGAGCCTGATCACTGGCTGCACAAATGGGTAGCCCAGAGAGATGGGGGCTTTGCAGTCTTGGAAGCTGAATGGGGAGGGAATCGTGTCCCTGCTCACAGCTCTGTACGTGGCAGAGTGGTCTGGAAGGACAACGGGCTCAGCCTTTCCAGATGCTGTTATGCTTCCTCTTTCCCACTCACATTTCCTCACTGCTGCTTCTAGGCCTCCTTTTTCCAAGCTGGAAGATTCCTTTGAAGCTCTCTCTCTCTACCTTGGAGAACTTGCCATCCCCCTTCCCTCTGAGCTGGAGGAGCTGGACCACAACGTGAGTGTGCAGTATGGACTGACCCGGGACAAGCTACCTGAGAACACCACCTAGTCCGCTCTTCCTGCTGCCTGCATCACTTCCATTGGAGCTGGGATGAGTGTCAGGGAGGGAGATGCACTTCAGCCACTTCCAGGGCATTAACGGGGCACCACGCTGCGCGTTTGCTGCATTGCCTCTCTCTCCCCACCCAGCGCTCCTCCTCTTGGACATCCTGATTCACTGTGGATTTCTGGCATGTTTCAGAAGCAAAAAGGGCTGTTTCCTGCCAACTGTACCTAGGAAAGCTGCTCAACACTATTTTTCTGGCTTGAGAAATGTCTCTCTGGCCTTTTCAGGCTTCTTTACTGTGGTGCCTTAGAACTTGGCTGCAAGCTGTGAAGCCACCCTGGCCTGTCTGCCAGGGAGGGAATTGCTATAGGAGACTCTCCTGGGTAAGGACCAGCACTTCTGGAACTGCTTCTCCCACTGACTGCCCTGCTCAGAAAGCTGGGAAAATTGGACACCCAGCAAAATGCCCCACCAGGACAGCACATGTGTGTATGTTTGTGCATGTGTTTCCCAGAACACCCCACTGAGATGCTGACCTCCCACGTGCACCGGGGAGACAGTGAAAAGCCCCGGGAACTGGGCAGCTCTCCTGAAATACCTTGTCTCTGGGAAATCATGTATGGATTTTTGTTTTGGTTTTGTGGTTTTCTTCCTTCTCAGTCTCAGAATACCTCCAAAAGCCTGCCTAGAAACACTAAGACTGAGCTCTGCTTGCCCCTCCTGATGGTGAATGAGGCAGGCGGCAAATGAGCCACTGGGGCATCTTCAGCCCCCGCGCCTGCAGTGACTTTACCTGCCCCAGACTTTAACCCAGGTGAAGGTGTTTGAACCTGAATGTGTAGAACTGCAGTAGGCACTGGCTGGGGACATTCCTGGAGTGCTGAAGCTGCTTGAGCTCCCGGCCTGTGGACGTGAGGTGACAGAAATGGCGGCAAAAGGTGCTTGTCCGGAAGCAAAAGGTTTGAAGTGGCTCAGACCTTGCGTGTGGACAACAGCAAAGGGGGGCTTGCCCAAGGTTACTTAAAGGATGGACTTGTCATGAACAGAGAAGTGCTGGAGAATGTCCCATCCTCCCCGGAGTGGCAGCTGGAGAACAAGTAATTCAGTTGCCATTACCTCATCCTTTCCTGCAGACTGTGCAAGTTGCTCCCTTTGAAGGTCCTTCTTGCAGCTGCTGCTGCAGCACCTGAACTGATTCTCCAAGCAGAAACTTTCCTCAGGGTCATTCCCTGCTTTGGGGGAGAAAAAAGGGCTTGGAGTCACTGGCCAGAGGTAGGTGGGGGTGTATTTTCTTCCAGTACTTCTCTTCCTCCCTCGCTGGGAGAGGAAGTAAAGCTACTGCTGCAGTAGCTCGTGTGGTTGGCAGAACTGAACCAAAAGCTGGATCGAGTCCTGCTCTTAACTGGATTTCGAGTGTGCTCCTTTCTCCCCCTCCTCCCTTCAGCACTGAATGGTGGGGAATGGGTGTTAGTCTTTGCTGTTACTTTGATTTCCTCCCCCTACCCATGAGTTTAAAGTATTATGTAAAAAAACATGGGACCAGCCATCACATGACAACAGGTGTGCAAGGGGGGGTGTTTTTAGTCCATGTAGTGGTGTTTTAGAAACACTGGGGACTCCCTGTGCTGTGAGTCAGTGGAGGAGCCTCACCAAACTGGGTCCAGTGGATTCAGGATTATTAATAGGATTTGCCCTTTCATTCCCCCTCCCAGGCTGGTTTGTGAGGGGACCCCTGAAGGGGAGAGTCCTGGGTGATGTGTGGGTGGGGTTTATGAACTGTGATTTGCACAGCCCCACGCTCTGACTAAATTAAAAAGCAGTAACTGAACGCTCTAAGGATGAGGTTTTGTGGTCTCTGTGTTCAATAAAGCCGGAAGCCGTAACTTTCTCGGGTTTCATTTGTAGTCACAACATGGCAACATCAACAGTGTCCAGGTGAGGTACCATCTACAACACCCCTTCTGAGTCAGTGGGCTCTGCCACATTCACAGAACTGCAGACTCACAGTGCAAGGGCTCTGTAGGACTGTTTACCCAGAGAAGTTGTTCAGTTCTGTTCGTTGGTTGGTTGGTTTCTAAGGGTGGACAGGAGTCAGCAGAACATAGAGCCTCCTTTCATTTTCCTTTTCTAGTGCAGGGATAAAAACACAGCCTGTTCTTAGAAACCTCTTATTCTGAAATATGCAGTCCAAGGGGCATTTGTTAAGACAACAAGTGAACAAAAATGCTCTGTCAGTGCCTCCTGTAACACACTGTGCTCCATCTCCATCGTGCTTCCCAAGGGAAGGAGCTGCTGCTGAGCAGCACCAAAGCAGAACTGACCCGTGTCAGTGCAGGAAGGGGCTGGAACCAAGAGTGTCTTCCCATGGGCCAGGCTGCTGAGTCACCAGCTGCTTTTCAGGAACAGTGTCCCAGTCCAAGACCAGCTGCTGGCAGCAAGGAGACAAGCTCCATGTCCCATGTCAGTGCTGGTGAGGGAAGGCACTGCTTGTAGGAATTTACTTTTGGGCCTGGCAAACTGAAGTGGCATCTTCCTCTCTTCTCAGTTCAATCTACAACAATCCAAAGGGTGCTGCTCTGGCTGAGGAATGCACAGATGAGCCACAGTCCACACAGGTCTACAGAGCATTTTTCTTTTAAGCTTTAATACAAGGTAGCACAGTCTGCACCTTCTCATAATGAGGTATTTAAAACATTTTACAAAGAAATGGTATTCAAAGGCATTTAAAAATAAAACATTTCCCTTTTCAGAATCAAACATTAACACTAAAACCCCTGCTGCCAAGTGGTGCTCCCTGTTAGGCCCACAGCTATAAAGCAGATGGCTAGAAAACTTAACTTGAATGGCTTGAATCCCCGGAGGTGGGGACGGGTGTTTCCCTGAACTGGCCTTGCCTTGGTGCCACTTGGGAGACACTGCAGCAACCATCCCTTCCAAACCCCCTGAAATGCTAATAAAAGTCATTACAAAACCTCTCTAATAGGGCCAGGCTCTGTAAGTAAGTAGTCTTGCTGCACAAGCTGAGTGTGAGTGGCAGAGGCTGGGCCGGGAGCCACGCCATGACTTCAGGATCTTACAAAACAACTGCCCTGTCCTGCCCTTGGAGCCAGAGCTGCTGCACTGGGATCTGGGTGACCTCCACAGCTTGGCCACTCTGTCCAGCACTGGCTCTGTAGGAGGCCAAGGGAATTCCAGAGAGGATATCTATTCCTCAGTGTTTACCTGCTCTAAGTAACTGAAGGGCAGTTTTCTTCACTCCACAAATATCTACTGCTGGCCCTTGGTCTCCTGATCTGTGTAAGTGAGCAGGAGGCACACACAGGCCACCCAGACACCTACAACTGGAGCTGTGCATGTACCACCACAGGGGAATGGAGACGTGGCCTCAGCCCTGGAAGACCTGGATTTGTCAAGAGCTTGAGGAGAGCTTTTCCAAACTGACACTGGGGCTAAACACACTGCTCCTGGCCAAAGACATCCCTCAGATAAACTCTTCCTTGGCAAATAAAACCGATCCAGTAGCAGAATTCTGGACAGTGTTTCCAGCTCTCAGCTACTAAAGCAAAAAGGCAGGAACTATAATCAGAGTGTAATTATGTAGCTAAGTCTGATGTGAAGCTCCCCTCAGTCCCTGCAGTACTGCTCCCTCCTGGGGTTCCAGGCTGAAACTTAAGAAACAGTGCACACCATTAAATAGGAAAGGAACAGAAACAGAGGAAGCCAAGACCACACTCTGGGCTATGGGATCTGTGGCCAGTCGTGAGCCTGGCCCATCATCCCCCCCAGCTCCTTGGCACACCACGGAGATAGGTGGGAGGAAGCAGCAGGGTCCACCACACCAGTCCCCAGCCAGTCACGCACTGAACGGTGCCCCTCCAACAGATCGTGATGAATAGCCCGTTGCTCTGTTCCTCTGCATCACCCTCAGCCGGCGTTCATCGAAAAGAAAACAAAACAGAAATGAACACACGCACCCCCTGCACTCACAGTGGGAAGCTGGAGGCTTTGCTCAGCCTGCATCTCCTGCCCGAGCTGCTCAGGCCCCAGGAGTCCCCGCCTGCCCCATGAGGGGGCCGCTGCCCGTGTCCTCCACGGGGGTCTGGGTGGTGTGCACCTCGATGGTGTTCTCCTCCACCAGCTCGCACGCAGGGTTGCTGAAGGCAGACAGTGGCAGCGTGATGCGCTGCATTTCCCGCTCATAAACCTTCTGCTCGTGCTTCTCCTTCAGGTCTTTCCCCCTGCATTAAAATAAAAAAAAACATGTGCATGGGGTGAGTGCCACTGCTTGGAGGCAGTCTCAGTAAAGGTGAAAAAGGGCAGAGTCCCCTCTTCTCTACTATAAGATAAACAGCTGTTTCAGCTACTTAAAAATATTCCCAACCGTAAGCAGAGGACCCCAGCTGAGCATCTTTAAAAAATAAGCAGCCAAGTGAAGTCTGTCCCTCCTTCAAACTGGCTCATTCACTGACACTGCTGATCCTAAATGATGACTGTAAAGCCAGGCCTCCCCTCCAAACCACGGAGCTGCCATCTGTTTCCTTATCCCTTACAGTCCCCCCGCACAGCCTGGTGCAGGCCCAGGGGAGTAGTGAGACAGTGCAGAGCCCACTGCTGTGGAGAAAGGCTTCTGTAACCTGCTTCATCTGAAGCAAATACCAGAGCCGGTGACAGCTTCTGTTTTTTGTTGCAGTGAATTAAGCTGTCCCTGAAAGTATTAAAGCTGACTTCAGAGCTGGCCCTGCCTTCTGCTGCTGCAGCTAGAGCCTAACTCCACAACCAGCTCTCAAACCTACCTCATCTTCCTGCCTGTTGCTAAGGGAAGGAACACCTCTGTAATTTGTGCTGAGGAAGAGCTGCCTTACTTTAAAAATGGATTTGGCATTAATAGCATGTTGTCTCCAGAAAAGCTATGTATACCCAAAGCTACCAAACCCATTAAAGGTTTCTCACCACACCTACCCAAACCTGCCAGCTTGCACATGCAATTTGGACATCAAGGCAAGGAGGGAGACAGTAAACCTGCACTGCAGCCCTGCTGTGAGCAATCTGTGGCTGGAGAAGCAAAGCTGCATTTGGACAAAGTCCAACCTGCTTCTTGCTGCCCAGGAGAGCGGCGAGGTGGGACAGGCACACAGAGCTCCTCCCGGGGCTCGTGATCCCAGCCAGGCGGAGCTGCTGGGGTTTCCTGTCAGCATTTTGGCTGCTTTTCAAAGCTGCCTACGAGCGTGCAGCAGCGGCTGCCGTCCCTGCCAGCGCACAAGACAGCATTCTCTGAAGTGACACCTCAAATCAGATTCCTCGACAAGCAGCGCTCTGTGTTTTGCCCCTTATGTAACACTCCTCCCTCTGTTTTTTTTTCTGTCGGCATTTATTATAAACACTTACATAAGGACATGTCCCAGCTTGGGAAAGGGCTCCTTCTGCTTGGTTGTGTCAGACTGCTGTCAAACAGCCAAAACACAGAACCAACCCTCCCAGAGGAGGGAGCCTGGGCCCTCGCTTGCTGCAGTGACAATCACTGCTATTTGTTAATCCTGCCCTCTCTCTTACAACTAAGCGGCTGCTGAGCTACAGAAACATTTCCATCCAACACAGTGAAGTGGATGAAGAAATAGTAACCGAAGTGTGAATGAAAACTGATCTTAAAGTATACGGGAGCTTTGGTAAAATGAACTTTGACCAAAAAGAAGTGCTAGTTGGTATCCAGCTTCACAGGATACAGTGCATGAGTGGCAAAAAAATTGCCAATTGTTTTTCTTCTAAAGCTAGACTAGAGAAAGCAGGGGAACAGGTGGCCTGCTAGAAGGATTGTTCTTTTTCTGATCACAGAGGGCACCTGGGATCTGCTCTCTCCAGCTTTGCATAAATTCCAGCTCCCAATAACACATCTGAAGCCACATCAAGGCACACATGCACACACAAAAAAGCAAAGAAAAAAGAGGGCAATTTGAAACTTTAAATGGGACAGAACACCACACTGATGGGTGAAATGGAGAATGGGATTAACTCTTCAATAGTTCTTTCCTCAGTGGCACAAGCAAAACTCTTGCTCAATGTCCCACAACCAAACATATGTCCCTTTTCCTTGGGATCTAATTAGGTCTGCAGGTGCTCACACACTCCTGCTCTATACACATCAGCTTCTGGACAAATGAGAATAGTCACTCACCTCTTATAGATGTATCCCAGGACAATGCCAGCTCCAATGGCAATGATTATCACCATCATGATCAGCCCCAGCACATACCCTGTGAAAAGAAAAAGAGACAAAATTAGAGGCAGTACCTTTCAGAGCTTCAAAACAAATCCATCCCAACAGAATTACAGGAATGGATCCAGCACATGATCCTGGGCTTGTACCTAGTGTCCCTAAGTCCTTCTTTTCTTTGGAGTTCATCTGCACTCTCTGACTGATCCCAATGACGGGCTGCACTGCGGCTGCCTCGCTCCGGGAGGGCAAGGTATCAGCTGGCTCAAACACCTGCTCATCCTCCTGAGAAGCACCAACCTCTGCTGTAGGGACTGGGGCTGTGGCAGCTGTAGCATCTGTCGAGAGGAAAAAAGTATATATACAACATACCAAGCACTGACGAGTACTTCAAAACAACATGCGTTTGTTCCCTCTTAAGTTGTTGCCAGAAATCCTCCCAAAGTAGACAAGAAATGTACTCTCCTCCCCCCACCTCCCTCTGACACGAAGCCATTTAACCAAGAGTCCAAGGCAGCACCACAGATGAGACAGAAGTCAGACAGCAGCACAAAACCCAGGTTCAGGGCACGAGTCCAGGGGATGCACAATGACTTCATTTAATGTATAGATCGATATACAGGCTGCAGCTTCAATCACGCTGAACAGACGTGAACAAGATTATGAGAATCTCCATCCCAGATCTCCCAGGAGCCTATTTATCTCTCTTCTGCCTCAATCTTCCTGACACAGGGAAGTCTGACAGAAGGAGACTCCAGCTGGTGTGAAAACAACGTGGGGATATTCTTCTCCCCCAGCCCTCTTTGCAGTGGAGTAGCAAACTCCTTTAGTATGTTGGACAGGCTAAGTCAGAGCAGCCCCCCAGGCAACACAGCCACTGATGAGTGTAAGGACAGCAAGTTCCTGCTCAGCCAGGGCCCAAAGGCACCCAAGAATGGACACTCAGGTCCCTTCTCAGCCCTGCTTTTTATCAGTGCTGGTTTTTATCAACAGCATTGAAAGATTTTCAAGGTAGCACCTTCTTTCATGTCACAGTTCAAATGGAAGCTGTAGCATGCTAGAAGCTGTGACAGTGTAGAGTAGGTATCTATTATCTGCTCTACAGGAAAACCCCTACTTTTTGGAAATGCTATGCACAGTATACATCCACACCTGAAAACTCTCTCCACACGGATCTTGCCCCACAGCTGGCAATAACTCCATGTGGATTTTCTACCTGCAGCCATTTTGAGGCCTCAGTGGAACGTGAAATGGATGTACAGAAGGGGGTTTAGAGACAGGAAATCAGGGTCTCCTGCACTGCACAGTAACTTCAGGTAGGGTCAGCCAGGGAAGCTGAACTAAAGGCAGCTGTTGGACAGGGAAGGGTGCCCACTGTGAGACACAGACACAGTCAAACCCATTAGACATAAAAATGGCCGAAAGGGCAGGCAACTCTCCTGATCCCAAAGCTGCAGGACTGTTTTGAGTAAGGCTCTTTGCAGCAGAACATTTGTTTTGCTCCATCTTTAGGGAAAAGCAGGCAAAAAAAGAGCAAAGTGAAGAAAAGGGGAGGGTGTTCGTGTGTGGGAAAAGTATGTACACGCGAGGACAGCAATCTCAAGGGACAGCGAGTGCGTAAATCTTGCAGGACTCAGAAATTAGTAAACAGTTCAAAAAACCCCAAGTGGCTACTCTGGCGTCAGTCAACACTGACATCTCCTCTCCCTGAAACAGGCTTCAGCTACAGTCCTCTTGGCAAACTGTTCCTACTGTGACTATCCAGAGGGAATCCAGTGTTTGGGGTTTTAATTTCTTCATGTCCTCCCTTAAAATTCTCATTTTTCCCGAGATCTTTCCCCCACCTGTACTCAAATTCCCACTAGGAATTGTTTAGCAGCAGGAAGCTCCTTTAGTCAGCTGTAACATGCCCCAGAGTAAGACTCTCCCAACACCTCTGCAGTTCCTAAATGCCCAGACCTCGGCCCTTTTGCAACACAGCTAAAGAGCCCTATGGTGACTAGTGAAATATGGGGGACTGGGGGCTTTCCACAGGCCTTTTCTGGCACTAATGGAAAAGCTGTAGGGGTGGAGCGAGGCACAGCTGGGAGGCAGATGTGCATACACGGGGGAGGGCTGGAGGGGAGCCCCGGGTACGCCGTGTTCCCGGGGGAGGTGCTGGCGTAGCCCGGAGTTGTTTGTGCGCAGGGGGGACCCCACCCTGACGACGAACCAAGCCTCCTCGGCAGAGGGAATGCCCGGGGAGGACAGGACAGGGGGGGGCCGCTCTTACCTGAGCACGGGGCGATGTCGCAGGGTCGCCGCTCGGGGTCTCCGGCAGCGTTTCGGACGAAGCACCAGGGCGCGGCGGAGCCGTCCGGGTTCCTGCAGCTGTTGTGGTCCTCGCTGACTGCTGGGGGGCAGCGGGGCCGTCAGCGCGGCCGCCGCACCCCGGGCCCCCCCTGTCCGCCCCCCGGCCCGGACCCACCTGCCGGCAGCGCGGGGCTCCGCACGCTCAGCCAGTTGAGGCACGGGGCGCCGCCGGAGGCCACTCGGCGGCTGCCGCGGTAGGACGCGCCGCTGCCGCGGAGGCACTCTGCGGAGAGACCAGCCGAGCCGAGCCGTGCGGGGGGCCGGCCACCGCCACCCCCAGCGCGGCCCCCGCCTCCCCCACGGGGGTCTCCCCCCTTCCCCAGCCCGGCCTTTGTCCCCCACAAAGGGCCGGCGCTCGCACTCACCCTCGGCGCCGCGGGCGGCCGGCGGCAGCAGCAGCAGCGAGCCCAGCAGCAGCACAGCGCCCAGCGCCCGCCGCGGAGCCCCGGGCAGCATCCTCGGAGCCGCCGCCAGCCCGGCCGCGCAGCTCGGCGAGCCCTGCCCCGGCGCTCCCCTGTAAACAACCACCGGGCTGCGCTTCCCCCCCCGCCCGCAGCCGCCGCCGGGTCCTAACGCTGCCGCCGCCGCCGCCCGCCCCCGGGAGGAGAAGGGGCGGCCGCCGCGGGGCAGGGCTCGGGCCAGCCGGCAACCTGCCGCCGCTCCCCCGCGGCCCAGCAGGGTCCCAGCCCCGGCACCGAGCGCTGCGGTGGGGGCTCGGCAGGAACGCGGGGAAGCGCTGCCGAGGCGCAGCTCCGCGTCCCTGGGCTCGTCTCCGACAGTCGCAGCAAAGTCTTGGGCCAGAAGAGACTTCCCACACGGAACTACGCTTGAACCGCTGCCTGAGGCAAGGAAAGTGTTTGTCTAAAGGGACCTAAAACCGGTCACTCCCCTAGAGAACTTCCACAAAGGACTAAATCCTCCTGCTCTGATACTCCCTTTGGGTTCCCTTTTCTCTGGAGAGGAGACCTTGCTGGTGGTATACACTGCACCTCCCCATTAAAGGTTTACATTCTCACCTCTGCTAATCCATTACTTTCCTTTGACTCCACATCCCCTAAGAGCTGTGCTTGCTTATAGAAAAAGCAATGTAAACGGCATTAAAATGCTTTAGAGCAATTCTACTGCAGGCACCCAGCCACTGTGATAAAGCCTCTCTGCAGACATTTCAAATGGGTTACAATAGATACTTCTGTTCCTGAACACACCAGTGACTGTACACAAGCATCTGGAGTCCTCAGCAATGCTTCTATTTTACACCAGTGAAAAACAAGCCACTGAATACTTGGTGCTGTTTGACAATGAGCTCGCAAAGGCAGCCTGGGCCAACTGATGGGTCTGTAGCCAAGGCCCAGGCCTGCAGCACAAGGTGCTATTTCTGGCTTTCCCACAGAGTTCCTCCTGACCTTGGCCAGTCTGCCTGCCCGCCTCACTTCTTTGCGCTTTCCCTTCCTTTCTGTTACAGGAGGTACAATCAAACCTCCCTTCTCAGAAGAGGACAGGGAAGTTCCCTTCTTTTAAAGTGCATTGAAATCACATGGAAACCACTGAAAACGTAAAAAGTATTTCCATGCCAGGAAGCTGCAGGTTGTATTCAGTGTTTTATGAATCACTCTTTGGGGCAGTGCTGGCTGGAGCAGTGGCCTTTCCCTTCCCCTCCCAGATGTTTCCATCCTGGCAGGGCTCTCTCAGGCTGCTACAGGTACTTGTGTGACAAGCTGGCTCAAGGTGCTGATCCAACCCAACTGTTCCCCCCTTTTTCACCAGGTCATGAACACTTTAACCCCTTTACAACCAGGTTATCTGCTGCATCCAGTCCCCAGTGGAGCCACAAAAACACAGACATACCAGCATGACAGATGGGTAGATGAGGAAAACAGGTCAATTAAGCAGCACTACCACTGAGTATGAGACCACAGGCCTCAGCACACACTCGTGTGTGATTCATGCTTCAACAATATGATTTACCACTACAGAAAATTTAGTTTAATAATGTCAGATTAAAAAAACTGCAGCCAGGTTGTAAAAAACCAAACCAATAAACCAAAACCCAACTGTGCGTGTCAGTCCTGAGCGCTAAGATTCCTCCTTTGTGGCATTATGCTCATTGTCTGCACAGACACCCCGTTACTGCATTCCTGGTGCTCTCCAGTTACTCTCTGTGAAGGCAAGGCTAAGTGGAGTCAGCAAGAATTGTTAATAAGGGCTATTGAATCAAGCCTTCTGTTTGTAATAGCTCTTCATCACAGATTTTATGGGACAGATCCCATTCAGCAGAAACTGCAGGGCCACACATGCATCCAGAAGCACTGCCTGTCCACAACAGTTTGCAGAGGGCTGGCCAACCTGCACAATTAATTTCTTTTTGCTCATTTCATGAGACTAACTAATGCCTCCATTGCATGTAGTACAGAAAGCACCTCCTCCTGTACATACTGCTCCAGGAACTGCACTAATCTCTGTGGAAACAAATCTCAGATCTTCCCTGCTCTCATGTAACAAGACAAATTTGCACTTCTCATTACACCCAGCCAAGTTCCAGAAAACAATTTGAGTTTCTAGTCCACAGAAGGACAATGGGGAATCTGGGAGAAATGCAAAAAGCTTCACATTAATGGTAAAGATCAAAGTCTTTTCCACAACTGACTTCTAAGCATAATTTTTTCTTTCATCTCTAGCTTTCTCCAGGATGAGGGAAGATTTATGCCTGGCAGTTTCACAGAGTTAAGTTTAATAGGATGCCAGGTGGCAGCTGTCAAAGGCAGACTCAATTGCTCTTTCTGCTGCTTGGGAATGGGTTTGCTCTTCTTGCTACACTTTTAGAGATTAAACGTGACATTATTTCCCAGGACTTGATTTTAAACTACCCAAACTATACGTAATCCAATAGCTCTGCAGCTACATCCCCACACAGTTTACACGTGGAATTCTGTAGGTGTGTACACATACATGTATCACAGCACATCCCCACATCCACAAACACTTCACAGGAGAATATCTACACTATTTTTAGGAAAAAGGGACATTAAGCATCCTCCCTAAACTCAGTGTGAACCACTTTCAGCTGTGAGCTGGTACCTTTCTGCTGTTTATACAGGTTCCAGAACGAACAATGCCTGCTTTTTTTCTCTCTCCTGTCTGTCAGCTGCTCTTTCTTGTTTGTTTGTTCTACTTTTTTCACCTGTGGAAAAATTCAAAGTGTATTGAGACTTTCCTTAAAGAAAAAATAGAAAAATAAAAGGCATCTCCCACCTAGCACAGAATGCTGTGCCAAGGGAGGCAGCCACAGAGGTAGAGCTCTGGAATGACTCTGCAAGAACCCATCAAACCCACCCTCCTTCTCTGGCGCCTTCAGATCTTCCTGGGCAAAAGTTCATGTGACCTCCTATGCAAGAACCAACATGCTTTATTACTTAATCTTACCAAATAAGACACTGGGGGGAGTAAGCAAAATGAGTTTTCTAATCTGAGTAATCTTTCCTAGCCAAATTAACAAGGAATGCTTAAAATGGAAAAAGCTGACCACTGCCCTCCTTGTAACAGAACATATGTCATGTTCCCATGAGTTCCCCTTTCTTATTCCTAGGCAACCAAAATAATTGTTCCAGTTTTCCCTCAAAACTTGTTTTTCTAAACCATTTTCTGCTTCCTTCATAAATTGCAATGCTCAAGAATAAAGTACATCCTGAGACCTCGCCTACCATGAAGAGATTTTTAGAGCACTTTGTGCTTAAAGCATCGAATGTCACTAAACATTTATTATGTACTTCCAACTCCAACAAAAGCAGGGTTTCTATTCCTTTGTTGCCTCTGTCTTGGTCATGAAAATTATGGTGGGTCTCACCTGTAAAAAACCTTCTGTAAGCAATGATGTAGGAGTTGTAAACAAGTATCTTGCATTTCTAAACTAGAAACAATTTGAATGTAAGAAAAAAGCATCAGGGCTGCAACAAAAGGATCAGATGTTGAGTTTATGAAACTGAGCCGAGTATAACCCAACATCAAGACAGAGACAGTGACTACAAAGGAGCCGGTGTGGAGGGGCAGGAATATCCAATGGCACTGTTGCACGGCCCTGCTGACACGCTCAGGGAGAGGCTTTCCCTCCCCCTCCGGTCTGACAGCATGAGCTATGGCTCAGTAAATGCCAGCCCCAGCCTCCAAGGACTCACAAGGAAGTCTGCAGAAGCAAAACAACCAGATGCGATATTTGAACTGGTTCAGACTGGTTCAGGGGTTGCTCCACTGACTCCGAGTGCTTTCTCAGATGAGCTTTCTGTGTGGGCTGTACTAAAAGGACAGAGGCCTCGGGAGGGCAATGTGGGGCCTATTGTTTCCTGGGAGAAGCACCGCAGCTACACTTTGCCAGCATTAAGAGATTAGCACCAAACACTCGCTGACTTCAGAAATTTCACACGCAGTCCTCTCCAACAGCAACTCTCGTCCTTTTTGTCACACACTGCCCAGTGCCTTTCCACTGCTCTTCTCAGCGGGTTTGAAGGGCCCAAGTGCCCACAGACATTGTGTTCACACTGGCCCACTGAGGCAGCTGTGGAGGACTCCCCGTGGATCACGGCCCTCAGCTCTCTCCCAATGCCTGGATCACAGACACGGCTCTTCCTGCCATCCAAAGGGGGGTCTCCTGGCAGGATACCATCAACCACAGCAATATTGTTAGGAGTTAGGTACAGCTGCCTAACCGTGTTTCAGTCCCCTGTTGCACTGGCTTTTGCTGGGTTGGTTGGTTTGATTGTTTGGTTTTTCTCCCAGATCCAGATCGTTATTGACAAAAAACAGAGCCTTCATTTTTAAGGGTGGAGGAAGGGAAGCTATTTTGAAAGATACTGTGATCTACTTAGAGAACACATAGGTCTGAGCCAAGAACAGGAGCCTTGGTCTAAATTCTTTGACTGATCTTTGCTTGACCTTAGGCAAGCTTCTGCCTTGGTTTCCCATGTTAATACTACTTATGTCACCGAGGCAGAAATGATTAAATGTCTGCAAAGTGCTTGAAAGCCTCAGACATGCAGTACCTACCTTATGAAATGGTATTCCAGGGGAAGGAATCCTGAAGATGGATATGCACACAAGGACTTGAGATGTTCTCAAGTTCTACATGTGTAGAGCTGACTTAGATGAAAAGTACAAACAAGCATTAACGCATGAAGAAAAACTGGAGAATGTGCTGTTTAGTTGTTTTTTAAGGTGTAGAAGTACCTTTGTAGCTTTCTTGTTTCTCAATCCACTGCTGTGCCCAGCAGTACCTGGCAAAGCTGAGCACTCTGATAAACCAACATTCACTCTTGTCAGAAAAAGCCTTTCTAAAAATAATGGTTTATCTTGCACATGAGAAACATGAAAAGGCAGCACAAAAACATCTGGAGATTTGAGTCAAAAGGAATAAAGATTTCTGTTCTGATATCTGTTCAAATTGACCTCCAGTGAATTGGATTATTAAATATCTTTATACCAACCCTTCCCTTACCATGGAATCCGATTCCACGGTCAAACAGAGGTGATAGCTCAAAAATCTGCTGTTTAAACTTCAAGAATCATGGAATATTATCAAAGTAGGAGTTAGATTCCATTGTGGAAAGCATGAGGTTAGAGTTGCACTTAAATATGCCAAACTCCCAGTTCCTGTGGAAAATACACCATGTCCAAATAGCTCAGGCACTCATAAGCAAGTGACCCATATTCCAAGCCAACAGAAAGGCAGGAAGATTATAAACTTGCAGACATAAAAAACCCCCAAACACATGTTTTCGTATCTCTCTGGGGTTTAGGGATGAAGACTGGAGTCATAATGTAAGAGCAGAGACAGAGACTCATTTTGTAATGGCTCTCCTTGTTTCAATATGTGAGCAGAGATGCAGAGACCAAACCTTGCAGCAGAGCTACTTCTCCTTCCTCATAAAGAGCAGGACTCACAGAGTTACAGTGCAGAGCTCCCACCTCTGGATTTTGTTTTCTTAGCTGACCTGAAAGCAGATAAAACCATTGGCACACAGGTACTGTGAGATCTCTCCACAGGTGTTTGCCTGAAGGCTGCGGGAGGAGTTGTTTATTTTGGGAAGTTGCCCTTTCTTTGCTGTGTGGAAAGGCAAACCCCTGTCCTTTCTCTGGGTCACACACATGCCACAGGCATGCAGAGATAGCCTTTCTCATGACTGACATATGCCCGGGGACTGTTTCACATCTCTTTAAAAAACAAACGCTCTGTTCCCTAAGTGTGTTTACAGAACAGGGAAAACTCTGTTGTTATTTTGGTCTTTCTGGTTTCGCTTTTAGAAAGTCAGAGCTCCAGCTGGCAACATCCTAAGGAGGTAAAAAGCCAGGAAGGAACAAAGGCTTAGTAAAGTTTCACCTGATACTTGCACTTATTTCTTTAGACTGTAATGGAGTCACACTGTGCACTGGACAGTGCCCCAGCACCTGAGGTGGGCAGGCCAGAAGCAAAAATGTATTTATATATCCTGTCTTGGTTATATTTCACTGCCATTCAATGAATACAATCCTGAGTTTCACAGATACTTGTTACTCCATCCACTTATGCTGAAACAAGAAATCTCATTGCACAGTGCCAGAGAAAGGATTTTCTACTCAAAATAAGGCCATCCTGGTACACAGTGTTGCAATTCTGGATTTTCACACAGAGCTGTGGAGATGTGCAAAGGCAGGAACTGTCTCTGAGGAGAGGAAGATTCTGAGATATGAGAAGCACAGGCCATCTCTCTGTGCACTCACGGTCTCTGCTCTCCATCTCCAGGAAATGAATGCATGCAGCCTGCAGAGTTTAATTCTCTTTTGGTTTATTACTATTTAAAAATCAGGTTTTGTATCCCCTTCTACAGAGGCTTCACCTTCCAACAGAACATACAAAAAATACACACAATAGAAAAAAAAAAAGATAGGTAGGTAAGTTGCTTTATACAAACAGGTCCCTAAGAACCCAAAAAGGCTAAAACAGGCTCGGTTTCAATAGAAGCAGGCCCATAAATAGGCAAGAGACTTCATTCAAGTAGGGAAAGAGTCATCCATCCTCACCTAAGATCCTTTCTTGCTCACACTGAAGACAATGGGAGGATTCCCAACAACTTCAGTAGAAGCAGGATTGGGATTCATCAGAGCCAATGGCAAACTTTTCTGCTCCTTCCCTTCCAAGGCACTGTCTCTTCCATATGGCGTGCAGCCAGGGAAAAATGCCAGTTTTCCTGGCTCATCCCACACTCATGTTTCAGTTGTTCACTCTACAGGACATCTGAGAACAGCCTTTTATTTTCTCCCTCTGGTATTTGCACTACTTGCAGCAAACTTTCAGATTACAACAGTACCGAAGAGCAACTGTGAGCCCAAGAGCAAGGCTCGGTTGATTCCTCAGGAGCCAGCAGTCAGCCTGACAGCTTTGCAGAGGGCATGGAAAAATTGCCTGGAGAAGGCACCAGTTTGTGGGCACAGCAGTCAAAAGGCTGTTAGCAAGCATGAGACTGGTTCATTAGAAAGTCACTTACCCAAGGTCACTGTGTGACTGCAGGATGCTCAAGAGCAATTCTGGCTGCCAGTGGCTGAATGTTCCCCATGGAAACCAGGAGGTGGGAGGGGGTCACTGGAACATCAGTGAAGGTACCAGTTACCTCCTTCCTTCAGCACATCTCGGCTCAGAGCACCTCCAGGTCTCCAAAACTGCAGTACAAGTAGAGAGGCCACCCAGGAAAAGCTTCATTCACATAAACCCTGAGAGCAGATCAATAGTGCCAGGCAGCCTTTAAATGAATTTAAGTATCTCACCTTTCAGGGAAAATGTGGCCAGACAAATGTTTGTTTAACTTTGCATTACACCTGAAGTCAGTGAGGCCAAACATTTGTAGCAGAGTTCAGCAGCTCGACTGTGCAGCACAATTTGGCATGTCAATCAAACACTGGCACGTCCTTACCCCAGGGTTATCATCGTCTCATTTTACAGACAGGAACCAAACACAGGAAGAGGCTGGAGATGACACAGGGTGTTAATTCTTTACAAACAGGCAGTCACTGCCTGCTACACAGAGCTCTCAACTGTGGTTTTCCACTAACATTCCAGAACCATTCCAGCCATCACCACAACCCTTCACAGGCAGGGCTCCTGCTCTGCATCACTCTGCAGTTATGTCACATCACTATTTTTAAATGGTTGGGGTTTTTTTTTTTTCTTTTTAGCCAGATAGTTCCCTGGTTTGTTGTAGAGCTCACAGTTACTCGCAGAGCTGGGCACATCTGGGGAGGTACCACACTGGCACAGGGATGTGAGGAGGGTGAGGGTGTCAGGGGAGCAGGCAGGAGGACACCATTGCAGTGCTGGTGCTGCTGACTGTGGCAGTACCTGTGGCTCATCCCAGGAGCATCCCTGCCTCCCTCCCTGCTTCCCTCTGGGTCCAGCCCCGTGCTCCAAACACGCCGCCTTCTTACAGGGACAGGGAGCTGCAGCACATGGGGCTGGAAGCCAAATCGGCTCCCAAGGGCTCCCTCCCAACAGCTGAAGGATCTTGTTTTGAAAAGGATGTTCAGGATAAAAACCATGACTCTCTCAGGAGACACTGGAATCTTCCAGGATCTAAGTTCTCCTAATGTGTTTTTTTTTTTCCCTCTTTGCTCATTTGTTTTGTCTCCCAGAGTGGAACTGAGAGCATAAGCTCAGAGATTCACTGTGAGCTTATGTTCTGTTCATTAAAACTCAGGTACTGTGCCCAGGCAAAAGGTGAACAGTACAAAGCTGGCTCGATTTACATCTGGATATTGATAATGCTGGTAAGGTACGACAATGCTGAAAAAGCCAGCACATTCTATGAGATCGTTTGGCACTTGCTCTCAGAGTTTCTGCCACGCTGAACAATTGAAAATATCTGATTGTTTTTGTGGGTGCTAAAGAAAAGCCTTTTCTTGTTTTCTGTCCTGTTTCGTGACTTAGAATTTTGGTGGCTGTTTTTTACTTTGTCCATTTATCTCTCATGAAACCCAAAGAGAGCTCTTGCTCTCCGTTCATTCTTCCAACACTGAAGTCTGGAGTTCCTTTGAAGTTTACTTTGGCATCTACTTCCTCAAGCAAGCACCTTAAAAAAAATTAAAGCTGAAAGTGGTACCCCACTCCCGACTCAAGACATAAGTTCAGATACTGATTTCTAGGAACAAAGATTTAGTGAAAAAACAAGACACTAAAGTTACAACAGAGCCTACAAAATCTAGGTTAGCTTTCATACTAGCAATTCAATTAGTTGAGTTAGATAGACATTCAGTTACACAGCTCTTCTATTCAAGTCATTCCTTACTGCTGACTGCAGTTGAGGGAGGAACAATAATTTCAGGGAATACATGGGAAATAACAAATATTCCCTAAGTCACTGGCACTCAAACAGGTCTAAAATTGTGACTGGGCATTTACAATTATTCAAAAGATTGGTAGGAAGACCAACTCCACACCATCTTGGCTTTAAAAAACAAACAAATCAATCACCCCCCCCCAACATATAATACTTTGCCCTACTATAATTAAGGCACTGGATTGAGAGAAGGAAAAATCTGTGTTCAATTTCTGGTTCTGCTATCAATTTCCCACATCATCTTGGGCAAATCACTCGGCATTGAGAGCTCACATGCACCACAGTCCCATGCCCCAGGTGAGCCCCAAAAGAAGCCTGAAAAATCTGCGCCCCTCCATTTAACACAACACTTAAGCATGCAAGTGGTTTTCAGTCCTTCATCTTTCTTTCACTCACTCACCTATAAGCATCTATTCCTTTCTTGTCTGTCTTTAGTGTTTAGATCATGAATGACTGAAGATGTTTTCATCATACCTAATACACAAGACTGAGCCTCAGACAAAAGGTTATGGGACTCCTATAATACAAACACTACAACACTGATTATCCAGATTTGTATGAACTGAAGTTCCCTCCTTGGCAGAAACGTGCACCGACTCAAACATCGGACTGCAGTCCCACCAAAGGGGATGACAAGGAAAGGAGGGTGGCCCAGAATCAGAACTATCACCTATACACTGATATGGCAATTAAAAATAAAATGGAATAGCAACAAGTGAGCTGCAGCTCAGGGCATGTTACCTACTTCCCTCTGAACTCTGAACTCGTGAGCTGGGTTTTCTGTTTGGATCTGTCTCATGTTCTGTGAGAAACAGACATTTCCCACAGCACAGAACAGAAAGGATTTGCATGTAGGTTCCATTACTGTCCAGAATGGAACTGTATGCCCCCAAAGAAGCAAAAAGCCCTGAAAACACAGCACTGCTGAAGACCTGCCCAACCTCCTGCTACCACTAAGCCTGACCAGCCTCTTGCACTGGTACAAATCTCTCCCATTTATACCAGGATGATCTAGAACTGTCATTTCAGGATTGTAAACTTCCTGCCTAATTGTTTCCCTGTCCACTAGACTGAGAAGTAAGTAGTTTTCATTCAGTGTATTCATGACACCTTAGTAAGCACTTTCTTTGATGAGCAGAATGCACAGTTGGTGTTTTAGAAGGCTTCGGTTTTAGTTCAAGGCTGTTCATTGGTTTCACCAGGTCAGATTCTGTAGCATTCAAAATTAAATTGATAGACATGGCCAAAAGTCAAACCACTACTAACATTACAGTTAGTGCAGCTAAATGGAGGATTTATACTCTGGATTTGGCTTTTGGAATTGAATTCTGTGACCAGTGCACCCTTTTAAATGCACGTGGGAACATCAGGGATACAAACTTCTCTCTTTCAGCACCCAGCCTCAGTTCAACAGAAACTTCCCTCGTGGCTCAAGTATGAGCTGTTAGTGAAACAGTGACTGCAGTTGCATCTGCTAATCCCCGTGAATTGTTCTGCTGACTGGAAAGCCTGCTCCAGCCTGACTTCCTTGGCAGCTTACAAGGTTGTCTCAGCATTGTCTAGGTATTGTAAGGTATTTTAAAATGTTTTGTCACTTTTCTGAAATGTTCTGTTTCTACCTGTCAACTAATCTTACCAGTACAGCAACAGCAATTCTATGAAGTTTTAGTCTGAAGGTGGGTTTGTTTGCTTGCTTGTTTGCTTTTCTCCTTTTACATGAGACTCATACCTATTCCAGGGATTCTGGGAGAAGATGACTGGAGAAGAACATGTCCTTCAGTCTCCCAACACAGATTAATAGCAAAACATCAAGTCCACTGCAACATGCTCTCAATTTAGAAAGTGCTGGTGCTATAAAGAGAAAGCCATTGATTATTCATCCTGGGTTTATAATACTAGAGAGCAAGTACAAAAAAGTAGCTTCTAACAGGAGAATCTGGGGCTTCTAACTCCACAGAATTTAGAAGGTCATTCCAAAATCCATATACTTACAAAAGGCTCTATAATTCTAACATAAAACCCAAATGGGAATGTGTCTTACTTCGGTTCTGCATTAGCTGCAGGGTTTGGACCAGGAGCACCTGGGCAAGGCAGGCTGTGGTGCAACAGCAGGTTGTGGCTCCATCCCATTTAACACAGCCACGTCTCCTGCAGCAGGTGTGGATCCTGCTGGGAGGGATCTGTCCTGCTCCAGACTGTACTGATGATGGACACAGGCCCTGTTCCATGGGATGCAAGTTTGGGGTGGGGCTTGGGCTCTTCTAGAGACATTCAGAACACAGAGCAGTTTACCAAAACACTGCTTAAACCTCTGCTCATTAACCCTCTCTATAACTGTGATGTAGAGAAAACTCTTCACAGATGGGAAATTTAGGAATAAATTCAGGGAACTGTTTTATGTGACCTTGAGCATCAACAGCAGAACCATAATTAAAACTCAGAGTATTCCTAACTCCTAACCCTGTGTTAAACAACATTTATACCTGGGTTTGATACATAAAACCTTGACAAGCAACATGGGAGGAAAGGGAGGGTCAAGAAAGGACATTATTTCTGCACAAGTGATATTTTCAGATTAAATGGAACCTGCAACAGCCTAAAGCCCAGCTTCTTTGCATTTTGTAATCAATTCTTTTTCAGAGATTTGCAATTCCCACCTCTTATACTAGAACCCTTCCTTGGGAAAGAAAGGAGCAAGACTGGCTTTTGTAAACCTGACTAGAGGCAGATCAGGAGAGCACGACTGTGGCCAAAAAGCCCAGCTCAGAATACAGCACAGTGTAGAGTGGGATTAACATCTTATTTACTGGCTCTCACTTGCACACCTTTTGGACAGGTGGCTGAATTGCTCAAAAACCAGACAAAACGAGGGGATGCAAAGTAACATACTAACTTCTTTAATAGAGTCCAATTAAACCAAAATCACTCTGTGAACCCCTGGGTTTATTCACACTAAACAAGTCAGTGGTACATAGTGTCAACCCGACAGCTGATCATGTTCATACCCTAGGTCCCCACATGAAAAATGAGCACCAGTCAACCAGACTGCAATGGTATTTTTCCTTCCTTTTTTTTTTTTTTTTTTTTTTTTTTTCTTTTCGTAAAAACTATTCCTTTCATAGACTTAAAACAACCAACTAGCCAAGTTATTAATTATGGTACATCTAAAAAAAAAAAAAAATTAATACTAACCCTAATGTGACTGCTGCTTTACGAGTGCTCTGCGTATCGCCTTAGACTGGCTTTTCAGTAGCAATTCACTACAACAGGTCCTAAAATAATAATAATAAAGAATTAAAAACCTGACAGCAAGTTTAACGGTCAAAAGTAATAAAAACAACCTGTTCTGAAAGGTGATTCTTCTCAGCAGTTCAGTCCTGCTGCAGCACTCACAGCCTCACAAAGGCAGAAGGGGTTCGAATTCTCTCACCTCCTTTAAATTTTTTCTGGTTTTAAAAGGACAACTGCATTGTAACCTGCTAGGAACCACGGGGCATTTTACTTAAATGTTATTCAATAGTGGGTCTGTTTTTAAAACTTACTGTTTTTCTGGGATAGTTTAGGGAGGGTGGGGAATAGAGAGAGAACAAAACCATAGCTCCCTGTAGCTGTAGCTCCCCAGGTGCCTCGGCCACTAGGACTGTCTCGTTCTCACACCAGTGCTGGCAACTTTCCATTATTCCAGAAGAACACGGAGAAACACCAGCAGCCGCCTCTAAAGCTCCATTTAGTGTTTTGGGTCACGTCTCCTATTCAAGGCCACCATCTTCTGTAATTTATCAGCTAAGAAGCATTTTCTCCCTCTCCCCAGTGGAAGTTTAAAGGTGGGGGTAGGGCATGAGACAAAGAGGGAAGCTAAAACGAATAAAAAATTCTCAGCTATAGAACCCAATTTCATTATTTCCTCTTTCATTCACAGCATCTTATCACTATAGCCAGACTGCTGCTTTGCTTTGCTAAGATCACACCGATCTCATTTCCCCTCTGGCCCCATCGGTTGCTGGTCGACCTCTGGATCCACCAGGGATGATGCAAATGCTGACTGGACGATCTGAAACCCAAAGGACTCCAGGAGAGACATGTTCTGTTGGGGTGAGAAGGGGGATCCCAGAGCAGGACCCAGGTCCCCCAGGGGGCCACCCAGGGCCCTGACGTGAACTTTCTGTATGTGTTTGTTCAGGTAAGACTTGGATCTGAAAAAGCTGCCGCACTCAGGGCACGGGTATTTCTTCTCCCCTTCCGTCTCCATTTTGTTTTTGCTCACTGCCAGCTCACACGAGAAGGACCCGTTGGTGCTCTGTTTCTCGGGAGTCTTGAGGTCACTGGTGTCAGAGAGGTCTCCGTATGAATCAGAACTCTCAATCGGGTCCGAATGGGAACATTTCTGGCCTTCTACGGCAAAAAGAAAAGAGAGAAGTTGTCAGAACCTCGTGCCCCAAACAGAGCTACTGAGCATTGACACGGCTTGTTGTGGTTACCACCTGATCACATTCACGCCTGTCATGACAGAGTTACACACTGAAAATCCAATCCCTCACGTTCTCCAGCCCCTGAGCACAGGCCCTCTTTCCAGACCACCAGGCTGCTCCCAGAGCAACAGCTGGGGTTTCATTAGGGCTTTGTCACGATACTGGATGTAACCATAATGGGTCTCTGGTTTATACAACACTTCTTGAATCTCAGAGATGTCTCACAATGTTTACACCTCTGACACTACAAAAGGATGGGCCTAATGATGAGTTTTTAACTGTGCAGTTCACACACACACTTCTGAAATACTGTTGATACTTTGGGGGAGAGCCTTGAGAAACTTCACAAGGCTGCAGCAAGATGGGAAGAAACCTGGAAATACTCAGTAACAGCAGTGAGCTCCTGCAATTTGAGTGCAATTACACTTAGTCTCAAGGAACTCGTTTTCACAAGTACAACACTGTTAAAAGTGAACTTCACAATCTGAAATTGCTCCATCTTTAAATGCTGGAGTGTGAAACAGGAGAGATGTTAGGGACACTGTTTGAAAGTTGTTTGGACACATATCCTAGCAAAGCCATTGGGATGTTTGGAGTGTTCCCCATTCTCCTCTGGCACTATGCCAGGGAAGTTTGTCCACACTTCTTGCTCAGTGCATGTGAATGAGCGTGAGAAACCCAGACATACTCACTGAACCAGTCCCTGAATACAAATAAGCTGTACCTACTATTAACTCTAAGAGACCAAAGAACCACTTGGCACAACCCAAAAGGCAGATTTGCTCTGGACTCAGCATTACAAACCAAACAGGATATGCATGAAATCAGTACACCACTGAGCTGGAGTAAATCTCTTGTTAAGTCAGCACACCACCCAAACCCAAAGGGCTACTGCAGTAACTCTGTAATGCTTGAACAGGAAAAATTGCACATGTGTAGCTTTCTGATGGCACAGACTTTGTTTGACCCAGCCTGTTGTGATCTCCTGGGCAAGGAAAAAAGGTAACGACCATGGGTTTAAAGCAAAACATCTTCTGATGTTTCAGCTTCACCAGAAACACGGACAGCTCAAACCAAAAAGGCAAAAAGCTATTCTACACAGACAAACACTGCTTTGCTTGTTCAGAAGTTAAGTACTCTTTAGCTAGGCTTACAATAATATTTTTTCCTTTTTTTTTTTTTCCAGAAGTTAAATGCAGATTAAAAACAAACAAACAAGTACCAGTGCTATTACCACCCTCTGCCTCTCCTCTCCAATAACAGCTTTTAGAAGTGTAAGTTTAGCTACAGGTAGTTGCATGGCCCTTCATCATCTTCAGGATGAGTCTTTGTGAACTGCATTCTGCAGTTGCCCCTTCCTTCACCAGAAACCAGAGACCTGGTTTGACTGACACGAGATTCCTGTGGAATGGGACTAAGGAACTGGCCCATGATCTGCACCCTCAGGCAAAATTCAGACACTGCTCCTCCATGGGAGAGGCTCAAGATGAACCAACGTGGCTTTTTCAATTTCCAAAATCAAAGAAGCCGCCAAAAATTCCTATGCTCTTCCGTGTCCATGTCCTTCCCCCAGCCCTGTCACATCACCTATCCAAGGCAGATATCACATCCTGCATGATACTATGGAATTCCTCTGCATCTCCCTAAGCTGGTCTGCAGTCCTTCCCTGTGCTTCCTCCCTCCCAGCCCCAAGCCCAGCACACACAGCTCTGCCCAGAGCAGCAGGTGCAGAGCAGCGAGTCTCTTGCCTTTGATGCCATAGGTCCTGCCGCAGTGGAACGCTGCTCCCCCATTCGGGATGGACTCCTGGTGCCTGGAGACCTGGGGAAGGGGAACACCGTGGTGGGTTTTAACATGGACCTTTAAGTAGGAGGCAGAGGAGAAACCTAAACAAGATAAAAGGAGATGAGATCCTGCCACCAGCAAAGACACACATCTGCCTTCCCTGCTCTTTCATCTTTTACTCCTGCTCCCCGTTGCAAAGCTGCCCTTACACCAGCTAATTCCCTGGCACATGCTCAGGTAGGTTCCTGTCATCAGGCAGTCAGGAACTGCACGCTTTTCATCAGGCTGTGTTTGCTTTTTGTTAGTCATGATGAAAGCACAGCCTCCTTCAAAACAAAGTCTGTGGAACCAAACTGAGCAGATGACATGGAACTTTCTGGACAAAAGGCAGAAGAGACATCACAAAAAAAGGCACCCATGCCTCTTCACCATTTTTGTGCTGTTTTGTTTATTTTCATTAAAAATGCCTTTATCATCTGATAATACTTTGGAAGGTAGTTCCAATTAGTTGATTTTATGCTGTTAAGATTCAAAGGAATGCCATTTAGCAACACCCCTCGTTGGTATTTGGTGTGCTTTCCCCTCAGGTTTCTGGCATTTTTAGGGACTTCTAGAAGGCAAAAAGCTCAAACTGCTGAGTTTTTAAAGGGATACAGTTTTGTTGTATAGTACTTTTTGGAACACATTTCCTGCATTCAGCTCATCCTGAGTATTTTCTCTACAGTAAACAAAAAATATTAAAAATAAATTTCACTATTTCTATCAGCTCTGATCTGTAAGCCCAAACCACTGAAATGGAAAACATGTATTTCAAACAATTGATTTCTGAACAAAACAGGTTTTTTACAGCTGTGCATGTGCTTTTTAAAATGTTTTTTGAAGTCTCACAAATATGTCCTTTTCCTTTAATGCAATAAATTACCTCACATATACTTTGGAATGTTTTTAAATTCAATCTCTATAAGATTTGCAATTATTACTAGTACATTTGGACTATACATGAGGCACAAGGAGGACAGAATTTTAAAGATTTCCTACACAGGCAAACCTCCCAACAAGAAGCTTAATTTTCTGTTAGATTTTGAACAGAATATTACGGCACTTTCATGTTAGAAACATTTTCCTTTAACAACTGAACACAAGACAAGGTTCACTGTCCCAGACCCAAAGTTCCAGGTTCCCTTTCTGGAGAGGGAAAACCCAAGTCCTAGATTTTTTTAAACCAATGCAGCATTTACAGCAAGAGAACTTTCATCCCAATCACTTCAAATACGAATAGTTATTCTACTGTAAAGCCATTTTATAGTGATGTAACTGTATTTACATTTGATGATATCTAATAATATCTAAGGAAGGATGGGAACCCCATCCTGCACACGTCTCTAGGGTGGATTTTCTGACAGCAGCTGTTCATTTGAGATGCTGAATTTCATCCTGAATGTGGCTTTACAGTAGATTTCCCCCATGTCTGGCCAACACAACATCCCTCTACCCAGACTCTTCCTTACAAGCCGGGATCAAAGAGTATCCAGGACCTGCAAAGCGAGGCAGAACTCCCCAGCAAGCTGCTGAAGGGGAGAAGGGCAGGCTGCTGGCAGTGACCAAGAGGCAGTTCCTGCGGACCCCTGAGCTGAAGATAAAAGCCCAGAACAGCAGACACATCACAATTCAAGACACCAAGAACATACGACCCTGGAAACACAAGGCAGCAGAATGAGCCAGGCCGAGGCATCCAGGGAATCCGTGTAAGGGATAATGCTAGACCTGCCCTCACACACCAAACACTGCACTGACAACCTCACTGGGCAACAATAGAATGTATTTTTTATAAATACCAAAAATTCTCTGTAAGTGTGGAAAGAATCGGTGTTTGACTGGCAGAGAAAAGGGCACAATGAACAGACATAACAGTGACACTTCCACCCACGAGGTGCTTCCCTCATTTCCTACGTGTCCAACAACCACAGGCATGCTGAGCTCAACCTCTTTTATGTAGCAGTGCACTAAAATCTCCCTGCCAACCATCAAAAAAGGGCTACATACAGGTATTCAGTGGCTCTCTGTACTGGGACTGACACAGGAGAATCTGAAGCTGTAATCTCAGCTACACAATATTATTTCTGAACTCTGCAATTCTATTTGTAGAGTACATTGTTTTATATAATGGAAACTGCTGCAAAGTGTGTTAGCTCCCTTTTATGCACTTGGCAGATGAATGTGTGAGTCATCAACTTCCATCAAAGCCATAAGAATGCCAACTGCTTCATGGGAAACTGTTTAAAGGGAGATTTGGGGGAGTTTGTTTTCATCCTAATTTTTTCCTGAAGCACTTAGCACTGGCCTTTTTTTCCTCCACCAGAGTAGTTATGAATGCCTGTCCTAGAAAGATGGGGTTTCATGGACAAAAATCCCTTACTTTTAAAAGTCTCTTTCAGAACAAAGTCAGACTAGTGCAGGGGATAAAGTGGCAGCATTTTTCTGAGAAGGAATGTAATTCTTGTTTTACCCTACACATCTCTCTGCTTTGAAAAGCAGATTATTTCTTCATACCAGAAGAGAAACATGCACAGAGAGGAAATGATCTGCTTTATATAAATGGGACCTGTCCCTTGATCTCCCACACAAATCTATGTGGAGATAAATGAGAGAAATAATCGCAGGATGCTCCTTGTTCAAAAATTCTAATTTGGATTTAGCTGGAACATGCAGAGAATGTCTTGATTTAATGGACTTTGTGTCCCCCAGGAAAAGTGCAAGAATTCATCTTATTGTAAAAATAAATTCCATCCCACTTGGGATTGGAATATTTACCCTTCTGCTCACTCATTTGATTTCTGGGAACAAACAGTGTGTCTGTGTCTGAAACGGAACCCCAAACTTCTGAGTTCACCTGTTATTATAAAGTACCAGCTCTAGACCTGCCAAAGTCATCAATCTCTTGAATTTGTCCACACAATCAAATAAAGTTCCTAAGGATGGTAATAGAAGTTTATGCAGTAACACAACAGGAGCAGGTCTTTTTTATTTAACCTGATTAAAGAGAATTTGTCTTAAAAAGTGAGGCTTGAGGATTAGGTTCTTATATTTTGGACAAATTCTTAAAAGAAAAACCAGAACAAAACAAAAAGAACCCCAAAACCAAACAAAACAACCAAAATCCCAGGGGGGAAAAAAACCAACCAAAACCTCCCCCCTCAAAACCATTGCACTGTTTCCCTGATTTAAAAGATTTAAATGCTTCCATGATTATTAAGAAAATAACCTGGAAAACCCACCAAATCACAGCTGGTAATTTCTGGATATTGAACTGCCATGTTGTAAAAGAAATAAATACGATCAACAAATGGGCACACACATGACATGGCAAACCACTGGCTGCTCCTTTCTGTCAGGAACTGAGTTCCAGCCCCATCTCCTAAATCCATTAAACCTTTACAAGAACATGAGATGCTTAATTAAGTTCCCCAGAAAAGCTTTCAGTGCAACTGAGGGATTCTAAGCTCTGTCATTAACACTGGGAATGTTCAGCTGGGTAAGAGTCACCTTTTCATCCACTTTTTGCCCTTTTTTTTTTTGTGGGCCAACATCCAAAATTCTCTCTACAAGTAGCTTGAGCTTGGAGAGCTTTCTTGCTTGACAATTATTATATCCAGAGGTTGACAGTTACTAAATTCAATTAAAAGATACCCCAGTACATTAGACAGGGGGAGGATAAAGCAAAGCCCACTGCACAAGCAGCGCAGCCACGGCACAACAGTGGGGTTAGTGCAGCTCCTGACTGTCCCAGTGCCTCCCAAAGTGGTGTTCCTGATCCAGAAACCTGCCACTAGAATTGCCAGGCTCTACAGTTTTAAAAGATATCTCTTTAAAACTATGAACATCATGATTTGATTCTAGAACGCTTGGGATGAAAACTTCTGCTGTCACTGCTCATAAATCTGTAACCAACATTTACAGCATAAAGCAGTGAGTTCACAACACAGCCATCTGACAAATCCAGGCTGTGACTCCCCCTTCCTATGAATTCTAACACTGGGTAGATATTTAACAGTAATTCACCAGATTAATTAAATTTTCTAAGTCCTGCTGTACACTGAAGTTCACAGTACACAATTCTGACAACTCCTGTGAAACACACAAACTCTAAGAAAGGAGTTGCCTAAAGTTGACTGTACAACAGGCCCCCTGTCCTTCTGCAGACAAAAGTACTTTTAAATTTCCACTGTACATTTCGACTTGTAAAATGTGAATAAAACCCTTGGTCATTTCATTGTTTGAATGCCGGGTCTGTTTTTGTCACCCTGGCTCCATTTCCGAAGAGCTGCAGTGACATCCAGTGGCAGTTCCACTGAAACTCAAGCTTGCCAATCTCAGAAACGAGACAATTCCTCCCGGTTCAGGGGAGTTTCTGTTTGGCACCACGCTCAGCTGAAGGAGAGCAGGACAGCACCTGGATCTGGGATAGGATCTTCCATTGTTACCACAGAAAGAATCAGGATAAGCTTAAGCAGTTTTTCAGAAGCTGAAAAGGAGAGCAAACTTCATTTCACACCATCTACTGGAGCTTCAGAAACTCAAAATCTTCAACCCAGATGCCTTTTCCACTCGCACTGTTAATATCACTTTCAGGACCTAACACACTGCTCAACAAGTGGAAATACTTCCCTTTCAATTTAATGTCTCTCATTACTCATCAACTCCAAAAGCTCCCTGTACAGTCCTCACATCAAACACAGAACAGCTTTATTCTCTCTCTCAAAAGATTTCACATCTCTTAAATTAGAAAAGGGAACATACATCAGAAAAAAAAACACTCATCAGAAAAAACAGGATTCCGAAATACAGTAGCAACCTCTTCCAACCCTTACTAGCTGTGTGAGCCAACAGTGCATTTTGAAGTTGTGTATTAATAATTTAAAAAAAAAAGACACCAATAAGTCAAAATCATTTTTCCAGCTTGCCTTACGTCCCACAAAACCTAAATTTCCAACTCTCTTCAACTTAAGAATACCACAAACAGATGGAAAAGCTTCAAAAGCTCTTAGTCATATGGTTTAGTTCTAGATAGTCTCCCAAGGTGCAGGGAGTTGGATTCCATGATCTTTATGGGTCCCTTCCAACTCCAGATATTCTGTGATACTATGAAAAGCTGTATTTGTACAAACAAAGGTAAAACACATTTCTAGTGCTCTTTACAAAATCTATTTTAGAAATGTCCATTAATACAAAGCATTTTCTTGGGTTAAGAGGGAGAAGCCACTTGACTCTGCTGCACCAGGAGGCTGAGCAAGATTGGATAACATGATGCAAATCTGTTTATGCTCAGTGTAGGATTTTCAACTTGGTGTTATTTCAGAGATTCTTCTTCCAAACTGATTGCAAGGACTCAAGTCTAACCAGCTATAGAAAAAGAAGATGTATGGTGAACAGCAGCAAGGCAGCTTATGGGGGTTATTGTATAGGGATCGGGCTATTTAATAATCAAAATTATTAAAACCGTCTAGAAACAATTTGCTTCAGATTTGAACTGAGTTTCTTTAGGAACTGCCAGCCAGGTGACAAGGCCAGCCCTGCAGCTGCAGCAGCTTCAGGGGATGGTCACACAGCATGGTACAACCTCCTCCTGTTGCAGGCAGAGTCACTGAGCCCCAAGCTCCCTTCCAGCGCTGTCCCAGCCCACGGAAAGAAAAGCACAGTTCCTTCATTACCTCGGTTACAGATAGTGCAGAAATTGCTTGGTCCTTCACTGTGTTTCTTCAAGTGGTCTGCCATATATGCTGCTCTCAAGTACTTGCCACACACCTGGCACGGGACTTTGTCTTCATGACAGGCCAGGTGTGAGCGCAGCCGGTCACGAGTGGCAAAGGAAGCGTTACAAGTCTGCAGGTACAACGAGAACCGTGTGACTCATCAGCTCTGCCAAAAGCACGGATATTGTCCAATATACTTAGTATTCTTTAGAGAAAATACCTTAGATCCTGAGCAAAGACACAAATGACATGATGCACAAGCCATTTTCCCCCACAAATAAAAAAATTCGGATCACCAACACATTGCACAAGATGTGAAAGAATTAAGGAAACAGCTCTGATGTACTACAGACAGTAAAACTTAAATCAAGATAGAGTGTAAGGCTTTAGCTCCTCTCTGAGGATAAAGATACTAACATTTTAAATTATATTTAACAACGGAAATAGCACAAACCACTTCATTCCATTTACAGTAATTTCTGCCATTTCACTGAGCCATTACAACCACTTTGGACCACTCAAAATGTCCTCTCTGTCACCTTCCTACATTCTACTCTTTGGTGTGATCAATCTGACTTCAGTCCCCAGAATCTTTTGGAGTATGAAGACATACAAACAAAGCATTGGAGAATTATCTGGGATGAGAACATGACAAGAGACAGTAGAAGAGTCATCCTGGTATCCACAGCAGCAGTGCAGACAAACTGTAGAAGTGAAGCCTCAGAACTGAGCAGGTATCAAAATAACTGCAGGACATTGTAATCTGTTTATAACTTACCCCTGATCAAGGTATCATATTCCACTTACTATCATGAAACAAGCTTGATTTGGCATAATATCCATTCTACTCGCCCACTTCCCAGATGAAATCCATGTGGTGAGTGAAGGCTCCCTCCCATTTTTATAATGCCAGGATGGGCAGGCTCTGCCCACAGCCTGTTCCAGCTGCCTGCTGGTTCTCAGGGGCTTGTTCTGTCTCTAAGGTCTGAAGGGAAATAAACCCCCAGCCCTGGACTGTACAGGGTGTTGGAGACACAGTCTGATCCACTTCACAAGTGTGAGAGCAGAAACCAAAGCAAACACACATCACAGTGACCAGAGCAAGGGGCAGCAGTGACAGTCAAGAGTGGACAGTGTTTTGTTTGCACCACCTTTATATAAAATAACACAGTTTTAAGATGTATAACCAGAACCCCCTAAAAATAATATGAGGCTGTTAAGTGACTTGGGAACTGGATATGGTCTATGTTTTCAAGTATCAATATGTAATTAAATCACTGTTTCAATAAACTTGTTAAAGTAACAATCCTAGTAAAATTCCAAAATTGTAATGTCACATAAGTGAAATTGATAATACAGAAGAGGGTAACACATATAATTATATAGAATTCAGTTAATCAAGAGCTTAATCCAAAAAACACTGAAGGCAGCTGAAAAGTACCTATCAATTTCAACAGGCTTTACACTCATTCGATCCTGTGAGATGCTTCAGTGTGGCAAACTCCCAAGAGCTGAGGCTGCTCCGTAGCAAGCACAAGACTTAACACCTCAGAGGATCAGGACTTAATGAAATTAAAAAGGCAACAGTAAAATTATCTGGATTTCTGTGGTACAAAGATCCATAAATTACAAGTAGTGTAGGATTAAGAGGCAAAGTCTTGAACGTGAAAGGTTTCTCCTCCTTTGCAATCCCAGGACACAGCGCTGAGCAAAACAGGTGCAGCTTTCACTTACTGAAATGTTCTTAG
This sequence comes from Myiozetetes cayanensis, assembly GCF_022539395.1. Lineage (NCBI taxonomy): Eukaryota > Metazoa > Chordata > Aves > Passeriformes > Tyrannidae > Myiozetetes > Myiozetetes cayanensis. The sequence goes on from NW_026087423.1 coordinate 4,295,572, forward strand.
AGGTTAACACTCTCTGAGGGCAGCACTGCAGCACTGATAGCAATCAGTGTGTTGGATATCAGCTAAAGGTAGATAACTAGATAATCAATGACAGCCAAGAGATCCATCATCAGTAAATCTAAAGCTACTGAGCCGCAGTAACGTCCCCTCCCGAGCACTGGGGAGGCACCAGCTCATACACAGATCAGAGACAAATCACACAAATACAGGGATGCCAGAGGCGAAACCACGTCTGACTCAGAGTGAACTTAGCGAGCTGAAAGCTTAGGGAAAGGCAACATAATCATTTCTGTGTTCGGTTTCTCACTCTTGCTGCTGAGTTGTGCAAAGCTCACCTTTGGATAAGCTACAGGGAAAATATATCTGTGAAGAAGCTTAAAAAAATAATTAAGCCCAGTGGAGAAAGCAAGAACCAGTTTAGCTGAATCATAACAATGGGAAACAGGACTAGGTTTAAGGAAAACCCCAAAGTTAATATTCAAATAGTTAATATTTATAAAAGGTATAGAGAAAAAAAAAAGTCTTATTTTACAAAAGATGCGAAGTGCTAAATGAGTGCTAAATATTTATCATTAATTGTTAATCATAGAAGAAAACTCTCCAGTGCTTTCCTATCAAACATTGCACAGGTATATAAATAGACCAAAAAAGAATATATAAAGTTTAAAAAACATTGTTTAAGAAATACCTCTTGAAGTTTCAACTTTTCTATGGATGTGGATGTCTCTGAGCTTATTCCATGGTGGCTGCCATTTTCCTGCTAATAGGCAGGAAGTAAGAGAAATTAGGACAGGAAGAAACTCATTCTGCATTGAAATCAATGGGAAAAGCACTGGACTTGGGATGCCAATTAAGCTGTGCTTTAATTTAACCTGCATTTTTCTTTTTTATTTAATGTGCCAGAAGAACAACCTGTCTCTTGTCTCTGAGAAGGAGCAAACTTCTGCTTTGTCCCCTTGTTCTTTCACATCCACAGATTTTCAGATCACCATTTCCTCCCAGACTGCAGCCTGACGTTCACCCATTCACACGCCAAAGCCGACAGCTTCACCCTTCCCATGGAGTCAGCACTCGGAGCCATCCCACTGTGGCACAAAACTGACTTACCCCTTCTCCTACAGCCAGAACTCAGACTGTCACACTGGGAAAATGAATAAAAAATGGGGAAGGAAAAAAAAATCACCAGTGCAACAATCCAGGGGAGAAGATCCAGAGCACCGTTTGCCTGGACACCAAAGCCACTCCTCAGGGCTGATTTCTCAGCTGCCTTGGCTCTGGGGAGATCTCCCCTAATCTGAGTCTATTTTAACTGTAATGCAAAAGCTGGAGAGTGGTGGCTTTGGCATCAGGTGCTGGAACCTGGGATGCTTGTGAAAGATCTGTGAAGCACAGATTTTAGGGGGCTGAGTGCAGGACTGCAAACTGAGCACTGAAAAGTACAGCTGCTGCAGTGATGCCCAACGTAGAACTGTCCTGCTCCTCACACTGCCATTTTATTTATTCTGAAGTTGAGTTGATACCTTCTTGCTTCTGTTTTGGTACTCCAAGGGTACCATGATGCCACATCAACAAAACACAGATATCTACTGCTTTCAAAGGTACAGGAGGGCTCAGGTAAAAGGCCAGTGGATTTTGTTTAAATCATAACAGAGCACAAATTCCAAAAATGCCATTGCAATAGAGGATTCTGGAATGCTCTTGTGTTTACTGACAGAGTAATTCTCTTCTTCAGTAAACATAAACAAAGCATGACAATAACAGGAACGTTCAGCGGGAGCTCAACAGGTTCAAAAAGGATGCTCAGTGCTGCTCAGGCTGCTCTCATGGGGAGCTAATTGGACAAACAAAATCCATGGAAAAAGAAGGAATGGGAAATGGGCAAAAAACATGCCAATATTAAGCTATTTTCCCTCTCTGTGGCCAGATCCTGTGTTTGGATACACATCCCAGAACAGAAGTGTGACTGCCTATGAGATAATCACAAGAACTTTATCAATTTATACCTCAGCTTTCATATTCCAAACAAATGTTCAGTGTGACAGCACTCCCTCTTTGTCTGTACCATGTACAGCAGATCTGTGCGTGTTTAAGAAGACTTTCTAAATCTGACAGCATATTACCAAGTAGTTTTTGTAAAGACACACAACAGGTTGTTAACAAATTTTCTACACCTTAAAATTCATAAAAAATTAACTTTGCAGGGTTAAGCAGTCAAAAATCAAGAGCAAGCCTGAAGGACAACCTCAACTCTGTCCTGATGGTCAGAACCTGTAGCCTATGCCTTGTAACTGAGGTGAACATTGCATGCAGTGTTATGGCACTTCAGACAGCACGGGATGAGAGAGACTGTTCTTAGAAACTGCTGTCACAAAATACATGAGTGCAAGGAGATGGGGTTCAGCTTGGCTGGACAATCTTAGCTTCCACATTTCTTTACTCTCTAGCTCTCAGTGTCTACTCTGATTCACACAGAGTTTATATTTAATATGTTTAAATCAATCAGGAACTATAAAAAAATTATCAGGCATCAGCTGGCAAAGGATAACTCACATCCATCAGTGTTATTCATAAACTGTGTCACCTTGGTATCAACTGGTAAAAGACTGATGAGTTTCTGTTCATGTTGGGACTAAACATTCATTTTTGTCCTTGTGGACAAATACATGGTTATGGAAAAAATTTGTGGTTGTCTTCATCCACCCAGACCCCTTGCTGTCCCCAAATTGGGAAGTCTTTTTATGAGTGGAATTTTCCCATTTGTATAAATCTATAAACCCTAAATCATCTTAAGAAGCTTAAACCAATCTAAAGCTTTATATAGGCCATACAGTTAAATCAATGTGATGGCTCTGTGGCCTGACTTTCAGAGGTGCTGGGCTTCCACAGATCAACAGAAACCTTCAGATGGCTCCAGCTATTTGGAGAACTGTTCACTGGATGATTAAAATTGCAAAATGTTTCAAAACTCTCACAATTTGAAGGAAACATAGGAGAGATGTACCAAAACATGCAAAAGTGCATACTGGGAGGCAGCAGTCATGTAGGACTGACTGGGTTCATAAAATGTGGGTGAATATTTTAGGAGAAAAACATCCTTGTCTTCCAAGAAAAACAGAATAATCTTGCTCCAACTTCTGTAAGTAAGTATTAAATAAATCTCTCTGCAGAAACCAAGCCTGGAGACTCTTAGCCCAAGCCCAACATCTATGTGAAGGCAGTGTATGATAGTGGAGCTGATTCTCAGCTTTGGTTTTAACTGATACTTCCCTGCACCTTTTAAATCTCTCCATAAATGAATTACAAAATATATCCCTTCATTTGATCTTTCAAACCCTAACAAATAATTTATTAACTGCAAAAAGCTATATACAGCATTATGACATTGTATGACAAAAGATATTGTGATGCCGTTGTTTATATGCACCCTGGGATAAAAAAACAGCTTCCAATTTTGCTCAGTGCAATGTTCTGAAGGCTATGTGGGTAAAAAAAATTGGTATCTTGACAAGTTATGATAATTATAATTTATTATTTTTATTTGAAGTTATTCTAAAAAAAAATGAAGTCGGCATTGGAGCCTCCTGATGGCAACAACTGCAATTAAAAAAAAGGGGAGGGGGGTGGAGGGAATCATCAGTGCCACTGACTCCAAGCCCAGGTGGCTGGGGAAGAGATCCAGGGTGAGACTGGGACAGAGCAGCAGGGAAAGGGAAGAAGGGAGGGAAGCAGGAGGATCAAAGCTGGAGATGACAGGAGGGGCTGGGATGGGATAGAAAAGGAGGGGACGGGAGGGATGTAAAGCAGCTGTCACTGGAACACTCTTCTTCACCAACATTTATCCCCACTCACACACACATGGAACCTTTACTGGTACTTCAGATTGGCTGCACACATAAATCCAACGCCAAAGATCACCCACACATCAGTCTAAACCCCTCTGGCTCCTACCTGACACTTGTGAGGTCTCTCTGAGGTATGCACCTGTTTGATGTGTCCATTCAAGTGGTCTGGCCTTAAAGGAAAATACACATAAGCACACTTAAAACAAATACTAAAAATAAACTTAAATTTTTAAGAACAAAAAAAACCAAAAAAAATCCCAGTGCTGGCTCTATTACAAATATAACGATACTTAACTTTCCAAGAACCAGATCACCAACAACTGGGATTCTACCTTGTTATGTACCCTCTCCAACTTGCTAAAAAGGCAGCATTTTCTCAGGAAGAAATTATGACTGAATGATCAAAGAAAATGGGAATACAAGTTACAGTTTTCCAAGCCTGCATGTCCCCTTCCAAAATCCTATTTAGATCTTGACAATCAGGGCGCTTTGATTTACAGTTGCTGAATATTTGAAAATCAGACCTTTTTGGTTTATGTCCCAAACAAGGATATAAAAAGTCAACTTTAAGCATCTCTGTGCAAAAAGACTGAGCCTAAACTCTGTTGCTGTAAACACATTCCACCTGAAAGATGAAAAAATACTGTCCTAACTCACAACTTAGTGGGGAGACTGCATTGATACAAATCAAGTGCTCTGAAGGTCCCAGCTAGAAGGTGCAATGGAAGAGCAAATTATTACTGAAAAAAGTTAGACTATTTTTCACAACGAGCAAAGCCTACTTTGAAGAAGAAAGGACTGAAGAGCTGCAGATTTTCCTGGTGGGAGTTTCTCCTAGTGGGAAGAAAGCTTTTCATTGTATGAGGCCAAAACTGCTTGGAAACAAGTTCCCCACCCTCTCCTCCCCCAGCTTCGCAGCTGCGCCAATGAGAGGGCTCGGGATGGAATTCACGCACTGCAGACAGAAAATAGGCTGAACTTTGCAGTGAGGCTCCTAAAGCCGATGCTCCAGCGATGGGCTGGAGTGGTGGAACCGGACAGACTGGTTGGGGTCCTTCAGCCTACCCCCAGCCCAGCCACCCCACGTGCTGCGCTACTGAATAAAGGAAAGCAGACTAAAACTAGACAATCACGCTTCCAGCCTCCTGTGGCTGCTCCTACGACTGAGGACTGAAACCCAAAGTCTGTAGTTTTCATTCATGCTGCGATTTTACAAAGATAGGCAAACACTTTTGTTGTTTACTTTTGTAACAGCATTCCTGCCTGTTCACGTTAAGTTGCTGGGAACAATGAGAGCTCAACGTGTATCTCTCCCTCGATGACAAAAACCTTTCATACAGCAACAGCAGAAATCTTTAAGTGTCAATAAAAACAATAAAAATTGGTACACGATCCCAGGTAGCGCTTTAATAAGAAAAATGCTTTCACTTCTAGCCATGGATGAAATTTAAATTTTGTGACTTTCCATCACTAAATCTGCAGTCCTTATGGAGATGCATCTCTAATTATTGCCGATTAAAAAAAAAGGGGGGGGAGGGCTACATTTTCATAATTTCTTTCAATAACAAAAGGTCCCTCTAACAAAAAGTCCCTCTATCAAAAAGAGAGCTAGCGGGGGCAGAATTCCACGATTTGCAGGGGCACAGTTCCACAATTTATGTAGCCTGGTGGCCTTTTGATTTGTTTTCATATCTTGACTCCTTCCCTCCTGTTAGAGCAAGGCAACTGCTGTAGAAAACTGACTGAAGTAACAGAGTGTAAGCATCCCCCTCCCCCCCACTACTTCTAATCTCAAAGCGAGCAGCAAACTTCCAAAAGAGTTTCAAATTCATTAACTCAGACTACAAGATACCACTAACACAACTACGTGGACCAAACTACTCATTAAATTAGCTCCCACAAACAGCGACAACAGAAAATCAGCAACATTAAATGCACAGATCTTACGTATGTTGCAGGGCAGAAACAGGATCCCCTTCAGAAGGATGTAAACCCAAAGGACACAAAGATCATGTAATAAAAGATACTTGATGCTGCAGCCTTTGAAATCTCACCTCTTCCTTCACATTTGGGTGATAAAAAACATTACGAACTAAGAGAAATGAAGGGAAGTTAAGAAAAAGAAAATTTAAAATGGATACGAGAAAAAGAATAATCTTGAGATGTTTTATTTTGCACTTCAACAGCACCTTCAAACTACCTACAAATCAGTGGTCTCCAGGCACTTCTGTGACACGGGTAATTATTTCAATACCCATTTCACAGAAGAGTCATTTGAGGGAGAGGCTCATTTGCCCAAGGACACGCTTACACAAAGTCTGGGACAAAGCTGGGCATGTTCCCCAGAAGCCAAGTGACTCCCAGTTCTATGTCTTAATTACTTTTAAACCCTTTCAGGAGACTGCAGAATAACGTCCCAGAGGAAATGATGGCAGTCCTACTTCTTGACACATTTTAAAATGGAACAGTCAAACTATCCTAAGCACATATCCCAAGGGATAGGACAGACAACCTCCTAGGTCTCCATTGGTGTCTATGGTCCTTACGGGCACCGCCTTACCTGGAAAAGCCTTTTCCACAGCTCTGGCAGATGTAGGGCTTTCCCACAGAGCCATCATGAGATCGAACGTGATAGGACATCCTGTCTTTCCGCTTGAACCGCAAGCCACACACCGGACAAGAGTACGGCTTCTCGCCAGAGTGCGACAGCTTGTGCCGATTCAGGTGGTACACGTCCCGAAAAATCTTGCCACAGATCTCACAGGCCACCTGTTTCCTCGTCCTGCTTCTTTTCCGGGGTGCATCGGGGTCATCCTGACCGGGGACACCGTTTTCACCCAGTCTGGGGGGTGGGATGTCTATGTAGCCCAGCTGTAAGCTCGTCACCCCGTGCTGAGCCTCGTGCTGCCGAAGACGATTGGCATCCGTAAACACTTTCCCACAGAGGCCACAAGGCAGGATCCCGGCCTCTCGCAGGCCCCCCGGGGTACCGAACATCATGGAGTCCAAGAGGTTGGCTTTGCGGGGACGCCCTCTGCCCCTCTTGGTGCCTAAGGTGGGAGCACTAGCAGCAACATTCTGGAAGGGCGAGGCCAGCAGCGGTGGGGACAGAGGTCCCGCCACCATGGGCAGGCGGTCCACGCCCTGCAGCACGGGCAGGGAGGACTGCGCGGCGCTGAGCGCGGCCCGCGTGGCCTCGTCTTCGGGCATGCCGGCGATGCCGTTGCCATTGGGCGCCAAAGCGGCACCGTTGGTCATGTCAAGAGGGAAGCCGAGGTCCGCAGCCCCCGGACGGAACAGCATAATGTCAGGGCGTGCGGGGGGCACGAGGAGCTGCACGTTGGACTGCTTGATGACCTCCTGGCAGATGTCAATCACCGAGCGCATCAGCAGGAACTTGGCGGCCGTCATGAGCTCCGGGAAGCTCTCCAGCCGCACCACGATGCGCGACGTGTAGGCGAAGTCTAGGATGTCTCCGAACACCTTGGAGCTGATGGTGTGCATCTCCAGCTCCCGCCCGCCCCCGGGGGCGCCGCCGGCCGCCGCCGCGGCCCCGCCGGCCGCCGCCGCCTCCGCCGCGCTCCCGTCCGAGCCGCCGCCGCCGCCGCCACCTGCCCCGTCGCCCAGCTGGGCGCTGAACACCGACTCGAAGTACTCGCTGCAAGCGGCCAGCACGGCGCGGTGCGCCGGGAAGCTCTCGTCGCCCACGCGCAGGAGCACGTCGCAGAAGCGGCCGCCGTTCTTGCGCTGCTGGTTGAGGCTGTGCAGCACGTCGGCGCTGTGCCGGCTCACCTGGTAGGTGTAGCAGCCCGCCGAGGGGCCGCAGGCGGCGGCCTCGCTCACCCGCTCCATGGGGGCTGCGCCGCCCCGCCGGCGCCCGCAGGGGGCGCGCGCGCTCTCGGGCCGCGCGGCGGCGCGCGCCGCCTCCTCCTGCTCGTTCCCCGCCCCTGCCCGGGCCGGCGGCGCGCGCGGCGCTCCCTGCACGGCGCGAGGGGCTCGCGCGGCGCGGGGGGGGCGAGACAAAAGGCTCGGGCGGCCGAGGCGCGCGCGCGGCCGCGCGAGCCCCGCCCGGGCCCGGCCGCCACGAGGCGCTGCGGCCGCGGGGCCGCCGCGGGAAGGGGCGCGCGCGGCGGCGGCGGCGGCCGGGAGGGACGGGGGGTCCGGCGGCGGCTCCGGGCTGCCGGCTCCGTCCGTCCCTGTGTGTTTGGAGCGGAGGAAAGATGGCAGCGGCTGCACTTCCTCTTGCACTTTCACCCCTGGGGGGAGGAGAAGGAGGGGGCGATACCACCCCCCCTACAAAAATCCAGCGGGGGCCCCCCGGCTCCTGCTCCCCGACCGAGCGCCGCCGCCGCCGGCTCCGGTCCGGGCCCCGCCCGCTTCGCCGCACCCTCACCACCGGCGCCGCAAACTTTCCTCTCTTCTTTGGACGAGAAGACCCCCACCCTATTCATAGAGACCCCCTCCAGCCACTCGGGCTCCCCCTGCCCCCCGCTTCCTGCCCCCTCCCTCCCCGCATCCGCCAATGCAAGAGCAGCCAGAGCCAGCAGGCCGGCCCCCACCCTGCCCGCCCTGCGGGGGCTGGGGGCTGCAGTCTCCCCCTTCCCCAGCACCGATCCTCCAATGCCGAGCCGGCAGCGAGGCCCCCGCCCGCGGCACACTGGGGTGGCGGGGCTGCGCTCGCCCCCTCCCCCAAATATCCGGGCTGCAGCTCGCCCCCCAGGCCCCCCTCCCGCCGGGGAGAGGAGGAGGGGCCGGCGGGGGGGGCTGCAGGCAACCTCCCCCCCTCCCCAGGCGCGAATCGTCCAATGCAAACCCTCCCGGAGCTGCAGAGGCGCAGAGCGGCCCCCACCTCCTCGGCTCGCCCGAGGAGAGCCGATCCCAGAGGGGCCAGGGGCTGCAGAGCAGACCGGCCTCCCCCCGGTCTTTCATTGCATTTCTCACCCCCACCCCCCGTACCACGATCAACTCTCAGCCTCGCTGGAAGAGCGAGGCGCCGGCATTGTGGGGGAGGGAAGGGGTACAGCGGGAATTCTTCCAGTGCAAAAATGCCCTCCCCTCGGGAGCCGTTGGGAGGGACGGTACCCGCGGGCCGGGGGCTGCGGGAGGCACGGGCACTTGGCAGCCCCGAGTGCCTCCATGTTGGGGACACTCCGCTGCCCCGCACGGCCCCGCGCTCCCGGGGTTCCCACGGCGCCCCACGCCCCAGCGCGGCGGGGCTCCCGCTCCCGCGAGTTACCCTTCCCCGGGCCCGGGTTAAACACTCCCAATGCACCGCCGAATTCACTGCCCCGGGTTGCCTGGACTGTCCTAGTGCTGAATCTTCTCTGTGGGCTCGAGGTCTCTCTATGAAAGAGCTGCTGTTCCAACATCATCATCATCATTACTCATTTGCAGCTGAAATCTGCTTTCTGTCTCATTGAAGAATTTTTCCCCGAGTTTTCAAGAAGTATCTTCCCCCGCCCAACAAACACACACATTCCCAAAACAGAGTTCTTTGTTTTGTTAAAGACAACACTGGGGGGGAGGGGGGGGAAAGGAGGAGTGTTCGAGGGCACTTTTTTGCATTTGTAATATCAAGCCTAATTAAGAATCCTTGGACCACCTATTCACAGTCTAATATTGTCACTTAAACTATTCTGTGGAAAATACTGAACTTGGCACATGTGAGGGCATCACAAACTACCGAGTCTTCCAAAAGCTCAAACCCAGCACTTGAATTAAATAGTGGTGGAACTGAAAAAGCATTCTGGGTACTGATGTGCAAATGAGCGCACCAAGCTTCCAACTTCCAAAATATTACATTAGCACTTAAGGCCACACAGTGCCCTCAGCCTGTGCTCCAGATTTTCCCTGCTTTTGATAGGAGCTGTTTGTCCCCGCTGTAGGCAGAATATCACCAGTAGCTTTTTATTACTGCACTGTGTGTGCACACACCCTGATATGAACGTGTATTTTTAGAAATTTTGGGCTGAGTGGTAGCAATGCTGACAAACCCAGCTTAAATACACCACATTAAATAGATAACAGTGCTCATATTCTGTACGTCTGCGTGCAGACACACGAGTAGTTCTCGCTGCAGTGAGGAAGATGATTCTGTTTAACACACCAGCCAGGCTGCACACACACACGCAGCACTTAAAGAATCTGGAATTTGCTTATCTTTCCTAGTGGCTTTGGACAGTTGTGCTCCTTTCCCCCAGTGGTTTATTAATTTGCTTTCTTTTAGCCCCCAGCCTCCTAACATGGTTCCTGCTTCCTATTTCAGTTCCCTCCTCGCCTGTTCTTTGTCTCTCCTCCAGGCAGGGGGAGGGGGGGTCCTGCCGCTCTCACTGCACTCTCCTCAGAACTTTCTCCAGTTGCCACGGAATGTTCTGGTTTCAGCTTCCAACCCTCCTGTTTAAAAGGCACCATCCAACACACTCTGCCTGTTTCTCTAGGTAAAAGTTAAGAAATCCCCAAAGCATCGCTGTTCCTTGACAAGGGACCCCCTCCCACTTGCCACGAGGATGCCAGATCAGCACTCCGGGAGCTCATACTCCGGGAGCTCATACTCCGGGCATTTGCTGGATGCTCGTTCAGGATGACCCCCAGCACCTTGCACTCCCAGGGAATCACAGCCTTTGCCTTGGCTCCTCGGTGCTCTGCCAAGGCAGAGCACTGACTCCTGTTAGTACTTCCAGCATTATTACTCTGACCTCCCGTCCCTGGGGCTCCACCAACGCATTTAAAGGACCACTCCTTACAGCGCTTTCTGGTCCCAAACTCACCCTGCCTCAGAATACAAGATTATCAAAGTAGCCATTCAGCTCTAGTGTTTGTTATAACATAGCCAAATTTCTTCTGAAAATAAAGTCTGTGCCACACTGAGACAAAATCTGGCTCTTCACTATAGACAGACTGGTAAGGTGAAGTTCCCTGAGTTTAATGTTATGGCTAAATGGCATTTCTCCATATATAACTGTATAAGCAGACAGGAACGATTACCTTTGAACTCATTTACCATCACAACTGGATAGTTACTGTTCGAAGACAAAGTTCCAGATGATGTTGAAGAAAGTATTAAATTTCCATTCTACTGAAAAGTATGTAGGATTTCTTCCCCTTTTCAGATTATTCCTAATCTATTTTCTCTGACTTCTGTGCTGGGATATGCTGAACTTCTTTTGAATTCATCTCTCTTTTGAATAAAGGCATTTTCCTCAGCTACTTTATTCAACTTCTCACTATTTCCTGTCTCACTTCTGCTCATGGGAATTCCTGAGCTGTCCCTAAATGTTTTGCAGCTGCCTGGTGCCTGCTGAAGCACTTTGATTGGTATTTCAATAGTATTAATAATCCTCCTGTGCTCTGCACATGTGTGTGCCATTTGGGACTGCACACTGTACACTGCTCGCTTCACTGCAGATCAATTGCTACTGGCCTTACCCAGGAGTGCAGACCTTAAACTGGTGTGCAAATACAGGAGGCAACAAAAGACTGTTACAGTCAAATCCATTCCAACATATTTGGGTATATGTTAATTAGAGCTGACTCATACCTATTTGTTCAACACTCTCAACTCGTGAATCTGTGTAGGTCTTGAGGCTACTGAAATTTTTCAGAATAGTCCCATTATTATACTCTTTAAGAAGGTTAGTCACTATTTCACATGGATTATAATATTAGCAGAGACATTTGTGCATAGCACTTGTGCCAGCTAATCAGTCATATGAACCATTTCCTTTCTATGTGTGTTCCACAAAAATACACGACATTGTGTATTTCATGGCACACTTGCAGTTTCAGCGAGTAGCTGTCAGTTTTTCTGAGCTTTCACTGGTATTTTAATTAACTGCTACAGATCTAACAAGCAATTAATTCAGCATTCATTACTTACTAGGTTGATGATTACTTAAATTTAGTTTTTACAGCTTGCTCAGTTTTTTATTTGGAATCATCCCATGAGAGTGCCAACCCTAGCAGCAAGGAGTCTCAGACTTGGAGACAGCACAGTGTCCTCTGTAACCCAGACGTGGGTTAGTGATTTGTCAGCTTTCTCATCTAAAAGCAGACAAAAGCTCTTGTTTAAAAATACCCAGCACCCTCACAAACCCAACAGCAATAGGGAGGTCTATGATGCTGTGGAAAGTGTGCGGGAAGAGTTATTTAAAAAAAGGAAAAGTGCACTGTTTGTTTTTCCTCTTTTTGATCCCTCTCCTCACTGTACTCATGTGCTGTGTAGTCCATCTGTTGCAGGGCAGTCCACGACAAAGTCCGGGGAGCTGATGCTAAACTGCAGAATTTTGTGTTGTTAAACTAATTTAACACAGTCTTGGAAGCCAACCTTTGATACTTAATCTGCCTTTTGTTCCCCTCATTTCTTCACTCTGCCCAGTTTAACTTATTCTAGACTGCCTGGAACCAATGCAACTTGAGCCATTGAAAACAAGATTGCCCCATTAGGGATCTGGTCAAAGTGGAAATACAACCTAGGGCTCCATCTCGCTGACTCCCCATGAATTAGACATCCGTGCCTGGCTAAGCAAACCTGACAGACCAGTTTCTTATGTAAAACATACATTACAATACAATCCTAAACGTGCAAGGTTTGGTATTTACAGATTAATAGCCAGCCTCCTGTGCTGTCCCCAGAAGGACAACTTCTCCATAGATACCAAATAAACTGGCAGAAAAAAGTTAATCCAGGAAAACAACTAAGAATGGATATATCTGTAGGTTTTACAACCTTCAGAAGATACACAACTTTCTTGATTGCCTCAAGAGTTAATTAGGATATGAATTGTACCAGCTTCACCTCAGACAATCAGTATTATGCTTCCATTGCAGGTTCAGTACTACAGGTATAAAAAGTCTTACCTTTTCATAGTGGGTTCTCAAAAGCTCTTTCCTCCAAATGGTGTAAGGCTGGCCTTTAGTCAGCTTGTTACAGGTTTGTCTTCTCTTCAGTGTGATCAGTTTTCTCCTGAAATACATGAATATGGTTATTTACCAGTCAGCTCTCAAATCAAAGTACAATTCAAAGGGAAAAAAGGGGCAAATTTGCCAAATTGTAAAAACTGCAAAGGGGAAAAAAAAACAAACCAGAAAAATCACTTTAAAAAGAACTGATTCTCTACATGCCTTAACTTACAGTTACCCTCTTTTTTCATGAGGGAACTCTGGCAGGATGGTTACGGTCCCATAGCCATAATTCTTAAAACCGTAAGTACTCAGGTCACGGTTATCACTTGATACAGTTATTTTTGACTGGGCTGGTGATAATTTCTGAGAGGATATGAAATTTCAAGAGCCTTGTTTCACCTGCAGTCATGGTTCCATTTCTTCCCTGTCACCTCCCTCTCGCTTTTTGAAATCCTGCAGAAATTCCCCCCATAAGTTAGAAATGCAGCCCCAGCAAGCCCACAAACACACCCACACAATCAGCTGTTTGCCAGGATAGTCTGCAGCTCTGCCGTAAGGTGAATTACCAAAACCACAAGTGCTGTACTACCGGAGTGGCTCTTTGGCTAAAATGACCTTCTCAGAGTACTGTGAGTAAACCTGATATCCACAAGTATTTGAACTATTTATTAGAATCTAAAATAAGGAAAAAAAAAGAGAGAATTTAAAAATACCTAACTAGGTGAGCACGCACTGCTCATTCCTAAGAAAGGTCTTTATGTGATTTTAATGAAGCATAAACGAGTTATCACAATTAATTTCATACTTACAATATTTACCATGTATTTTACGGTGTTACATTTTATATGGTTATCCGTAAGACTTGCAAGCCTCTTCTCAATATACTCAGCTTGCATCTCACCATCTCACATAAGTAAAACTCTTACTCAAGCTAAAATACTCATTTTGGAAAGAATTTCAGAATCTGACCCATAATGAAGCAGCCTATTTAAAACTGGTAGTTTGACAGAAAACCACTGCATGCTTTCTCCCACTACTCAGCTCTGCTATTGAAGTGAGCTCCAGTTATCATCCTCGCAGGGCAGTGCTATGGAAACATCAAAGTTTCAATTATTCTGCGGCAACTGCACATTCCTGTTGTGCAAAAATAAAACTGAGGCACAAGTAAAGGAAATGACTTGCTCAGAATCAGTGTCAGCAGGACTGGAGCGTGTAGAATATGAATTTCTGAAGCCCATTTTTCCCTAGCCCTCCATCATTCCAATCCTGCTGCTGAGGGATGTGCCATTTCAGTCACATTCCTGTCACTGGAGCTTGGGGAAACAAACACTCCTGGTTTTTCCCAATCAGTGATTCCATACTGTGTCATGTTCCCTAATTGTTTCATGAGACAGCCTTTGTGTCAGACAGAGTCTTTCTGCACTTGCTCAATACTCTTTAGTACATTGCTTTCCTTATTTTATTAAGAATAATATTAGAAAAGTGCTGGAGTTATGTCCTGCCAGTTCATCCCTTAGCCCTTTATATGCTACTAAATCGTGTCTGGGTTTTTCTCCAGGTCTGAACGTTCATTCTGTGTTGTCTGACACTTGGTCACCAGGGAAATGGACTGTTGTGCAAGTTCCAGCCTTTGGAAGTATAGCCCCTGTTGCACTCCATCTAGATTGCCTAAATGGAATTAGCTCAATTTAAAAAACATATAAATGTTTTAATAAAAAAAATGGCAATTCACATACTCCAGCTTCCATCAGTGCCCACTATAAAGCTCAATTAACCTTTCAAGCAGATCTCAGTCACTTGCATCTCCTTTCATTTTCTCTCAGGTTCCACTGGGGGCTTTTTCCTCTCCTGACATTATATCCAATTTTCCATTAATATTTTCCTTGATTTTTCCCTTCTCTGACTTTTTTTTTTTTCCTTCTTTTTCTCTAATAAGCTTTTATCATTTGCACTCCATTTTCTAGTTTGGATTGCTGTCCTCAGAGGACCTCCCTTATCCATTCCCAGTCACCCACCCTTCAGCCACTCTCCAGCTGTCACACCTTATTTCCAGTGGTCATAACCAGCCTGTTCTCCAAGCACCACATCACATAAAACACCTTTATATTAAAAAACTCACAGCAGTCATCACAGTAAATAAAAATGATGTCACTGTGTTCACAACCTGGAACCAATCTCTACTGAACAAGCCTTTCTGAAGCTTAAAAGATGGTGCTGTTAAAAACTAATGTGAACTACTTAAAATATCCTAACCAATTAGAAGGTGTTCATTTGGCTACCAAAAGTCAGACTAATTATCTGTATTATTTAAACTCTTATTCCCTTCAGGTAATTAAGGAAAATACTTAACATTGAAATAAGGTTTTAGATGTCTAAATTCCTTATGGGACCTTTTCTTCAGTAAGTTCCTGTAAAAAAGGATGCAAGGGCACAAACTGAGCAGTTGTGCATTAAGAACACTATGAATACCTAAACCAGGAAAGTAAAAAAACCCCCTGTAACTAAGTTTTCAAACCATATATTTTATTGACAACTTTGTTTATTCAGTCCACACTTGGAAAAAAAAAATTTAGTTACACTCAGTATGTGAGATTTGGAGTGAGTTTATGAGAACAACTGATGTTGTTTCTAGCAACAAGTTCTGAAGTTAACCATCATCTCCTGCAAAAAGAGGGGTGGTCTTAAATCCTCTTTGAGCATTCAGAATTTGTATTTTTCTCTGTGTTTTTCCTTTTACTAAAAAGGACCACAAATGTGGAGTGATTGTATGGCTGAATTCAGCTGAGGCATAAAAACAAGTCCAACTCCATCTGAAGTAAGTAGGAAAAAATTTATACCAGGGTCAAATCTGTGTCCCATGTTGGAAGAGGATATTGTTCAAAAGGAATAATTAGAAAACCATGAACAAATATACAGTGGTAGGTGCATTTATATTTACCCTAGCTTAGCTGAGCTAACATTACCAGGAATAGTAATCCCATTTTATTTGAGATTCTATTTTAGTAAGCTCTCTATAAGCTTTTATTAATGACAGTTCCTACTATAAAGAGTTTATGACAATAAAGGCTGATTTTTCGATTAAGATGAGACAAGCAGGGAAATGCAGAGGCAGAAAGAGGCAGCAAATAGCAGTTTGGTTCTCAGTGCACTAGCACTTTTTTTTTCTTTTCACTGTAAGTTAAAGAAGATTTAATGATTCTATAACAATTCTGCTACCAAAACTGTTATAAGGCTTGTTAAATTTTGCCAATTGTGTGGTCCTCAGAATCCTGTGTGAAGATGTGGCAGATGGTTCTGCAAGTGTCACTTCTCACAGCATGGGCCCAGGAGAGTGTGTTTGTGTTTAAAAAGCACATTTACATTTAGGTACATTGTATAAAAACAGACTTTGCAATAAATGGAGACAGAAGATCTTTCCTGGAAAGGATATTGAATTATGGAGAAAAAGGTTTCTGTAAATATTCCAATTCAGACATAATACGACAGGGAAACAAACTTAGAGACCAAAATCCTGAACGCTGACAAAAATGTGTTGCCTTATGTTATAAAAATACTTTATATTTGAAATCCAATTGTTTGCCTTCTTACGATACTATCAAAAGCTGGAAATACTTGGCTCTTTAAAGCTTGAAGGGGCCATTTAAAAAAAAAAAAATCCTTTCTCTATTTAATTAGCCCGCATCCAGCGGACAGCTACAGATGTCCCCGGGGCAAAGCGGTACGGCCGGGGCTGGGCTGGGGGAGCCGTGAGAACGCTCCAGCACAGCGCTGCTGTGACAAAGCACCAGCTCGGGAGGCTCCGCCGCGGGCAGTACGGCAGCGCCGCCCGGCTCGGCAGGCACGGGGTGGCACAGCTACACACCTGGCGAGGGCACCGCTGCGGCACCGGGGGCCGGGCCGGTTCACCGCGGGGCCGGGCACAGCCTCCTCCCCCGGCGGGCAGCGAGAGCCCCGCGGCTCACGCACCGGCGGGGCCGCTGCCCTCACGCTGTTCTCTCCGGCAGCCGAGCGCCCATCGCCTCGCGGCGGCTCCTCCCGGCGCCGCAGCCCGGCTGCCCTCACCGCCCAGCGCCTCGGCAGCGCTCCCGAGCAGCCCGCAGAGCTCCCGCAAAGCCTGCTCGGGCCGGATCGACAGCACCGCGGCTGCATCGGCCGCCTCGGGCACACGCACGGATCTCGTACACAGATCACACACGCACAGGTCACACATACAGATCGCACACACACACGGATATCACGGACCACACACACACAGATCTCTCGCATACAGATCTCTCTCACACACATGGATCTCATACACACGGATCTCTGTCCCTCACACACTCTGTCCCTTACTCCCTGTCCCTCACACTCTCCCCTCACACTCGTGTTCCTTGCTGTCTCACACACTTTCCCTTCACACTCTCTCCCCTCACACTCTCTGTCCCTCACACTCCGTCCCTCACACACTCCGTCCCTTACTCTCTCTCTCACACACTCTGTCCCTCGCTGTCTCTCACACTTTCTTCTCACACCCTCTGTCCCTCACACTCTCTGTCACTCACACACTCTCCCCTCATACACTCTGTCCCTCGTTGTCTCTCACACACTTTCCCCTCACACTCTCTGTCACTCACACACTCTCCCCTCATACACTCTGTCCCTCGCTGTCTCTCACACACTTTCCCCTCACACTCTCCCTTCACACTCTCCCCTCACACTCTGTCCCTCGCTGTCTCTCACACTTTCCCCTCACACTCTCTGTCCCTCGCACACTCTCCCCTCGCTCTCTGTCCCTCGCTGTCTCTCACACTCTCCCCTCCTCTCTCCCCTCACACCGCCCCGCTCTCTCTGAGGGGGCGCGCGCTCTGCACACGGCGCAGGGGGCGCTGCTCTGTCCCCCCCTCAGGGCAGCGCGCGAGGACGGCAGCGCGCGCACCGTCACTCCTTTCCCGCCCGCCGCCGCCGCCGGAGCGCGTTCCCGCCTCGTCTCGCGAGAGGCTGCGGCGCGTGCGCGGGGCCGGCGGGTGGCCGGGAGCGCTGAGGGGGCCCCGGGCGGGCCCGGAGCGGCCGCACCATGAGCGGCACCCTGGCCAAGATCGCCGAGATCGAGGCGGAGGTACCGCACCGCCCCCGCCGCTCGGCCGGCCGCGGGGCTCGGGGGGGTTGGGGGGGAACGGCCGCGGGGCCGCTCCGTGAGGGGGTGGCGGGGCCCTGCCCCGGGGCGCCGCGCGGGGCCGGGGACGGCGGGGCCGTCCCGGTGTGAGCCCGCCGTGCCGGGTGTGCTCTTGCAGATGGCCCGGACGCAGAAGAACAAGGCCACGGCGCACCACCTGGGGCTCCTGAAGGCCCGCCTGGCCAAGCTGCGCCGGGAGCTCATCACCCCCAAGGGAGGCGGCGGCGGCGGCCCCGGGGAAGGTGCGTTGTCTCCGCGGGAGCTGCCGGAGCGCGGGCCGTGTGACGGACATCGATCTAACGGGGGGGCCTTGTCCGCTTCAGGCGTGCCAGAGTGGCTGCTGAGTAAACACAGAACCACGGAATGGTTTGGGTTGGAAGGGACCTTAAAGATCATCTCGTTCCACTCTCTGCCGCGGGCGGGGGTGCCACTCACTAGGGCAGGTTGCCCAGACCTTCCTCCAGCCTGGCCTTGGACACCTCCAGGGATGGAGCAGCCACAGCTTCTTTGGGCAGCGTGTACCTTCCTCTCCCTCTTGTCCTCCCTGGTACAGGACCTGTGCCATGGTTTGTGGCCCTCGGGCTGTGGGGGGGGGGAGCCCTTCCTGAAGAGTAAAGGAAAGTGCTTCTCATTTTGGCTGATACAGTATTGTATTTGCAAAAGTCTTAAGGTTTTTACATGAAGAAGCAGCTTGCAGCAGCCACCCATTTTTATATATAAAGGTGTGAATTGTCCAAGCCCAGTACTTAAAGGAAATGCTCCACTTACAAAGTCAAGTCTAGTCCACTGGGAAGCCTTGCAGACAACACTTAGTTGACAGGTACATGCCATGGAGTGTTACAGGGACAAAAGGGTGCAAGGTAATAAAGACTGTGACTCTTTTGCACACCCTCATCCTTCTGGTAGGAAAACTTACTTGGCTTTTTGCTCTGGCAGTATTAAAAATAATAGTGGGACTGCTGTCTAGAACATTAGAAGGTAAAACATGTCAATGTTTGGACAAACATTTCTGCTCCTGATTTGCAGGTTTTGACGTTGCAAAGACAGGAGACGCCCGAATTGGGTTTGTGGGTTTTCCATCAGTGGGGAAATCGACTCTTCTAAGTAACCTTGCTGGTGTGTACTCTGAAGTGGCAGCATATGAATTCACCACGCTCACCACTGTGCCTGGAGTCATCAGGTACAAAGGAGCCAAGATACAGGTGAGATCCCCTTGGGGCTGTGAGGGTCAGTGGTCTCTGTAGATGCAGCGTTAGGGCTGAGTGGTGTGGCCTGGCATTAGTGGGGTAGAAGTGACATGTGCAAGTGCTTGAGAATACCTTGGAAATGTTTCCATGATTTTTCCTTGCTTTTCACTTTGCCCTGGGAAGAAGCTCCTGTGGTAGTTCTCACACTCTCCCTGAGATGATCTGTTCCACTGTACCAATACATGGGATGACACAATATAAGAGTCAAAGGGAAACAATCATGTCGAATTCTGATCAGATTTGCAGCTGGTTTAGGAGAAAGGTAAAAGTAGTGTTTATTTTGTCAATGAAGAATAATATTTTTCTCATGTTGTACTTTTGTTCCTGTGAACAAACAGCTGCTTGATCTGCCAGGAATTATTGAAGGTGCCAAGGACGGTAAAGGCAGAGGACGGCAGGTCATTGCAGGTGAGCTGGAGCTGGAGGCAGCAGCGTATCAGTGGTTCATTTAACAGAGCCCAGGAGAAGGAGGGGTTGAATCACTGTTTCTGCTGTCTTTAAAATCTGGATTGTTTGCTGGACTTGAGCTGCCTGCTGAGGAGCAGTAGCTGCTGTCATTGTGTTTTGTTTTCAGTTCTGGCTTTGTGCACTTGCTGAGCTCCTGCTCTGTGTTGGCACTGCAGTGGAAGTACATTTGCAATTTTGCAACAAGGCTGTTGTCTTCATTTCTTCAGCTTATTGTCCTCAGTCTGGACTCTGAATGGAGACAGGAAGGAAGATTTTTTCCAGCCTCTGTGATTCTTACAACCTGTAAGGGTCTGTCTATCAGCGATGCTTGGCCAGCACAATAAACCTAAGTCTTTTACTGGGATTTAAAAATCAGCAACGTGCTGGCCTTCAGGGGTTTCCTGTTGTCATCAGTCCACTGAGCCAGATTTGGGTTGTCTCAGGTTTGTGAGTGGGCTTTTTTGAGAGGTGACTTTCTTTCTCTGATTCATAGTTGCTCGAACCTGTAATCTCATTCTGATTGTTCTGGACGTGCTGAAACCCCTTGGCCACAAGAAAATCATTGAGAATGAACTGGAGGGATTTGGAATTCGTCTGAATAGTAAGCCCCCCAATATTGGCTTTAAAAAAAAGGATAAAGGAGGCATTAACCTTACAGCCACAGTAAGTTGAAAGTTTTCTTTAACCAAAATTAAAAAACCAAATTGCTCAAAGAAAGAGGCATTTGCAGTTGATGGCATGCCTGGGACAAGCCTGTCCCGTGCTACAGTCAGTTACTTTCCTTGGAGGCCATCTACACTTCCCCTGGAGCCTGACCACCTCCTGGTCCCCAAATCAGAGGCTCAGTCATTTTCCACACTTTAAAAGTTTGAGGTCCAAAGGAGAGTGTGCAAAAACTGCCTCTCACTTGGTGGCTACAGGATTCTCCTGGAGAAGATTACTCAGAGTTCTGAGCCTTGCAACCTGGACTTACTCCCCATTTCCCATTTCCCACTGAATCTTTAAAAGCACAGAAATGTCCAGAGGTAACAAAAATCAGAACTCTGGGCTCTAAGCCCCTAATGTGTAGCTGTCTGGGCACTAAACTGGTAGATATGTGGATTTGTGTTGCAACTGGTCCCAGATTGACAGGAAACTGCTTCTGAAATGTCTGACTGCAGCTCTCAGTGGGGCATTAATAAATGGGTGACAGCACTGTCAATTGTAATACTTGATTTGGTTGCAAACTTCCACTCTCTAATCCCGTGCCTGTCTGTGCTCAGTGCCCTCAGAGCGAGCTGGACACTGAGACAGTGAAGAGCATCTTAGCAGAGTACAAAATCCACAACGCCGACGTCACCCTGCGCAGCGACGCCACGGCCGACGACCTCATCGACGTGGTTGAAGGAAACAGGTACTGCTGGGCTCTGGCTCTGGCACAACTGCAGTTTGTGTTACAAAAAAAAAGAATTGTCTCTTGTGCTTGCTTCCCACAGAAGCTGAGCCAGCATATGCTTTTTAAGTAACTGTTTCTTCCCAGTGAAGGTGGCAGGGTGCTGCTGCCAGGCTGCTGTAACCGTGTCCTTCTCCTCGCAGGGTCTACATCCCGTGCATTTATGTCCTAAATAAAATCGACCAAATCTCCATCGAGGAACTAGATATTATTTACAAAGTACCCCACTGTGTGCCAATATCTGCTCATCATCGCTGGAACTTTGACGATCTGCTGGAGAAAATTTGGGACTACTTGAAGCTCGTACGAATGTGAGTCCCGGCTGCTGCCTTCTGTGGAGTTCAGTGTAAGGCTGAGACTCAAGGAGGTCTCAAGAACGGATGAATGGTTTTCTACAAGCTGAATGATGTTTGCTTTGTCAAGTGCAAATTGTGCTCCTCTTGTCTGCTGTCTGACAGCCACAAGTGCTGTTTTGAACTTGTAGGGTAATTAAGCAAGGATCTTGTGAAACCAAGACCAAAGCACATCTTAAAAAAACGCCTGAAAACATGGAATTCTAGTCAAACTTAGTGTAAAAGTGTGAATTCCAGAGGTAGTCATCTTTTCAGTCTGTCACGCATTCAGCTCTCTTAACAGAACTTAGTTCTTCATCTGGAATTTGAGATATTTTTATTATAGGTTATTCCAGGTTTACATCCCAATTCTAATGCATTTTGGGATGAATTTATGAATTAATCTATTCACACTCACAGTAATCGTAGCCTTTTCAGTTTACATCTACCTTCTTGTGATAATATAAAAATCTTTTGGGAAAACGGACTTAGTGTTTAGGTATCTGGGCTATGAACTTCATCAGGTGTTTTTTCACAGAAAAAAAAAATCACAAATCAGAACCATAATACTGTGGCTGTATTTTTCCATCAATTTATTCCCATTCCCCCTTTTTTTAAGCACCCCCAGAAAGCTCACTGGTGAGAAACCTTTGTGTCACAAGGGAGAACCCACTGGCCCAGCTGCATTTTCAGCTTAGGAACACCAAACCTTTCACAGCATATCCATTGTCACCACTGCAGCAGTGGAACTGGCACACCCCCTGGGCTGACAGTGCAGATAAATGACTGATGGAACGGGCGGGGAAGGGAGGTTTAGGTGTTGACTGACTGTCCCATCTGTGTCACAGCTACACCAAACCCAAGGGGCAGCTCCCAGACTACACCTCTCCTGTGGTACTACCCTACTGCAAGACCACAGTGGAGGATTTTTGCATGAAGATCCACAAAAACCTTATTAAAGACTTTAAATAGTAAGTATTATTGTAAAAGATTGATTTCTAGAGAATAGAAAACAATTTGCATCCTGGTTATATTATTTTATTCTCTTGTAAACTTAAAGGGAAAGCAGGATTAAAAAAAAAATTATAGTGTTTAATCTGCCTATGACAATTAAACTTAACACTTCAATTGCTATATTTGACATTTATATACTCTTTCCTGCATAAGTTTATGGGGAAAAATGTTTTTCTTTGTATTTGAAAGTAGTGTTAGATGCAGCATTACAGGCCACTGTCCCGTGCCCTTGGGTACTTTGGATAACTTCATACTTTGTTTTGATCTGCTTGTGCCCTGGTTCACAGACCACTCAGCCAGGTACTTGCAGGAGAATAAAAATAGCTTTGAACATTGCTTTCTGTATTAGCTTTGTGACAGAAATAGCTGCTGCTCTGCTGCCTGCATATCATACTTCTGAGCCTTGTCAATTGGATTTTTCTTCTCCTTTCAGTGCACTGGTCTGGGGTTCATCTGTTAAACACAACCCTCAAAAGGTTGGTAAGGACCACACCCTGGAAGATGAGGATGTTATTCAGATTGTGAAGAAATAAAGTTGTTCTCCCACGGTTTGTTGCTGTGCCTGAAATTTGTCTCTAACTGTAAGTGGTGAAGAAAGGACATCTCTAAGTGGAAATTGTTTTTCTATTATAGTACCTTCCTGCATGGTAAAACTGGTAATTCTGGTCAACGTGCACTGCAGGGTCTTGTTCCAGCAGAACTTAAAGATAAGAAACTCAGGTGAAATGACTTTCAGAAGGGCAAAACCTTACAAAAAGCCTTGATGCCAGGGCTGAGTTTCTGCTGCACGTACATGTCTTTCCAAATTGGAAAAAAGTTCACACATCAGGAATTATGTTGTTCTGGATTAGAACAAAACATGGAAAGCAGAGGCTGGAGAACCATATCTTAGGAAACAATGCTGGAGGACAGAGAGTTCCAGCTGCCTTAATCTGAAAGTGTTCTTGTTTGAATACTTCAGGGCTAATAATAGTCCTGCAGTCAGGGAAAGCTGGTTGGCTCTGCTCAGGAGCAATTGCTTTTTCAGTTGTTTAGACTAGTGGAAGCTGTTTGTGTCTTTTAGATTTTCTGAAAAAAATTTCCTGCCTAGTTTGGAGAAGTCAATAAGGTGCCCAGAAAGAGCAGACTGCTCTTAAAGGGTAGTTCTGTTGCTGAGCAGAGATGAATAAAGCAGCTTTTAGCTCTTGTCAGGAGGGCCATCAAATGCATCAGCCTCTAGCACTCGCTCTCCTACCAGCAAGGAGGGGGGTTAGTTATGGGGTGTTTACTAAAATGCATCAAAGATGCTTCCCCCCACGTTATTACACATCCAGAGAGAAATAAAAGTGACTTTGGACACCCACTCAAGCACTAAATCCTTACAAGAGTGGGTGCTACTCAGCCTGCCTGCTTGGGAAACATCCAAGCCTGATTCTGCTCCCAGCATTTGCACCAGGAACTGTTTGTAGACTCCTGTGTAAGTGAGAAGTGCTGCAGGTGTGCTGGGGTTATCACCTTCAGGGGAGGAGAAGAGGAGGCTGCTGCTCAGATTGTGCAGAAATAACAGTGAACCCCATTCCCCCTCTGTGTAGGATTGGTTGTTTTACAAGTTCTTCCTCACTCCTCACACTTAACCCAGACATTTCAATGCAGCACTTCCACTGGGTATCCTGTGAGACCAGTTACCTTCATCAAAGCAGATTGTTCCTCCTCAGACCTGGACTGACTGAAACTTTCTGCAGATGAGCTCAAACCCTGGTTCCAGCTTACACACAAGAACAACGCTTAAAAGTTAATCAATATACTGACATAATTTAGTACAAGAGCAGTTGCTACAGACAGCTGGTAGAATCAACTTTATTTACAGAATGTTACTGGGAAAGTGTCAAGTTAAAAAAGTATGAAAACAGTCTTACAAGGACAAGCTGGTGATTGCATGTTTTACAGGGATTGCTTTGGGAACAACCATTAGAAGTATGGGTGACCCCCAACAGCTTCCACCTTGGAGATTTTTCAGCTTGCTATTTCCATAAACTCTGTCTCTGCTGGACTGAAACAAACCCACCACAGCACTCTGCCAAGGGGTAGGATACAGACAAGTGATTTTTTTTTTTTCCCTGCTGCTGGTTTTGCTTTCAGTGAGACCTAAGAAAGAGCAAGTCTGTGAGAATTCTGGTTTTGCTTCCACCTCTTTTAAAAAAAAAGAGCCCAATGGCCTAAGCTAGAGAGAGGACATGACAGCAGCACACGACTCAACACAAGTGAGGGAGTGAAGTGAGGAACCATGCAGAAGGATGGAGGAGAACATTTAACTGTTCAGGAAAGTGAAACAGGCTTAAAAGGAACATAGTACTTTAAAAACCAAATATACACAGTAAGATCACAAAACTACCCCATCCTCCCCCTTTCAAGCCACAGAACAAGACTCCAAAGGCAAGTTTCACAGTAATGGCATCGCTGGATGCTCACGGGACTGAGGACAGTGCTTGGGACTCCCTTCCAGAAACAGCACTGAAGGCAGCACAGGATATTCCACAGCCATGACTGAGGAGTTGAAGGGTGAGGATTCAAAGGCTCCATTTTGATGACCTTTAGTAACTGGCTTGAAAGATTAAAACGAGGAAAATACTGCAGCTAAACAAGGACCAGCACCAGCCCTCCCGAGAGAGCGACGACCAGTAGGTACCTCCAGACTGAAGATCTGGCTTTATCATGACTGCACCAGGCCCCATCCTCAAGGCTGTTCAAAGACTAAATAAACCTCTCATTTGGTGGCAAGAGTCACACACAGGGAATCAGACCTTCGTTACACAGACGGCAAGATGTGGGCTTTTACCCTGACACTTGAGCTACACTGAGTGCACAGTACGTGACAAAGATGTGAGAGGGAGACCTAGAGGAGATGAGCAGCAAGGAAAGGCAAAGCAACTTCATCCTGTTCACTCACACTTAGGATATGCAACTTTAATCTTAAAGAAAGTCCCACACGTACAATGGAGAAAGGTCCAAACCATAGGCACAACTAAAGCTCAACTGTTACCAGCTACTCTTATGTACAGCTGTATAGATTCAAAAAGGCTATTCTAGGTGTGTATGTACAAAAGATTGTTTATACACAAGTCTGTACAGAAGGGTCTATACATGTAGTTCTCTGCAGAAGGAATCTATAGCTGCTACCTCTACACTAGAGAATATCAGCACTTCATTCACATATCTTACAAAAACAAACAAACAAAAAAAAAATAGACACTTCCAGGATTAAACTGGCTTTGTCTTGCATCTAAATTTCTTCAGGCTTCACTATCCAAGCCATAATGGATCCTTTAGTCTTGATGCAGACATGAGACCAGGACAGGTGCCATGTGCTTTAGTCTCTCGAAAAGAAATTTTGCACAGAGTACTAAAAATAAAAGCCCCAAAAAAACAAACAAGAGGTGAAGTCCTGACTATGGACATTTTCATCCAGTCTAAAGAATCACAAGTGTTCCACCCAGTGGTCACTGTTCACTGCCGGTATTCCAGTTCATCTACACTGATGACTTTGGATGGCATGGAAGGGAGAGGCTGCTGCAAGACATCTGAACCAAACCATTTTGCAAGGCCAATGGGAGAGCCACTCCTCTGGCTGGGGCGATGGTCGAGCTGTGTGTGCCCGTGAGATAATCCAGTCCGAGGCAGCACGTTTGGAGGGGTTGTTTGTGCACCAGCAGGTGATCCCTGTGCTCCAGAGCCTGCGAAATGTAAAGCTATTAGAGGTGAAGTAACACCCAGATCTGCCCTCCAGCTATCACCTGGTAAGGCACTTGAGCTGAGTGTGGCTTTTACTCGTCCTATGAGCCCTGGGAAATCTGGGCACCGTGTGTTTATTCCCATTAGTGCTCCCATAAATGGCCTGACACTGCCACTTCTGGACACACAGGTTTGAGCTGGAAGACCAGGATCAAATGGCATTTCCCCGGAGATGGCGGGTGGCCTCTGTCCCAGCAGGGCTGAAAGCTGCACACACGCTGCAAGAGGCAGAGCTGTCAGTGGCAACACGTTCTGAAAGCAAGCGCTTCGCTCCGGCTTCCTGCTGGCACAGCCTGCAGTGGCCAGAGCTGCCTCCCACCCACAAGGGTAGTGATTAGGAACAACTAAATCAGAGCAGCTTCCTGCCAGCACAGAGCACTCCAAGAGCCCAGCCAGCACAGGACCTGAGAGGCTCCCAGCGTCCTCCAGCTCCCACTGCTGGCTGTGCTGTGACCCACCTGATCGCTGCAGCTGCTGCTGCATCATCGCCAGCTGCAGAGGAGTCCCCGAGCGCGGGTTCAGGAGGTGATGGCTTGCTGTTGGCAGCGGGTAAAAAGGCTGGCCAAGGATGGGAGCAGATATTCCCTGCAAGTGAGACAGGTCCACTCCAGGAGGAAGCATACCTGTTGGATGTGAGCAAGAAAACTTCTTAGCTGATAAGCACAAGGGACTTAAAGCAAAACAAAACATATTTATAAATATTCAGATGGGTTGGACTTTGTTGTCCGGTTTTACAGGTAAGTTCTCATGTAAGAAACATTACTGGTAATATCAGTTCGTGCTGTTCCTAACACAA
This sequence comes from Myiozetetes cayanensis, assembly GCF_022539395.1. NCBI lineage: Eukaryota > Metazoa > Chordata > Aves > Passeriformes > Tyrannidae > Myiozetetes > Myiozetetes cayanensis. Next base: position 4,322,506 of record NW_026087423.1, read on the forward strand.
GGTCAGTCTTAAAGAGAACATGCATTAACTTAAGGGGGAAAAACAAAAGTCTGGATTACCTGCTTGCAGCAGAGGAAGGTGCTGCGGGTGGACCCCCTGTGCCAGCATTCTCTGGACCAGTCCTGGGTGCAGTTGGTGAGCAGGTCGTACAAGTGGTACATGGGGAACAAGGGGTACTTGATGAACAGGACGAAGGAAAGGGCCTCCTGGTACTGGGGAGGCCATTGTAGGAGTCTTCCTACCAGCTGATTTGGGCCTGTAGTCTTGCTCTTTGGTGCAACGATTTGCTTGGGTAAGAGGTGTGGAACATGCAGAGCGTTGCAGTGCAGGTAGTTTGGTACCTAAGGTGGGCAAAGTTCCTTGATCTGCATTCTCCACAGAACTAGACAGTAGGTTATCTGTAGCTAGAATTGAATACAACTATTACAGTCCACAGCTAGAGATTGCACCTAATGAAAATTAAAGCTAATGACTGGATTTGATAGTTAAGATTCCAGATCTAGCTGAACTGCAGTCATATGTATTTAATAGTGAGCATCTCGTTTCTGGATGCTTAAATTAGACCAGAATCAGCACTAACTCCATCTTTAATTATTATTTTCCTTTTTTTTTTTTTTTTTTTTTTTTTAGGAATTTGGAGCCAGCAGCACAGATGAGTCAGTGCCAAAGGTGACAGGAGGCACAAGGTATCCTCCCTAGACAAGATTATAATTTGGAGTTGCTCCAGAAATCCAGCCCAAAGTGGCTTTTCAGTTTAGATGTGTCTGGGCATGAGCAGCAGCCTTCTATGTCGGCCACCTGCTTAGCAAGATTTGGAACACTAAAGCACCTCAAGAAGCTACTTCCATAGACCATCCAGATCACTTAGACAAGGCCTAAAATACCTTGGCATCAAGTGCTACCAGTGGAGGTGCTCCAGCTGGACTGTAACAGAACTGCAAGGTACCTCTGTATTACCAGCACTGAGGTACAACTCAGCAGCCAGCCTGACTGAGTCAGGACACTGGTGTTGAGCATTTCCCTTTAACAGCCTCTTACATCAGTTTGGGTAACAAAATGCTCCCCTGATCTGCTGCACTTAAGAGCTTAATTGGTCTCAGCTTTGACTGCTCAGTTAGGAAGTCTCAAGAGAACTCTAAGTTCTCAATTACTGGTGTAGACTAGGGAATCATAACTGTTATTATGCTTGGTCATCAACAAAAGGTGCCAACGAACAGTTATGGTCTCAGTGCCACTGTTGCCCACAAAGTGACAAACCCAACACTGCTGGCAGACTGCACTTGCAAGGGTGTCCCCTCTATAGCTCTAGGCCCTCCTCCCATTACAGCCTCACTCACTTCTACCCCCTCATCTCCTGAATCAGGAATGTCTAAAGGTAGCCTGGGTGTATTACGTGCTGAAGCAATTTGACTCTATTCCAAATCCCTTTTGCTTGTGGTATTTTAAAGCCATTACAATACCTTCATTTGGTCTCTGATTTTCATCTTTCACATCACTGATTTTCATTTTCCCAGAAGCTGGCTCCTCTTTGCTCTTCTCCTTGCTCTCGTACATCTTGCGGATCACCGAGGTAGGTGTGAAGGAAGGAGACAGCTGCAGAGAGCACAGGCACATGCAGTGCTTTACCCACTGCTCAGCATCCAGGCCACACCATCTCACTGGTGGGTGGACACCAATTCTAGCACATCCTGTCCATTTAGAGCTCTTTTCAATCAGCCCCTGTGTGCCCACGATTTTAGTTCACCTCATTTCCCAGCTTTATTCTCTAGTTTAAGCACTTCTCTTTAGCTTTTGCACGAGTCCAACACCAAACCCCGCAGCTGTTCTCAAAGTCAAATGTACTTTAACAGGCTCGAAACAAAATAGCTGAGCTGTATTTAAAGTTACAGCTGTTTCCTCTTTGCCATTGGTGCAAAACATCAGCTCCAGGGGAGTTCCTACAGAGCTGTTTTATCTGTGTTAACTCAGGGCTGACTGAGCTGAGAGAACTATTGCCTCATTCCTGATTCCCCCCCATTCAAAGTCCCACAGCACCTGTGGAAGTCACTCATCTGGAATACAAACAGAAGTACTTGTTTGATTTTGATAGGCTGTGTCAGTCCTGAGCTGCAAGTGCTTGACTGATTCACTGGGAGAATTTAGACCAAAGAACATTCAACACAGGACTGAAGGCAGGGAGGCAGCAGCTTGGCTTTGAGGTTCTACTCATTTTCAGAGTGACTCTGAAGCTCCCAGGTATTATTTCAACCTACACTTAGGTCAGACACTTCATTCCCAAGGACCACTGTTCTCTGAGGCAGCTGATGGCTTTCAGCACTTGTCTTCTGAAGACTTAAGCACCAGCATACAAGGGGCTGAGTGTTCATAACCACCTTCATTTGGTTTCAGAAGACCAGGTCAAGGTAACATTAACAGTTTTAGCTACCACAGTGGCCAGAAAGGCCGATTCCCAAGGAGCAGACATTCAGTTAAGCACAAAGTGTAACTCATTCTTGTATGGGTGGCCACTGAACATAGGTTCTTGTATGGGTGGCCACCACACAACACGAATCTGAGTGACTCCTCTATGGCCTCCCTGTCTCCCACTGATTGCCAGTGCTAGGATGCAGTTCCTGCAGACACCTCCACAACTTTCCCTCCAACCCAGTCCACCAGGCACTGACCATGCTCGTGATGGAGGCTGCAGGGGCTGGAGAAGCTGCGTTCCCTCTGTGTCCTGGGGCGGGGGATTTCGTCACTCGCTGCTGCCTGTGAAGGGACAGGATCAGTAACAGAGGCTCAGCTCTGCTCTTGGCACAGAACGAGAGGCAGCACTGCCAAGAACTAACACAAGCCTGACCGCTGCCAATATCTACTGAAAGGCAATATTCACACAAACAATCAATTAACAGTGTCCCCCTGAAATTTTGCAGTCAGATGCTCACCTGTTCCTGTAGCCATCTCTGCTTTTGTCCATTTGTGGTTTACCAAAGCCATGCTGATAGAAGTTTGCTGCCTGTAGGGCCAAGTCATGTGGGAGTGCAAGTCCCTCTAATGCAGCTTGCTGTATGTCCAAGGGACTCATCTGAAGCAGAAATGCATAAAAAACAACTCAAAGCCTGGATTTGGTTGTGTTTTATTTAAGATACTGAAGACTGACTGCTATAGCTACTAATGGCAGACACTTTGTGAAGACAACAGCCTCTATTTTACTGACAGGCAATAGAAGCTTCAAAAAAAATTGTGTACTTGAGGTACTCTAAGATGGGTCAAATTGCAATGAGGTTTTGAGCCTGTACTAAATCAGACTTTGCATCCTCACCCTCAGAGCAAACTTCAGCACAAACATCTGAATGGAACAGCTGAGTGTTTCAAAGGTTAGTTCTAGACCAGACACCATAAAAAAAGATGAATATACATTAAGCAAAAAGCATCTGACCTGTGCAGCAACTGGGCTCATGGGCTTCCTGACACCTGGGAATGGATCACCAAGCAATTGCTGAGAACCTTGTCCAAAACCTAAAGAACATTTTAACAGATGAATTTAAAAGAACTAACAGTTCCTTCCAATACATATCCTGAGGCAAAACAATTCTACATGAATTAAGGATTCCCCGTGAAGATTCTCAGCTCACCCCTTAAATCCACACAGAGCTTTATCTCTTCCTTGTCACTGGGCTGGAGAGCTACAAAGGAGGCCACTGATGGTGTTTTGCAATACAAATGGCCAAACAGTCCTTGAAAATAGGACTCTTCCCCAGCAGCTGGGCACGTCATCCCACAGCAGAACTCGCTGGGAGCTCTGGCTCAACAATTCAGCATCAGAGACACTGACCTTGCTGCCCACCAAGAGCCAGGAAGCTTTTACAGTTCTGTAAAACCTTCCTCAAACCCAAGCCCAGCACCAGGAAGCCCTGTGCAGGCACTCACCGAGGGGGGACGATATCCTGTGGCGCAGGTAATCCGCAGAGGCGGCTCGCGCTGGGAACACGGTGGGGATGGGGGGGGAAGGGGCTCTCTGTGTCAGCAGAGAGGCTGCAGGTTCCAAACCACCCATCAGGCCACTCAAGACGTTTGATGAAGCAGGTCTGGCAATGGGTGGGCCAAGAAGTTCCTAAGAGTAAATAATAAAGAGTGTTGAGATACGAGCAATTTGCACAAACAAGTCATTTACCACACTGCAGGCCGCCCCACTTACAGCAAGTTAGAGACAAGGGGGACTTGTGCAACTGCTGCACCAGTTCTGGTTTGCCCAGAATTAGGCACTTCACAGGCTCTTCATTTCCAAGTTGTGATTATAGGAAATAGCAGGACAAGACACATTTCTAACTAAACTGCACTAGTGACTAGTTCTCTCTTCTCTACAGAATCATTTCTCACTGCTGACCCCATAATTCTCATAAAAAATGTCTTCTTGTCAAATAACACTTGTTTTCCCATTGGGGATATGCTTTTAAGTACTTCCCTCCCCCCAGTAAAATACCTGCAGAATATTCTTTGATAGAGGCTGGCCTGACATCTCTGGAGGTGACATTAAGTGGCTTTCAAGGCTCTGCTAAGAAAGTGAAAACACTGTCAATTAGACATAGATACAACCAAACTCTTTAAGAGACTATCCATGTTTGTCTCAGTGACAGAAATATTTCACCTGTTCTGTTAGAACAGTAGTTTATGGATGAGCCAAATAAAATTCCATCACAGTGAAGGGCTGAGCTGACTCTCAGATCTTCCCTAGCTAAGAAAAATGCCTTGTGCTGGACTGTATCCAGGGAGTTCACTGTGCCTCCTTCGAGTTTGGGTCAAATACATGAATTAATATAATTGTGTAAACTGGAGACGGAACATTCAGCCAGTGGTTAACTGAAAACATGCACAAACTGAAAAGTGTTTGTATATTAGAGAAATTATTTCAGATATTCTTCTGTGCACCCAAATAGGACATCAATGCAAAGAGACAGCCAGAAACCAAAGTCTTGATTTAAGTCTGAAATCAATCTGCAAATTCTTTACAGGGCAAATTTACATTTTTCACTATCTTTTAGTGAAGTGAGCTGAGTCTAGAAGTCCTTGGGTACAGTCTGGCAGGAAAAACAAATGTTTGAGACTTCCTCAGTTGTTAGAAGTATGTTTTGGTGCCAGAAGTGGTTGCTGATAGCTTCTGGGGAAACACAGTTTTGGCAGTTAGCGGCAGGATGAAATTTCATCCTACAATCTCCTAGCCTAAACCTTAGTATCATCTGTTGTTTAACATTAATCTTCCAGCTAACAAGCATTTGCTTCAGTTTTATCTTACTCCAAATAATGTTCAGAGCCAAGTTTAAAATACTAGACTGTGCACTGACATACCTGCATTAAAACAGAAGTCACTAAAAATGTCTGAGCTCCAGGTTAAGTGTTGGCTGTACCCACACCACAAGCATTTTAAGAGAGATAGCAATTATTAGACTTCTCATAAAGTTTTGGAACGCTGGGGCTTTCAGAAACTTCACCTGAAATCAGTCCTGTGATCTGAAGTGGAAACCCCTCACTCTGAATTACTTTGGCTGGGGAAAAGGGACCAAAGCATCTCTCAGTTTCCCCTCAGATCAACGTTCTAAATGCAAGCCTGTATTTAACATCACACTGCCCGTGGGTCACAGGTTACCCCAGGGGCTGTGTAAGGGGTTCCCTGCTCATAACCCACGAGTCAATGCCCAGGGCTCTGCTACTCACATTGACTTTGGGCTGGGAGGGCAGGGTCCCGCTGGCCTTCATGCTGCTCACTAGTTTGTTAAACGCCGTCATATCTCCGTCCTTCTTCATCTGTCTGGAGCCAGTGGCATTCAGTGCTTCCTCCATCTGCTCAGCCATAAAGGGAGTGGCAATTTTCCCCTCCTGATCCACTTTCAGGCCTTTTAGCCCAGCTTCAACTTCTTCCACTGAAAGTACGACTCCTGAATGTGCTGTGAAACACAGAAGAAATACTGGTAAACCACCATTCTGTTCTCAGGTGAGCTCGTAATTCGTGTGCAGGTGTTTCATACAAAGTTGTTTGAAAACAAGGAATATACAAAACCTTGTTTTCTGATCCTGTTCCTAGCTGTCAAACCATGACTGACCCGTGTTTAGACTGATTCTAATATCCAAATTCAGAGACCTGACATGCACAGCTACTGGCACGTGAGACTCCACAAGAGCCAGTTTAGGTTTCAGCTGCCAAGTTTTCCCTACCTTCCATTTACCCTACAAGACATGCAGTTCACAACTTTGCCTGCATAACAGAGAATACTGGTGTGACAACTGAGCTGGTTCTTTTCCAGTTCTTTCGGGAAAGCTGCATTTCCTCCAGGAGACCAGATGGCCTTCCAGTCACAGTGCAAGCCATGTCAAATTATCTGAAGCCATCACGAGTAGAAGGAATACATACCTGGAAACCCAGATACTGTGGAGACTCAGCTACACACTTAACCTGATGTGTATAAAGTCTGAAGCAGATTTTTTGCTCAGAAATTAAAGCCTCTACAGAAAGATTCCACTGGCTTAAGCAGAATAAGGTACAAACGTTATTAGCAGTATTTTTTCCTGTGTGTGCAAATATACACATATAAACACCTAGTGGTGCCCAACATCAGGGCTAAACATGCCTGTGGACCAGCTAACACACATCACAAGGTATGACACCTTCAGAGGAAGGAAGAGAGACAGGAGCATGCCATGGGTTGCTGGAGCAGGATGTCAGCCCAGAGAAAAAGAGACTTACTGGAAATTCGGGCAAGAAGGTGGAGAAAAGAAAACAATGATGCAGACATGCAGCATGGAACACGAGCAAATGTGATGCTGGTGGACCTGAGAGCTCCACATCACTCCAAGAACTGCACAGCGTTTTATGGGAACACAGAACCTGCACCAGGTACTTTTGAGTGAATGGAAGCTTCCCCACAAACTTTTGTTCCTTCGTCCTTGGTTTGTGAGGATCAAAGTTGAACAAGCTTTTAGTAGGAAAGTCAGATTAAGCAGAACACAGAGAAGACTTGTAGCTCTATTTAAGATAAATTAAGAAAGTTCTCCACATGTTAGCCAACGCTCCCTGCTGGATGCTTAAGAACATTTGCAGTACTTGGATGCTTTCCTTCCTTGCTGCTTCACACAAATCAGAGCACTTTTTGTTCAGCCCATTTACATGGCAATACATGCTGCTTGCCAAAGAGAAGCCAATTCGGGATTAGACCTCGAGATTTCCAAGAACACGTGCATTTTGTACCCTCTGTGCATGCTGTGGGCCCAGACGTGCAAATCCCTAACCTGGAGGTGCCCTTGAACATTAAAGTCAGGCCTGAGCTCTGTTTAGAACAGCTGATGCTGGCAAAAGTGAACTCCAACAGTTTTAGTTCCCTGGAACCCTGTGATTCCAGCCAACATTTCTCTTGTTATGCTGCGTTGTAGCTTTATGTTATTTAATTAATGCCCCAAACAGTGAGTACAGACCACTGTGCTTCGAGTGGCAGCAAGTGTCTTGGCAAGTTCAAGTTTACAGTATGCACTTAAAAATAAATAAATCACACCCTCAAACCACTGTTCAACTTCCTAGACACTGAATGGGATTACAGATGCTTCCAAGGATGACTTACACTGCCAGTTTTTGGTACAGCCAGAGTTTAAATGCCACAGGTTCAGAGCTGACATTACCAGCCTCCAGCATGAAAAACTTATGCAAATGCCATACACAAAGCTGGAAACTCAGATCAAGGCTTGCATCATCTTATGGTTGCTACCAGCCAGTAAAGCAGTCTGATAGTCCTGGTGTCATCCTGGGATAGGATGAAAAGAATCAGGGATGGTATGGACACAGAGCTGGTGAGCAGTGGGTTTCAGTAAATCTATGATCCTGCCTACTCCTGGCTTTGGCAGGGGAGGTTTGCAGAACACCAAGCCTCTTGCTGTGAGACACTGCAGCACAAGAACTCGACAATAGCTGAAGAGGCACTTACTGCTCTCTCTAAGCTTTTCCTTGTTGGCTGAAAGACTTGAGAGAAGAGGTTTTAAGTCCACTTTGGCTTTCTGTAGCATTTCTAGGATGTCCACTTTGTTTTCAGAGTGGTCTTCCAATGGAATGGGAGCAAAGTAGTTTCCAGAGTTCTGGCCAGGGGAGAGAATGGCTTGCTCTAGACCTGAAACAGCAAAACCAGGAGCACTGCGACATCAGTTCACCAACCCAAGGGCTCAAGATGAACATACACCGGTAACCAACCTCAACACGGCACTGACAACTTATGGCTCACACCCCTTGCCTGCAAAGCCATCAGGAAGCATCGACAAGGCCATTTATAAAAAGAGAACTTACAGCTGCTCACTGTCAGAGCTTCCAAAAGAATGTCAAGTGCTTAAACTGCGGGAGAATTCAGCGTCCTGAAGCTTTACCTGCCATGTTCTTACTGAATGAGTAAGGAAGAAGGTGGAAGGAGGTTCCCTGAGCCTGCCCTGCCCCAGAGCCTTACCTGCCAGCCTCTCCAGCTCCTCGTGGGGGGTGGATCTCAAGCTGCTTGATCGACTTCCAGAATGACTGGGATTAGAAAACCACCTGCTGAACCTGCTGGCAGACACTGAACCTTCCCCCAGCACATCCTCTATCATCTGGTTACGGGAGGAAAAACAAAGAGAAAAATCTTAACGGCAGCAAGATCAGCAACAGCTCTGAAAAGCTTTACTATGCAACCAAGATTCTTCTGCTACAGACAACGAGATGCTGCTCCCAGAGTTTCAAGGCTTTGAACTGCCTTTTTTTTCCTTCCAAAATGGCAGCATTTGTATAGCCAGTTAAAATAACCCAGCGGACATCTCTTATTGACACCAAATATTTGCTCAGAGTAAAACTGTAACTCAAACTGCACAATCAGAGCCTTCCCCAAAGGCCATTAAATACACCATTCTAAAGTGGAAATGTAAAAAAAGCCCAACAAACAGTATTAAAAAATGGTGCATTACAAAACGGAATTCAAACTAAATGTTTTTCTATCTTGCAAGGTTAAAGCAGTTAAAGCCTGGTCAACAGGCACGGATGAGTTTCAACATGCAGCATGTTTGCTTTCAGACACAAGAAGAGCAGCTTCCTCCTGTCAGAGGAGTTGTTTTGTCTGAAACAAGTGTCCCAGCACGGTTCACAACAGCAAAAACAAGACAGTATTGATCCCCTTGGATTGTTTGACTCCAACACATTAGAATAATTAAGACAAGTAATGTACAAACCTACAGCAACACTTGCCACAGACATATCACCATTACAAAGAAACTCACTTTTTTGACAAATTATAACATCTGCCCATCTGTCTCATCAGCAGATGTTTTGACTTGGGAATTCCCTGCTTTTGAAAGGAGTCACCATCTTGCAGGTATGCTGAAAATCAGATTGTCAAGTCTAAAGACACATCATTTACATCTTCTACAGGGAGAACAAACTCTTCTCCATGTGCTTGTCCAATTATTGCCCCAGGTCTGAGTGTTCACCTGGGGTCTCCAGGCTCACTGCCTTCCAGGAAACCTCCCCAGATCTGTTTGCTGCAATTCCCAGACTTACATGGAAAAAGTTGTTCTCAGTTATACTAAATTTGGACAGTGAATCTTCTCTGAAGATATCTTAAACACTTCCAAAGAAGATTCACTCAGGATGACAATTTTGAGTATTCAAGTAGTGATCAAAAGAGAGGAAAGATAGTCAGCTAATTTGCCTCACACCCTTTCTTTGGAGATGGATCCAGTCCCAGGGATAACACTTTGGCAGTGACATCCTAACACTCCAAAGCTACATCTCTGCAAATTCATCGTAGACTTACACGCTGCACAAACAACTCTCACAAAGCAACAAGTTTTAGCTTTCACAGAATGCAGCAGCAAAAATTGCTTCTCATGAATACAGCCAGTCTTAAAAACCAGAAAACTCACTGAAGCCAGGCCAGGAACACTTTTATCCAAGTTAAAGAACTCATTGAAGTCAAACTCTCCTGGAGCTGGTTCTTGTAAAGCAGCTTCTCTAGGAACTTCTTGATCTGCTGGAGTTTCATTGGCAAGGACAGTTTGCACTTCATCTTCTTCTACCACTCCACCATTGCATTCTATCCCTTAAAAAGAAAACCAAGTGGCTGCTGAATCACTGGACTCAATAATTCCTGTGGGAACAGTGCCTAACAGCCAACGCATCTGCCCAGGGATCAGAAGCATGGGCCCAAAGTACCCCACCCCACGTGGTATCTCATCAGTTGTGCTGGCTGCCTTCTCCTGCACCCACAGCCCCTAGCACAGAGCTCCCAGGCTGCTATGTAGACCATCCAGCTCAAGAAAACAAGAATTGCCTTTGAACTGTGCATTAACAACTGCCCCCTGCTCACACACACACATCAGATGTGCTGCCACACCAAGCACACACAGCTGTGAAGGCAACAGCTGCTGCTGCTTTTCCATCAAGAATCCTTTGGAAGCTCTTCCTGCCTTCCTGACTCAGGTTCTTAGTGTTGGCAGCACATGACAAATATTGCTCCTCCTCCATCAGGAGCAAGGCCCTTCTTGCTTTAAAGACTTCTCAACAAGCTGGAACAGGTTCTGCAAAAAAGCTGTGACGTGATTACAAACCTCCTGTGCTTGGAACTGCACTGAGCCCAGTGACAGCCCAGGTGCAGCTGTGCATTCACTCCTGTTGGCCACCTGCAGGATTTCTAGCACTAAGAAGTGATCCTCTCTCCTGCCAACTGCAGCTTTTCCAGCAGTAATAATCACTGTAGACTTGAAGTCCAATGAATGCACACAAATTCAAGTCTCCATATTCAGTTCACAGCCTCATTCCTGGCAGCTCTACATGCCCAAATGTGTGTTGCTAATGTAAGTATTACTATAAGGAAGAAAAATGTTTCAAGTACCTCAGAGCATTAGCTCAATTTAAACCAAGGCTTTAACACCCAGCAAGATTTAGAAGAGAACAAGACCTTTCTAATAGCCTATTAACTCCTGATATCATTCAACAGCCATACAAGGTTTTTTCCCAGCCTCTCAACCCTGCCTTTCTTCAGAAAAAAAATAGTATTTTACCATCAAATTGATCTTTCAGACGGTAAATACCTTTTACAGGACTTACATCTTGTGCTCCAGGGTGACCAAAAGCTATGCAAGTTTAAGATAAAATGCTGGTAAACTGCATTTTCTTTACACTTGCCTGGCTGTGCGACAACCCCCTCTCTATCTGGGAAGGTGCCCCAGGGGCACACAAAGCCCCGGTGAGTGCCCATTACCTTCCTTCAGGGAGGCCGTGCGTCGCCTCGTGCGTTTCCTCCCCTTGTGATCTTCCTCCAAAATTTTATCATCGAAGCCTGTGAGCTCAATGGTTTCAGACTGACTGGTAGGACCGGCAGAGAACCACTCAGGCTCCTCTTCAGTGTACGAGTCGTTCCTCCTTCGCTCCCCGAAGACGCGTTTGCTGTCACCAAACTCCCTCTGAAGTGGGATAATAAAAGTATTACCCATAAAACGCTGCTTCAGAAGATTCCTCCCTGACTTCCAAAGCAAATGACCACTTTTGTTTGTTTGGTTTGTTTTCCCCAAGGTTTATACAAGCACCCTGTATGCTCGGTAACCTCTAAAATCTTAAACTTCATGGCCAAATTTCTGCTTCGTTGCACCAAAGGCTATTGCTCCACAAGTGCCTCTCTAAACTCAGTTTTGCATCCTAAGATGCAGGTTAGTGGTTCATTCTTCTTAAAAGCAAAAAATATTCAAAAAAGGCCTGAAAGCACAGAAAGCTTCCATTTGCTGAGGTTAAAAACAATACTCACTGACAACTGCTAGGTTAAGAACTACAAATGAACTATTAGACTTTTAAGTGTTGTGCAGGTAAGTCAACCACAGGCAAGATAAACAGTATTAGACACATCCCAGTTGGGCTGTCTGAAGGGATGTAACTAAGTTTTGGAAGCATCAAGTGCTGTCTCTTTACACCACAAAGGTGATTTTAAGAAGAAGTGGCCTCCTGCCCCAGGACACTGAACCGCTGCGTGCACTCATCTGCCCCTGGTGCTCTGAGTGCCAAGCACCCCAAAGCTCAGATTTACCGTGCGAACAGGAAGGGAAAGCACAAACCCTGAAGCGTTTGTCCTTGTAGTCCCTGTCACGGTCTCTTCCGTCCCTGGAATCCCCGCCCCGATGGTCCTTGTCGAAGTTGCGGGAGGAGATGATTCTGCCGCTGCCGATCCTGCGGCCCCCGATGACGCGCACGCCGTCGCTGTCCTTCTCCAGGGGGCTGCCCGCCCGCCGCGAGCTCACTGACGCACTCACGTGGCAGCCCCCCCCGAAGCTTCGCCTCTGGGGACTCAGCACCACATCCAAGTCATCTTCTTTCACTCGCTCCCTCGGGTCTGTGGGTCAAAGAGCGCACAAAAAGCAGTGAACTTCAAGTGCTAGTAAAGACAAGTGAGCTGTCTGTTCCACAGCCTTGCTGCTGTGCCAGGGCTTTTTGAAGGACAACACTTGTGGTTTATTTTTGTGAAGCTAATCTAGCTGAGACCACAGAAAGTGCAGACAAAGAATTTACAGCTGGATATTGAGGAATCGCTGTGTTCTCCTCAAAAGTACCTGCTTTCCCACTATAGATTTATTTAAGTGCTCAGCCTTGAATTGTAGGGAATTAATGCCCTGCACTTGGCATTAGTTCCAGTAACCAAGACTTCCTTGACACCTATCCTATGCAGTCAATCAATTTTCAGACATTTTATTTAGCCTTCTTTGTGTTATCCCAAAGGAAAGGTTTTGCCAACAGCCCAGGTTCAGTTTGTGTCTCTGCTGTAAGGACACTCACCTACTATCCTACGCATAAGAGAAGTCCGATCTGAATCCAAATCTTTTTTAAAGCTTTCCACTGGTGAAGTTCTTCCTGAAGTTGGATATAAAGATGCATGCCACTTCTCTGGATCCCAGACACCATCACTGTGGAGACAGAATTGCAGGACTGTTTGCTACCCTGGAGTCCAATACACAATTCCTGGTGCTGCTGCTGCAAACCCAGAATTCACTGCTCACAACCTGTACAGGTGAAACATCTTTCACACCCAACTTCTAAGTCTTTGCCTTACTGTGGTTTCCAACCTCCCACATGGTATTTGGATCCCTCCTGTAACAGTAAGGAAGTATAATACCCACCATCAGGTTAGAAAGGCTACTTATTGGTGAAGTTTGCCTGCTACACTGAGAAACAGCTTAAAAAGCTCATATGCTGCTGCTCTTGAACATTCAGGTAATTTTACTTCACTCTCACACTTACTGGTACAATAAATTAATCTGAAAGTACAGAAACTGCTGCTTAGCAAACCTAAAAACACAAGCCAAGAACACTCATCTTCATTTTTAAATGAAGTAATGATGGGAGAGTAATCCACCAAGGCAAGGCAGCTTGTTCCAACCTGACCCAGCCTGTGCTACACAGCCATCTATACTGGAGGTGGCTTCTCCTGCAGGTCTGTCAGACTTGTGTTGTGTGAAGTTATAACACAAGATCCAGCACAAAATAAACTCTGTTCAAAGCACAAAACCCCTGGCCAGAGCACTGAATCTTTCCTAGTGGATCAGTACTTCTGAAAAGTGTCATGCACTGAACTCTGTAGCACCTACATCTCCCATCAATATAAAACCACTTCTTAGCTAAGAGTTCTTTGCAATGTAACCTTTTCTTTGAAAGAAACGTCTATACCCTTTGTACAATCAAGAAAATACCTGTCATATTTTTCAGAAAGACAAGAAGGTCTTTTCTTAGAGTAGGGACGCTCTTTAATATCAAGCAGTTCCTCCTAGGAAAAGAAATAAATCAAGACGTTAGTTTCAGCTCTCACCCAGACAAGATTTAAGTGACTCAAACTGTCTGTTCGATGCAGTGTTGCAACTGGACAACCCCAGTTTCACAATATGTTGGTTCATGTTCTGTGAGTTACTGCAGTGAAAGTTTCTGTTTCAGTTCTCTTTCAGTGGCCACTGACCAAACACTCCTTTGGAGCGCTGATCCTTACTAGGTCAGGTTCTTGGGAACACTCCCAGGCTGTTCACACCATATATGTTTATATATTCACTTGCCTGGACAGCTCAGTTTATAAACAAGACAGGCATCGTGGACACTGGAGCTGCTGAGTTCTCAAGGAGGAATCAGAACTGCTGTGTTTAATGTTCAGCAGGTAAAAAAGCATTACCACAAGACCAGTTAACTGGAAATTCCAGACAAACTCACTATTTCTGACCATCACCAATTCTGAGACACCAGAATTATTTTATACAGTTACCCATTCCACCCAACACCAAATCAAGGCTGAAGGATGACTTGTTTTCCCACTTTGTACCAGCTTTCAAACAGCCTTTGGTTTACCATGGCACACCCTGAGTCAGTCATTTGACTGGCAATCAATCCAGAGTTTGCTACATTTGAAAAGCATTATTATTGATGTGATCATCGGTGCTTTAAATCATCATTAACTCGGCTGCAATCAAGATGCACATTTTTAATTAGACTTTACTCCTTCTCCCTAGATTAACTTCCCTCAATCTGCCTCCCTCCCAACTGTACTGAACTGATTCACAACTGTGCAGAAATCAGTGGGCAGCTGGAAGGATAAAGAAATCCCAACAGCAGACACCACACATCAGCCAAACTGAAGGAAATCTCTTACCTTTTCACCCCCAAGAATACAACATCCTCTAGAGCTTTTACATCATTATCCCCGTGTGATTAAAATCAGTTCATTAACTATGTGGGCTTGATACTTGAAAGTTTCCAGATGGCAGTTTGGTAGCTGGATAAAACCTACACACACACACACACACAAGCATCATCCTGTACCAGCCTTCAGCAAAAAGAGCTCCATTAAAGGGAGGAACACTGCCCTCCCTGCCCACAAGCTTCCCAAAATAAACCTCAATCAGTGAGTAACATCAGTGCTGTAATACTATCACAGCCCGGTGCAGACACTACAAGTATTAACAGCCCTGTCCATCAGCACATCGGGAATGGGCTGCTCCTCCGGCCACGAGAGGGAGTCCACAGCCTCTCAATCACATCCTATCACAATCCTTCATTCAAGTGAAGAAAATTTGAATTGTTTCTTGGCTTTTGCTCATTAGCTGTGCACCCTTGGAGCAACAGCTTCCCATGAGCTAGAAAAGACACTGCTTGGACTACACAGCACTCCTGGAACAGGAGATGAATGTTGGCACTTCCAGAGTGTGCTGTTGGTGGTTTTCTGTTTAATTCACACACTAGGACGTTTAAGTAGGTGGGTGAAAAGCGTATTTAGCTGTCACTAAACAGTTTAAATCAAACAGCTTAGAACTACTCATAGTATGAGCCAATTGTTTTCCTACTGGTAGTAAGTGAATATAAACCACTAAAGGAAATCAGTCCCCTTTCCAGATCAGCAGCACACATCCTAAAACAGTGCTCCCTCAATCCCTAACTAGTAGGATACTGAAACATCTGAAAGTGCCTTACAATATTGATTAACGAGCACCTTAAACCAGCTATGTTTAACCTGTTACATGTAAAAACCCCATAATATGAGGAAAGATATTTCAACACAGACTGATTTCTGGTATTTCTTGATTCAGGCTCCTTGGAAACCAACAGATAAACAAGACTAGACACCTTCTGGCACTAGTTCTGCAACTTTATCCTGATCAGAAACTGTAGGTACTGAATTAACAAAACTGATGCTAAAAATACACTGGTTTCAGTGCACAGCCACCACCAGCACTGGCTGAAAGCTGCCCAAAAAGCAGGATTTGAAGCTGCATTCAGTTAGTACTCTTGAGAGGAGCTGGGCAGGACAGAGCAAGCATAGATACCACTTCTTCAGCAGGGAAAGTTTAGAAGCAGCTCCTCTCCTTCACTTAAACCAAATAGCAAGCCCTGAACAAAAGTATACTCTACACCCTCCAAGGTTAAGTGCCCATCTTCCCTAAGAAGTTAAAGAATTAGAAAGCCATGCTATTCCCATGAAGTTTTGCCAGTTCTGAAGTACGTGGTTTATTGTTGATGTCTAGTTAAAATAAGCCAGAGCTCCACTATCTCAACAGAACAGGGCCACAACGATAATTTTTTTTTTTCTTTCAAAAAACAACCTACCAGGAAACCAACAGCTCTGAATTCCTCAAGGAAGATAACAGTCAGCAACAGTAAACTGTCTCACCCTGTTCCACACTTCAGGCCATTTGCTGTAAAGTATCTTAACAGATTTCCACAAAGCAGTGACCACCTGTTCCCACAGCTTGGAGCCACAGGAAAAACAGCCCCTATCCCAGACTCTTTCTAAAGGCAGTTTTCATCAGTGGTACCAGAACCCCAAACAAGATTTGAGCCCTAAACACAGTACATCAAATTTACTCAGTGCTAAAATAATCTTTAATTCCAAGTTATTTAGTCATTGTTCTTCCACTCACACATATATTTAGGTATCACAGTTAAACAAAAGCACCTGTGTTTAAGTTTTAACACTAAGCATTGGTTGGAGCCATAACTGCTTAAGCTTCCAGCAGCCAAATATGAGCAATCCTAAGGTTACAGAAGGCATCCAGTAAACATGTTAGAGCTCCTGATAAGATCTTGTGCGCTACACCTTCCTAGGAAGTGGCACCTACTGCAAAGAAACATTTTGGTCAACCTCTTAAAGGAACTCTGCTGAAAGCAGAACTAGAACTGTGAAGCTCAAGTGCTCGAGAGAGCTGGCAGAACAACATACTTCAGTCTCTACCATAATCTCAGCACATGCTGTGGGGTGCTCAGATATTAAAATGAGGTGGTGGGAATCAAGAAGTATCTCGAGGACAGGACTACACAGCTACATCACATTTAACAAGCTGCTCGTTTTACCCCATCTCGCAAATCCTAATCCAGGCGAAGGCTTCTCAGCTCTCACCTCACTGCTTCCCTCTTACAGAACCTCCACCTCCCACTCTACTTGTGTGGCCGAGAGTTCCACACACAACTCAGGGAGGAAAGGGGAGCTGACCTTAGTGTAACGATGCGGGTATTTGGTTGGGATTCTGTTCAGCTCCAGGAAAGCATCGCCATTTTCCGTTTCTGTTACACCTCCTCTTTTATCCATGGTTACTTCAAAGCCTTTGACCGCGGAGCTAATTAAAACAAAACCAAGCCGTCAGATTTCGAGCCGTGCGGTTCTGGAGCGAGGGGTCTTCCCTCCAGCCTGAGCCAGTTCGGCACTCGGGCACCGCGGGGAAGCGCCGGGTTCCCCAACAGCGCCCGTTCCCAGCCGGTGCCGCCACCCCGAGCCCAGCGGCTCCGGCTGGAGGGTCCGAGCCGCTCCCGGAGCCCAGCCCGGCAGCTCCCACACCGCGAACCCCGCTCCGGGGGCACGGCCGGGGCGCGGGGCCGCCGGGCTCGCCTGCCCACCCCACCTCCCGGGCCCCGCCGGGCTCGGGCTCCGCTCGCCCCGCGGCGCGGGGGCAGCGCGGCCCAGGCGCCGTCCCGAGGCACGGGGGCCGCGCGGGAGTTGGGCGGCGGCAGCGGCGGGGCAGGTGACTCAGCGGATCCCGCCCGCCCGCCCGCCCGCCAGCCCGCACTCACCGGCGGGCGTCCCGCGCCGCTCCGCTCCGCTCCAGGCCTCGCTGCCGCCCGCGGCGCTTCCTGCTCCTGCTCCGGCCGCCGGCCCCGCTCCGCCGCCCGTGCCCCGCTGAGGGGCCGCGCGCCGCGGGCCGGCCCCGCCGCCCCCGCACAGCCCCGGCCCCCGCGTACCCCGCGCGCCGCTCCCGCTCCGCCCGGCGCCGCCTCCGCTCAGCCGCCGTAGCCGGGGCCTCGCGCCGCCCGCCCCGCACCCATTTAACGCCCCGCGCGCAGGCGCGGCGCGCGCGCGCGGCCCGGGGGCTCCCCCGCCCGGCGCCTGAGCGGGGAGCGGGCGGGCAGCGAGTCGGTAGCACCGCGGCCCCCTCAGGGAGCCCCCGCCACGGGCCCACCGCGGTACCGGCGGCTCACCTCGAGAGCGGCGCGGCGGGTGAGGAGCGGCACGGGGCGCGGCGAGGGCCCGCAGGCAGTCTGGGCGGGCAGCCCTGCGGGGCGGGTGGCCGGCGGGGCGCGGGGAGAGCCGTGTGGAGAGCGGCGGCATCGGACGGTCCCGATCCCGGCCCGGTCCCTGTCCCCGATCCCCTTCCGGGCCCCGTCCCCGATCCCATCCCGGGCCCCGTCCCCGATCCTGGCCCGATCCCGTCCCCGATCCGGGCCCGGTCCCGTCCCCCTCAGGAGCGCGGGAAGCGGCGGGGCGCGCGCGGCCCCTCACGGCGCTGTCGGGCGGGCGGTGACAGCGCTTTCCGTGCGGGCTCGGGGGGCTCCCCGGCACTGCTCTGCCGTCCCGCCGTGCCCGCCGGGTGACAGGGCCGGTCAGCCCGAGCCCGCACCCTGCCCAGCCCGCCCCGGTGCCCCGCGCCACAGCGGTGTGAGCGCAGCGTCCCGGCTCTCCCAGCCGGTGCTCCCAACCAGCCGTTACCCGTCCCTGCCGGGTGCGGGTCCGCCATTCACGGGGGACAGCGGGACGGAGTCTGGTGCAGTGAGCGGGGCAGCTGATTCGGAGACACCGGACAAAGCCTTTAGTGGTTGGCAGTGAGGACCAGACCTTGTTCTCGACATGACTTTAGGGAATTTACTGAGCTAGATCTCCGGCTCCGTATGTCCGCGGCTCTGCCCGCAGCATCCCCACCCCTGCGGCCACAGAGCCCAGGGGGGGATCCAGAGCTTCCGAACACCTTGGGCACAGAGGTCTGTGTAGGAGAAAGCAATTTCATGTAGGATCTGGTGAATAAAGTGTTTTCGTCCCAGATCTTTAATGAAAATGAAAGTTAAATAGCATCATTAAAAGCTGTAAAGACCGAGACAGAAATAAACAAGAAATAAATATTTCTCACTTTTTTTCTTCCATGACAAAGTGCTGCATTTTAAATGAGACAGCACTGCAACGATTGCCTAGTCTCCCCGGGCCAGCTTGCTTTTCAAACGAACACACAGCGAGACTCGATAGCAACCAGCGGGCCGCCAGCCTGTGGCTGAGTGGTTGTTATGAGATGCTGTGGGCTTTGAGAGGCCCTGAGCCGTGTGGTGTTCACACTTCACGTTGCCGTTACGAGCTGAATCGCTGCTCAGTTGGCTCCCAAGGGCACACCTGGCGCGGGTGCTGGACGCTGGACGCTCCCAGCAGGAAAGCCCCGTGGCACAGAAATGTCGGGACGCTGTTTTTAACTCACGAGTGCCCGCGGCAGCTTCCCCAGCCCGGGCTCGCTCCGTCCCGGCGCTCGGTAAATCCCGGGCGCTCCACCCGCCGCCAGGGGGTGCCGCGGCGCCTTCGCCCGGCTGAGGGCGGGGAGCGCCCGCCCCTCACGGCGGGGCCTCCTCGGGCTCCTCCCGCTCCTCCCGCTCCGGTGCCTCTTGGAGGGCTCGGTTGGGGCGGTCGCAGGTTCGGTTGCTGCTCTGCGGCTCCGTGTGCCCGTCCCGCCTCCGCTGGTCCCGCGGTCCGTAGCGCCCTCAGCGGGGCGGGAGCCGCGGCCTCGGCCCCTCACGGCGGGGCTGCGGAGCAGCGTTGTGTGGGTGTCCAGTGTTTGGCACAAAAATTCAGGGTGTGATTATCTGCTGAAAGGAATTTCGTGGAGAAAAAACGCAGAGAAATTTTGTGGGGTTTTTGTGGTGGTTTTTTTTTTTTGATTTTGGTTGGTTGGTTGTTTTGTTTGTTGTATGTTTTTGTTTGTTTGGCGGGATTAGCTTTTGTTTGTTTTGGTTTGGGTTCTGTTTGGCTTTCTTTCTGTCACACCTTAAGCCAGGCTTATAGAAATACCCCCTTGAGATCTCACAAGGAGATGCCTGTTTATAAGCCCAGGTGCTTTCCCAGCCTCTGAATCCCCCCGAAGGCCTTTGGAAGGCACAGGGTTCTGTGCACACAGAATTTGTTGCTGGAATTCATTGTTTTCTTCATTTCTGTGTACTTGTGAAGGAAAGAAGCTTAGTATTAAAAAAAGAAAAATTGGAAAGGAGTCCATTTGGTTCGCTCCTGATTGTGTCACCCTTGGTTATTAAATTGTTTTTAATTAGGGGAACATGACTTGGAGTCATCCTCTTATAGCGCTTTTCTAGCGCAGCTTTGTTTAGGTAAGTGCAGTTGTTGCCTTAGGATTCAAATGGTTGTAACTTCCTTACCATTAGATTTTGTCAGCACAGCTCAGGGCAGCGAGGCTGGGAGACACACACTTTGTTGAACATCTGCAGTTGCGTTGTGCTGTTTGTGTGCTGGTCACCCGAGTGGAATTCATGTCTTTAAGATGTTGCATTTAGCACAGATCCATTTGATAGATCCATCACAAATAACAGGCACCAATTTATGCTTTGTCCTAAGCTGAGACACAGCATAGCAGAACAGAGAGGGAATTTGTGCACTGCAGGCTTGGAACTACAGCTAAATGGAGAAAGTCAGGAGCAGGTAAGCAGTAAGAAGAAGCTACCCTGTTAAAAGACTTCAGCTGTAATTTATTTTTATTTTTAAATTATGGTATCTTAGGCTTTCCATAGGACAGAAGACAGTTAAGGTATTCTCACAGGAAGCCTTAGTGGTCTCTGTGGAATGCTTGCCTAAAAGCAAAATGAAGTGAACAACAAGCACCCCACTCCCAAACCCATCATGGAACACAACTTTGTGGGGGTTTAAATTATCATAACATTTAAACATAAAAATAATGAGCTTGAGGTATTAGCCTGAAACACATTTGGACATAGTTGTTGGTCCAACCACAGATTAATCCATGGTATCAGCTCTCTTATTCTTCCCATGCTTTCATTTTCTGACTTCACAAGGGAGAAATGATCCATCCCCGATTTTATTTTTCATAGTTGCCATAAATTCTCATGGGTGCAGGCCATCGTCAGTAAATATGTGCAGCACCTGCAGTGTTTCAAATTTAGGAAAATCCTTAGATTTTCACATGCCTTAGACTTTAATACAAAACTTGTGCATGTTTTACCCAAGCTTGATTTGGTTTTTTGGACTCCTTTGTGTGACGTTGCCATCGCATATGGTCAGACCAGGTTTGCCTTTGGAGCAGATTAAATAGTTTTAAAGGCAGTTGGCCCTAACAGGTGAGCAGGAACCCCGTGCTTATTTAGCTGAACCTCTGCAACTTGTGTTGTTCCCATCACTTTGTGAAACCAACATTTTTTTCTGGTTGCAGCCATGTCTTCCCCAGCTCAGTTCAGGTGATTATTGGGGTGACATTTCAGACTACCCTCTTGTGTTGCCTCTTCTGGAGCTCAAGGATGTGTTGGTGGTTCTAATGTGCAAATTCTCAGGGTGGTGGCAGCATTTGTTTCGGGAAGGAAGCTTCAATGCAACTGGTTCAGCAAGTTTTATCTGGTTGGGGTGCTTTTTATCCTTGTTTTCAGAAAATTACCAAGACAAAATACTTAAAATTCACTTGTAATTTTTTCAGATTTTACATGTGAAAGCAAACTGTGATGGAACAATATGTCTAATTTTGTTTTTTAATGATGAATATGTAAAAACAGGAAGAAATTTTTAGTTTTTTTTTTTTAAGGAGAAACATACTTAGTTAAGATATGAGTGAAACTAGGAAAAAGTTTCTTGTGAAAGAACATTTCATGTTAAACTGGAAAATTCTCACTTCAGTTCGCAAGTCCTCAAGAGAATCTCTCAGCAATAGATATGTTTGAGAATAAAAGGCAGAAAACCACATTCAGATCTTCTCTGTAAAGACACCTTGTGTGCACACACATGGGAGGAGAAGCACAAATGCAGTTCAGTACTTTTTCATTTCAACTTTAGAGGAAAAAGAATTGTCTGTGACATGATTGCAGTGAAATGTGTCTTTCTGCTGGTGTTGGGGAAACTTTAACATTAAAACTCCAGATAGTGAAAAACGCCTGATAAAGAGACAATAAGTGTTTTAGCATTTTGTAGCTGTTCTGTGTGGGACTGGATACCTTTGTTATAGATCAGTTTATTGAAATAATGCCATTTCTTTGCCGTTAGTGTGATTTTTACACAGAATATTTCCCCTTTCCTTTCAAGTTCAAAATCCCTGAAGATGCAGGAAATCCAACAACCACCTGGGCATCAAGTCCATCATGCAAGTGGCCAATTTGTTGCTCCCCACTCTGCCAGAGAGGAATTCCAGGACGGAGGCCGTGACAATCCGAGTCAACTTGGGTGTGCCCAGAATCAAAGAAGGTGGTTAAAGAAATTCCAGACCAGGTGATAAGTACAAAATGTATTTTTTCACTGAACAGAGCTAGAAAAGTCTGGTTTTAGTAGTACCAGTGCAGGCTGAGGCAGAAGGTTTTGCTCTTGGCCGTGCCAGACAGTTTTGAAGGTGTCTTGTGGTAACTTGAGGACAAGCACTGGCACAGTCGGATTTCCCATTTATTTTATTTTCTAATGCAACGTTTAAAAAAGGCTGTTTAACAGTATTCTGTGACACACTACCAGGTGTAATGGTTTCCTCTTGCTCTCCTCTAGTGTTTTTTTTACTACTTTTGTTTGTTGAAAGAATCTTGACCAAGGTGGGATGTAATTGTTTTAGAGATTAAAGCCTATTATTTGTTGAGCAACTGGAGCTGCTGAAAGAGGGAATAGCTGTGCTTTAATTAACTCGTGAAGCCTTTGGTGCTTATTGGGGCCCTCCGTGTGCCAATTAACTCTTAAATCCACCGGAAAGAAAAGGAGGGAAGGTTACAGTGTCCCAGCGACACATCAGTGAGCTGAGCGGGAGCTGTGGGGGAGGTGGGAACAAGGAAGATCTGGTTTCAGGCATGGCTGAACATTGAACTGGCTCGAGTATTCTGGACTCAGCTGGTTGATTTTGAGGGGAACTGTGATGTTCCCCCTTCTAAAGCACAGAAAGGCCCCCAGCTGGCCAGCACTCTGCTCAGTGGTACCACTGGGTCTAAGTGGGAAACATTGTGGCTACCTGGCTTTCCTAAAGTATGTCCCCTTTAAAGCCTTGCAATGGTGCTGGGGCCTCTGTTTATGGCTGATGAATTGTTCTGTTACAGGTATTAATTCCAGGGTGTAAGTATTTCATATATGCATTGATCTCTGCAAGCCAGACCCTCAGTTTTATTACTGAAACTAAAAATTCCTATTTTTACTGCTGCTTGGGAATTTGCAGAGGAGGAGTACAAAGGCAACTAACCTTTCCTTACGTTCCAGACATCTAACAAAGAAATTCTTCTATCTGTGGGCAAAAATGACATTTGGACAAGTTCTCCCTTCCAAAGCCAGGTAGATAAAATTACAGAACTCAAGGGTGGGTTTCTTTTCTTTTCTTTTTTTTAAATGGCTTACTGGTAAACCAATGGGCTTAGAGAATATTGCTTGCCAAGAAAGTATCTGGATGTAGTTTGACATCACTTGAAGGTTTCCTTTAAGTACCCTTCTTGCTCTTGCTTTTTTTCTTTAACAGTCATGGTAAAACTTTACTAACTGAATTCACAGGAACTGTGGTGTGTCAATGAAGTTGAACTGTTTGTGCGTATAAATGGTGGGGTATGATTGTGATTCCTGCATTAAATGTGACCATTTCCCCAAGGTATGATGAGAGAGATCTGAAAATTCAGTTAATTTTGCTGTTTGCACTGTTCTTAATGTGCATTTTGGTGGCTGGCTGACTTGGAAATACCTGTGGCAGATAATCCCTTTCTGTTGTTAGTGTTGTGTGAGCTGCTGAAACCCAACGCTTTGATACTGTTTTCTTGGCTGGCTTTCATTTGCATGTTCATTCTTGCTTGACCACACCCTTGGGAACTGGAGCAGTTCCCAGTGGGAAGAGCTGCATTTGGAATCAGATCAGGCCCTTTAGTGATTCAGTCTCATTGCACTGTATCAAATATATTCTGGTTATGCCTTAGTTGGTAAATGGAAGTTGTCCTGTGAACCTCATCATCACTGATGTCCCATCTACTGCATTAACACTACTCTGGCTGCCTATAAATTCAGGACAATGATTATTTGATTTTTTTTTTTTTAGAGGTGGAAATACATTTTATGAAGACCAGCAAGGAACATAAGCAACAATGAATTGCTTTTTTAGATTTAGAAATCCCTAGTTCTCCGCAGCTTTTATTTGCAATGTTCTGTTAATGCACCAAGTCCAAAAAAAAACACCATATAGCTCATTTCTTCTTTATTTCTTTTTTTTTTTTCCCTTTTCTGCTTGAGTGTTTGGAATGACTTAGCAACTTGGCTTGGGGTAGGTGGCTGTGAATTGCAACTTGTGAGAGGATTGATATGCGTGCACTGAGGGACCTCTTGGTATTCTGGGCCTAATCCTGCTGTTATTGCAGACATGACCAATTTCGTAGAGCTGGTGGGATAGTTGTGATTTAAAGTGTGAGGTTGGGCTTGTGAGCTTTTTGTTTGTTATCTTGTATGTTCTCATGGGTCCTTCTGTTTACCTTCTCTCCAGCAGAGATACAGAGAGGTGAGAAATTTTTTGAAAGGATTCAGAGTCCAGTTGATGAGACTTTTAGGTTCTTAGGTTGCTGCTCAGGTCAACTTGACCACATGGAAAAGTTTTGGAATATTAAGTTATGACCATTGTTTTTAGTTAGGTGAGCAGAATCCCAATGCCTGCATGCAGATCTTCCCATATTTGAATTTTTAGTTGTTCACAATTCAGTTGAAATGTGTACCATCGCTTCTTACTTGGCAAGGAGTGTGATAATTAAATCATAAAAGCAGAGACTGTTCTGCTGGGGTTAAAGGGTTTGAAGGTCATATATGACTTGTGAGTCCATTTTTAGTGTGGCTCAGCATCCCTTGGAAGGGGCAGGTACATGAACAGCTTCATTTTTAGCACAGGTGATGTGCAACTGGGTGAAGGAGTTCCTGAGCCTATTTAGGTGCTCTTTGGGAAGATTTTAAATTTGCTCTTTCTAAAGCACAGTGGAAACATCAAAGCATTATAAAATCTGATGTAGGTTTTGCATTTGTTTCTATACATAAAATTTTTTGTGTTAAAATAGCAAAGAATAAAATAACAAGGAAAATAAATGTATTGTTATTAACTATCCTGGTTGGTTGAGTAAAACACAGAACTGGGGATAAAATATGCAAGTTACTCGGGGGTCTAAAGTCAATTGGCAAGTTAACAACATCTGTCTTATTCCTTGCCTTTATGTGAAGTGTTTACAGTCAGTAAACTGGTTGATTCTTGTCATTTTCACAGAGTCCTGGAATAAAGTGTCACAGTAGGGTAGTGGTTTTAAATGCAGTTAGATGTTGTTAGACTAACCAGGCAAGGCTGGAGAAGAGGTACTGTAATCTTCATTAAAAGTGATTTGTGGTCACTCTAGAAACCTTTGTGAAGTTTCCCATGTCCAAATCTTTCAACTGTTTAGATCCTTTTATGAGCAGAAGATTCTTCAAAAGACTTTTGGCCGGTGGAAGGAGTGGTGGACAGTTTGCAGAGAGAGGCAGCTCAGCCTCAGAGCAGAGAACCACTACAGGTTTGTGAAATGACTTCCCTTTGGGAGGGGGGGTGTGTGAGAAACTTTCCTTGGGTTCTGAAGGAGTCATTAATACCAGTAAGCAGTCACAGCCATGCTACCTCCAGGCCAAGAGCAATGTCCTCATTGTCATATTCTTCTTACCCTCTCTTTTTTATTGCTGTTGTCTTGGGATGAAGTCAAAACTCCCTTTTCAACATATCTTTAGAGTGCAACTGAACTTGAAAGAATCCTACTCGTGGTCATTGGTGGCTATTTCACCCAGTGGCACTGGTTTCATTTTCCAGGCATTTCCTCTGTAGTTGGATACTCAAGGCCTGGAGAGCCTCTGTGTGCCAGCAGCAAGGGGAGAGGAACAAACACTGTATTGCAGAGTCTCATGGTAAGTGAAGTGAGGGTTACTGTCTTTATCTGGGGACATACTGAGGGGAGGTTTCCAAGGGGAACATTCCCCCAGAATCTGTGTCCCTGTGCTCCCCAGGCCCCGGCAGGGCAGTGCTTCCAGGAGCAGATGGCTGGAGCTGGCAGGGGGATTCCCTGTGAGCACTATGGTATAGCTACAGAGTAATTTAGGGATGCCACTGGATAAGCTTAAGGGCCTCTCCATCTGCTCTGGATGGCAGTGTTTGTTTCTGAGGGGGTGGTATGGTTGGTTTTATCATCTGTTTGATTTACTTTTTTAACTTAATGTGTGTTCAAAAATGTTTTTGATGGAATGTATTACTGGAATTCTCTATCAGCTGTGGCTACAGACATTGGATAACTATTCCCTGTGGTATTAACTGCACTGATTTTACCTGAATTCACTGTTCCTTCCAGGCTGTGTCTTACAATTGAAAAGAAGCCCAAGCTTTTGAAGTGCCTCTGGTCTTATTGTGTAGATTCTTTGCTCTGCAATGGATGTGTCTTGGAGCTGTCTGTGTTGGTTCCAATAGTTTTGTTCTGAGCTGATTTGCAAAATAAGTTACGTGGTCTCCTTGCACATGGATGTAGCCTCAGACTGTCAGAGAGCCATTTAGCCTTCCTTTCTCACTGAGTGAGGCCCCAGTATTTCCAGCAGAAGCTGTGTGTTACTTAGTCATAAATAGAGAAAAGTGGCCTGGTTTAAGGTAGGTTAATGTTTGATTCACAAGGAAATCTTAAAAAAAAAGTTTGAGGGTTTTTTTTTTTCCATGTGTGAAGGGACATAGAATCAGTGATGTTTTCTTCTGACAACTTTGCTTCAATAGTGTCAGTTCTGACCAGCCAGGCTGCTGTGAGGAGAAAGTGCAGCCACTGCATAAAGTGGTAAATGGAATTTGTGACACCACTTCTGTTTTTAGCTTCATGACCAGCCTGCTAAATAAACTTGGCTTGTTTCTGGTTGATTTCTCTGCTTGTACTAGATGGATAACTCCTGAAAAGCTACTGATGAACCTGATGAACTTCTTTTTTTTTTTTGAAAATGAACCAAAGAAAATCCTGTAATTCTTACCCACTAAGGTCATTAGTGAGCATTGTTGTACATTGTAGACCCTGTAAGCGCTGAAGACAAAGCAGTGCCATTGTCTGATCGTTCACGCTGCTCTGAACCGGTGGCTCGGATGGTGCTGTCAGCGATTCTGGCACTGGGCACTGTGACACCCTCGCCCAGGCTGAGCTTCCCTGTCATTTCAGGGCTTTCCACGAGGTGTCCCTGCAGGTTGAGGGGACAGGAGTCGAGGACAGCAGCTCAAACGTGCCAGGTTCCTGTGTGAAATTAAGCTGCTGTCATTTTTTTTGTTATTGTGCACAGCAAAGAAGCGAAAGCTGCTCAGGACCTGGCAGTGCTGGCTGGTTTATGTTGATGTTCAAAGGACAAAACGTGGCATGCAGGCTGTGGCACTGGCATTCAGGGAAAGAAGCTGTCTGCGGTAAGGATGGGGTGGAAACAGGCAGAGAGGTGCTGACCATGAGGCCATGGCTTTTACCTGGGTTGTGTTACCTTTTCCTGCAGTGACTTTGTTCCATCTTCGATTTTTTTTAAATTATTTTATTTTTCTTTTTGGTGTGTGAGTTCTTCTGGCACACCCATAGACTGTGAATTTAAGAGACCTTCTAGCAGCCTTCAATACCCAACAGCAACCTCTGGGAAGGCTGGAGAGGGACTTTTTGCAAAGGCTTTCAGTGAGAGGACAGGAGGGAATGGCTTTAAGCTGAACAGGGTAGATCTAGACTGGATATTAGGAAGAAATTCTTTTCTGTGAGGGTGGGGAGGCCCTGGCACAGGTTGCCCAGAGAAGCTGCAGCTGCCCCATCCCTGGAAGTGTTCCAGGCCAGGTTGACAGGGCTTGGAGCAACCTGGTCTAGTGGAAGGTGTCCCTGACCATGGTAGGGGGTTGGAATGAGATGATCTTTAAGATCCCTTCCAACCCACACTGTTCTGTGGGTCTATGAAAAGATTGTTTTTCGTGCCTTTTTCTGGTGAGAAGAAGGTGATTTGTTGCCCAGAATTATGGCCCCTGTGTTTGAACGTGTCTGTACCGTTGTTTTGGCAGCGTTTCCTGGGCAGTGTGGAGAAGGCAACACTACCAGAAATACACTGGACGTCAAATGAATATTGTGGCTCTGCAGCACTGGGCCCAGAGCCTGCAATTTCGAGTAAGTCCCAGGAGCTTCAGCTACTGCGGAACATTTCTAATGTTTAAGTTGCACACATGTGAAAATGTTGCAGATGAATAAAAATTAGGCCTTGTATTAATTTACTTCACGAATTGCAGTACTTATGGTGGAGCAGCGTATCAGGACATGAGCAAATGGAATGAAGCTGCATCAGGGCAAGTTCAGATTGCAAGTTCATTGCTCATGGCTTTCACCTTTAGAACTTACATGGAATTTCCTATTGTCTGTGTGTTCTTCCTCTTCTCTTCTTTGTTCTAGTTCCCTAATCTTGTTTTTTTCTCCTTACTGCCCTCCCTCAATTCTTCTGTCAGGCTTGGTTGCAGTGGCGAGAGCTGTATTTGTACAGCCAGAACGAGAAGCAGAAGGAGACCAGGGCAGTGACTCACCATCAGCACTGGGAACTGAGGAGATGCCTGGGAGCATGGCTGGGATACTTAAACCTCCACAGAGTGAAGAAACGTCAGAATGGTGAGTGAGGATGGACCAGGGCTCAGCCCCTTTGCTTAGGGCGCACTGCTGGGGTTTTTTGTTCCAGGAGACACTGCAGTGTCTCTGCCCAGCAGATGATGAGATGCAGCTTGGGCTGCACACTGTGACAGGCCTGGCTGGCTGAGGTTGTACACTGAACCACAGGGAAGATCACCTGCCTTCCATGTGATTGAAGAGGAAATGCTTTGCTGTTCCCTCGATGGAAACTTGCACCTTGTCTATTATATTCTAACTGGGATACCTGTGAGAAGGACGTATTCAGGATTTTGAGCAGTCTGTGGATTTTCTTGATAATCAGACAAATCACAACTCATACAGGATGGTAAAGGTTATTACACCAGTTCTTTTGTTTCTTCCCTTGGAGTCACTGGAGTGAGTTCAGATTTTGTGTGAATTGCCTTTGGATTGGTGGTAGTGGACAAGAATCCAGCTTGGATAACTAGGAACTAGTGCTGGGAGTATGCTGAAATGTGAGCAAGCTTGTGTGTGTTGAACAAGTGACACAGTGTCTTAAGTTCCCCTCCTTAAGTCAGTGCAGTAGGTCACTGCCTTGAAACTGCCTTTGTGATCAATAGGAGGAATATAATCCATAGCTGAGTGCTAATGGGAATTCTTGCCACCATTTTTCAGTGTTAAAGTTCCTGTCACTTCAGAACCAGTGGCTTAGATGCCATGATCTTACCTGACACAAATGAGCCAGGGACAGAACAAGGCAGGAGTAATTTGGGTTTGTTTTCCAGAGCTGGCCCAGGAGCTTCACCGGAGCCGGACGCTCCGGTGCTGTTTCTCCGACTGGCGGCAGTTGTTGGAGTGCAAGAGAAGAATTCGTGCTCACCAAAGGGACTTGGAAAAACAAGCAGCAAGGATTGCCTTGTGGAGAGTCTTTGCACGCTGGAAGCATTGTATCCCATCTGTATTTACCCCTAGCACGGACAGGTTAAAAGCATTCCCGCGGGGGAAAGATCCAGTTAATAAGCAGGAATGTTGGGCAGCAGCGTGGGAGACAACAAACATGTTATCATTGGAAAGATGTGTGTAATGCCATACTAACAATTAATTACCCTGCTGCAATTACAGGATGTTAGCATGTTGACGCCTGAGAGCCTGCAGAAGATAATTTACGGTTGTATAGGAATTCCTTAACAGTGAATCAGAAATCCATTGTGATAAGCCATCAAAATCAAAAAAACCCCTGACTTTAGTCAAAACTTGTGCTGATAACAGTGCTAGAAATTCAAATATTGCAGCAAATTTAGATGGAGATGTAGTGCCCCTCTGTGGGAAGAAGGTTGTGTGTGTGTTGGGATGGATGCCTCTGTGTAACAGGTACTTTAACTCAGTGACAGACGTTGTGCTGTGTGTGGAAGAGTCTCAGCAGCGTGAGCGGGCTGAAGAGCACTACAGACATCACCTGTTGGTAAGAGCACTGTCATGTGTCAGGTGGAAGGGGCTGTGGGGACTGTCCCTGGAATGCTGACAGTGGTGTGGGGGTGTTCAGTGGGAGATGCCATAGCGAGTTTGGATTGGACATCAGGTTTCTAAATTTCAACTGTTCTGGAATCTGCCAGTTGAATGAATACAAATGGGGAAACTGTGCTGCTCTCCAGAACAATTATTCTTCCAGTTGGGAAGCTGGAGAAGTGACAGTTTGTGAGAGGAAATGGATGCCTTGCTTTGATGACAAGTTCATGAATCCTGGCTATTGCAAGGACTAGCATCAAACACATTGTCTGTAAGGAGCAACCAGCTCTAAACTTCCCTGATTTGGATTGCATAAAGCTGTGTCTGTTTCTGGCTGTTACAGAAACTTGGCTTTAAGGGGCTTTGGCAGAATGTGGTGAACACTCGTCTTCAGAGAATGAGAAAAAACCTGGCGCACCGTCAGCACCAAGTTACAGTGAGTGTGACTCTTGTTCTTGTGTTAGTTTTTCTTGAGCTGTCCCCTCAACTTCCACTTTCACCTACAAAGTACTTTTTCATTACAGCAGTGGCTTTGTTCCTAAATACTGATAACCACAGAAAATCTCCTGTGTAAGTCAGCTGCCACTCTTAGATACATTAATGCAATTTTCTATTTCCTTACGTTTATGGTGATTTTTTTCCTTTACCAGAAAAATTCACAGCAGGTTATTGAGCAGGTTTGGGATGTGAAGCAGTGCAGGAGGCAGTTTCAGTAGAACTTTGATAATGTATTTCTCTGCATTCTTCTCCTCCCTTGATATCTATGGGGGCTTTCTTGTGTCTGTCTTGTTTTATTTCAGGTGCTACAGAAGTTCTGGAACCGTTGGAAGTGCCGTTTGGAAGAGAAGGAGGAGCAGCAGCAGCAGACCTTAACATTAGTGGCTCGTGTCCGTTATAGGTACCCAGAGAAACATTAATATAAACTTGTACAAATGTGGAGTTTGTGGGCCTTTGGTTCTCTTTTGAAGTCTGGTGATACTTTAGGAACATGAGCATCTTGATGCCAATTGCTCTGATATTTTCTACGAGTACTGAACAATTTACATCTCCTGCTTCTCTGTGGATTGTGAGGCTCTGAGGCTTGCTTGGATTTAAGAGCTGGACTATATCAGAGTAACGATCTATCTGCTGCCTCATTTCTAAAGAAGTTTGCATGATTTGAAAAATCAAGTAACTGCTTAAGCTGTAGATGGGTTGGCTGTTTGACTTCCATGCAGTCAGTGTGTTTTCTGAAGGAATTCTCTCCTGTGCTGACATTGTCCCTTTTTGCCTGCAGGAGGGCGTTGATGAGATGGGTGTTTGACACGTGGCTGCTGAAGGCCTGCAAGCTGCAGGAGGATCGAAGGGAGGAGGAGAGGGTAAATGTAACTCTCTTACCTGCCCTTGCTTAGGAAATAGAGGGGATGATTTCTTACTCACTGTCTGTGAACATGAGTTAGCATGAGATGGACTTGGGTGTTGTAAATTCCCTGTTCCCTGGTGGGAGATCAAGTCAGGGGAAACTCTCACACTGTCATTTTCATAGTTACTTCACTGAACAATAATAGTAATTAAAGGACCAACCCCAGCCTATTTAGGAAGTCTGGGGTTGTACTGACAAATTAGTTGCTTCTAGGTAGGTGTCCATAAAGTTGCTTAAGGAGTCTTTCATTTCCTAAGATGTGTATATGTATATATATATGTAATCCTGGAGTCTTTATATGTAAAGCCACTGCCTCTTTTTTTGTGGTCTGTTACACAACTCCAAGTTTTTGGTAGTGTGGGTGTCCTTGGGCAGATATGGCTGACTCTTGGTGGTGGAGATTATCAGCTCTTGTGAATTCCACAGGACTGGTTTCTGGGGCTTATCGGTTCTTGGAGCCTTTCACATGCTACTTACCAGTTTGTAATTTACCCCTCTTTGCTCTGCTGGTTTCTGGTGACAGTTCCTCCCTCCACATGCACATGGGGACCTGTAGAACACGTTAAATAACCTCACAGCAAAGGGCCTTTGGTGTGTTCTTTGCTGTTCAACCTGAGGAGAGGAAAACAGCACTGGGCAGTTCTGTGCATGTCATCTTTAAGGATTTTCTCTGTTTGTAGGTGCCCTGTGTCAGGTGTTCATTGCCACCTTCCTTCCCCTTAGGCTGGGTGTCATTTTGAAAGGCAGCTGCTGCGCTGTTTCTGGTGCTCCTGGCGCAGAAGAACAGCGGCCCGTTTGGAGGAGCAGGAGGCCTTGGCTCGTGCCAGGGATCACTACAGGAACCTCCTGAAGCTGAAGGCCTTCTGCCTCTGGAAGCAAAGTACTCAGGAGAGAAAAACAGAGTAAGAAGAGTTTTTTTTTAAAAGGGAGAGTGGTTTGGATTGGCCCTGTGGTGGCTTACTAAGGACAAACAGCATTTAATTCACAATGGTGCTGACTCCTCATTTGTGCTTTGGAGCCTACTAGTTTGTGTTTCAGTAAATGACTTACTGAAAGTAACAAATGTGGACTCGGGTCTGTGCTAGAAGGGTTCAGTAACATGGATTGCACTGTAGGAGAAATAATTATTTTTCTTATAGGAGGTTCAAGGAGATGCAAGCCTTAAGATTTCACTGTTCAAAGTGTCTGCAGAAGACTTGGAACAAGTGGAGGGAGGTGAGAGAGTTAAGAGATGGGGAAGAATCCTTTATTATGGTCAGATTGCTTGTACCCCTATGGCTAGAAATTAAATTGTTTATTTTAAACACTGGTCAGTCCTAAACTGTCCTCCTTTCCCAGGTGGGTAAAACTAGTTCAGTGTGGGCGGAACAGCAGAGGGAGGGGAGGGAGCTCTTTGACTTCTTGTTCATGTGTCTAGATATGGTGAGGATGGGATTATAGTTTAGATGCACCTGAGAATGTAACCAGAGTCAGGTGATGAAATTGTCCCTACCCAGTACTCTGTGTGTCCTTCTCAAAACTTCAGGTTGGAAGTTTGCAGCCAGGCCTTTGTGTGTGACTTGTAGCTCTGTGCAGGTTGTAGCAGACCCTGTCACTTTTATAGTACTTTATGGTACTTTTATGGTACTTTTATGCTGGGCCTTTCCCTTACCATGATGAGATGTACCAGGTGTGCCCTGCAGCGTGTTGTGAGAATCTGTGAGAAATGTTACAGCTGGCACTTGCATGTTGGTGCAGACCTGTTAACTTGAGTGACCTGAGTCAGTCTTCAAGAGGATTCCTGCAAAGGGCAGGAAAAAAACCCACCTCAACTGGACCTTTTTCCCCTCCCTCCTTGCAGTATGTGGGACATCAGCGTGAGAAGTGGAGGAAGTTGGTGCGAGCAGATCTGCACTATCGACAGACATTGCTGGGCAAGACCTTGGCAGCCTGGAAGGTAGGAGGGAATGTCCCTTTCTGTTGTCTGGCTGTGCTTAAGTGTTGCAGTGAGAGCTGAAGAGCTGCCCCACTGCTTCACTCCAGGCACCAGGTGGGGAAGGTAGAATGCAGGCTGTTGTAGGTAGGGCTGTGTAGGCTCTAGCACTGCTTTGTGGAGCACAGCCCGTGTCATCTCGTGGCTCTGGTGAAGGGTGTGTCACAGGGAGCAGTAACTAGGCTGTGTTGACTGCTTGTCACAGAAAAGCGGCATCTGATTTCAGTGGCTCTAAGTAATTTTTTTCCCCACTGTTACTCTCCTGAGCTGCTACTTAGAGATTCTAGATGTCTCCTCTCCTCAGAGGTGTTAACAGTTGAGGGAAATTTACCTTTCAATGCTTTTTTTTTTTTTTTCCAGAGTTACCAACAAAACGTCCAATGTGTTCTGTACCGAGTGGCTGCAAAGGAGGAGGAGCACACCAGACTGCTGCTGGGGTGAGCCTTTCCTTGGGCAGCCTGGGGGAAGGGACTGCACTGCAGGCAAATTCACCACTTTCTTTCACTGCCGCCTGTGTAACTTTTCCAGTGTTCGGTGCTGGGGGTTGACTCTGCCATGCATTAGTAGAAGATGTAGAGGCTGTCTGCCATTGGTGAGGAGAGTGATTAAAGAGATTGTCACACTGCATTGGTTGCAGTTACTTTAAATTACCTTATTTGTTTTAATGCTGTACAACTTGAGTTGCTTGCAGAGCCTGACTGGCTGAGCTCTGGATTTCAGAGTGTTCTGTTTTGCACTGCCTTCTCTTCAGCAGAGACCTGAACAGGCACAAGGTGATTTGCATGACTGAGTTTATAGAGGCAGCTGGTTTTGGTTCCCTTGTGAGTAGGAAGGTGCCAAATAAACAAGTGAGAATCATTCTTAATGTTTGGGTTTACATTTTTTGGTGTATTTTTGCCTTCAGGCAGCTTCTGTGTACGTGGAGAGAAAATGCCCTTGCTCTCATACAGGAAGCCAAGGCAACAGCTCGGGCAGATGAGCACTGCAGGAGGGCAGTCCTGTCAAAGGTAGGGTGTGCACAGCAGCTGCCAAGGGGTCAGTACAGGGGCTGGTTCAGGGCAGGGGTCAGGTACTGCAATTAGAACAACCAAAAACTTGATCTGAGAGTCACTACTGAGAAAGGTCTAAAAACTGAGAGCCTCATCTTGTTTTTAGAGGTGTCTCTGAAACTTGTCTGAGCGAGCCCACAATTTTTCCTCTTCCTTTCTTTCTCCTCATTTCTTAGCAGGAAGGGAAAACCAGTATGATGTAGCATAGTAATACTGGTGAGGTGGAGCAGGAGGGTGGGTGGATGGAAAAGAAGAATGCCTTGAAAAATGCCAGGGGGACCCTCTGAAATTCTGCTGTGTTTAATTTGTGGGAAATTTTCACTGTCTTGCTGAGCCTTATGTGAAAAATGAGATGGAAATGGTTGTGTTGGCAGCAATGGGGAGTATTTTGCCTCCCCTTCCGTTGCAGTGCCAGTCTGTGTGCCATGCCCTGTTTGCATGGTGTGTTTAGGTGTTGCTGCACTGGAGACACACGGCCTGGCTGCGAGCGCGTCACCGCCAGGAGAAGGTGACAGCTGTGATGGAGGCCAGAAAACATCTGGATGTAGGTGAGCTGATGGAGATATTGATCTCTCAAAACGCCTTGTTTTCTTTGTATGGTCTGTTGTGTCATGTGTGCAGATGAAGTGACTGGATGGTCTGTTAGCTTACAAATGACATCCCCAGAGAATGGAGAATGACTCGGCACTCCAGTGATCTGCTGAAGGCAGCTGGTGTGGCTTTTGCTTCTCTGTTGGTTTCTTGTCTGTATAAGGGATGGTAACACTTCCTTCCTCAAAGCATTTTCCATTACTAATTTTGAGAAGCTCAGACATCTGTTTTGAGGGCAGTTCAATATTACTGCTTCAAGGCCCTCAAACTCTGCAAGCATTTTCATGGTACCAGCCGCATTCTTGACATGAGGACTCTGAAGCACAGAGGGCAAATGTTTTCCTAAAGTTGATAAAGAATGTAAGTGGCAGCAGGGAGGACTTGCAAGTCACAGCTCACTTTTATTCCTTATAGTAAATTCTGTCAGTGCTGAGTGTTGTTTATGTTCAGTGTTGCTGAAACAGTCTGCAAGAGCAGCTGATCACTCGATACTCTGAAATGAATAGTCTCCTTTTGGTACATGAGTTAATTTATCTTCTCCTGACAGTGCGCTTGCAGACCCTGTTTCTTCACTGGAGGGAGTTAACGAGGGAGTGTCTGATGCTGAGGGCTCAGCACCTCAGGGCAGTACAGCACCACCAGCAGCACCTGCTCCACAAGTACCTGAGGAAATGGAAAAATTATCATCAGCAGTGCCTTGAGAAAACGGTGAGAGGGATCAGCAGCCTCCCCAGCCTATGGGAAGTGCCACGTGTGCAGGAGCAGCCGTGTGTCCTGGAGAGGGGAATGACAGTCTTGGCTGAGGAGCAGCGTGACAGCCTTATGTGCTGAGGAGGAAGGAACCTGCCTGTGTCTTGCCTGAAGAAACTGATAGAAGTAACAGACTTAACAAGAGATGACAAGCTGAGCTTGCCATGGGTGGGACATTTACTGTGAATGAAATCCTGGCTGGACCCAGATACCTGCAGATGGGGTTACACTGTAGGGCACGTGGGTGTTGAGGGTGACCTCAGCAGAACAAAGGGAGGCTGATAAAGGCTGTTTGGTAGCTGTTCTGCTCTAGCAGCATTTGACTCAGATAAATGAGGTCTGCCTGCAAGTGACTCAGTGTTTTGGTTGCCTTGCAGCTGCTGCAGAGACTGGGAGATCACCTAATGACTCGCAGGCTTTGCTCCGCTGCCTTCTCTTGCTGGAAGGCCCAGGTAAGGAAATTTCCCCTGGGGAGATCCCTCGCTCCTTGCTAATCCTTATCCATTCTTCTCTGTCATGTTCTGTTTACACAAGGACCAAAAAAAGTTTAAACATTTTCAGGAGTTTCTGGTTTTACTAGCATGAGACACACCTTGCCATAGACTGGGTGAACTGAGTAGGTTTTTCTGCTCTGGCTCTACCAGCATTTCCTCTTTGGTTGATGCTTTGGCTGGTGTGGGGTGTGTGAACTCCTAACCTGGTTGCTGTGCATTTTTTTTCCCTGACAGCTGTTGCAGCAACAATGGCAGAAGCAGCAGACGGTGCAGGCGCTGTGGCACTGGTCCCTGTCGGTGCAGAGGAAGGTGAGGGGTTTGTGGGGCAGAGGTTTACAGATGTGCAGATCAGGGACAGGTCTGACTGCAGTCAGCACAGTGCACACTGAGTATCTGCTTCCTGTCGTCTTTGGGGTGCTGTACGTTATTTTTGGGATGCTGGAAAACTGTCCTTAAGTTGTCTTAGCCCATTAAAAAATGAATATGTGTTCTACCCCATCCAGCCTCAGCTGACTTAAATCCCTTTGTCCTTGTGGCAGTGTCCTGTTGCAGTAGCTCTGTCTATTCCTATCCTGTGGAACAGAGAGTGTTCCTGTCTGCAGAGGGAGTCCCTGGCCTGGAATCTGTCTGGGTAACACTCCCAGCTCTCTCTCGTTCCTGTTGCAGGTATTTGATGCTTGGCTCACATTTGCCAAGGAGCAAAAGGAGAAGAAAGTTGGCATTGAAAAAGGCACAGGAGTTCACCACACGGCTTCTCTGAGAGAAGGGGAAACCTGGGCCTTGAGAAACACCGGTGGCTTGAAACAGCTGCAGGATCAGCTCCATGCCCAGCATCTGCTGCAGGTGAGAGAGAGAAGTGTTTGCTCAGATACATCCGAGCTGGGCTGCTCTGGTCCCTGCTCTGTGTGGGGATGTGTTTGTGTATCTTGGAGCCCCTCATCCCAGTTGTTGTTTGGATCCCACACACACCTTTGCCTGTGGTTCAGAGCATTTCATTCAGCTGAGACTGGAGCACTTCACACTCCTGGTGCTAACTGGGAACCTTCTTAATGGAACAATTTCAAAACCAGCTGATTCCTGCCCTAGACAATATTCCTGGATAAAACCTTTGCATGTGATGAGGGTCTGGTTCTAAATTCTGTGCCAGAATGAAGCATTAGAGGCTGCATCTGATCTGCCTTAGCTTTAGCTCTGCTTGAACCTTCAAATGTGGGCTTATGTCACTTCTGCCTTTGAGTATGAGCCCAGCCCTGTGTGTGGAAAGGAAGATAGGGATGCCTGTATTGATTGCTCTCTTCCTGCTTCTGGGCAGCCTTCCCAGCTCTATTCCAGATTCCCAAGACACCAGTTGTTCCATTTACTACAGTGTGCAGCTTGCCTTGCTGCAGAACTACCTGGTCCTTCTTGCCCCAATGTTACCACAGTAACCTCTTAATTTAGCTGCTCTGGCTGTGAGGTCATCAGAAATCTCAGTTCCTTCTGCAGTGTCCTTCTCCCTGGGGGATGTGGTGTTGTTCCTGCTCTCAGCCATCACATCTCTGCTGTTCTTTGTGTTGGCAGGCAGCCCACAACACTCCCCACTCCGTGTACCGCTGTTCCATGCTGTGGAAACAGAAGACTCTCCAAGAAATTAAATAAACCTTTTTCTTTTCTGCCACCTCTGAAGAAGCAGGTGACACTTAGGAGGCCTGATGTTAGCCCTGAGACAAGAGGGCATGCAGCAGAGGAAGAGCCATGGCCTTCAAAATGCAGACATCTACCACTGCACCCTGCTGATGGGGGCTCAGTTGGCAGTGATCTGTGAGTGTAAACTTCTAGTTCCTCCCCCATTTCTCTGGCATACGTGTAGCTTTGCCTATATGTAGTCCATCTAAGTGTGTCTCATTTTTGTTTCCAAGTTTTCACACTGATGACTTAGTTTCATGCACTCTCCTTAACTCTTTCTCTGAGCCTGCTGGTGCAATTACAAAGAGCTGCTGTGAAATGCAAGCATCAGCCCACACACAGTGGAGGAATTTTTGAATTTATATTTGCATATCAGCAACAGGTAGAAGCAGCTCAGCTGCAGAGCTTCACTGTGTGTTTCTCAAGACACAACTGGATTCGTGGAGTGTTGGTCATTTGTCATAGGAACAGTTACACAGAGGAACAATTGAAAGATTGGTGTGGGACTTTGGCCATCAGCAGAGCTTATCTTGCCCAAGTGACCTAGAGCTGTCACTGAAGCTCTTGGTTTCTTCACTGAAGACATGCATAGGCTCTGATGAAGTGATAAACATCAAGATCCTGGCTATATAGAAGCTGAACTTTCATCTTGCCCCTTTCTTTTCCCTGGGGAAGCTATTCCTTAAAAAAATTCCTACTGATCATGGAGCAGTTGCAAGGAATAATGTTCCATGAAGCTTCTCAGTCCAGGACAGGAACCCTACAGGGAAACAAGATGGTAACTTCACGTTGCTTCAAGCTTGTCTGTGCTGCCAGAAGTGTTTCTGCCCTGTTCAGCTGTGTCCCTTCCACCACTCCCTGTGTGGGCACAGCCATTCACATGGTGAACCAATGGTCACATCAATACAGGTGGAAATTTAGTCTGTAGGAATTGTTATGGCATGCAAGGGGAATGTTGCAGAGCAGGGGTGAATGATGAAACAGAGCTGTTTCTTTAGCTGCAAGGGCAGTTTATGCCAATTTAAAATAATCCCGAATCTGGGGCATTATTTTGTTTTTCTTTTCAGAAATGCTATTCAACAAGCCAGGTTACCACCATGGAGGCCTAACTTCCTTCTGGAATCTCTAGAAAGCAAGGAACTGCTGGGACCTCCTTTTGCTAGGTAGAAAATCTATTCTGAGAAGGAAAGAGGGTGACTTACAGTGGGCAGAGGGAGGCAGCTGACTGGGGAGTCCTATGCAAGGGGATTGCAAGATTCTCCCTTTATTTCGGCTGACTGCAAAGGACAAGACCAACAGGTTGCACTGTGTAGTGACCTCATCCTTCTTCTTTTACAGGTCAGAGGTGCCCTTTCAGCAAACACCTGTGATTAAATGTTCTGTCCAGACTGGGACCTTACTGCAGACACCTCACCTGGAGGGCAGCACCTGTAAATGTCTGTCTCAGAAGGGCAGTGCTGCTCATTCCCGTCCCGCTCTCCCACGTGCTGCTCTCCCCTCTCTCCCACTGTGGGTTCCAGGTGTGCCCCGTGCTGGGCAGGGCCCAGAGCTCTGCTCTCCTGCCTCCTTCATGCCCCAAATGACAGCTGGATCAGAGCAGGTGAGTGCACTGCTGAAGGAGCAATCGGTGTGTGCACTGGGCTGCTGTCAGCAGCCTGTTGCTTGTTGCTGTTTTTCTGTGGCTCTTCTGAACTGCCCAGCTGGATGTTGAGCTGTTCTTGTTCTAGCTGTCGTGTTTAATGCTGACCAAATGCACTGCCTCTGAATGCCCAAGAGCTGTGTACCCCCAGACTGAAGCAATCCACATGTGTAATTCAAATGCCTGTAATTCAGGCATTTTTATCCAGTGGTCTTCCTACCCAGATCTTTTCCTGGCAACTGACTTGAGGGATCTGCCCCTTCAGAACTCAGAGCAGTTACAGTTGCCCATCCAGATTTACAGGGATTTAAGAATAACTCACTTTAGGAGCAGAGGCTGTGTCTGAGAGGCTCAAAAACTTGGAATTCACTTTACCTGCAAGTCAGTGCTTGCATTTTAAACTCCCTTGTTCCACACAGAAGGGGGGGGTTAATATTGATGTAATGTCTCCATGCTGGAAATGGAAGATCCCATTTTTTAAGCTCTGCTTCTTTTGTGGCACTATATGAGAGGGGCTGAGTGACTACAGGGGTTGTCTGAGTGGGAGTAGGTCAGGTGCATCCTCCTTGTAGGGCTTAGGCAAGAAAACCCTTTGAGGAAAAACCCAGTATCCTTCTGACCTTGCAGAGAGGAGGTCAGCCTGTGAGTCATCACCAAGGAGCCCATTCCCAAGGCTCCCAACAGAACTCTGCGGAGAAGAAGTTGCGACCAAATTTGCAGCCACATCTGCTGTCACCTGAAGACTTGGGGGGACAGTGGAGCCACCAAACTGCAGGTAGGTCCTCAGATCTGAACAGTAGCAGCTCTGCAGCCTCCTCTAACACATGCAAGACTGCAAGTCACCTCCCCAAAATGGACAGGAGACAAGGCAGTCTTGTATGACAGCATCAAGAGGAAATGGGTATCGGTGTTCCTTTTTGGGATGGTAATACAGTTGTGTGGATTCTGCTGAACCTGCTGTTCTAGGGATTGAAGGGTGGGAACTGCTTAGGGTTGGTTTCTTTCAGCAAGAATGTGCTCAGTGCTGGGGCAGAATTTGCTTCAGGAGGGAAGAGTTCACCCAGTAAGGCTCTCTGAGAGCTCCCTGTGTGACAGTGGGTGTGAAGGGGGCAGGTGGTGTCTGAGACCCCTCACTGGGGTGTTTTTAATGACACGAGGGCATGACATTTCTGTTCTGCAGGACTAGACTTTAACTACCTTTAACTACTTCTAGACTAGATATAAAACACTAAATCCTGAATAGACCACTTCTTATTTGGTGTGTATTCAAACTGAGCCTTCAGAGCTTGTACTGCTCTCTCTGTACCTGACCTTTTGGGTGAACAGGTGCGTGTCACAGGGTCACAAACCGTGTGAGAAGGACTCAGGAGGGTTCCATTTTTTCCTGCCTATTAAAAATGTTCGCTCTTTCTTTGATAAGAAGAAACAGTGGATGTCTGTTCTACTTCCATTGCTTGTGCTTTGTGTCTGCCATTCAGCTGAAGGGGAGGAGAGGGAGCACAGTTCCAGAGAAGAAATGGAGTTGCAGAGAAAGGTGGAGGTTGAACTCCGACACATCCAGCAGCAGATGCAGTACTACTACAGCAGGAAGCTGGAGCTCATGTATGTTCAAAGGCCCTTTAGCCAGCCCTTCTTTGTGTTGTCAACTCAATGCTGCACTCTTTGTATGCATCTACCCTGAAAATAGTCAGTCTGCTCACAGTAGAACTAGGAACAGAACAGACAAAAAGTTCTAGAGGTTTTAACTTTATCCTTTTGAGTTCCCTCCCGGTGAAAGGGAGTATGTGCATAACTTCTGTAGTCAGCAAGGGGTTTATACCTTTGGCAGCTCTTGGAGAGGCATGTCAGAGGGATCACAGTGTAATCTGAAGGCAGGATAAATTAATTGGGCAGAGCAGCTGAAATTCAGCTTTTAGATCTTTTATCAAGAGGAATGAAGACTGAGCTTTTCCAACTGTCAATTAAAGAATAAATATGGCTGGTATTTGATAACTGCTCAACTAGAAGAAGAAAACATTTACAAAATTGCTTAAAAGAAAATGAAGCTTGGAAGGGATTTTCCTTCAGGAAAGGAAGAAGTCAGTGACTAGAAGTAGGAGATGGAGAAAATAGTTTTCAGATTTCTCTATTTTCCAGCATCCTTTTTTCTTTCCACTTTTAAAAAAGATTTTAACCATTCACAGGTTTGAGACAAAAAATTGGGTGTTATTGCAAGTATCAATTGCAAGTCTAAGTTGGCTTAGACTGTTGAGCTCTTAATTGGAGTAAGAATCCTTCTAATCCATTTTATCAGGTCCTGTCAGCAGCAGGCAGAGATTCTGCAGCAGTGGCTGGAACTGAGCTCAGGACCAGGAGCTGGTGTGCAAGTTCAGGAAGAGCTGGCTCAGGTGTGTACAAAGCAAACTGCAGAGGTGATTGGCACTGTGCTCTGCACTCAGCCTAAAGGCTGATGGCAGCTGTGAGGAACTGTGCACTAAGCTGTTGGGAAAATGCCAGGGAAGGGAACTTGTAGGCAGAAGTGGGCTGAGGAGAACAGGCTCTGGGGATGCATCTTCCTGTTTGTTCAGAAATGCACCTCCAGCTCCAACAGACCTCTCTGAGGCTATTTCCAAGCTACAGATCAGGCTTCAGGAGATTCAGTCTCAGAATTTTGCCTGCAATTTCTCAAGCCAGTTTCCCAGTGTGCAGCCTGCACCAACACTGTCCCCACGTTCCTACACCAGGTGTGGGACCGCTCTGGTACCTCTGACTCCACAGCAGAGCTGTTCCCAAGGGAACTCCTGTCCCTTAACTGGCTCTAAGGGGGATAACACAAAGGCTGCTGGAGCAGCTCTTGCTGTACACACAGCTCATGCTCTCCTCTTTCCTTGCAGCTGCAGGTGAGGATCGACTCCCTGAGCCAAGCACAGCAGACAGACAGACAGCACGTGCAGAGCCTGCTCGCCCGCCTGCGTGAGATCCAGCTGGCCCTGGATCTGTAATGCCTCTGAACCAACCTGCCAGCTCAGGGGTAGGAATTTTTGCCCCTTTGATAGCAGGGGAGAATGGAAGAGATGTGTACATTCACTTATTCTATGGACAGCATTTATATTTGATAAATTAAGTTAAAATATTTTTGCTTGTTTTGTTACTAAAGCCGATTAAAAGTTACATTGGAGCTCCATTTACCTTGTGCTGCACTTGAAGTACCTAGTTTAGGTTACCCTGTTGTGCCAGAAAGATAAGCAACACAGATAAGACTCTTTATTTCAAAATGTTTGCAATTAAATGAGTTCATGTCAGTAAGTCATACACTTTGACATACAAAAATACCGTGCTACTGATACAGTTGAATTAAATGGATTCTCCAGGCAGGAGAAATTCACAGCATTATCAGTACCCTCGAGGAACTCTGCTTTCAGTTCTGGGTGTGTTGCTGGCCCTGCATCATGAGCAATGTTGGGTTATTAGCTCACTCTGCACAGTATTAAAACCCTCCTAAAAACAGCCACCTGCTGGATCCTCTCCTCCTCCTGAGCTTTCCAATAAAGCAAACATCAGGTAATCCATCCTCCATCAGAGGCTAACAGTAACCTTCACATACTGTGGATGATGATGCTGAGTAGGAAGAAATTAAAGCTTAAACTTCCTTTGGCTGTATCTGGATTTCACAGGCCCCAGTGGAAAAGTGGGAAAAAGATTCACTTGTCTTTTTCTCTCATCCACTGGAACAAATTTGCTTTCTACTGTTAACACAACATTGAAGTTTAATCAAAAATCTCACCATAACTTTATCCTCTTGGGGTTGATATTTGACTTACCCTTTTCTCACTCTCAAAGGTTTAAAAAAAAACAACTTTGCATCTGGTACTATACTGCTGCAGGAGTAACCTTGCTAATGCCAAGAAGTTTAACAAGATAGGTGGCTGAGAGCCACTTCAAGCTTTCAAACTCCTCCCTGTGTAAAGTGAGGAAACACTGACTCCTGGAGCCAAAGGAATCTTCTCCAGCTTGTCCCCCCCATAGCCACCACCATCACCTGAGCCAGGGCTGGGCTGCATCACTTAGAGGCAGTTCATCATCCCTTCCTCCCTGATGACAAGCTAAGCATACAGGACTTGGCAAACTGGACATCTGGACAACAAAATGATGTTCTATTTTCTGCAGTGCATACAAAGAAGAAAAGGGTTTCTTTGGGAGATCAGAGCTGCTCAAAGCCTGACTCCTTGAAGTAGCAGAAAAGTAGCTCAAGCAAGGAAGGACTATGAGAAATCTTTCAAAAGCAGAAAGGCAGGTTTCATAAGCATGTCCACTCCAACAGGCTCTGGACAGCACAAGCACTTCTAAATGTTTGAGTGCTGGGACCTGAAACAGTTTATTCTCCAAAAACAATGATGCATTGCTTTAAAACTCAATTCCTCTTCACTTTGGCAGCGGTTTCTGTCAGCACCACATGGTGCTACCTGCAACAGATCCCAGGTGTGAGATTTGAACTCTTCTTGACATGAACTCTTAAAATTTTACTGTGGATGAAGCTTCAGCCCTGAGCTTTCAGCCCCCAGCACATTCCTAGCATTAAGTAAGAGGGCAGAAGTTAGAGCCAGTGTGGGATTATTTTAATATTTTGAGTGAGATGAAATTGTTGCCGGTCAAGGGAGGGCCAGGTTGGCACCTGGTTGGCAATGTGGGATTTCTTCAATGTGTTTTTAAACACAGTCAGTGCATAGGGCATTTCATTCTGAGCAATAAAAAATGGTCCTGAAGTATCTGAAGCTGTTCTGTAATAGAGGAATTAATTCTTCAATAATTTAGTGACAAAGCAGTAATGAAGATACATAGCAGAAAGTAAAAACATAGTTTAGTTGCTATCACATCACGTAAGAAAAACATTCCCTGTGTCTTCCAACTCCATAATCCAAGAGATGAAGTAACTGTCTCTCATACAGACAAAAACTTTAAGGCCTGGAGTAGCAAAATAAACCCATGGATTAGGAATAGGACACACACCTCTGCCTGGGTTTGTTTGTTTGTTTTTTAAAAGAAAATCCCAAGATGACAAGTGCTGTTGTCTGGAATGTAGACACAGTGTTTGCAGGTTTAAAATACAGTGCAAAGTCCATTTTTAAAGGGACAATGTCAGGCAAAAGCACTGGAGTTCTCCAACAGTGGAAAACCTGGCTGAGTGTAATTCTTTCTGGTGATGCTCTGTTGCATGTTTTGCTTTGTTTGGGCTGTGAAGCCACACCAGCCAATGTCACTGTTTGGCTCTGTGTGCATTCACAGGCTGTCTTTATGTAACAAATTCAGCAGAGTTTCTTAGAACAAAATAAATATGAGAACATATTCTTTACTCAAGGTCTGAAAAACAAAT
Source organism: Myiozetetes cayanensis (assembly GCF_022539395.1). Lineage (NCBI taxonomy): Eukaryota > Metazoa > Chordata > Aves > Passeriformes > Tyrannidae > Myiozetetes > Myiozetetes cayanensis. The sequence continues at coordinate 4,367,485 of NW_026087423.1, forward strand.
ATTGCAGCTACAAAGTACAAGGTCTGACTCAGCCTGTCAGTGTCCCTTTAAACACAGGTCATCTCCACCCCTCCCCAGTGCACCTGCACAGCCTCAGAAGGCTTAAAAGGGACTTAAGAACATAATTATCCTGTGGCACATTGAGGGGAGAACATGAAACAGGCACAGGGTGGGACAGAAACCTCCATGGGCAGCATCTTTAAAGGCAGCTGTACCCGATACATCCATGATCACTCAGTTCAGTTTCTACATTCAGCAGCAGGTAAATGTAGAGCAAATACTCTCCAGGTTAACACAGCAGTGACATCTTCTCCTCACCCAGGTCCTGCTGAGTGATAAGGACTTTGTAAAGTGAAACACTCGGTGGTGTGAAAAGAGTCCCTTTGTATAGAAAATCTTCTTGCTGAGACAGTTTCTATAGAGAGCCCAGCGCTTCTCCAAAGCGGATTTTCTGTCCGGCCTTGAGGTTGAATTTGAAGTCCTTGGGTGCCTCAAAGATCAGGACGATCGTGGAGCCTAAATTAAATTCCCCTAAATGTTCCCCTTTCCTCATGGGGATTCCCTCCTTGTTGTTGTTGGATATGAAGCTGAAGTCATTGTAGGAACCTTTAGAGTAACTTGGACTGTTGGTGTGCAAGTCCTGTACAGAGAAGGAAGAAACTGTCACTTGAGGATTTCAGTGTTCATTGCCACAGCTGCAGACTGCAGATGCTCAGGCATTTTCAATGCAAGAACTCACAATTCAAAGGTGCAATAGAAATATTAAAGTAGTAGTCTATATTGGCCACGATGTTTAGATCAGTCTTAGAACATCAGTATGAGAAACACCCAAATTTCAGGGTAATAAGATTTTTTTTTTTTTTTTGGTAACTCTGTTATGCTGTGCCAACCTCAACCATCCAACCCAGCAAGCTGCTGCTACAGCCCTGCTCACCTGGTCGAAGTAGATGCGGATGGAGCCCACGTTTGTGGCCCCCACCGCTGTCAGGGAGAAGAAGCCGTGCTTCCAGTCCCCCGAAAGGACAACCCGCTCGTTGTGGCAGAACAGCTCCTTGATCCAGCGAGCAACTCCGGGATTCACAGACATCAGAGAGCCTGCACAAGGCAGGAAATATTCAGGTTAGGTGGTGTGGTTTGTAGCAGCATTGTAATGCCACCCAGATGGTGCTTCCAGTGTGACTGTGGCTGATCCAGTAAACAATGTCACTTGTTTGTAGGAAGAGAGGCAAATGCTTGGCAGAGAGAATGAGAGGGAAGGCTGTGATGAAAACAAAGGGGTCACAGAAGGATGTGTGTGGCAGGTCATGTCTCTCAGGGTGTTTGAAACCCAATCCAAATACTTAGGTTTTTGCCACATGCCAAGAAGTAAAATATTTTTCTCTGCTGAGCTAGAGTATGATGGTCTGCAAAACTTCCGATCCCAGCTCCAGCAGTGCAACTGTTTAGTTGCACTTTCTTTGCCAAGCACAAGCAGAGATCACACTTCAGGCTACTGTCTCGTGATCTGCAGAACTATCTGTATTTCAGGTGCAAACTGAATAAACAGTGTTCAGGAACAAATCAGGTCAGGTATTTCAAAGAACTCAAAGAGCTTGAACACAGTATTGGTGTTTGCACCACTTATATATGGCTTGTCCTGGTAAACCACAGTGCTGTAACACTCATCACTATTTGTGACAAATCCCTTTGCTGCCATTATCTCTCATGTGTCTGCACAGCTGCTGCACTGCTGTGTCTCAGCAGTGGCCATGGCAGTGCTTCCCTCCAGAGCTTTTCCCAGGAACAGACACCAACCTGGGAAATGCCGTCGGTGCGACACCGTCCAGTCGGTGGGCGAGTGGAAGCAGTGATAGTCCCCTGGAGCAAGGTAGATCACACAGTGGTACAGCTCGTTCCCCTTCTTGGTCACCAGTTGTTGCTGAAAAGAGTTACCAGGTGGGGCTGCAGAGAAAGCAGGGAAAGGAAGGGGTTAAAGATACTCTTCTCTCAGTGCTGGTGCAGCAGAGCAGTAACAGCACCAGTCGGTCATCAGAGGGTCAGCACTGAGCATGAATCTTGTTAAGGGGCAGCTTAGAGAGTTTGTGGTGTCCAGGTGCTTGGGCCTGTTTCAGTGTGACAGCAGGAGGGCTCCAGCCTCAGCATAGTGACAGAACTTAGAGCCAAGGGTAGGAACCAAGCAATGAAATTCAGATAATCAGAATGAGTCTGGCATGACACTATAAAGCCATTGGTGAGAAAGAGAAGAACTAAACCAGTGACATGTTCATCCCCAAATTAAAAAAAAAATCAGACCTGCTTTTGTTCCTGGTAATGCAAGAAAGAGAAGGGGGAGGAAAAGCAATTTCTTTTCTCATGATCTCCAAGAACACCGCAAGAGCAGAGCAGAATAAATGCAGAACTGACACAGAACTCACCCTGACTAAAATGCAGTTCCTCTGTGGAGACACGAGGTCCCAGGAAAGACTCCAGAGAATAAGTGACCCCTTTTACTTGCTCCACCTCACAGTTTTTTACCTGCCCGAAATTCAGGATCTTTCCATCAGAGGGACTAATCTACAGCGAGGAGAAAGAAATGAGACACATTAGTTCCTTCCTTCCTTCCTCCTGAAGCAGCGCTGTGTCCCTGGGGCTGAGGGGAGCTGGCAGAGCTGTCCCTCACCACGCCGTGCATCCCTCCCTCCCTCCCCACGTCCCTCCCCCCTCACCACGCTGTGCACGCCGCACACCGGCCGCGCTTGCGGCTTCAGCTTCCTGCGGAAGAACTCGCTGAGGTTCCTGTAGTGGTGCAGATCCTCCACAGCCGCCTCCTTCATGTTGACGCCGAAGGTCCAGATGTACAGGCTGTACACCGGCTTACGGAGCCACGTGGGCAACTCCACCTGGTTCAGGCGCCCCCAGGCCCGCGAGAGCAGCCGAGTTGGGACCGACTTGTACAGAGCGACCTGCGGAAAGAGCGGCACCGGCTCACTGAGGGCCTCTCCCTGTGCCTCAGAGAGGATCACACTGCCTGCAAACCCTCCCTCGAACTGTGGGTTACTGTAACCTTCCACTGAAGACAGAATTCCCAGTGCCCTGCAGGCTGAAGCTCCACATTCAAGTTACTGGAAGCTGCCCATGTGAGGCTTACAGAAAATAAGAGACATTGCACACATTCCAGTAGAACGTTAATCACAAAGGTTTCACACTACCAAATTTTTGTGAATAACCAAATGAAAACTGACTGAAAACTAATGTCCCAGTGTTTGATGACCTGCTCCTCAGATGCATTTACTGTGTTTCCACATCCCAGTCCTGTGAGCTGTGACTCCAGCACCATTAAAGAAACATACCCATGTGGATGCAGCTACACCAGAATAAACTTACACCAGCCTTACTCCTTCTCTCACAACAATGGGAGTTGCTAATTGCAAGAGTATTAAATTAAGTGCCTTTACTTCTGCAGAAATGTACCTCTGGACTTGCAATAAGCCTGAGTTTTACTAGCAAGGAAAACAAATGAAATGAAGTTGGTAAGAGGTATCTGCTGTTGATGTAAGTAGACAGATGACAGCAACTTCCTGTTGATAATTCCAGCAGACAACTCTTCTGGGGTTTGTGGTACTTCCTGTCAGCCAAAAAGCTCACGTGGCCATGACGTAATTGGGGGGGCTGGAGGATGTGGACCAAAGGAACTGAACACTCTGAAACCAGTTTTGGAGAAGAACTGGTGGTCTGCTGACTCTGGTGCTGTGTTTTTGAACAGTACAGCTCAGCTAAAACTTGTTGGCTTTTTTTCTTAGTGAGAGTCATCATTTATTCTTAATCATATCCTTCAAAATGTCTTGCAAAATACAGCCATAAACAGAGACAGAACACACTGGCTCAGAGCCTGTTCATCCTATAAAATACAGCAAATTAAGATTTCACTTACAAATCACCATCCCATGTCCATACAGTGATATTTCAGAATGAAAATACCAACCTAATCTTACCTCAGATAAAACCTTCTAAATAAACAGTACCTTGGTTTTTTAAGCTGACCTTATAGAGTATTAATTTCTAAAATAAATTTTGCTTTGTTTTCCACCAACACAGAGAATATGCAGTTAGAACTACAAAAAAATCACACCAATTGCCAAAAGTGCTATTTCCTAATAACCCCTTCTCTTCAAAAGAACCTTGCTTTCAAGTTGATGGAATCAAACAGAACAGCAAACAGTCCTAAGAATGGCAATTTTGTTGTAGTTTTCAATCAAAATATTTGTGTGGTTGTTGCATTCTGAAATGGCATGATTTGTGGGGAGAATAACCACGTGCAAGGCATCCACACCCTGCTCTCAACAGTGTCACAGCAGAGCTGCACATCATCTGGACAGGCTGGATCACAAATGCTCAAGGAACCTGAGGAACAAACCCTCCCCAGTGCAAAAATAACAGAAAGCCAGAGACCATTCCAAGGTGGCCAGGAAAGGGAACCTGCCAGGAGGTTTGGTCTGCCTTGTCCTAGCCCTGAACCTGGGAGGTGACTGAACTCATTCACAAGTTTCTGTTGATTTTCCCTGACTGTTACAGGACAAATTCTCTGCTACTGAAAAAGTCTGTGAAGCAATTAGTCAACACACCTCCGAAACATGAGTTACATCTCTGCTTTCCCAGCAGCCATCAGCAGCCTGTCCTAACTGAAGGAACCGAAGCGCAGCCCTGCTCACACTTACCCTGCTCATGGGCCTCCATCCCACTCTGGTCAGGGGTTTAAGGGCACCGAAAGGCAGAAGGTAATAGAGAATAGTCAGAGGCCAAGAACGGAGTTTCAGAGCAGGCCTAGACATACAGCTCAGCTGGCCCAACCTCCGCCTCAGGGCCAGCTGGGGGAACTGCAACCTGCAAGATTACACACAACAGCACAGGGTCAGGCATCTCGGCTGCAGAGCCACCAGCTCTGACAGCTGGGCACGACTTATTGCTGCTAAACGTTACTTCAGCATTGATTCTGCACGTCTGCGCTCCTTTATTTTGGTCAGTTCTTCCCCTTCCCAAAATAGGCGAACCTAAAAAACCCCAAAAAAACCCCAAAAGAAGAAAAATCCCCTGCCCAAAAGATGGTGTTCACTGCACAGGTCACATTTGAGGAATAACACAAAAATGAAAGACAAGACCACTTGCAGGTGGCATTTGAAAACTAAGTCACAGATGGTTCATCCAAATAATAACATGAGAATTTAAGTGGAAATAACAAAGCATAAAGGTGTTTCTCCCAAATATCAGAAGATTAAAACCCCAGAAAACATTTCTTGGACTGCTCCAGCTGTTGGATAGCCAGAGTGGGCAGCAAACAATATTCTGAAAGCTGGGAATTTGTGATGCTGGGACTTAAACCACTCTACCAAGGGGCAAATTTATGGAAAGAACAGATACTTTGATGAAAGAAGTCTTTGAAACCTAATGAGTTGAGGTCCCTCCGAGGGTTCGTGCATTGAAGGCATATTGATAGATTGTGCCTCAAGTTGTATTTTATATCCCAAGAGATGCTGGAGTCAAATTTACAGACCTGTTGGTCACTCATTAACTTTAGGAAACAAGTGCTTGAGAAACAGCAGGAGTGGCACTCCTAAGGTAGTTAATACAAATACCTGATGCCAAAAGACATCTTCCAAGGTCTTAAAACCTTCCCTGGTACCCTGGTTGTGAACAGGGAAGGTGTGGACAAAGCCAATATTGCTACTGCTGCCAGACAATCTGGTCTCCAGAGCACAATAACCAACTCCTCTGCCTCACAACCAGCTGCATCTCTGATTTTTTGTCACATGGATGTCCTGAGAGGGGTCTCCTTTTGCACAAATGGCCACGGGGAGGAGTTGACCTTGTAACTCTCAGAGGGAAAAGCTACTCAGCCTCAGCTCAGGCCCTGGCAGGAGGTCTGGATGTAAAACCCTTCAGGTCCCCATTTATTCTTTGGCTTCTGCTCATGGAGAAACCATTGGCACTTCCAAGGTCACATTATCAAATGGAAGTCTGCTCACCTGAGGGCAAACTATTCAAACCTGGCACTGACTGAACTCCTGGCTGGTAAACTGTTCCCCTGCAGTTGGGACATGGTGATGTGCCCTCACAACAGCCTCACAAACTCCAGTGGGATGGCCTGGCTGCTCCCAACAGCTCCCTCTCTCAAGGGACTCTGTGACATGAAGGATGAACTACAAACGTACTGCCTATGTCCTTCCAAGATGGAAAGAAGCTGAGAATTTAAAGGGGATTTTCTTGCCAACTCGTTCTTTCCAAAACTTGGACCAGAATTAAAATGCCATGCAGGCAGGTATGACTGCCACCACTCTGAAATGCAAGATGGTGCCTGTGGCTCAGAGATTTTTTTCTGCAGTGAACACAACTTCTTTCCCCCCAGGAATTAATAAATAACAAACAGAGAATGATCTGTGCATCACAATGCAAGGGGTAAACAGAGCCCTGAGCAAAAGCGTTATCTCAGCACAGTTAAAGCCACTTCTCAGCAGGAGGTGGGACTGCCATGGGAATAGGAAAGGACACTTCACATTCCCCCTCCCATCCTCACCCCCCCAGCCGGGCCGGGAGCCGGGCTGGGTCCGGCTCCCCCTCCTGCTGCTCTCCCCCCCTTCACTGCAGTCGCTCCTGGACCAATCCCTGCAGAGCTGCATCGCTCCGGAGCCCTCGGGCTTCTCACTGCCTTGGCCTGGTTTCAGAGCGGCCCCTCAACTAATTTTTCCATTCTCCCAGTGATGGAGAGGAGAAAGGAAAGGAACAAAAGCCTCTCCTCATCCCCCTTGCCGCGGAACAGCCTGCCCTTCCCGCCGGCGCGGTGCGTAAGGAGCTTTATAGTAATTAGGCCAAACAAAAGCTTCGCAGATGGCTCCGTCTCCTCCTGCCCAGAAACCCTCCCGGCCTCCCTCCCCCTCAGTTACCGTTCCTGCAAAGCACAAAACACCGAACAGTACCTGAAACGAGTTCTCCTACTTGGTGTCCCACCGGCAGAGCCAGTCGGGCCTGGGCTCTCCAGCTGTGGGTGCTGGTCCCCGGCACAGCTGCTGCTGCCGCCGTTCCCTGAACGCAGCCTCCGGACATGGATTTTAACTTTGTGGAGGTTGTAGCAAGAGGGTGGAGGGTTAGATAAAGCTTTATAGCATCTCACCATTTCCCTGTGTGCAGATCTGGTCCCTGCAGGGTGTTTGACTGACACATCGTCAGGTGATGGCTGTTGCAAGGCTCAGTCTTTTTTCCTCTACCTCTCTTTCCTTTGCTTGCTCCGGCACAGCAGAGAGGACTCGGCGTCACAGTTCCTAAATCCCCCGCTGGTTTGTCTCTGGATTCCCTCTCTGTTTCCCACTTGAATCTCTGCTACGAGGGTTGCAGCTATTGCAAACAAACAGGCATCGTGTCATATTTCAACATCCCACTACAAAGCCGACTCCGCACAAGACAAAGACGAGCTGTCCATAGGAGCAGTCCTTGCTTCTCGCTAGTCGGGGTGGCCATTGAAACCCAACTCCCCCAAAGGCCCCTGCAGTGCCGGCCTGCCGGGCAGCAGCGCGCCGGTGAGGGCAGCAGCCAGCCGGGCTCGCACAGCTCATCCCAGAGCAGCCCGAGCGCCAGGCTGGGAGGAGGAATGGGGCGGAGAGGAGGAGGAGACAACCCTCAGCTCCAATTCTGCAGTGCTGCAGCTGCCGCTGAAAGACTTCTGGACTGACGGGCACCAAAATTCCTTCCCTGCTCTCAGTGTCCAGCTTGGGAAGGAAACAGAAAGAAAAGGGATGGCTCTCTATCATCTTACAACCCTTGCCAGGCACAAACTTCCACCTCCTCAAGTCTTTTTTCATTCCCAAAGACTCACAGAGGGAGCAGGGAAAAGGCATTCTACAAATAACTAGATCCATACAAAACAAGCCAGTCTTGGGGCCAGCTTGAGAACTGGGTATAAAGTTGTGTCTCTTACGTGACTCTCAGCACTGTCACTGTTTTTATGCCCAGCAGAAATAAAACACAAAACAGGGGTAAAGGAAGCTGGTTAGGTTTTTAAAGACAGTGTTTCTATCTGAACATTCTAAATGTACGTAAAGAGATTTCCCTCTTTGACCCCTTAGACCACATTGCAAAACAGAGATTTTCTGCATCTCCTGTGAGTGGGTCTGGATTGTTCAGGGAGCCTGAAACCAGCCCCTGGTCAGACAGTGGAAGTCAGGTAGCTACATCTCACCTCGAGATTAAACTAACTACTCAGAACAATTTCAGGGCTAAGTCTCTAGTGGCTCCATTTCACTTTGTTTTTCTGCTGAAGGCTGGGTTTAAAACAAAACAAAACAAAACAACACAACACAACTCCTTGTTCCCAAAGCTTTCTAAGCACCGTGAAAGCTGTGTGCCTAAGAGGGTAGATCAAAAAGAGCACTGCTGCTCTGACTGAGGGAAAGGGTTGTATTGTATTAGGGATAAGGCAGGAGTGGTGGGAGGACCAGCAGGAAAAGCCAGAATTAACTAGCTAATGGCATCCCACTCAGGCCTCTAAAGGAAAATATTCTAGCAGTAATTGTGTATTTTGATTGGCCTTCAACTCCAAATATTACTGATACTCCCTGGAAACACCTCTGGAGACCCTGCATTAGAGTACTTTTTCAGGGAGAAAACTTTCTATGGTATTATTCTGTAAGACCTGTGTGTGCCTGTTGTTGTTTAAGCCTGAATTTTAACAACTGCATATTAAAAAAAAAATTCCAGCTAATTGAAAGAAGGCAAATTTGAGATTAACTGAGAGCACTCAAAACATACTCCTTCCTCCCTGAGCTCTCTGCCAACTCTTTTTGTTTTCCTATTTAAAATATCATTCAGTCTTTCTCTGGCTGGCACAAGAAACTCCCACTCAACAAAAATGAAGCCATCTGTCTAGTCAAATGATGAAAGCAGTTACCCAAAATCCCACCAAAACCCAAAGAAAAGCAACGAGGAGCCATTTCTCTTGATTCACCAGGAACATTAGAAATTACCACCACGAAATACTTCACGTTAAACAGCAGCAGGCTAATTTGACAACATTGTTTCCAAGACACTTCATCAGGCCAAGATGGAAACCTTTCTCACACTGAACATGGGGGTTCACAGAACTGTGGGGAGAGTTTGTTTGGCACTGGTGGAGCGGGGCAGGAGCAGCAGAGTCCCCAGCCCACAGCTGGGCTGGCACCCTGCTCCCAATCCCCCCTCCTCCGTGCAGACCTTCCCCCTTGCAGGACTCTGCAGACAGCAGAGCAGACACAAGCCTTGTCTGCCCTCCCTTCAGGACTCTTCCCTTTAGGGTAAGGGAGGTAACCCACGAGCTCTTTCAGTAAATTCTATCTTACCCCCAAAACATTTTCAAGCATCTATTATATTCTAGACTGAATAAGCCTGACTCTGTAAAAGCATGGAACAAGCTGAATGTCTGACCTGCTCCCTAAAAACAGGCACGGAAATGTTCTGCAGCCCAGTGCAGTGGGAAGTACCACACTTTGGTCCAAAGCAAAGTGCAAGAGAGATTCCTCTCCAGGAAGGGAGAAGCACTGCTGTTAAAAGCTTTTTCTTCTCCCCTTCTTAAAATACCTGAGCTCAGCTGAGTAAGAAGTTTCTCTTAAGCTCTGTGCTACTGCCCCCGTTACACTCACCAGGATGTCAGCACCTGAGTCCTGCTGAAATGCTGACACACGTGGCAAGCTGCCACCCCTGCTGTGGCTGCCCCACAAGCAGCCTGCACTTCCTACAGGGTAAGAAGGCTGAAAGGAAAAACCCACCCTGAGTTTACCTGCTTTCCATGGGAAAGAACAAGAACTGCTCATCCATCAGCTCATGACAGAGGATCTCACAGAATGGCATCTCAACAGCTGGACCTCTCAGGCTGCAGGCAGTGCCCAAAGCCTGCCATCAGCTTAGAGGAGAATCCTACAATTGTCGGTTTGGAGGAGGTTGGACACCTGTACCAAACTCTCCCACCCGTCTGAACTACTCCACAATCCCCGTTAGGTAAATAAGGCAGCAGTTACCAGCAGGTATCAGTCCCTGGAGAATTATTATCTCATGGAGAACTGCTAATCTGCCAGCCATGCAACACCGTTCTGCTCTGTCAGCTCAAATGAGCGTCAAATCCAGTGACCTCATTTAATTACTTGTCATTACCACCTCAAGCCCTTCCCTCAAGTTTTAAAAAATAGCGAGGCAGTTGCAAGAAAGACTAATATGCAACTAACTTCAAACCTGCAGCCTCGGTTTAACCGTAGGCGTGAATCATTAGGCTTGGAATGTGCCGGTCGGGGCACTCAAAGCCCGCTGGTCACACTTTCTACATTTGGTAACAGAACTACTGTTTAAAAAATGCACGGAAAGCATCCCAGTGCTGTATTCAAGTGCCAGTAAAAATACGGTCTTGCACTGAGGGGCGAAGCCCTCGCTGACCGTTCGTAAGGTCCCGTTCCTTTCCCAGCAGTGACTGTTTAATTCCAGACACGTCGTCGCTGCTCCCACCCAGCCTCGTCCGGAGCCAGCCCAGCAGGAGGAACACTGGATGCTCCACACCCAGTCAGGAGGCTCCTGAACGCCGAGAGCACAAGAGAACTGCGCTGATGCTGCCGGGAAACCCGAGCGCTGTCCGAGCCAAGGCCCGGGATTGGCGGGCAGCGCCTTCGCTGCCGGCTCTCCGGGAACAGGGATCAGCCAACGGGACCGGCACCGCTCCCCGTCCACTTCCCGGCGCTGCCTAAGGAAACGTACCCCGCTCGGCTTCAGCCACCCTTCCTGTCCGAAATTCTTTACTTCTCAGACGAAGAAGCCTTTCTTTATATTTTCTCTTCATGTATTATGAAGAAACATCTGATTGTTTTCCCCTAACTTTACATTCCTGTTTCAGTTGCTTTCTATGAACAGGGCGGAAAAAAAGGCAGAGAGAAAGCTGGATTATTTCTGAAACTTAAACCTGAATTCTCAATTCCGTGCAAAGCCTGTTCCACAATCACAAAGATCTCTTCTGTGAAGCAAGAAGTTTTATTTACTTTGCAAAGCGACATGAAACTTGACGGCACCCTTTAAATACTTTGTAGTAATAATTTCCGATTCATGGTTTAGAACACTACCGCCAGCCCACCCCCGCGTTATTTTAGCCTGAGATCTCAGCAGAGCCAGCTCTCGGTTCCGCACAGGCTCTCCGAAGGAAGCAGCAGCCGCGCTCCATCCTCCGCACGGAGCAGCGCCCGGCGGAAGCTGCGCAGAGGCTGCTCCTCGCCCCCCGCCCTCCCCGCGGGACTCTGGACTCCGATAAGGCCGGCCCAGGAGACTCATTCTCTTTACATCTACTCAGGGATTACTCATGAGAGAGCCGAGACTTTGGAACATCTCTCCTGAAACTTCCAGCAAGACACAGACCGGCGGTGAACCACGCCTGGCCGCCCGCCCTCGCACATCTGCCCTGCGGTCCCGCGGCCCTTACCTGATGCCCAGGGAGGTCCCCTCCGTCCCGTCCCGCCTTTTCGCCTCCAACCGCCGAAACGCGGCCCCGACCCTTCCTTCCAAAGCAGTTTTCAGACACGTGAACAAAGCAGCGGGATGCGAACCCCCCCTCCCGCCGCCCCCGGGGTCCCCTCTGCCCCGGGCGGGGCAGCGCAGGGCGGCTGCAGGTCCCCACCTACCTGCCGGGCACGGCACACGGTCCCACGGTCACACGGTCCCACGGTCCCCCGCCGCCCGCGCTCCGCTCGCTCCCGGCCCCGCTTCGGCCCCTCCTCGCCTTAAGGAAGCGGCGGGGCCGGCCCTGCCCCGCCTCACCCAGCCCTGCCCGCAGGGCCCCGGCCCCTTCGGAGGAGGAGCCAGGGCAGGAGAACCGAAAAAGAAGAGCCCGGAGGGCTCCGGGACACGACGGCACTCGCGGGACCAGGGGCTGCACAGCGAGGGTCGGGACCAAGGAGGGCCCGTCATCAGCCGCTGGCCGGGAACAAGGCAGCGGTGCGGGTGCTGTACATCGCACAGCTCCGAGAGCGCTCCCCACCTCTGGTCCCGGTGCGGGAACACAATCCCTCACAGGCAGCCGAAGCAGGAAAGTATTGCTACAGACTCACGAACTGCTCCCCAAACGCTCAGATAAATCGCTCCATAATCCCACAAGATGCTCAGGAAGTTGCACGAGGTAGAACAGACTCATCTAGTCAAAAGCCATCCCACTGGTCAGATTTTAAAAAAAACAAACTGATTTTACTAGGTTCAATTTTCCAGGACAGCTGAGAAAAGCATTTGCACCATCACATCCTTCACATGTTTTGATGCTGTTGTCACCAATTTCAACATTTTCTCACCACCTTTGCTGTGTGCCTTGGGTCACTCTATAAGGAATAAATTTTTTTTGTAATTGCATGTTTGCTCCAATAAAACTCCAAACACCACAACACAGGAGCAAGAATGAGGAATAAGAGACCAATCAACTGGAGATTATGTTGGATTAAAAAAAATAATCAGACACCCTTCCATTATTAGCTCTTTCCTGAACTTGATACACACCTCTTACCATAATACTAAATGTCTCCCCTGGGCCAAAAAAAGCACTTTCTGTATTGTATTGCCAAGAGCTCCAGTATCCTCCTCCATAAATACAAGCACTTTCTGACATCAGTAGGAAAAACTCTGTTGTTTTTACCCTCGAGAGAATCAAGATCCTAAACCTGTCTTCAAGCACTTCCCTGCTGTATTAAGCTGTTTTCCAAAACTGTGGCCTGTGACAAGAAGCTGCAGTTGGAACAGGACAGAACTGTGACTTAATCCCTCATCTGTATTATCCACTGTCACAGCATCACTTCCCTACAGGTTCACTGGACTTTTCCTGGCCCATGTCACTCCAACAAACTGCTGCTTTTTGCTTACAGGAAACAGAAAAACTATGGAAGCAAAGGACACTTACAAGAAGTTCCTCTCTCTAGAGATAAACTCTTTGTTCACCTGGTCACTCTGTTCCTCCAAACTCACCCTCTGGCCAAGGTTTCCCACAGTCATTCTTTGATCCTGTATCAAAACAGCCCCAATGCCCACGTGAGAGGCAAAATGCCTCTAGTTAGCATATGAACAACATGCCATGCATGCAGATCCCAGCCAGGAAGCTTGGGTGACAGCAAGGATTTGGAACAATAAGCTTCCATCCATCTGATAAACATCTACCTGTCTCCCTCCAAGCCCTCTGCTTTACCTCATCTAATTAAATGAAAGCTGATCCCCACTGGTATTCCTAGTAGGAGACACTAAGGCCTTAATCAGCTCAAGCTATTAGCAACATAATGTCTCTAAGAAAATTACAGGAACAAAAGGTCTGTGCTGAAGAAACAATAGTTCTGCCTTTCCCTGTGGAGAAACTTAAGGGACACTTGACTTGAACCAGATTCATGTTTCCCCCATTCTTTTGTACATCTCAAGCAAAACAAAGCCATCCAGGAGTGTAACTCCCTCTGCAATTCAATCAAAAGCCATGCACAGCTCTGTGAGGATCCCAACACTTTATCTCTGCAGCAGGAAGAGCTTCCCTGCCTGCACAACAGGGTGAGGATTACCCATTTCATGCCTGTCTTCTGCTCAGGAGCAGGGGATCTGCCTTACACACAGAGCTGGCAGGTGGGAGATGGTCCTTATTCCCGTAGGAACACCAGATTGGCACTGTGGAATCAGAACTTCAGAGTGGCAGGCTCAGCAGGGAGGGCACGTGCAGCAGCTTCTTGTTCTGCATTACTCTTTCACAGCCCATTCAATCACACTTGGTCTCTTTTTGCCTATGCAAAGGCTTATTCTGCCCTAAAAACAAGACAACACCCCTCTGCCACATTCCTAAGTGTGCTTCCAGTGATGCAACAACCCAGAATAATGCAAATTGATAGGTCAGCAAAAAGGACACTCCACTCTCCGATACAAAGGAACAATGCAGCTCTTATTTTTCTTGAATCCGTCATTGTTTGGAATATTTCTAACAATGTCCGAACAGTTTCTCTTTTCCCTCATAACTGTCAAGCTTCCTTTCCCTCCCACAGAAGCATTCAACAGAACTGAAGCACATCAGGAAGGACTGGGACATCTTGTTAGTGTCTCCTACTGGGATCTGCTGCATTTGAGGTCCTGCCTATCAGTGTGAAACTCTTCGTGTGATTCCCCACTGTAAAAACCAAATCCTTTAGAGCTGTTCCATCAAAAGCAATACTCACAGCTTCACCAAATAACAACAAACCAGCATATCAGTAATGAAAAAAAGCAAATTTAATGAGAGAAATAACTAATTTCCTACCTAAAAGTATGAACAATAACAAAAGAAAATTTGTTTTTGAGTATCAAAATTGGACTGACATTGCCTTGTTACATGAATACTCCATGGACACTTACCAGTTCCTTTTTAATCAGAACCTGTTTGAAACAAGCTTCAGCAGGAAAGGAATATACAGAGGAGAGACTTACAGACAGATTTCTCAGGAGCTATCACAGCCTGAGCTGCTGGCATCTGCACTGTCTGGGTCATATCTGATTTGAGTCTCTAGTGAAATGAATTTAGAGATTCCAGCCCAGTCCCCCACAGGCATGTGGCCAAATCACTCACACAGGCAGTGTGCTCAGGAATGCAAAGAAAGGGGATGCTAAAGGTCACACTGAAGCATCTCCTTACAGTCCTAGAATTTTTAACTCCTTGCCTTCAGAAATGGCACCGAAACAGGCACTCACCTGGCTGTTTGGAAGAACATCATATATATTTTAAACACTTTAAACTTGTGGAAGAAAACCACATATACAACTCTTAACATGGAGTTGTAAATTATATTTAATACTTCAGAGGTGATACAGCAGTTGGAGGAAGTAATGAGGTATTTCTTACTTCAGTGCTGCAGTGGTATTTGACCTGGGAATCTGATACACACACTGCAATCCCACAATAATTTCTAAACTCCTTGGAATCCAGAAGGAAAAGGCAAAAATCCCTCAGGATCAGCAGAAGGCACTACAGACCCAGGTGTTACCTATGAAAAAAGGTCTTGCTGTATATTCATCAGGGAAACGGGTAGATTTTTATTAACCAGGCATTAATTCCATCTCCTTGTAAAGTATATATGGTGTCAGCCACAGTAAAAGATGGAGGAGTCACTGGCAGTTCCTAATGAACCACCACTTCAGCCAAAAGGGGTTCTTTAAGTGACAGAAACTTTAGTTCCACGAGGCATTGGCAGTAGAGGATGAACTCAACATTCCCTTGTTGGAATAGAAGCCAAGGAGCTTTGCATCAAACGTGGCAGAAATAAAACTGCCCCAAGTTTCTTACCTCCCAGTCACTTGCAAGCCTCACAGGCACCTCTATGCCCCTCTTCTCCAGCTGTTCCAACTTGTAATCCTCATATTTTCTGTATCCTGCATATCCTCCACCCGTAGCCACCAGGACGTGGAAGGGGCGCAGGCGGAACACTTGTCCCAGCGGAGCAGTGTGGAGCTTCTTCCTGTCTGCAGCACAAACACAGACCTCAGGGAGAGAACAGCTACACAGTAAACACAAAGCACTTCTGTGCAGTGGGGGCTGTGAGCTCAGGGGATGAAAATGAGCTCAGGAAACAACTCTGGGACACAGAAGGGATGTGCAGATGCTCCTGAGTTACTGCAGCTCAGCAAGGTGCTGAAACTCAGCTGACCAACACTAATGGGTCATCAGTGGCTTTAGCCTCATCCCTCACCCCACATGCTTGCAACATTCTTCTCCCCAAAATATATAACATGCACTCCTTGAAAGCCCCATGGAGAAATACATAAAATGAGTGTCTGAGAGCACTATCCTACTTTCCAACTGTGAGAATGTTGGTATTATGCAGAATAATCAGTTGCTGGGGAACAGGCTGTATTAATGCAAAGTACTTGGTGCTTCTGAGTCATTAAAGCTTTCATTCCAGTCAGGGGATCCCCAGAATTCCAGCTAACTGGAAGAAGGAAGGAAATGATGACCTGCTTTAGTAAGGTGTCAGTTTTCCTGGTAAGCAGGAAAACAGTCACATTCCTGCTGTAATACAGATCACCACGGGAAAAAAACAAAACAAAACAAAAAAAGACACGTAGTATTTATGTCTATTTTCCACAGAGTAACTCCCAAGCTCCTCCTGCATCACACCAATCTCCAGTCACTGAGGAACAAGAGCACTGCGTGGTCACTGAGCCACAGCCCAAGCACAGGGCCAGCACAGCCAGGGGAGTGCTTCCCTTCCAAATCTTCCCTTCCAAAGCAGAGAAAACCAACCCGTTCAGGGCTACATCAGCATTGGAATGTGCTGCTCCAACCTGTGTAACAGTCAGTCCCAACTTCTCAGCAATGAGGACAGAAAAGGCCCAGAGGAACCAATTCTGATCCTGACTGGAGTTATTTCCACAACAGCAAAGTCAGGCTTAGGGTTTGACTATGAAAGGATGCATTAGCAACAAAAAGAATTCACTAAACACCACCTCTATTTCTAGGCACGCACAGGGACAAAGCACAATTGTTTTGCAGTCTGGGAAGCTTTAGTTCCAAGTAGTAGCTTTGATTAGAAGCATTCAGCCATGATGCTGCAAAAAGATGCCCAATAAAAGTAATTCTTGTTCACATTTTGTTTTAACAAAGTAATATTTTTGGATAATTTCTTTCCTACATCTGTGATTTAAAACATTGCTTAAATTATGTATCCTAAAATACAACATAATACAAAATCAGCTCTGTTCTTACTTAGAAAAAAGAATCTGAAACCCAAACTCAGTAAACAAACAAGACAACAACTGCACTTACAGTAAAGATTCTAAAAATGCTCAGTAAAGGGGAGGAATCATTCAGAACAGCTAAACGTTTATAAAGACAGACTTATTTGAGTTTACAGACTCTACAACCTTTCAACTTTTGCATCAGTGTTTCAACAGAAATGTCTGTACACAGTCCAACCACACTCCTGAGCCCTAAAGCCTTTAACTCCCTTCCACCACATCCCTGCTTCTAAGTTAGCAAAGCTGCTCAGCTGTTTCAGCAGAGCTCAGCAAATTCCCAAACCAAACCCCCTCAGGGGGAACGGCTCTTGGGTTTGAATCCAGGGAAGTTTCTGCCCCAAGAGCCTCTTGACTGCAAGGATGTGAACGTTTCTCTGCCTGTGCTGGAGACCAAACCATCTGTGTTCCACAAGCCACGGCAAACACAACTTTATCTCCTGATAAATGAGGAGTGGACTTTTCCCCATCTCCCCACTGATGAAACAGCACCTCTGTGACCGATGGTTGCAAAGGCACCCAGCACGCCACTGCTTCTGCCCCAACAAAATGAAGTCCCACACCTTTCAGACACGAATGAAATTCACACAAGTTTAGAAATTCTGAGACAAAGCCCGTGGTAACTGATTCTGAAACAAATCCCTGTTCAGGCAGCTGGCCCTGCTCAGGTGGCAGCTGAACATCTTGCTCTCTGCCGATGCTGCTGCAGCTCCCTGGGAAGCAGCACGAGAGTGCGTGGAAAACTCATGTCTTGGCACATAAACCACTAGAAACAAGTCCAGGACAAGAGGGAAAAGGTGCAGGACTATTGATGTGCTAATAACATTTTTAGATACTACCCTAAATCTGAATTCCCGACAGATAAAGTTAATCTGTTTCAGAATTCTCTTAAACACCGATTATAGTCAGCAATGAGAATGAAAACAACCAATTCTTGCTCTGGAACAGGTGAAAAAGACACATTCCCTCAGAAACATCAAAAAAGCAGGATGAAAAAGTGCAGAAGGCAGATGTGCTCTGGTTTCTGCAGTCAGGAGTGCTGCTTCATTACTCTGACCTAATTAAGAATTCTTTCTAGGAAAGGACACAAACACTTGGAGGAGGCTGTTACAAGGGGCAGAGAGAAAACTAAGGAGTTATCTTTTCTTTCTAATGACATCACGTGCAAGTCATCTAGATTTACATGCAAATCAGAGTCTGAAAGCTCAATGAATTAGAAAATGACTGGCTAAAAAGCTGATTTGTTCAAAACTCAAAGCTAACTTGGACTAAAATGACCTTTTCTTCCACGTGATGAACAACTTTGCATGATGTGTCTCAGCTTCCCAGGATTTTTTCTGCAACGACTATCTTGGATTTCTAGACAACAAAGAGCTGCTGTTTCTACTCATCTGTGTAAGCATCTTTTTCAATAATGAAATATCCATATATGACATGCCAGACAAAGGATTTGGACAGGCAAGTTAACACAAAAAAATGGATCCAGAAAATGGGATCAATAGCTCAGCTGGCAAGGAAACAAAACTGAAGACTCTATGCAGTTATGGTACTAACATATGACAATGCATATACTACAAGTTCACAAACAAATATTTCTTAAAAACAAATAATATCTGCTCTTCCAGCATTACCCAGCCAGAGGAACTCTGAGTGGAAGTACTATTTTAACCAACTCCTAAGCATTTCATGTAAACCTACTTTGATTTCCTGATTTATTAAAATTACAAGTACAGATTGAAATATAAAAATGATATTTATAAGTTTTCTTTCTTACAGGCCTGATAAACTGATGAAGTCAGAATTTCTCAGGCTTTTTGAGGTGAACATCTGGTAGGAGCTGCACTACAAAGCAGGTAAAACAGTTGAATATTCTAATTATGAGTATGTTGCTTTCTATTATGCATTATATAGAGAGTTTGGTATTGCCCTTCTCGGTGTCACCTCGTGTCTATCATTATTCCCCTGGCTTGTGTACTGAGAACAGAAATCATTTCAGCTGGCAGGCTCTTTATTCAGGACTGTGCTACTACAAAGACCTCTCAGCCAACACCCACAGACTCTTCCAGGTCCCCTCCATGATCCTGTCCAACAAAACAAGGACACGGGCACCCCTGGCCTGCTCCCTGTGAGTTCATTAAAGCAGGGGTTTTTAAATATAAAACCACTGTCCTAACGTGAATCACTCTGGTAAGCTATATTGTGTCTTTAAAAAAGGAATTTCTGAACTGTAGACGCCTCAGAAAACTAACTAATGTGCAGAAATTAAGAAAAATAAAACTATGGTTAATGGGTTTTAATTTGCTATAAAGGGATCATCCTCACTAGGAAAAAAAAAAGAGATGTTTTGAAAAGCTTAAAAGCAATGAATAACAGCTCATAATGAACCTTATGAAAGAAGTAAATACACTTCTTTTACTATCTGGAAAACATAACACCAGAGGAGTAAAACACAATTTGCAAGCTTGTATCTGTGGAAATGCCATAAACTGTTCTCTGATGCTGCACTCCCACTTCTGCTTTTATTTCAAGAAACTCATATTCCCCAGTATGAGACTATAATTTGCTTAAGGTGGAGTAACCCTGAATTTAAAAGCCCTGGTAGGCACAAGCCATCCCTTACCACTGAAAAACGTCCTGGAAGGAGGCCTCTTCCCCAGGCCCCCAGCTCTGACACACAGGTTCTTCTGGACCAGGAGGGCACAGCTCCACACCAAACTGCAAACAACAAACAGCAAGAGTTGCTTAAGCACAGATGTTCAATAATGCAAATGTCAGCAGTTCAGTGCAGTGACAATCTTACAATCAGAGGCTTCTGCCATAACAGGTACTGCCATCCCAAGGTAATGTTTAGGAAGGGCAGAGCTGAATTCAGCCATGCTGATCAAAACAAGCCCTGCTTGCAAATGGAGTGGTAAATTTTATAATGATTGTTTAGCACTTGGGATTATTCCATCTCCACCGAGGTGCTACTCAGGTGTGTCATTTAGGAACCTCCTACAACAGCAACTATTTAAAGAGGCATGATTTGGTTCATGCACCTTTTTCCTCACCATCCTGGTGGGGGGGAAGGAGTACCTGGAAAAGCTGTAGATTTTATGAAGCAGTAATGGTATTTGTTAGACCAGTGGTGTAGCTGGAAAAGTAAAAAGGCTGCCAGGTACAGCAGCTCTTCTTTAGAATTTGTTTTACCACTCTGTTTGCAGTGAGAGTGGTTCTGCCCCTCTGAAAACACAGAAAACACACTTGGAACTGCCCAACATAGGGAAAAGGTTAAACCAGGATTTTCATATGTTTAATATTATATATTTCATTTCATGTTTCTAATAAATCTGAAAAGGAGCCATCCAGTTGTACAAGAACTGCTCAAAGCCTGTAAATAAGCAAGTTTAAACAAGTACTTGAGTGTGGCCTGGCAAGCCCATCCTGCTGTCAGGCAGGATCACAGGGGAGAGGGGCAGCATTCCCACACCAACAGGCTCAAGTCCTTGGGAATAACCAGGCCTGGCAGGTCTTTGGGCAACCCACTCATTCCTGAGATGCAATAGCACAGCTGGGATGTCTTCATTTGGCCCTCTGGCCTTTCATCTGCTCCTGATCAGATATACACTGAGAGTTACTTCATTAGCTTACAAGCTATTGCATCACTTGGGGCCATTCAATCCCAGGAAGTGATTATAAAGAATTTAAACAATTAAATTCAGGTATCTACTGAGTTACAAACAAACATAATCCCTTTATTTTGAAGAAGATTCTACAAATAGCAGATTTCTTGTCCAGAAATCACATAATGGTACTACAGACACTCGCTAACAGTGCTTTACCATTAGCCAAGGACAAAGAGCTGCAGTGTTCACCTGTCCCACGGCAATGGGGTGGAATAGTTCACTCTACCTTCATGGTAACCCAAATGTGACAGGACAGACCCTCCCCAAAACCCAGATTCCTGTTAGCAGGTGCTAAACATGCCACAGTGCTGCATCATCTGCCAGGATAATATTTCCTTAGCAAGGCAGAGAGTCCCCACTGCTGCAGAACCTGTATGTTTTACAGAGCAACACGTCATTTGTCACGAACAACGAGGTCAGCTGACACTGCTGGGTCACACACCAGACCTACACCAATCTGGGCTATTACAAGGCCTGTTTTACAACATATTAAACCACCCCGGGTAAAAGGAGCACTTGCTCATCAGCAAGCTGGAAGCCTGTGGGCTACTTTGAAGGCAGTCAAAAACGGAAGTAATCCAGTTAGCATTAGACTTAAATTTGCCAGAAAAGTTTTCAAACCCTAAAAAGTAATGGAGGAAAAAATATTCAAACCTAGCTACAGCCCAAGGCATTAGTATTCAGGACATTTATTAGCCTTCATACACGACAGCCTATAAAAAATGCACAGCCAGAACAGATGAGCTGTCTTGGCTCCACAGGAGCCCCAGGAGCTGTTCCTGCTGCCGGGGCAGGGCAGGGCATTCCGGGACGTGGCACTTCCTCAGCCGGATCAGCACTGAGCAAGGGCACAACACCTCCTCCCTGCAGACCCGAAGCTCCTACCCACATTGTTTCTAGCGCCCAACACAGGAAAATCAGTGTCCTCCTTACACTGAAATCTGTCTAAAAATAGGTAAAGATGACAAGACTGAATAGTCTCACCGTCCCTGCTCCTGACAGCCTGACCTTGGTGGGTACAAGTGTCTGGGGGAGTGCTGACCTCCCGCCTCTGCCACCCGATTGGAGGCTGTAGGAGGGGAACTGCCAGGGAATTCCACGTTAATTCAGCCCCTCGGTGACTTCAGTCTCTGGACAAGAGACATCCCTCGGCTGCCGGCACCGAGCCGGGGGTGACAGCGCTCTGTGCACGAGGGCTTTGCTCCAGGTTCTCAGAGAAGGTGGATGGGCTGTGCGTTCTCAGAACACAGAATTGTGGCCTAGAAACGCTATTCTTTAATCAGTTTAGTTGTTATAAAAAGCACAACCTGTAAGAGGATATGTCCTGCAAAGGGCTGTCGGTGCCCGGCCAGGTCCTTCTCAGAGCCATCGTACCCCGGGATTGCATAACCCGAGGGGCTGCAACTGCCCCCCATCGACCCATTCCTACTCAACACTTGAACACTGACACCTACAGACTGTGAAACCGAGTTAAAATTATCAAAGGCCACACGCTTCTCTTCCTTAAAATACGTAAAGCCCTTATCTTCCCTTCCAGCCTGGGGCACGAGCACAAGGCTCCTCGCACATGCCAAGGACGGGGCCGAGGCAGCGGAGACAGCGGCGTTCGCCGCGGTAGGGAAACGTCAGCGGGAGAGGAGGGAGAGGTTGTGGCTCCCGACCGGGGGGAGGCCGGCCCAGCGCCCCAGCTGCTCCTCACGCCCCCCGCTCGCGGGGTGCCGGCTGTCACACAGGGCTGCCGGCCCCGGACAGTGACAATGACAGCGACAATGACAGCACCAGCCCCGCCCCCCCTGCCCTGCCAGTACCTGCTCCGCGCCGCCATCTTCCCGCACCGCCTGTGCCGCGGCCCGCGCGGGAGGGCGGGGAGCGCGCGGGGGGCGGGGCCGGGGCGGGGCCGGCGCTCTGAGGGGAGCGGGAGATCCCGGGGATGGGCTGTGGTGTGAGGGATTCCCTGGAATTCCCTGAGGGAATACGGCGTGTAGAGAGGGGGTCTTTCCTCAGGGGAGACGCGGAATGGGGGCACGGGTGCGACGCTGTTCGCCAAAGGGGGTTTGGTGGGGGATGAGGGCTGTTCTCGGGGGCTGGGGGGAATGGTTGTCGCTGAGGCGATGTGGGGAATAGGGCCGGCCCTGAGGGGACGTGGTGTGGGGACATTTCCCGGGGGATTAGTGTGGGGACAGCGTAGGTGGTCCCTGAGGGGCTGTGGAGTGGGGATCAGGCTGCTCCGCAAAGGTGGTGTTCCCAAAGGGAGGGAGGGTTTGAGAAGGGGCCGCTGCTGGGGAGTTGTGGGTGAGGTAGGAAGGGTTCCCTGCTTCTCGAGGTGCTGTGGAGGGGCAGCTGAGTTCTTGGCCGCAGGTATGGGAGCACCAGGGATGTCAGGGCAGGAATTTTAGGGAGAGGACACTCTGCATAGGACAGACACGGTGCTGTTCCTCCAAGTGAGATATTTGGCAGGGTATTGCAGGAACATCTGTTCCTACTCTGGTGTCCCTTGCCTGGATCCCAGCAGCACGGAGTGAATTTTACAGAGATTATTTGCTTTTCCATACTCTTAGATGCATACCTAGATAGATACAGAGATGCTACATTACTGGGAAGTAGCTAATTACCTTTCTCCCACGGTGGCAGGGGAGGTAGTTTCACAGGGTGAATCAGCAGGAAAAGAATTCCAAAGTCCTGTGTTTCTGCATCCTCAGAGCTTTAGGACATGGTCCTCAGGCAGTCCTGATTAATTTAAATTGTGATTGATGTTTATTTGTTTTCCTAACCAGGCCTGAATGAGGTCTACAACACCTGCATGTCATTCTGCATTTTTCACATCACCACAAGCAGCAGCACAGTATCTGTATAAATATCTTAGACATGTGCAGGAAAGCCTTTAAACATTAAATATGTAAAATTTGAGCAGAAATCCAGATGCAGCCCTCATGTAACATTCATACTATTAACTGACTGAATTGTTGGGATCCTGTACATAATGGTAGGATTGTCAGGAAGTAAAACTTCAAAGAAGGTGGGGTTTGACAGTGTGGGGTGCTTTGGTACAAGCCTTGCAAGAGCCATTAGCTTTGATGTCTAACAGCTGGTGGGCCTGACAGACAAGTTTCCCCAGAATTGACTCAGAAGTGATTCAGAGGTTAAATGTAACACACTTGTTTATAGTATATAATAATTGTCACAGGCTGAACTGATTAATGACCTGTCCTAATCTAATCTTCCTCCTTGGAATTCCAAGTAAATATGTGGACATTTAACTTTTTCAAAATTACTTTTATCATTGTTCTTACGCTTGTGGGGGATTTTTAACATCTGGTAAGATTATAAAGCCTGCACTTGCTGAGGGATAAAACACTCTCCCCTCAGGGTACTGAGCTGTGCTGGGCTGTGCAGCTGAGCCAGGTCACAGGGGATTTCAGAGCACAGGAGTGAGAAAAGCCTGAGGATGGACGGGGCTTGGAGCAACCTGGTCTAGTGGAACTTGTCCCTGCCCAGGGAAAGGGGTGGAACGAGATGAGCTTTGAAGTCCCTTCCAACCCAAACCATCCTGTGATTCTGTAACTCTGTGATCAGATCAGTAACACCCCAACAAATGTTGCAGATCTGGAGAGGGAACCTGTGAAACTCAGAGATCAGCAATATGTGAGTGTGAAGGAAGCAAGTGATGAATGATGACTGAGAATCATGAGGGAAGGGGACATAAGGCAGCAAAAGAAATCTGGGAAAAGTACCTGCAAAAATGGATGAAGCAGAAAAGGTACTGAGGAAATCTGTAAGATGAAGAAGGAAAAGAAAGTTAGGAGAAAGGCTTTCTTCCTCCAAGACTCTTGGAATAGTTAATTCTCTCCTGAACAGGAAAGATGATGCATCATCAGATCAGTATGCCTGTATATATAAAATATATATATAATATATATAGCATATATGTACAATGTGTTGTGTGTTTTCCCTCTGCCATAGAATTAATGATGTTAATGGCTGCTGTAAAGTAATTAAGAGGTAATAATACTCCAGGCTAAGTGTTAGAAAACAGGGAAATAAGGCAGTTTGGATGACATTGCTGCGCTGGAATGGAATGAAGAGAATCAAGACAGTCAACAGTGTCACAGCTCTGTTCTGATTTTGTGGGAAGGCATAGGATTACTTTTTGTTAAAAATTGCTCAGTAGATAAACCATTAGCAGGTGAAAAAAATAAAGTAAGAAGGACCCTTCAGTGTTCTGTAGAGAGATATGGTCAGTAGTTTGGACAATTCACTGAGCTTTAGGTATCTTTGTTGTAAGATAGATTCAAGTCCTACCCATCTCCCAAAGGCATTTTGAAAAAGCAGAAGCACAATTTATTTCTGAAGCAGAGGATTACATCTCTTCCTGTGTCTGATCAAAACAAAGCAGCAAATGCACAGATTTTTTCCATCTGCGGATAGCAATAGGACACTGTCCCTTTCTCCTTTGCATACAAGGTTCTACCATCCCCTGACTGTTTGTTTTCTTAAATCTTGCTTTATCCTTGTTGATGCCTAAAACCCCTTTGTTATCTTCCAGAAGCTTTGGTCACCACTATGGAATTCGTGGTATGAGAAGGCAGAGAGTCAGGAGAGAGAGAAGATCTTTGCTGATCCTTGCTGAACTGCTGTAACCATGAAGACAGTGATTTTAATTGTCCTGATCATCTTCTCTTCGCTGTCTTCAGGTAAGGCTGATGCAGAGAGGGAGAAAGGTGACCTCTGGAGGGGGGTGACCTTCAAATTGATGTGTGCTTTGGTTTTGTTTTCTTCTCTGCAAAGAAGCTGCAGCCTGAGCTGTGCCTGTGGTTTCCATTTGCCTGTATTTTCCTGTATTTTTTGATCATCGGCAGATGGTGACCCTGTTAGTTTGGAAGCTGCTTGATACACTCAGTGTATCCTTAGTGATTCAGGCAAGGTTTGCTTCCTTCGGACAGTTGGGATCTGTGTGCTCATTAACGCTGTCAAAATGTGTCAGGGAACTTCAAGCTGCTCCCCTCTAAATCCACAACAGGTTCTCCTTGGAATTGTGCCGATTAACATCAAAACAAGTGGAGTACTAATGTCTGATGCTATGCTGGAAGAAATAAAACCTTTCATGTTTTAATTGTAAACATTACCTGTTCCAGGCAATATTTCTGTGTAATATTAATGGATCCCCAGAGAGTCAAATGCTGAAACATCTGGAAATGAGTGTAGAGCTGTTGTGGTGTTTGCTGGGCACTCACTCCTGGCTTTCAGTACATGGCTCAAGATTCTCTCGACTTACAGTAACTGCAAGGTCTTAAACTGAGGTTTGTTTTTTTGTGAAATCCTACAAATGTTGACTTCTTTTTTGATGCTCCAGGAAAGAAATTCCGCTGGTGCACCCTGTCTGACCTGGAGCAGAGGAAATGTGCCGAGCTGGCCAAGGCGCTCTCGGCCGTGCTGCCCCTCGCCACTGCCACTTCCTTCACCAGGGTCTCTTGCATCAGAGCCCACAACACCTATGACTGCATCGATAAAATCAGGGTGAGTTCACAGGGACTTTTTTTCAAAGTTGATTTTGAGTCCAAATCTTTTTTTGAAAAAGTAACTGGCAAACAGAATCTCTGGGAGAATAAAATGATACTGAAAAGACAGAGCTGCATGTATGACAAAGTGCACGGTCGCTTGAGAGACAAGAGTTAAATCTCATGAGCGTTCCACTAAAAGTACTATTTTATCCCAGCTAATGCCCTTGCAATCTCCAAAAAATATAGAAAGCTACTTGGAAATAAATGGATAAACCCAAACTATTAAAGTAGAACTTGCTCAGAGCATTTCCCTTGTTTGTGTGTTCTGGTCCTACTCTGACTCTAATTAATATTTCATCTTCCCTTTCTTCCATACTATTTTTAGCCCCTCGTCAGTCTTTTCTGAAGTAATGAGCAAAGTCTTTTTCATATAAAAAAATTTCATTTTGAATAAAATTACACATCAGACCTTTTGTAAGTGTAAGCTCTTGTGATTGAGCAGTTCTGAAATGGAATTTTCATAATGATAAATGCTTTGACAAAAATCATTAACAGAAATTAAGACAAGCATTTTCTGTAGAATAATTTCATTAACATTTACATTCAGTCCTGGTTGCCTTCAAAAAATAAAGTCCAAATCTGACCTGGGAAACAAAACAAAGAAAACCTTTCTTGTTGGTTCAGGGAATAATTTATTTTGTGTTTTCATTCAGTCCTGCAGCCATTTTAAATAAAATTCAGTTCAACTTCCTGGGTTAGGGAAAGATTATACCCAGGAGAACTCTGAGCAGGATTTGGGTCTTGGGGAGCAGTAGGAGGAAACAAAAGTTGCCTTTTTCTTCACTTGGCATCAGAATTGTATTTTTGGAATGGAAGACACAGAGAAGAAGGGAGAAAGGATGTTAGTGGAAAAGAACTGGTATTTTTTGAAGGTAACTCAGCCTTCATTGCTAACATTTCACTATGCTTTGTAGCAGGGGTTCAATTAAAAACAAAACAAATGCTTGTAAAAATCACTGGTTCCTGCTTCTCAAGCAAAAAAATGTGGTCTTGAAGCTTCTGTTTGTTTCCTTGTAAACACAGTTGTTTTGAGGGTTTTGCTATTGTTTTTAAGGCAAATAAAGCAGATGCTGCCTCCTTGGATGCTGGAGATGTTTACTCTGCTGTAAAACTTTATGGTTTGGCAGTGGTGGCAAAGGAGATCTATGATCAAGGTAGGCTGGTAAAGCAAAGAATAAGCTGTACTTCTGATTTGGCTAAGAAATTACTCTTGAGTTCTTGAAAAAAACCCTATTTTTTTAATTAACTTTATAGGAGTATGGAAGTGGTAAACAACTGTTTCTAAAGTACTTAGTAATGATGAATAAAGCCCCAGTGGTGCTTTGAGCCTTTCTGCCTGTGGCATTGACACTGAGACAGACTGACTGTACCCACCCCTGCCTGCAGCACTGCTGGGCTGCAGCTCTGGATCCTCTAGGATTTTATTCCATCTGTGTCAATTCTTACACCATGCTCTTTATCAGCATAACTGAATGTTTACTAGCAGTTCTTTGAGAGATGAACTTCTCTCATGAATTAATTCTCTCCTTCTCCCCCTAAAGAGACAAGACTATAGGGAGGAGAATCTTATCACAGTAAGATTCCTCTTTGCTCCTGTCAGTCCTGCAAGGAATGATTTATAAGGCAAGAATAAATAAGTCTGAGCCAAAATCAAGCATACAGTAGAAAATACTTATGGGACAGGAATCTGAGAAGGAAGCCAAATTAGCAGATGGATGTAGGAAGAGATTAATAAGCAGAAGGTATGAGAACAGAGAGGAACTTTGTTTTGGCTGACACACCATGAAATGGTGACTGTGTTCTGAGGGTAAGACCTAGGAGTTCTTTCCATTACAATACCTAAAGGATGTGATGCAAATATTCCAAATTCCTGAGAAGCAGTTGGATTGTATGATGGAGCTGCATGGGCTTGTAAGCTTTTTCCACCAGATTTTTACCTTCTTGCTTGCACATCACGTGTTTGACAAGGTGCCACGTTCCCAGTGTATGGTTGAGTTTCTGGCATCAGCACCTACATTTAATGTGCCCAATGTCGATTTTTCCTTGGCCACGTTCACCAAAGTTGTTCAACTCCTGTGCACAGGTGGAAGCTGCAGAACTGGGATGTATTTTTTCTTTCTGTTACATATTTTGTCCTCCTACAGGGAATTGTGTGTTTGCCGTGGCCGTGGCCAAACGAGGAACTCTGGATATCCAGAGGCTGCGAGGTGTGCGCAGCTGCCACAACGGAGCCAGGTGGACGTCGGGCTGGAATGTTCCACTTGGCTTCCTCCTTGCAAGAAATGACCTTTCCTGGGATGAGGCACAGCCTCTGAGCCAAGGTGGGTGAGAGGAGCCACTGGGCTCTGCCTCAGCAGGAGTCAGGGAAATGCCAGCTGATGTGCGATGAGCTGGGCTGCGTGGGAATTGAAAGGGATTTGTGGATACTGGATCCTCTTGGAGTGTTTTTGATACTGGCTCTTAGCTCTCTTCAGAACTTCTCCAGTGATCTCAAAGCAGCACAGTTGTTACCAAAACAGGAAATCTTTGTGTGCTGTATGCAGGGAGCAAATCTTTGCAATATCTAACCAGCACAAAGATGGTTTTAAACAAGCAAAATTTGATCACTCTCTTTACAGCAAATGTTTTAGATTTGCGGTTTAGAGAAAGTTAAAGCCGCATTTGCAGAATTTATTTATTTGTAAAACCACCGTAGTCTTAGTTATGTCTCTGATATATTTGGCCCCTTTTCTTTTTTTTTTTTTTTTTTTTAACTCCTTTATTTTTGGTTTGGTTTGGTTTTTCCCTCTCCATCTGCAGCAATCAGTGAGTATTTCAATGCAAGCTGCATCCCCGGGGTTGGTGTTGCTGCTCCTCGACTCTGTGCTCTCTGCCAAGGACAAAAGTCCTATGTCAGAGACAAGAACCACTTCTGTGAGACAAGCAGCAATGAACCCTTCTATGACTCTGAGGGAGCCTTCAGGTGAGCTCTGGGACACTGGGACTGAATTCACCTTTGGGGCAAAAAGAACTTGTAAGGGAGGAAAGGCAGGTGACATGTTAATAGGATGGCATTTGTCTTCCTGCAGGTGCCTGAAGGAGGGAGTGGCAGATGTTGCCTTTTTAGATCATCTAAGAATTATGAGTGCCACAGGTAACCCTAAAAACTCAGATTTCTTTTAATCTATGGCTGTGCTCTTTGCTGCAGAGGAGTTTGGGGGTTATGCCAATCTTTATGTTGTTTCCAGTGAAAATTCAATCCCTGTGAGCAGCTCAATAGTATTTCTTGGCTCTCCACACAAGGAAACAGAAGAGGAAAGGGTAAGCGAGCAATAATTGCTCACAAGAGATTCTTAGAATGAAAGCATAAAGATGTTTTTATTCAGGTGATTTCTTTAGACTAAAGTCTCTGACAAAGCTGCCAGTATGTGATTTAGATGAGTTATAAGATTCCTTTTTAAATTCAGTGTATTGAGCTGCTGGAATGTGAAGTTCCTGTATACCTGCTTTGTACTCTTAAACTCAGTGGGTCTCTTTACTGATGTTTTTGAAGGTGCTTAGCAGGTAAGTATTTTTAAACAAACATAGTTACAGGGGTACAGCTTAAAGGCTATTTTGAGTCACCCCTGGCTGAGATCCCTCTCTTTGTTAAGAGAAGAACAAATCAAAGACCACTTTCCCAAGTGCTCTTGGTACCCTGTTCTGCCTGCACAACCTTTGAGCCACCTCCCCTGCAATGTGCCTTACATTCCCTCTGTGTGCCTGCTGCCAAGTCAGGGCTCACTTGGCAGATTCCCGAGTGGCTGCTCCTTTCAGAGTCAGAAGAGCAGGAATATGAACTCTTGTGTCCTGATGGGAGCACAGCCGAGCTGAGCGACTACAGCACCTGTAACCTGGGCAAGGGGCCTGGCCGGGCCATCGTCACCCGCAGCAACTTCCACAGGATCACCAACAAATTCCTCAGCATGATCCAAGTGAGTGCATATTACAAGCTGTAGATCTCCAGCTTGGGTGGTGATTACCTCCCAGTTTGTCTTTTTTCTTGAGAAATTTGTAGTTAGTGTGAATAAAGCCCTAAAAATCGTTTGTTCTGGGGAAGGATCCTGCACTGGCTTCTGCAAGGTTTTGCTTTTCTCTGAAGTGTTCTTCTGTAGGAGGCTGGGAATAAATAAGTAAAGAAGGGGAAGATGCCCTAACACCCAAACTGGAAAATGGCTGATGATGTTCACCCTGCCCTGGAACTTAGATGAATTTCTGTGTAGCTGAGGGAGATGTGCAGGTTCTGTCAGGGCTCACCTTTTTTCTCTTTTTTCTTCTCAACTTCTGAATAGTATCTGATATCTTGACATCCTGGAGTCTATTTGAAGCTGAACCTGAAATGCATGTTTAAAGAATTTATGAAGCCACTCAGCCCTTAAATTAGTTCAGTAGACAGTGAATAATTCACCCCAGTGTGCTGGGCTGTGCTGTCACGCACACTGTGGTAAGAGAGCAGTGTGCAGAATCTCTCCCTTATTGAGAGATCTTCATGTGCCTTTGTCAGTGCACTTATTAACACATCTTAGCTGTGCAGCAGAGGTCCTGCTACGCTTCCCAGTGCTTTCTTCTCTCCCAGTGCCATCAGGCTGAATGGAGCTGCTTTGCACGTGGTCCTTCCCAATCAGAAAGTACAAGATATCTTTGCACCCCTTTGCTGCACAAATGCTTCTCACTCAGTTTTGCTTCCTTGGTTGCCTTGCCAGGGTAGGAGACATTGAACACAACCAATAACTTGGAATAATTAAAATAGGAAAAAAACTTTAAAAAAAGTGAACCATGTAATGCTTTTAGGACTGAAACCACCTGCTCACTGCAGTAGCTGTGGGGTTTGTTGTGAGTACTATGCTACAAAGCACTGATGGGAAGGGAGGGAAGGATGAGGCTGCCTGTTAACTGGAAGAATGAGCAGATTTGTTGCAATTGAAAGTGTTGTTCTTGTGCCAGCGCCTCTTTGGGCGAAAAGGGAAGGAAAGAGCCAGATTTGAACTCTTCACTTCAGCACCCTTTGGGGGAAAGAACCTGCTGTTCCGAGATGCCACTCAGCACCTGCAGCTTCTGGAGGAGCAGCTGGAGATTGCCTATGTCCTGGGTCTGGATTATGTAGCTCTCCTTAAGGGCCTGGGCCACGAAGGTGAGAAGCCTTCCAGAGGATTGTAGCTAAGGAAAGGGAAGAAAAAGTTCTCCTTCTATGTAATTCCTCCCTGCCAGGCACAAGTGCACAGACCCAAACATCCCCTTATCAAATAACAGATTGGTGCACTGGGGATGTGATCTCACTGTGCTCCTTCCTTCCCTCTCAGGCAGCTCTTTGGAGAACAGTGTCGTGCGCTGGTGCTGCATCAGCGACGCTGAGCTTCACAAATGTGAGGAGTGGGCACTGAGCATCAAATCCGACCCCTTAGTCTGTGTCCAAGCAACTTCCATGACCAAATGCATTGAAATGATCAAGGTAGGACACTCCCTCTGCTCGGAGCGTGTGATAAGACTGCACAGGGTGTGTTTGTCCTGGTCTGACCTGAACTAGAGGAGAACCAGCTTGTTCACCAGAGGAACAAGTGGGAACGAGAGGGAGTTTGTGCAGGGGGATTTCTAACCAGTGGAGAAGCTGCTTGGATACACAACTGATGGCAGTGCTGGTTTTGTTCTTTCCTGGAATGCTGCTGGCAGAGCAGCGAGGCAGACGCGGTGACCCTGGACGCGACACACGTCTACATCGCAGGGAGGTGTGGGCTGGTGCCTGTAGCTGCAGAGTGTTATGGTGAGTTCTCATGTGACCTTTTCAAGGAGAGAGGGAGTCAAAAAAGTGCCATTAAGAATACAGTTAAATTTTCCCAGTTTGTGATGGAAGCAGGAATCAATACATATGTCCATATTCTGCCCCCAGCTCCTCCACTGTCTCTAACATTCGGTGTGTTTATCACAGCCCTTCTGTAAAAGGGACAGACGTGCTGGCGTGGCTGAAGAGGATCACAAGGGTTTTGTTGGTGCTGCCATGTAAAAGGAATGACAGCAGTGGCAACATCCTTAATGACTGTCTCTCCTCTCCAGGGGGAGACTGTGCCCAAGCTGCCGAGAGCATGGAGAAAACAGGAAAACTTATTCATGTTAAGCACGAAGGTAACAGAATAACTTTGAGAGGGCAAAATGCTTAGATTTTCCTGAGACTGCTGTAGGATTTCTGTAAGAATGTATGTGCATGTGGGTTTGGAAAAGAATTTTCTGGCTAGGACAAGAGTTTGTGGCTAAGCAAAGAATGCAGGTCCTGTACTCCAAGTGAAGATATTGTGACAGGACGAGGGAGGGAAGAGGGGGCTGTACCTGTCTGGAATCCATAATTGCCTTGGTATAACCAGTTGTTGTCATTGTTTTGCAGCACTGCCACCTGTGTTTGCTGTTGCCTTAGCTAAGAAAAGTGCCAAACAGATTAACATCCATAACCTGAAGGGAAGGAGGTCCTGCCACAGTCACCTGTACAGTCCTGCAGGATGGTTACTGCTGTCCAGGCACACAGTGGGAGCTCTGGGGAATGATACCCAGAACTGTGACATTGGCTCTGGTAAGGGCTGCTCTGGGTTATCTGTTGACTAGACCATGAAAATCTGAAGCCCTAAATCTGGCAGTAATAGAGATGGGGCCAAGAGGATTCAGCCAGCAAGTGATTGCAGAATCAGAGGGTATCGAAGCAGCGTTTCCCCATATCTGACTCTGTGTGATTCCTCACCCTAGTTAGCCCTCTTCTAGCCATCCAGCTATTAGGATGGAAGTCCATTCCTGTCTCTTCCCTGTATGAAGAGGATTTGGAATGCCTTGCCTTAACCTCACCTCAGTTTGATTTCCTCAGCTTACCAGAATTACTTCTGGAAGGGCTGCATGCCGGGAGCAGATGGCAACATGTGCAAGGTGTGCATTGGGGACAGTGAGGTGGAAGGGGCCCGAGTCTCCAGCAGATGTGCTGCAGGTCACAATGAACATTACTATGGCAACATGGGAGCACTCAGGTGAGCTTTTGATCAGCCAGAAATGCAGAGCAATAGCCAGAACTGGATTATTATTTTGCTGATGGTTTCCTTGGAAAGTTTTTTCCCCCTTTTTGTTGAGCAACTGGCCATATAAACTTTTGCCAGAGTGTATTTTGTTTTGGTTGCAGTTGCTATGGGATGTGCAGCTGACTGGTGATTTAAAATAGTCATGAAACCATTTCCAAAGCAAGGCGATGCTTCCAAACATGTCAGGCTTAGAGCATTGGTACTGACTCATTGAGGGGAAGGGATGAAAGATAGTTCAGAGCTCAGAGAGCAGAGGTGATGTGGGAGGAAGCAGGGTAGGATACAGGACGTAATTATACTGGAGATACCAAAAAAATAGTTGAAGACAGAAGCAGAGAAGAATATAAAAGGTGAAAGCACTCTTAGAAAAAAAAATATATAATGCATTCTCTTTTGTGCTTAGGCATGGGTGAAGGTGCACACTGTGCCACAGCTTTGGCTTGGGAGCTGCTGTAAGGGATGAAGGAATTGTCTTAGCTTTAAATACATGAACACATATGAGACCTATACTGACATCACTAACTTGTTCCACATGACAACCACGTCATTATAGATGGGAGATGCTTCCAGCTACTCCTCTTTTAGCTTCAGCTGACTGTCCAAATGTCAGTCATTGTGCAGTGACTGTCTCTGATCACTTGGTTTTTTCCTTCACTAGATGCCTAGTTGGCAATCCCAGTGGAAGAAGCTTTGGAGATGTAGCTTTCCTGGAACACTCGAACCTGCTCCAGAACATTGAAGGTGAGATGCAGATTCTCTTTCCCTTTGAGAATCTTCCTTAGGGTCAGTGACTTCCCACAAAGTGACCATCACTTGTGAGGATCAGCCTTTATGGGTTTAATCTGGGTCCATGGAGTGGTGCTTGTGACCAGAAAACTGCAAGAACCTTCCTGCATGTGGGTGTTCCAGTAAAGCTCAACACTAAGGTGCTAGAGAGGAAAGAGGAAGAATTCCTGAGTGCAAAGAGCAGTGTGTGTGTTGGGGGATAGTCATCTTTGGACACTGCACTAATTTTTGGAAAGCTCAAAGCTTTAAAAAGCTGGGGATTTTCCCATCAGCCCTTCTCCCACAGGCAGCCAAAGTGCAGGTACCCATTGTTTTAAAATCAGAGTTTCCAGAATGAAAATGGCAGGTAAGGGCAGTGCTGTGGGTGTTTGTGCTGGGAGATGTTCTGTGACATGGCAGCTTCCTTAGATTGTCTCCCAGGCACTTATGGGATAAACAGGCCAAACAGCTTAATAGGCAAAACCACTGCAAATTATGTTGCCTTTCACAGTCTCTAAAATAGCAGTGTTACTACACTGTGAAATACTTAATTTCCTCTGGGAAACACTGATCTTTGCAACAGTCTAGCAATTGGATTTTGTTGATGAAAATGATTCTGGTTGCAGGAGCTTAAATCCCCTCAGTCTCTTAAATGATGTTTACTGCTCCAACAGCCCAAACATGCTTTTCATAGAGTCGAGGGGAAAGGGAATCCTCATTTGTTCAGCCTGGTGAAGCACACTGAAATTCTGCTTTAGGCAATTTCAGTAACAAAAGGAGACTGTTTGAAGAGAAGAATCTCTCTAAAATCAAGTGAGGGTGTAAGGGCCTGGAAACCCCCAGGAGTTCATGCAGCAATGAGCAGTTTGTTGGGGGAAGCAAAGGACATGCAGGCCAAAGTGCTTTGTTTCTAGAAAAGGATCTGGTCACAGACGAAGATGAGACATGATAGGCCTTGATATTCCTCTGGTTTTAGTTGAGAGGCACAGCTTAAATTCACTGCCCTGGGCCTTGTGCCTTCCCCAGAAACGGCCACACAGACTGTTTGGAACACACCAGCTGAGCTTCTTCCTCTCCACTTTCAACATTTTCCAGGAGATTTCACCCTGTCTTCTGCTTTAATTTTTCAAAAGGATTTGCTTTCACTTCATTGTCTTTTCAGATCTGGACAGCTCTGGTTGGGCCAAAGGTTACAGCCCCCTCGACTTTGAGCTGCTGTGCCCGGACGGGACCCGCGCTGCAGTCATGGAGTGGGCGGGGTGTCACCTGGGCCACATCCCCCCCAGCGCTGTCATCACCCGGCCAGTCACTGTCACCAAGATCCACGACTTCCTGCTGCAGTCCCAGGTAAGGCAGGGAACAGGGCAAAGCTTGGCTTGTTGTCACCTGTTATGTACAACTCCTGAAAACCCTGCCAAGATCAAAAAGCTTTCTATACTACACACATAAGTGCCTTCAGATCCAATATGAAACAATTAGAAATGTGCAGAGGGTGTTAAGAAAATAATGATTTGGATTCTCTGAAGGGTCATTTTGGCCCCAGTTCCCATTCAGCAGTGGCCACACAAATAAGGCACTGCAAAACTGCATCTTCTTGTACCAGTCAGGACAGTGCTAGGTGGATCCCTTCTTTCTGCTATATCTAAAATTGAGACTCACCAGCTTAACCTTGCTGCTTCTGGTCCAAGCTGTGAAACTTTCTCCTCTGGTTAGGAATCTCTGGGAAGCAAACTGGATTCTGAATTCCAGCTCTTTCAGTCCTGGAAGTACGGTGGAAGTGATCTGCTTTTCAAAGACGCTACTCAGTACCTTGTTCCTGCAAGTCACCTGAGCTATCAGGAAATCCTGGGAGAGTCTTTCATCCAGCTGGCAGAATCGGTGTTTAACTGCACACCTGCAGGTAAAATCAAGTCCTTAATTCTGAGTCAGAGAGAAATGCAGCAGGCATTTCTGTGCACAGCTATTGCCCTTTTGTTTAGGCTGCATGGGAAAGTATGATCTACATAATCCTGTTAGTATTAATTTCCCAAGGAGTCCTGTGTTTGGAGCTCCTTTAGAAAACTCCTATCCCAAAGCACTGAAAGTGGAGCTTTGCAGAGACAGAATAACCAACACATTGTAGAGCAAATATGAGGTTATTGAGATAGGACTGTTACTCTCACTCTGAATTTTTTCCCCTTTGATTCCAGGGATCAGTTCTGCTGTTTTAATGAGTTATACTTGAAGAATTTATTACTTTTAAAGCTGATAGCAACTTGAGGTGTGTATTTTCTTGCTGGTTTGCAGGCATCCTGGACTTCTGCAAACAGGATATCTGTGCATCTTCATCCAACTGACAGAGACAGAGGCTGTGCAGGACACGTACATCATCCTCGTTCCTGAAAACCAGGAAATGTGCAAGTCCAGCCCATCCAAAGCAATCAGCAAGGAAACAGGCATCTCTAGAAAGGGATGCTGAATATCCTCATCTTTTTTTTAAAGCAGGTTTGATGTTTATGATAATGCAAAACTACCCCTGTCCTGTTTGGAGCAGGGCAGCACAGGGAGCAGCCCAGCCCAGAGCACAGAAGTAGGATCAGCAATTCTCTGCAACTACTCTGGAGAAATCAGCATTTCTGTGGAAATAGCAGGGCCAATGCCATGGACTAAAATACAGACTGGCAGCAGTAGCACAGGTTAGTGGGTAGCATTTTGCCTTGCTTGTCTTATAAAGAGTTTCCATGCACAAACCTGACATTTTGGTAAATGTCATTGTCCTCCTGTGTCTGTGAGTTTGGTTGCAGCCAGGTAGTCCTTGCACAATGCACATATGTGCCATAGGCTGTGCATGTAGTTGCTATCAGAGCAGTGGTCTTTTCTGCTGTTAACTGAGAAAATGTATTTGCTTTTTTTAACCAAAGATTTTTACTACTAAATCAAACCTTTTTTTTTTTTTTCTCACAAATAAATGTATTAAGGCATTTAAAAGCCAGCAGAACTGGATACTTGCAGCCTTATGGTGGAAAAAAAAAAAAGCAATGGATATTCATCCTTCTCACAACCTCCAACCATTGCTTTCTAGTTCTTTGACACTTTGACTGTAAGATTCTATGAAAGGTCAAAATATGACTTATTAATTAAGCAGCATGGGCTTTACAAGCAGAAAGTGGCTGAACATGGTGTGAAGCCTTTTGAGCAGAATGTATCACATATTGGTTTTGCCTGTTAGTGGATGAAGATTGGGAGTGGATGGCTCTTCATGGGCAGGGCTCA
Source organism: Myiozetetes cayanensis (assembly GCF_022539395.1). NCBI lineage: Eukaryota > Metazoa > Chordata > Aves > Passeriformes > Tyrannidae > Myiozetetes > Myiozetetes cayanensis. Next base: position 4,404,526 of record NW_026087423.1, read on the forward strand.
TTTCAGTTTGTGAGCGTTACCATCCTCTGCTCCCAGACAAGGTTAAGTTCTTAATTAACAAAATAATTTACAATCCTTCACTCACAACTTTCCACACCTCGTGACATATGTCACCTCAGCTATTAATAAATGAGATGCAACCAGTGCAGACAATAAAGCCAGTGTAGCTGCCATATAAAGGAAAAACATAAAAACCCCTCCACCAGCAGCAGCAAAGCCAGGCAGCCACACTCAGTTGTAAAAAGTGCTGCTAAACAGACCTGGCTTTTAACAGTTTCTGCCAACAAGTTTTAACAGTTTGCCTTTCCTGTCGTGTGACTTACGGTCACACCTCTCCTCCCTTTTCACTTCCTGAGAAGGAAAAACTTGGCCCTCTGAGCAATAATGAGGGTTTAGGACTCAGCACATCTGAGCTGAGCCTCTTCTCCATCCTATTTGTCCCATTGCTTGACACCGACTCACAAACAGGAGAGGCCCCAAGTCCAAACTCCTCCCCTTTCACACAAAGGACAGAGCTGAAGGGTGAGTAGAGCAAGTCCCAGTTGGGTAAGAGAGCCAAATCCTCGGATCCTGCCTTGCAGCCAAAGAGCTGGAGCCCTGAAGGAGCAGGGGAATACTGGGATGCTTCCTTAGCCTCTGAGCTGCTCCCTGCCTTTCCTTCCTGGAGCTTCCCTGCCCTCTGTGGGGCCTATGGAACACTGCACCTGGGAGAAGGCAGTTCTGGGAACAGTGAAGAAATGCACCTGGGGCTTGGCTTTGCCAACTGAAAGTCTGGGTTGTACACGGCATTTTAGGGGTTGGAAGGGCAGGGCTGCTGTTTTCTGACACGGACAGGACAGGCCTTGTTGATGTTCCTGTGCTCCAGCTCTGATTCCCGAGCATCAGCTGGGACCACTGGCCAGCTCCAGCCTGGAATGTGAGCAGGAACTGGCTGTGCTCTCGGGCTGCTCCTGCTCTGCTCTCTCAAGAGATGGATGCAGCCTCAATGCTAGGAACAGATTAGGCTTCAAATCCCTCTTGAGGTGTGGCTGTGGATGAAGGAACATCAGAACTGCTGCTCTGTGCTCACCAAGCCCCTGTTACTCAACAGTGTCCATCTCTTTGGAGATTTGCCCTCTTTCCCCCATGTATGCACATGTATCGTGCCTGTTTACCCATGCAAGCCTGAAGGCCTTGAAAAAACTGAAAGGTTCTCAGAAAAATTTATTTCCATAAATTAAAAACACACACAAAAGAAACAGTAAAATTTTAGATTCACACAATATTGAACAGAAACAAAATGCCAAGAGCATGATGGAGGCTAATGGCACAAGTGTACAGATTCTCATGGAGCTATTTGTTAACTTGATAGCATCATACAGATTTTCAATCCACAGTTACCATCCATATGCTAGAAAAGCACCTGGAACATAATATCCCAAAGGCCCACCTGAAATCCAATACAGTGAGAACTGCTTGCAGGAATTCACATCCAGCAATCATCAGAACTCCAATGTACACAGCCAAGAGGCCAGGCAGGCTAATGCTGTACCACACATTAGGGAGCCTCAGCTGCTCCAGTCATAGCATGATGAAAATAACATCTTTTTTTCTTGGAAAGTGATCTTTCTATCTCCCATAATCAGCAAATGTAGCAAAGAGCTGCCTGGCTCTGCATAACTTACTACTGAGAGACAGGACGTGGCAAAAGCTTTGCATCTTCTCAAGCTGCTCTGGTCATCACTCTGAGAGCAAAGATGTACAAGGTCTTTCCACGGTGATACAAAAAAGTCCTCATTGGAGTGGATTCACCTGATGAAAAGGCAAATGCCCATATCCTCCAGCTAGGGATGGAGGCAAGACCCCGAAAGATGCACCTCTCTCCTTTTTTCTTTCAGTTCTCTGTGACAGGAGCAGCTCAGAGTGGCTGATGCCCAGCTTTTGCCCAGTTCCCAGTCCCAGTGTGCCAGCAGCAGCTCCAGGGAGCAGCTGTTCCAGGAGTGCTGGAAACAGGAACAGAGGGGGGAAAGGAGAAGAGAAAAAAGTGCACAAGCACAACTGACACCTGTTTGCTGCTTGGTCTCCATTAGCTCACATCATCATACAGACACTGAACCAAAAGAGAATAATGCTGGATATTTGGGTTGCCACAAACTCAGGTCTGGGACAGGCTAAAGCAACTGCAACATTTTGTAACTCCTTCCATTACTGTAAACCAGAGAGAATTGAGTGTTCTCTTTGCTCTCTCTGCTGTAGCTTGTAGAAAGCAAGCTAAGAAATGTTCTTTCAAAGCAATCAGAGACAAGACAGAACAGAGAGGCAGATAAAAAACCCCCACCCCAAACAAACCAACCAATCCCAACACATTCCGTGTTTTGAAGTACATTAGAGGTCTGAACTTTTCCTGGACCCAAGTTTCTTCCCTCCCCACCCATATCTTTATTTCCTTAAAGCCCTCACTAAGGTTACAGCTCAGTTATGTCACAGCACTGGAAGCCTCCCATATTAATAGAAGGTGAATGAATGTTCTCCAACAACCCCATTCTATAGCATAAATCCATAAAAATATATCTCTCACTCTTGCTCCCACTTCCAACCAGTCCATAATTGGGCTAATAAACCAGGATAGGGAAAGTTTCAAACATTTTTTTTTTTTTAGGAGGCAGTCAACCTTTGTTTTTTAGGGATTTCTTTTTACAAAAATAAAGAGGATCAGTTAGAATGTTCTACAGCAGCCTAACAGCTTAACCAGAAAAATAGTACGTCAATATGTTCAAAGTTTGCCTGCCTTGTTACTTCACCCTCAAACTCCAAACCCTACTCCTCTACGTGTGCACTCCTCTCTTTTCTTCAGTCTTCCTGATTAAAGATTATAATTACCCTTAAAACCAAGAATGTAAACCTTTGGGAATCCCAGCACGTAAGCTGGGAGCAAAACCAACCCAGATTAGATTTCTTTCAAGACTCAGGCACACACAGTGTAATAATCCTCTTCCATTTCTCTACTTTGAAAGCTCTGAAATTCAACAGATTGCTTGATCATTTTTAGTTTTCTGTTTGGTCAGTAACAGAAGTGGTAGAGCAACAGAAGATACCATTATTATCTTCAGTCCTGCATTTACTGGGACTTCATAAAAAATACCCACCCACTAGATATTTGCTCAATTTGAAGGTCAATAGAAACTCTATTACATGGGCAGGTAAATAAGAAAGTGCAAGTTCAAGTGAAAGAAAGAAGAGACTAATTCAATTTGAGCATCCCAGGAATGACAGCTTTGCCTGAACAACTCCTCTAGGCACTAAGGGACAGAAATGACCTGAACTGCAGCTGGCATTCACCTGGAATGATGCTGCAAGCAAGGGAAACACAAGTTATGCCAGAAGGGAGCTCTCTTCCTTCCCAAGGTAGAGCTGAGAAATTGCCCAGAGCTGCACCAGGTGATGACAATTGGCCTCACATCAGAAATGTCCACGTGCCAGGAGGCTCTTGGTACAACCACTGTTACGGCCAACAGTGTGCACAGAGAGTACTCAGTGAAGAGCTACAGGAACTGTAAATCTACAGTGGTAAAAAACCCCTCGAGATGGAAAACACCATTTCTTGCTGACATTCAGATCCAGTTAATATTTTTTATAGGTTTAAAATAATTTAAAAGCAAGGCTCAAAGATTCTGCTGGTATTCTCTCCATGCAGCAGGTCAGTTAAACAGAAATCTCTGCTTATGTACCCTGCAGTTTAACATCCTCGTGGGCTTTTCCTCTGGAGAAGAGGTTGGCATCAGCCAAGTAAGTAAAAAAATCTACTATTTGGGAAAAAGTAATACTGGGCACCATTTTTCCTTAAAACATTACCCTTTTTTGAGTTTAATAATGTTAAAAGGTGTCCTCATGCACCAAATAAAGAAACATATACAAAGTGCAAGGTATATAAAGTCTAGTTATGTGGGGCTTCTGCTGCCTGAAGCCAGGAAGGGCACAGAAACTCAGAAGGAACCTTTTAAGTTAACAGAAGGAAGAAACAATTGAATGCAAACCCAGACAGCTACTTTAATTATTAAAAAATTAGTGGTATATCAAGAATTCACCTTTATCAAACACCGTATCACTTCTGTCAGGTTGTTCAAAATAGCCATTCCTTACAGTAACACCAGCAGACTCAAATGTGCAAATGATCTGGAGTACAGAGTTCTAGCATCACTGAAAGTGCACTACTTCCTCCTTTACACTCCTACTCTACCCCCAAAAGGTGTTCTAACATAATTAATTAAATATAAGCAGTATTTTCCAGAGGAAGGAAGGGTAAATTTTATGTGGCTGTGTTACACTCCAACAGGGACGTCAAAGAATCCCTCCAATAGCATTTAAAAAAAAATAAAAAACAAAAAATAGCACCTTAAAGAGGGTCACAGCCAAGAACTGATTATCAGATGTTAGAAGAGAGCAATGCATGAAGAGGTCAGTAGATTTCTCCCCAGAGGAAAATACTCCCGAGGCTGACTGGCCCACTCCCAGCTCGGTGGCTCCCTCAGCTGCTGGAGGCCTGCTCCTGCTCCTGCTGCTGCTGCTGCTCCTGCTCCTGCTCCTGCCCCTGCTCCTGCTCCTGCTCCTGCCCCTGCTCCTGCTCCTGCTCCTTCTTCTGCTCCTGCTCCTGCTCCTGCTCCTGCTCCTGCTGCTGCTCCTGCTCCTGCTCCACCTCCTCTGCAAAAAAGGCTTCAAGGGCCATCAGCTTCTCACTCAGCAGCACATCCAGCTCTGCGCTCTGCAGGGCAGCCCTCTTGGCTCGGGTGAAAGAACCCACTGCTTTGACTTTGCCTCGTGTCTTCCTTTTCCGGGGAAGGGTAAAGTCCTGGAACTCGAGAATGCGCTTTCTCTTCTGCTGGCTGACAGAAATCAGGTGGCCATTCTTCTCCTTGGGCTCTTCAAAGATTGTTTCCAAGCTCCTGGGAAAAGCAGAGAATGCTCATGAACACTCAAGCAGCAGCAGCAGCAGCAGCAGCAGCAGCAGCCCCCTTCCATGGCCAGGGACATGGGGGGATTTCACAAGCCAAGGAAACCTGCTTTAACTTTGACATCTTTACAGCCCCTCCACACCTCCTGTAAGGAAGATTATCCACAGCTTCCACCTCCTACCACTGCACGTTCCTGCCAGCTAATTCCTCCCTGCTGCAGAGACACTGGGGTAGAATCTCTAGCTGTATTTCAGCTCAGTTATAGAATCTTGACTTTATAGAATAACTAGGTTTGAACATTTGAGGACATTAATATTTTACTTGGATGGAGACTGGAATGAATGAGTAGGTGAAAAAAATATACAAATCCATGCTTAACCAGCTGCAAATTCTTAAGTTCATATTCTATTTTACTGCTTTCCATCCAAATAGTAAAGATACTGTTTTTGAATTAACTTTCTCTACCACTTTAAAGTAGAGCAATTTAAAAACCATATCTCTCTCTCAGCTTTCAGACACGTTTCATCTCCTCTCTCTCCCTCTGCCTAATTAATTTACATTCATCTTCGTTGTCTCATTAGGAAGCACAACCAACCTGGCTGGAGGAGGGGACTTGTAGTTCTTGTTGGTGTAAATTTCTTCTAAACTAAATTCTTTCTTCTTAAGCCTGAAAAAAGTAATGACAAATCAATCAAGAAAGAAGAATTTCAAACCCACTTTTCTTCCCAGTGAGCAGATTTATGAGAGACAAGTACAGGTTCTCTGCCTCAACGCTGAGTGATTGTGCTTTAATTGGGGACAGTGAGGAATGAAAAATGAGCTCATTAAGGACCTAATTTCATGCAGTGTTTTTATAAGGTCTGGATCAAGACTTGCCCTTGCTGCAGAGGTCAGTGTTCCTTCTAGCATTCTGGGATGCTTTGAAATAATGATGCTCAAAAGGAGAAGGGGAAATGCCCTCACAGGTCACTCTCTGGTGAAAGCTGAGAAAAATCTTCCAGTCTGACAGATCAACACTTTATTTCTCGAGACTCCTTTTAGTTACTGACCATTCCCAAGCTTGATCTCTGAAGAAATGCATTCCTGTGTCAAAGCTGCCACTTGTGTTTAGGACAAAAGAGAACAAAATACCGGATGACTGGCTGGAAAAGCTTTATCAACGTTTGGCACTGTGATTACCCTCACTTCCCTAAGATCATTTGTCATGAACAAGGAAGGAACTGCATCAACACACCTTTCCAAGTGATCACTTCATCTCACTGTGCACTGCAGAATGACTGATTTTTAATCTGTATTTATCAAAACAAACTTCTTTCTTCTTTAGAAAAACCATTCCACTGCAGTTTAGTTTTCCCCATTTTGGCCAAACCTCAGTGAGTGGCTGATACAGCTGACAGCAAACACCAGACCTCCCTCAGCTGGGGCTGGACAAACCAGTGATGATTGTACTCACAGGCAGCAAATGTAAGCAGCAGGAGCCTGTCTGAGTCCCTTTCATGACACTGCTCACCTTTTTGGTTTGGGCAGTCCCATGGGAGTAAGGTTAGTGTCCGGCTTGGGGACAGTTTTCCTGATTCGGATCTCTGAGACTTTCTTTGGCCTCTTTTCTGGCTCAGTCTTAAAAAAAAAGAAAGAAGGGGAAAAAAAAAAGTTAAAATGAAGAAAATTACCACCACACCAGTCAACAGGATTCCCTTTTATGCTGAGTATGTCTATATGCTGAGTATGATCTATTGTGCTATTACCTACACATTAAACACTCCTCTCTGGTTTGCCACCTTCTTTCTGCTTGAATCAAAGCAGCAGCACAGACCAGACCCTGCAGCCTGTTTTCTCCCCTCATCTTTAACAGTTACTGGGTAATATTCAGCAGCAGCAGCTTCAAATTCTGGAGAACCAAGAGTCTGAGAGACCTACAATATAAAATGAGCTCACTTTTTTCATTTCTGTGTCATCCTGGGATCTCAGGCAGGCTGGAACGGGAGCATCGGCTTCATCCAGGGCACGGACCTGCAGCTCGGCCGCTGAAAGCCTGGGGGGGCTGGCGGCGACTCTGCAGGTGTGGGAGGCTTTGGGAACGGGAGTGGGAGTGAAGCTTCCAGGCTGGAACAGAGCAAGAAGGGGACACATGTAGATTAATACCCAGCTGACACTGCAGAGCATGCCCTGCTCTGTGATGTTCCTGCATTCAATATGGGCACGAGAAGCAATGCAGTTCAGACACTGCCCCCAGTGCTGCAGCCACACTGCTACTGACACAAACTCAACTGCCAGAGCATCTGAACACGTCATTTTAAACTCACTCCTTTCCTATAACTGGTTCACAGCTCTGTTTATCAACTACTGATAGAAAGGGATTAATTACATTTTCTACCAGCAAATTTCTAAGACACAACTATTAATCATACTTTCTATTTACAGATAAACTTAAAATACAGCTCTTTTATCTGCCATGCCTACACTGAGAAAGAACAGAAGGAAGTTTCAGCACCAAATGTCCAGTCGCTCAGGCAGGAAGGACATGGATCAAGTAAGGAACCCAAACTTCTCTAGTTTCACATACTCATTTCATACAAAGTGGCACAACGTGCTTGAAAGCACCACAACTGTTCTGTGCATTCAGGCTCCTCCACTCCTCTCCATTACACCATCCAGGCAGGTCACTTCACTAACTGTTTAATCACAAAGCTGTTCTTGCAGTGAACTGCCAAAAGCTGAAAGCCAAGATGGCACCAGCAATGGCTCTCTGAGAAAGCTCAGGATCCCTCAGGATCCCTCAGATAAACGTCCCCCACCTCAAGACTCACCGTGTGGCACCTGCAGTCTGCAGTGCTGCCATGCTCTGGGCAGGGAAGTGTGGGAACATGGCATAGCTGCTTCGAAAGGACAACGAGAAAACAAAACAAAACAAAACAGAAATTAGGTCTACACCATAAAATAGATCGAGGGAAAGATTATTAGTATAAACTGGACTGTAAGACAAAAGATACTCTCATATCAGGGATGAGAATGAAAGACTAAAATGATAGAAAAGATAGATATATCTGCCATTTAGGCCATTAAATTTCATTGACAGCTTGTTACGGAAATAGTTCTACTTTTGCTTAAAAATGGTAGTGATGAGATAAGGAGTTAAAAGTACAGAAGAGAGGGAGACAGCAGTACTGAAAGTCTTAATTATTTCTATGTAATTACTGAAGTCTAAAAGTTGAAATTATTTCTCTGAAAGTCTATATTCCTTATTTAACCCCCCCAGTTTTTAAAGTAACCAAAAACCTTGAAGGATTTGGCTACTAAATAAAAAAAAGTGCATAACGGCAACAGTGCCAAGTGAAAGGAAGTATTTCCATAAGATTAACTCCCTGTTGTCTCCAACTCCCACAGCCTTGAATACTCTTTAATGGATTGGAATCACCAAAGGGCTTTCCAGAAGGCTTGGTAATTACCATCGTTCCATGGCACGAAAGTCCTTTGATATTAAGCTTTCCTTTTGTGCCCATACTATTGCCAGCAGGAAATCAGCTGGGACAGCTCTTATGGCATTAAACAGCAAATCTTGTGCTCTCAAATCCACTGCTAAATGCACTTTGCTGCTCTGAAACCCAGCCATGCTGGCAGCACAGGGAGGTCCAACCAGCTCTAGAGAAGGTGGTCAGAAAGACCCTTTCCTTGTGTTTTTCATTTCCATCAGAACTGGAACACTTTATTTCTCTCACTGCCCCACTATTCCAACACTGCTGGAACCTGTCTTGGTAGTGCAGCAGAGCCCTCTGGGACAGAGGCAGAGCTCACTGTGTTATGCAATAATAACAATAATAATAATAAATTACAAGAAGACACAAAAAAACCCTTTAGAAATATTTAATCTAAATAAGCATTAATTAGAGAAAAGACTTCATTTAAAAAATGCTTTATTATTGGCAGTGGAAGTGACAGAAGATTATTTTTAGGCAGGAGAACTGCTCTAGTTCCTTGTTCTCTTGGTTATTAAAAACACTATGAATTAAATAATTTAAAGAGAAAAATCTTTTCCAGAAGAAAATGGCCTGCAGGGAACTTTTTAATTTTTTTCTGATTTTTAACTATCTTAATCAAAATAGGCAAAGATTTCTGTCATACTGGGAGCTGAAAATGCTTTTAGACTGCACCAAACACACTTCTTGTATTTACATACCAAACATTTATTTCATGATTTTCTCTGAGTACACACAAATTTAAGAGAGATTTACTGAATTATCTTTTTGTCACTGTTCCTGTTAATAACTTAAGAATTATTAGTTGATGAGAACAGGCAAAATGGAATCTAAAAAGGTGTTAAATATTCAAAATGTTAGGTTTTGTTCTTTATGTTGTTTTATAGCCAAACCTTTACTATTCAGTTTGATTTAGAAATAGGATTTATTTGCTGCACTTCTTTAAACTTTAAACTTTTCAACTCCCCACATGCTACAGTAACTTCACTTTGAAGGAAATACGAGCGGGGCAGGAGAATTAAGGCTGCCTCACACACATTTTTGTAAGGTATTTTGGAGAAAAAACAAAGGGAGTTTCAGACTATTTGAACTCTAGGTTCTTTTCCACTTGAAGTGAAAAGGTTTGATTTAAATTCTCTCCCTTTGGGAAGAAGTTCATTCATAGCAAAACATGCAGTTTTCAAACGACCCTTCATGTCAGGAACGAACTCGTCCTACACTCCCAGTCCAAGGACAAGCCTCAGCAACACCAACCAATCCATTCACCTCACACACACAGGTAAGTTTTAAAAAGGGGGTTGTTTTGGTTTTAACAGTGTGTTATTTTTAAGCTTAGTGCTCAAACTGTACTTCTCTGATAAGATTATTCCAGAGCACTCATTTGTTCATCAGAAAATTCAGCCTGATAAATTGACTCATCTGGAATCAAAAGAGAAGCAGGTCCCACAGAATGTGCTGAGAGTTGTCCCTATGCCATTATTCAATTTATTTAGTGCAGACAGCTCCCAGAATGGGGCAGCACTTCCATAAGCTCCCTCACACCTTTGGCAGACATTAGAATTTATATTAAACTTTTAGGTGTGTTTATAGAAAGCAAAGTGCAGCATTCGTTGTCTGGCAGGATTTTTGGTTACACTTATGTCAAGCTGTGGCATAAGAGAAATTCAGCAGTTCAGAGTGCCACACTAATCAAAGGAATTCATCAAAGGCACTTTGCTGCAGGGCTCAGGAGCCTTTACTCTGCCCAGGAATAAAACCAAGGGGGAACTGCCCCATGTCACTGGGAGATAAAGGGCAGAGCTCTTTGCTCAAGAGCATGCAAAAGTCCTGTGACAGAGCAAGGAACCTCTTCTTCATTCTGTTTATTAGTAAAGTGATTTAAATGCTGACAGCAAAGTCAAATTAAATATGCAAAGTAGATTTCAGTCCTCTCCCCACTCATAACAAGAACGACACACACAGAAAAATTCATTACCAACATGAACTGCAGCTACATTTGTGTGTGACAATACCAGGCACCCACTGTCAGAAGGTATAACATGCACAGAGATTAATTAGCACAGAACAGTCACAGAATACAATTAAAAATTTAACTGAATGGAACTCCCCCCTCCCCTTCCAATTCTTCCTAACCTGATATTGAGCATTTTAGAGTTGGTTCCAAGTGGCACTGGTGGCTCAGACCTCTGAAAAAAACTTTCCTACCTCCGAAATCCAGTTGCTCTGCAGTCACTCTGAATAGACCTAATGAAGTAGCTCACCTTTTGCATTATATACTCTGAGGCATGGTGTGTATATTTTGCAAGGGAGAAGAAAATAGAGTTAGCCATTCTGCCAAAACAGGACAGTATTAAAGAAGCGAAGGCAAATATATTTCAATTCAGCTAACAGACTGTTCTGCAGGACAGAATCTTCCACGTTGAGCCATTCTCGGAGCAGAATGCGTAGATTTGGAACGGGGGAAACTGCCCCTCCAATGCAAGCTGCGATCACCCTCTCCCTCCCAAAAAGGAGCCAGTACATACCCTGCACAGATTTAACCTCAGAAAGAAGTTGATGGGTTTTACCTGTTCTCGATGCCCACACTTGGCTGCCACTTGCAGTGATTGGGATGGAGAGGAGGGATTTCGGAAGGACGGGCAGAAGGACCGTGCTGGCTCCATATGGAGAGGACCCTGCCCAGGGAGTATGGCAATGAGGAGGCGAGGTCAGCGGGCACACAGCTTGGATACCTTGCCCCTTTCAAACCCTGTGCCAGCTGGGATATAAATAGTCTCTGGATGGTAGGAATGGGACTGCTTAAGTTTCTTCTTCTTGTCCAAATCCTGTAACATCCAGGGGAAGAAAGTGCTAACACTGTGTGAAGGCCAAGCCTGGAACAACCTCCTCTTCTCTCAGCTACAGCGTTTCTTCCAGGGTCAGGATGAGGAGCCACAGTCCTTGGGGTCGTTACAGAGTGAGCAGAACCAAGCTCAGTATTTAGAGCAGAATCTTCCTTGAAGGCTGTCGTATCTGAACAGCTTTGGGACAGGAGAAAAGACCAAGTCCACTTGGAAGCTGGCGCTGGTGTTTCTCCAGAAGCGGGCCCGTGATGTCCAGAGTGCTGGGATGTAATCCCTGGGAGGTCTGTCACGGGACTGGAGTCCAATTTGATGTGGAAAGAAATCGGGAAAACTGGGGTGTCCGACAAAGAGGTTGGAGGCTTGTGGCTTAAGTCTGAAAAAAGTATTTTGGTAGTTTCTACGGGATAAAGTGCCAATGGCTGAAAGCTGAACATCTTGGTGCACCAACTGCCAGCCCAGCGTGAGTGAACGTTCCTGTTAATGCAAGAAAAGGCTTCCAAGAGATTTTTCGATCTCTGGTGGCTGTACCTGTCACCCACAGGAAGCATTTCAGAGGAGTATGGCCGAGGTTGGAAGTCACAGACGCCCTTGGCAGGGGCCAGGAGCTTGCTGGCCATGGCAGACAACTTGCTCAGCAACGCTGGCTCTTTGGTACATTTCCGAAATTTCAAGCTGTTCAACAACCTGCCCCTCCTGGCCCTCTGCCCTCCTGGCACAGGAGCAAATCTCAAGGCTGTTTCCCTTTCCTTTGCCGATGATTTACATGGAAAGTACAAAGATTCCAGAGGTGTGTTTTCCTGCTTGGGGAATATTTGCAGGGGTAACTCGAAGATAGGTGGACTTCTGGTTGTTCTGAGTTTTCTAATGGTTTTTAGCTGATGCAATATGGGAACCTTTTTGCACGTCCTTCCAGGTTGTATTCTTAGTGGAAGAGGCCCTCCTAGTTTCTTTGTAGTTCCTCCTAGTTTATTTGTAGTTCCAAAGGCACCAGGGATTCCATCATACCCTAAATTAAGGTTCAGGTTTTCCATTTCTGAATCCTGAGTCTTCAAAAACTGTGAACTAATAATATCTGTGGTAATCTTTGGCCTTTTAACTTCTTGTAAAGTGCTACATAGTTTACTTTCACTGCTTCTGACAGCAAAAGTCTCCTCTAAAGGACCTTCAAACTTCTTATTTCGAGATGTCACCAACTCATTTGAAGAGCTGCCTAAGAGTTCAGAACTGTGCAACATGCTGGGTGTGATTTTTGCTTTCTCTTGGTGGGCCTGGTCTGACTGGATGCACTTCTATCTTTTCATACTTCTTTTGTTTAGTTACTTGATGCTCCTCTATTTGGTGGAGTCTCTTTGAACCTGAAGCCTCGTTCTCCTGGCAAAGCGCACGAGCTGCTGCTGTGTCCTGGCGCTCCGTTCCCTCCTGTCTGCTGCTCCGTGCTCCGTGCAGCTGATCTGTAAGGCACCCGTGCTGCCCTGCAAACCCCCCAGCCTGGGCATGGCCCTGTGCCCCTGGCTGACGGGGAGCTCAGAGGAGGGGGGAGCGTGGCTGGTGGATCACCCTGCAGTCCTGGGGAAGCCCCTGCCTCAGACACAGCCTGGCAGTCCTGCAGAGCTGCTGAAAGCACGCGGGTACCCGCTACGTTTGGGAGCTCTCCATCGCCGCTTCTTTCGTTTGAAACATAGTTTAGGTTGGATCTTGGGATCTCTTCCAAAACCTTGCCGTGGTTCTCAGCACCGAGGGGGACTATTTTGCCACCGGACTCTTTAGAGTCTTCTAACGAGGCCCATGGATGACTTCTCAGCAACTTTTTTCTAGGGGCTATTTCTTCTCCCAGCTTCTCTTCTACACATGTATTTTTAAACTTCTCTTCACAGGGAGGACTTTTTGGTGAGGTCCCATCCATGTCAGTTGGTGAGCAGTGCCCCTCACCTTTCAGGCTTTCTTTGCTGTGGGCACAAACCCTCGAGCTTTTTGCCCCAGTCAGGGAGCCTGCTGCCATTTCATTCTCTGAAGAGGGAATCTCAATATTGCTGCATTTCCTCTTAACAGAAATTATTACAGAAAGAATTTTTGTCATTGAAGAATCTTTGCTGAATTTTTTGTCTGAAAACAAGTTCTCTCTTTGTTCATTCTCAGGTGACATACAGGTTTCTTTCTCAGGCAGAGTGATGCCACAGCTCACAGCTGACTGTGTTTCTGAATCCACCTGAGTCTTATTGAAAGGTTCTTGGATGTCAAACTTTCCAGAGTGGGATGGACCAACAGCCCTTGGAGCACTGGTTTCTTTACCAGGCTCAGACATTACCTGTGGGCAAGTGTTACTTAAGAGAGGTTTTATGCTCAGACTTTCTCTGTGTTCTGTATCTGAAAGCTCATTCGTATTTTCTGGCTCAGATGTATTTTTAAACTTCTCTTCACAGGGAGGACTTTTTGGTGAGGTCCCATCCATGTCAGTTGGTGAGCAGTGCCCCTCACCTTTCAGGCTTTCTTTGCTGTGGGCACAAACCCTTGAGCTTTTTGCCCCAGTCAGGGAGCCTGCTGCCATTTCATTCTCTGAAGAGGGAATCTCAATATTGCTGCACTTCCTCTTAACAGAAATTGTTACAGAAACAATTTTTGTCATTGAAGAATCTTTGCTAAAAACTTTGGCTGCAGATGGCTCACAATTCTCTCTTTGTTCATTCTCAGGTGACATACACAGCTGTTCTTTCTCAGGCAGAGAGATGCCACAGCTCAGAGCTGACTGTGTTTCTGAATCCACCTGAGTCTTATTGAAAGGTTCTTGGATGTCAAACTTTCCAGAGTGGGATGGACCAACAGCCTTTGGAGCACTGGTTTCCTTACCAGGCTCAGATATTACCTGTGGGCAAGTGTTATTTAAGACAGGTTTTATGCTCAGACTTTCTCTGTGTTCTGTATCTGAAAGCTCATTTGTATTTTCTGGATTATATAACATGGATGTCCCATGGATTGATGAGATGGGTAAAAATTGGGCACTAACTGTATTTTCCTGGTCCTCCACCAATGACTTCATCTTTGGCAAAGATGGCTGTGTTTTGTTTCCTGCAAACACCAGCTCTGCTTTCTCCTGTGCAGGTTTGGTACAACAGTGCTGTGAGCCACGTGCTTCGCTCTCAGAAGAGCAAAGGAGTTCCTTTCCAGTCTGTTCTTCAGGAGTTCCTTCCCTGCCTGTTTCACAGTCATCCTCCTGCTCTTTTGGTTTGATTGTCTTCTCTTCAGTTAGATCATTGATGGAGCCCACGTATCCTGAACAGTCTTTATTTCCCACACCAATTACAGAGTCCAAATTCTCTACATTCTCTTGCAGAGTTCCTCCCAGCCTGTCTTCTCTTGTGTATCTGTGCATTAACAGAGGCAAGTCAGCCCCTGCTTTCAGCACTACCTCGTCCCCCACACTAGAGCCAGATTCACTTTCCTCCTCAGAGCTGTCTGTAGTTTGTAAGCCAGGCTTTGCTTGGTGGGGTGAGGTCTCTGAGCACAGCTCCCTGCCTGGCCCTGGGCCACCCAACTCCCTCGGACAGCCGTGACCCCGGTTCTCCCGTGGGCAGAGGGTGGGCTCTCTGTGGCTGGCACGCTGTGCTGGGATGCTCCCGCTGGCAGGTGCTGGACATGCAGCACAGCCTGAGGTGCTGCAGTCTGAGGGATCAGCTGGGAGCGAGGGCACTTCCCCCTGCTCCTGGGTGCCCAGAGAGCTGCGAAATCCAAAACTGTGAGCACAGGTGGTTTTGTCCAAATATCTGGCTAATAACTGTTCACTGCTCTGATTTCCCTGATTGCCTTCAGGGGCGTTTGGAGAAGCCACAGTTCTTGTTCCATCACACTGCTCTCTCTGGGAAGCACACGCGCCCTTCTGTTCCTTTGCCTCGTCTCTGTCACAAACAACTTCGCTGCCTTGGGCTACTTCACAAACATCGAACAGTTTCACAACCTTCATATTCTTATTTGAAATCTCATCTCTTGCCAAGGTAGCAGCAGACTTCTCTGCAGTATAAGCTGAGCAAAACCTGGGTTTTCCTATGGGAATGTCATTTCTCCCATGCAGAGCTACAGCTCTGTAGCCCCAGTCATCTTCACAAGGAGGAGATCCACATGCCAAAGGAATGCGTGCTTCTGGAGAAATGGCTGCCTCTTGACTATTATATCCAGTTGAAGACTCTCCTCCTGAATTACCGTGTTCTTCAATCTTCTTATCCACATCAACAGAATGACTGTTCAGGAAAACTTCACCCACACGTGCACTCCCTGATACAATGCAGGAAGCACTGGCAGCTGGACTCTGGTCTTTCATACCATGATTACTACAATGCTGTGTGTAATAATGTTCATTTTCTAAACCAGTGCCCACTCTCTGCAGATTCCCTGCAGATTCCATGTCCTTTTGGGATACTCTGTGTGCCATATTAGGGTCATAAAAAGTCCTGGAACTCACTGAAGACTTGAATTTGTCTTTATGAAGCAAAACTGCAGTGACTTGTTCCCCTGTTGTTCCAGAAGCACCAACAGTCTCTTTTCCAGACAGATTATCCCAACCCTTGTCCCTGTGTGAAACTTCATTAGCAGTACAAGGACACTCATTATGATGAGGTTCTCTTGATTTTTGCAAAATAGGAGGTAGATTTACATTTAGTGTATAAAACAAATGTGTTTCTTTCCCAGTGGACAAACTGTCACTCCCATCAGCTTCTGCAGCTTCAGCTACACCACCAGCCAGCCCATCTGATGTTGTATTGCTCTCAGAGTCCTTTGCAAGCAGTTGTGCCTTGGGTGGATCTTTTTCTTGCTTGCTACTAAGGTCAAGACAGCTGTGATGTCTGGGAGGAGGAATTTTCTTGGAGGTATTGTAAGAGCTCGTGTCTCTCTCTCCAGTTCCACGGGAAGCAATGTTGCCTGTTTCCATCAACAGACTATTTTCTTTTATACCATCCTTGCACAGGTCACTGAGAGAGAATTGCCACTGGTCCTTTTTCAACTTCTCAGCTTCTGATGGGACTCTTTGAAATTTTTCCTTTGAGAACTCCTCAGGAAATGAAGCAGCAGAACTAAAAACTGAAGAATGACAATGCTCAACACCCTGCGGAGCTTCAGGCCGGCTCCAAACTTCCATGTTATCTCCCACAGCAATTTTTCTCCTGACTTCAGCAGACTCTCCAAACTGAGAGCTGTAGGATTTACCTATCCCAGCACTGAATTCCCTAGGATCAGTTTTAGCACTAGATAATCCTTTGTTCCTCACTGCTGGGATCTGCTCTACTGGCACGGATGTGGAGCTTCGGCTTCCTACAAAGCCGGTTCCGTGATCGTAACGAGTGTGACGTTCCACGTGTTGGGGAAGATACTCTGGGGGGGGTTCATTGATAATTCCATGAACTGCAGCACTGCTGTTTTCTACTGGCATATTTCTGAAGTCCAGACAGGAGCTGCTTTTCAGAACTGGACAGAAAACTCCCGAACTGGCTGTGGACGATGTCCTGCAGCTCCCTGCTGAGGACAACCCACAGGAGTCATTCTGTCTGGGTACAGCACCCTTACAGAAGTCACGAGCATCATGTTCTTCATCCTGCTGACAAGTCTGGCAATGAGCAAGTGATGCACTGAATTCATTGACAGGATTTCGTGTGGGTAACTTTTCTTCTTCAGTCTCCAAGGCAGACACGCCACTCCCCCCTGCTCTCGTGGCAGTGTGGGCTTCCAGCCCAGTACAGTCATCTGTTTCTTGGGGATGGTGTGTGGCTGCTCCAACGTTCAGGACTCTGAAAGGCTCTAAAAAATCTAAGATGCTGGTTTGTGTAACCCCAGCTCTGGCCAGGACTGTGTCTACATCTGGGCATTCCTTGCTCTCAGCTGGAAGACCTTTCCTCACTCTGTCACTCCTGTATCCTGCTTTACTAAACATCCTAGTCCCATCAGCCTTCATACCTTGTACTTCTTCGGGGAGCTTTGGCAGAGTTTCAGCTGTCACCTGAACATTTGCTTGGTTTTCCTCTGCATAAGAAAAGATAAAGCAAATCAGAACCATACCCTGAATTTGGAAGGCATTCAGCTTAGTCCCTTTTGGTGCTGTGACAATACTGCAGTGTCAGGGACCAGGATGTTTCTAACAGGGAGGAATCCTTTTCAATACAGACATTCCCAGGAGCATTCCAAGAGCTGGGGATTTCAGATTCTTTTAATATCGAGCCAGGTGCTTGCAGGTCCTGTAATTTAACACACAGGCCACCAGCATAAAGCTTATTTTTCACATCAAAACTCAGCATAGCTGGGGACTTGATCTGCTCCAGCCTAGAGAGATGGTTGGGCATTGAGTGGCCATTTCCATTTCTTCCTCCTTGGAGACCTTTCTGGCAGTGACTCATCCAAAGGAACACAGGGCATATCTCATCTGTCCAAGCCATTTGGATTATTAATAAACTTCTTTTGTAAAATCACAAAGAAGGTGCTAACTAGAGAATTACAATTACTGAAGAATGTCTTCATATTCAAAACTTTACAGAGAACGTTTTTTTCTCAAAATTCTGCAGATCTTTTCCAGATTTTCTAGTAAGGACCAGATTAAGAAAGAGGGAGGGAGAAAGAAAATAAGTACTAGATGCAGGCAAAGTGACCAAAGCATTTGGAGCTAGAAGATTCTGGAGGATTATACTGAAATTAAGATTTAGTTGTCTTCTTCCTTTGGATTCTGCACTTTTAATTTCATTTTTTAAACCATTCAAAAATGACTAATACTTTTCCATGTATTTGCTATTACTGCTCTCATACAATCCAGCTTTGAAACAAAAAAAAAAAAAGAAATGCAAAATATCTGCTACTGGCACCCCCTTCTGCTTTGGGGTAAATAATTACTTGAATTAAATAACTAAAATGCATCTTGTATGGAAAAGGTCTCCAGAAAAGTACCTAATGCTACCAGGGCAAAGCAAAGCTTTAAGGTTTGGTGTTGTTATAGCTATGCAGGGAAATACTGTAAAACAAAACCAATGATCCATCCCCAAACCAGTCATATCAACTCTAAATCAACGAGGAGTATCTGGGAGGGAAGCAGGGGGTAGAGAGGGATGTACAGCTAAAGTAGCTACCTGTGCTCCTCAGAGATCCTGCAACCTCAGTGTAATGGGCTCTTGAAGGCTTTGCCTCTTGCTGGGCGAAGGGAAGGTCCTCCTGAAACAAGACAAACGTCAGTGGGGTGCATGGACAGATGGGCTTCTGACTGTGCCGTGTCTGGGGACTGCACCTGCTCAGCTGGGTGAGTTCAGGAACAGCAAATCACCAGGAAACCTCTGGACAGGCCAGCCTTGCACAGAGCCTGGCGCACTTCCCACCAGCACTTGTCATTCCCTCCTCAGCCTCTCGGTGCACACCGAGAAACGAGGACCATCCACAGAACATCTGCGCTCACAGCACTGAGCTCCTGGGGCACAGGCAGCCAAAATGGCACTAAAGGGCTTCAAATGCAAGTTGTTGAAAATCTGAATGAGCAGAGTAACTCAACCTGCAGGTGTGTCTCAGCACCACCCTGCACCTCTGGGGAGATGGGAGCATTTTCTGGCTGGTTTGGAACTTGCCTTTACCAGCCCTTCCCTGGGCTCAAAACCACAAACCCCCAACAGACGACCTCGGTCTACTTGCAAAAAAAACCCCAAAACAACACCCCACAACCAAACTTAGAAAGATGTAAAAATTCATCTTGGAAAACTGAAGGATTGTGGAAAATTTATTTCATTTTATTTTCACAAATTTTCAAAAAATCAAACAGCTTTCAAAATTCGGAATTAAACTCACAAATTACTTTAGCATTAAGAAAAACCCAGTAATTAGAGTAAAACACTTATCCAGGTATTTCCTGGCTGGTATGTCTTCAATCCCAATACATTTTTTCTCCCCTGTGTGCTTTGGTGTATGTGAAAAATATTTACAAACTAAAGAAAATTATCAAGGATGTCCCTAAAAATCTCGGTTTTTAAATAGAGTTTCGTGACTCCTCAGTTTTGAATAGAAAATCCTCTGGCATATTTTTCAGCAGCTTTAACCTAGAAATAACCTTTTTTATCATCAGTGTTTGCTAAAGGGGAGAAGAAAAAAAGCCATAACACTTTTACTCTTCTGAAAGAGTAAACCAACAGCGATTTCCTCTGTAATTGCAAACAATAATTCTAAGCCCCAAAACTGAAATGCTAAACTGGAGCCCTCTGTGGCACTCTAATTCCAGTGCTGGCCTGAGGTAACTGTTATTTTGTGGTCAGTGCCTTGGCTGGGGTGGCAGCACCACTCCAAAATGCTGACCCACAGAACACCTTTACTGGGCAAGGACAGTCTGAGTTGTTTCTCTTCTCCTTTCCAGTCACTGCCAGTTTTGTTCCTTGTTCTGTTCCAGACCTGCCTCACACCCTTCCAACAGCACTGAGCAAAGTGACTCCCCTGATGGTTTGAAATGCTGCTGGTCTGCTGAGGCACAGCCTCGTTTTTCCCTGGATCCACGATAATCCAAATGCTGACACACACCCTGCAGGTGTCCAAGGCCAGGCTGGATGGGGCTCTGAACACCCTGGGCTAGTGGAAGGGTCCCTGCTCATGGCAGGGGGTGCAACAAAATGATCTTCAGGGTCCCCTTCCAACCCCAACCAGTTATGACAAACACCAGAAGACACAGAAGAAAACCACGAAACCCTCTGGCCAAAGCCACTGCCTGGTGACTGACCCTGAATTCAAGATATCACACAGGGATTCATTTTTGCCTTTGCTTACTTGTTTTGAGCAAGTTTCCCCTGGAGTGAAAGCAGAGCCTTCAGCATGGTGGTCCTCAGCACCTTGGGCCTCTTCATCTTCTTTCTGGCATCCATCACTGGAACAGTCCACTTTCCTGAAGTGTCTCTTTTTGCTATTTTCATTCCCCTCAAGGTCCCCAGGCTGCAGCAATTCCTCAGGAAGGGATTCTGCTGGCCTGTGAGAAACCACCTCGAGCACATCCCCCAGATCCTCCGTGTTCTGGCAGAAGTTCCCTGCTCCCGAAGTCCAGGGAGCGTCCCTGTGTGTGAGCACAGGCCCCGAGCCCTCAGGCTGTGCCCCCAGTCCCAGGGCAGGTCCTGGCACTGCCATGAGCTCCGTGGAGACGCTCCCGGGCAGCCCAGGGTACAACTCCAGCACAGCAGCCCCGGGAGAATCCAAGAGAGACTCCAGCCCAGCTGAGAGCATCAGGGCAGCTGAGGATTGGCTGTCCTGAGCTTTGCAGTTTAGCCTAAAAATAAAAGCAATGTTACATCAACATTTGCAGGGAAATCCCAGAATATCCTGAACTGGAAGGGACCCACAAGGATGGCTGAGGTCCAACTCCTGGACTACATTAAAAACAGTTCAAGCCTCAACCATGTATGTTTAAGAAAGGTTCTTCCACACAGGTTTTTAAGGTACTTCCAAAAATATTTTTAAGGTACTCCCAAAAATATTTTTAAGGTACTTCCAAGTATGTTTTTAAGAAAGGAGCTGAGAAACCTTTGGGTATTTAAGGAAATGCTTTACAAACAAAAGAGCCGAGTATGGACAAACAGACATTCCCAAGGCTTGTTTTCACATTCTAACATCTCCCTACAGATTTAACCTCATCTCCTGAAAAACCTGGAAAGAGGCTACAAAGCAAATCACGGGACTTGTATCAGACATCCTGCTCCTTCGCTAAAGCATCGCTCGTGTTCCTGGGATCTCGTAAGTTTCTAATCCTTGGGGAAAAGAATCCCAATTTTTCTTCACGTTTCTGCCTTAAAGGAACACTTTCCAAGGCATCACCCTCACACTGTGCCCCGCACCTCCTGACGTGCGGGGAGTGCCTTGTGCGGGCACAGCCCCGGGGTCGGGACCCCTGCAAGCCCCCAAATAAACACCGCGGAGGCTGCGGGGGAGAGGCAGGGGAGCCCCGGCCCTCATCCCCACTCCCGGAGCCAGAGCAGCCCGGGCACAAACAGCTGTCACCGCATCCGCCCGGGGGGACCCGCAAGGCCACCTGTCCCGGGAGCCGATCCCCTCCCCGAGTCCTGATCCCCCCTTCCCGGGTCCTGATCCCCTTCCCGGGTCCTGATCCCCTTCCCGGGAGCCGATCCCCTTCCCGGGTCCTGATCCCCTCCCCGGGTCCTGATCCCCTTCCCGGGTCCTGATCCCCTTCCCGGGAGCCGATCCCCTTCCCGGGTTGGTCCCAGCCCGAGCCGCGGGCAGGGCCGGGGCGGCCCTCGTCCTGTCCCCGCTCCGGTACGCCGGGGGTCCGCGGCAGCGCACGGGAGGAGCCGGCGCCGCCGGTAATTGCACCCCGCCGGTGTCCGCCCGGTGCCGGCAGGGGCGGGCTCGGCCCCGCACCGCCCCCGCCGCGCCCGGGCAGGGCTGGGCGCCGGCAGCCGCTCGCCCCCCGCTGCCCGCCCTGGGCCGGCGCTGTGCGGAGGCGGCCCCGCCGCGAGTCCCGGCCCCGCCCCGGCCGGCCCCGCCCCCCGTTACCTGAGCGGCGGCGGCGCCGCGGCCCCGCTCCGGCCCGCCCGGCCCGCCCCGCGCGTCACTTCCGCATCCGGGGCCGCCGCGCGCGCATGCCCGCGGGGACCGCTGCGGCCCCGCCCCCAGGAGCGGCCGCCACTCCCCCGGCCCCGCCCACCCCACGCGGGGGCGTGGCCCGCTCGTCACGCGCCTTCCCGCGTCCTCGGCGGTGTCACGTGACGCGCGGCCCCGGACGTGGAAGCGGCGCCCGGACGGTGCCGCCGCCCCGGGGGGACACGGACCCGCAGGTGGGGACACGGACCCGCAGGGGGGGACACGGACCCGCAGGTCAGAACCGCCCCGGGAGCGCCGCGCACGGTGATCCCGCCGCGCTGTCCCGCGCTGTCCCGGCCCGCCGAGCGGCACCGGGCACTGAGGCGTCCGAGCTCCCCCCGGCCCTTTCCCCCGGGGCTCTGCGCGGCCGCCGCGCTGCTCGCCCTGCGCTACCGCCCGCTGGCCGAGGGTCGGGGCCCCGGCGGCCTCCGTCGGTGCTCCGGCACGAACTCGCTTGGCTGCTCTCGGTCACTTAGAAACAAGCAGCCCAAGGGCCGCAGCGGTTCCGGTGCTCTCCGGAGGTGCTTTCTGGCAAATCTCCCTGCACCGAGCGGCGTTTCTTGCCATCAGCTCCAAGTTTGAAAGTTCATTTTAACGAGTTTTGAATGTACGGGGTTTTTGTCCATTGCGACAGAGTAACGCAAAGAGTGCTTTGGACTTGGCTGTTCGCTGTCCTTGCCCAGCGCTCCCCTCTGCCGGCCCCGCTCTGCCGCGCCGCGGGGACAGCGGGCTGTGCTCACGCACAGAACACACAGAGCGGCTTTGTACTGACAAGAGGGCTGTGTTTGCTGTTATTTCCTGTCAGATATGCGAGATGCCTTCAGCTGTCTCTGCTCGAAGCAGCTGAGAAGAGCTGGAGTCCAAGATGAGAACCAACAAGGTGTACAAGCTCGTCATACACAAGAAGGGCTTTGGAGGCAGTGGTCAGTATCTCCTGGTTTGCAACTTGAGACCAGCGCTCACCTCACTGAAAGCAATTGATTGATAAGTTACCTCTTTGACAAAACACTGAAGGTGGAACTAAGATGTAACAAGCAGTGTTGCCAGCCAGAGTTTGGAAACTCTTCCCCTTTTGTTGCATCACTTTTTTTTTAGCCCTGTGTTTAATCACCTTCCTAAGTGACAGACATGTCCATGACCTGACTGCAGGTGGATGTGTTCCTGTGCACTAATAACTGTCCTTGGTTTGACTGCCCCCTGCTTCTAGACTTACATGTGCTGGTAACTCCTGTTCAGGTTTCTGGCTGTCTGCTCTCCTGCTGGTGTTTGTTACATGAAAAACAGAGAAGGTGATCCTGGCTGCCCAGTTAAGGCACATTCTCTTGCTGAACACGCCCTCGGTGCCAGTTCTGTTGTTTGAGCTGTTTGTGCCAGTGAGGGTGGCCAGGCTGGGGGGGCTGTCCTGGGGTGAGTGTAAAGCCTTGCACGTGGAGCCTGGGCTGGGGTGTTTGTGTGGGGTGAAGTGTTGTGTGCAAACAGGCAGGTGTCTGTATGTGGTGTGTGTTTGCTCAATGTCCTCACTTGTTTGTGTCTTGTAGATGATGAACTGGTGGTGAATCCTAAAGTATTCCTTCAGATCAAGCTGGGAGATGTTGTGGAAATTGCCCATCCCAATGATGAGTACAGGTGAGTTCCCTTTGCTGATGTCAGTCAGGTGTGGGAGCACTGAAAGGATGTGTTCACCTGCAGTGAGGGCTCTTACAGCTGATACAGCTTTGCTGCCATGAGTTTTTTCTGCCTGAAGAAAAGTGAAAGGGTTGACTTTAGCAGAGGCTCTTACCTAAAGTTTATGGACATCTTTGTGTTTGGTGTAGGTTGCTCACCTTTCATAAGCCAAGTAGCACCTGAATACAGAATCTGCAGTGTCTGTATCCTCTTCACAGAGCTGCTGTTACCTAAGGATTATCCTCCATCCTACAGTAAATCTTAGGCAAAATGCAAGTTATGTTGTCAGCCATAAAAACATAAACCTTCTCCTCTGAAGCTGTTCATCCTGCAGCCCCTGTCTGAAAAGCAGCACAACACTGGTGTGAGGCTCTGAGAAATTCCCTTGTGCCTTAATTTCCCGTTTATAGTATCATCTCTACCTCAGGAGTACCTTATGATGAGTGTCAAGAACAAGAGAGAGTGGCAGGGGGGCAGGAGGATGAACCTTCCTAGAAAATATTGTTTCTCTTTAGCTTGTCTGTGCTCCACGTTTCTAAATAGTTTTGAGAGTTGTTTACCAGAGACATTGTTGGTATCTCAACTTGTCTGCTTTTTTCTCTTTTGCCTGCTAGTCCCCTGCTCCTGCAAGTGAAGTCACTGAAGGAGGATTTGCAGAAAGGTAAAACTCCAGAGTCATCTTCTGCACAGTGAAATCACAGACAAGGATGATGTGACTGAACTGTACCCGTGCTTGGCTAATGCTCCAATCTTAACTTTGTAGGAAAATCAATGCTCTGTCTATTTAGGAAGGGAAGGATTATAATTTTAACAGAAAACAATCAGCCAATTCTAAGTCTGCTTTTAGTTGAGTGATGTGAGATGTGGTTTAAACCAACTTACCTTTTTAGCCTGAAATTTTTGATTCTGCATTTTCTGACTGGCTTTATATCTTCTCTCAGGAATTAATTCAGCCTAAACTTCGCGTTTATCTCACCTGCTTTGATTTTAATGACTCTTAGACTGGGCCACAGCTGAAACAAGCTGCTGTGTGTTGCTGAGGTGTTCACTGCCTGCTGTCCTGTGTGGTTTTTGTGGCAGAGACGATCAGTGTGGATCAGACAGTTGCCCAGGTGTTCCGACTGCGGCCGTACCAGGATGTCCACGTCAATGTTGTTGACCCCAAGGTGTGTGGCTTTGCTCAGATCAGAGCCCTGGCACTTTCCATCTACAGTAGTACTGGGAGAAGAAAGGCATTTATTTTTTATTGAAAGATATTTAGTCTTCTTTCCTAATTACCTTGGGCAGTTGAATTATTTGCTGGTTTCTTATGTGTTTCTCCTCTCCCTCCCATCCCTGCTCTCTTTTTGAACTCTATGGACCAGCTCCAGCACAGCCTGATGGAAATGTAGACATTGCAAATATCTTTAAAGTCCAGAAGTCTGATAACCAGGCAGAGTAAAGAGAAACAGAAAGTGGCCAATCAAAAAAAGAATCATTGCCTAGATTTGTATTATTTGACCCCAGAGAGCCTCTTAAAAGAGGCATTTCCTGTAAATGTCCCGACTATCACAAGAGCTGCAGTCAGAGCTCACATTCAGCACAAGACAAAAATCTGCAGGAAATAAGGCTCCCTTAATGTCATCAACAATGGCAGGAATTTGTTTTCCTTGTGTTTCCAGTTTGCACTGAGACTCGCAGCACAGCCTTAGTCCTTGGGTGGTGTTTTGTACCTCACAGTAGTTGAGACACACACACAACTTTGGCATTTATTGGGGTATTCCCTTTTATCTTATATTTGTCAGGAATATTGACTTGCTGTGGAGGGGCCCTTCCTGTGCCATTTGGTTACTGAATGAACACACTGATGGGCACTACTTAGAAACAACCAGTAAAACCTGAGCACTGTTTGTCCTCCCTTTCCCAGGAGGTGACCTTGGACTTGGTGGAGCTGACGTTTAAGGATCAGTATATCGGGCGTGGGGACATGTGGAGACTGAAGAAGAGCTTGGTAAGGCCCCTGCTGCCTCCTGTGCAGGGGGCAGGAGATGATGTCCTTTTTCTGTGCCTGCTGGGAAAGAAGATGAGTGACTTACAAATACAGAAATCTGAGGGCAGGAGCAGTGTCAGCAGCTCCCAAGGAACCTGTGCTGTGAGTGGCACTCTGAAGTGCAGTCTCTGGCCCTTCTAAGTACAGTGGATTAGTCAAATGATCCAAATAAAAGTTCATGTGTGTTCAAAATTATTTTCTGTTGTCTATTGCAGAGGTTTTGCAGGCTGGGATATTAGCAGTAACTGCACTCAGTGGTTTTTGTTACTTTGTTATATGCAGATCAGGTGTTTGAGTGTGAATGGGGTTTTTTGTACATTGTTCTGCTCACTCTGAGCCTCCTGTTCTTCTGACCCCTGTAACTCTTCCCTCCTAGGTCAGCACATGTGCATATGTCACCCAGAAAGTTGAATTTGCAGGTATCAGGTCAGTGCCTCCTCTGAGGGCTTAATGTTACTTATGACTTTAGATTTATGAGTTCTGAGTATCCAACTGGGGAATCTTCTCTGAAAAATCCTTCATGTTTTGTTGTTCTCGTACTCATCTACAGATTCCTGTCTCCACCAGGTGGGGGAAGGCTTCTACCTGAGTTGAGGTGGAAGAAACTAAGAGTTGGGCAGCCAGCTACACTTGTGGCTTCTGCTGAATGCCAAATAATTCTCCTTTTATCTCTTACAATATTTCCCCCATCCCAAGGTGTATTAATAGTTCAGATGAAGTGACTGAGGGACAAGGAAATGCGCAGATGCAGAGGCTGTTTTGACACCTTTTGGATTAAAGATCAGATTTTAACCAAATAAGTCACCCTTGAGTGCAGATTTTGGTCCATCCCTTATTTGCTCAAATATTGATTCTCTAACCGTGTTCACTCTGGTCAGCAAATATTTTGCACTTCTTTTCTTCCAGGGCTCAGGCAGGGGAGCTGTGGGTGAAGAGTGAGAAAGTCACCTGTGGATACATCAGTGAGGACACCCGGGTAAGATTTCAGGAAGCAGGGAGAAAGCACTTTTTCCCTTCCTGTCCTTGCCAGGTTTCTTGTAATTCTATCTTGCTTGCAGATTTGTGTGGATATGGAACTGGCTGTGTTGTGAGGTGAAGAGTGGCAATAAGTTCAGGAGGGTGAATGATTAGTGAACTTCAGCCCTGCTGTGCTGGCAGCACCAGGAGTTACTTGGGCTGTTGAAATGCCACCTTGTTAGAGGGGAAATTGCCTGTGATGCAAGGGGCACAGTCACAGAAGTTGCTGTGTAATTAACCTCTTCATGTGGCCCTATTAGGGAATGCCCCTTGTTTTCAATGAGGTCTTTGTTCCTCTGCAGGTGGTTTTCCGCTCCACTTCTGCCATGGTTTATATTTTTATCCAGATGAGCTGTGAAATGTGGGATTTTGACATTTATGGTACGTAGATAACTGACCTGCCTGGGAATGGGGGTGCCAGCAGCTCTCCTTTCTGCCCCTGCTACAAAACTGCCACTGCTATTTATTTCTGCCACTGCTGGAAAGCAGAAATGCCCTGCCCTTGGCCTGGGCACTGCTTCAAGGTGCCTCAAATCCTTATTTTTCTATCTCCTGGGTGGGCCATCATTTTCCTGTCCCTGCTGTAGAGCCTGGGCACCCTTATCTCAATGATGAAATCGAGGGCTGTGAGCACTGGAGAGGTTTTCTGTGGGTTTGAACATGTTTGGTGATGAGGGTGGGGGCCAGTCTGGCAATCCTGAAACCAGAAATGTGTGGAAGTCCTGTGCTAAAAGGACCTTGATGTTTTAAATTTCTCCTGACTATAGCTTAGCAAGGAAGTAAAACCTGCTCTAGCCCAGGTAGAGTTGAGTAGCTTCAGCTGCAAATATTAAAACTCCAGGCACTAAGAATGAGTCACTTCTCTGTGTCATCATCCTATTTTTTTTTGGCTTAATTCTTTATCGAGCCTCTTGCCGCTTCCTGTGACCATGTGCTCAGGCATATGGAGCTGGGCAACTGTTCAGAACGGAGCAGGGGATCAGTTGTGCATCCTCTGCCTAAAAGACAGTACAGATGCTTTCCCAGCATGCTGGGAGTGTGTTGGAAAAATTAATGTAAAGGCCAGAACCTTCTGTCAGTGAGAGTCGTGTTTACATCCTCTGAAAGACTCATGCTTTTTAACATTTATATCATCTCATTTCGGTGGTAGGAGCCTTCATTGTGCACACAGCTGCTCTGGGTCTGATAAAAACAATTGTCCTGGAATCTCAGGGTTAGATGTGTCCCTTAGTTGAGGTAACCACTGTTATCTGATGCTTGGGAGATGTTTACTTTGCAGGGGACCTGTACTTTGAGAAGGCTGTGAATGGTTTCCTCGCTGACCTCTTCACAAAGTGGAAGGTAAAGAGCTGATTGAGTTCAGGTTTAATTTCGCATTTCCCTGGAATTGTTAGGGGCACCTCCCTGAACGGTAACAAATCAGAATATCAAATTGCTGTAGGTAGAGACAAATTGAGTCAAATGTCTCTAGGTTTTTAAACAAAAATCTTGTATGTTGGCAGCTACAGAGAGGAGTTTCTTTAGAGAGCAGGGGAGAGTGCTCCTGGTAAATGTGATGTAACCAAGAAGCACAGAATCTGCAGGACAGACCATTGTTGTTTCAGAGAGGCAGATGCAGGATTTGTGCAGATACATTAATATAATACTCTTTTTAATATAATACTTTTTTAATATAATACTTTTTTAGTTACCTTTGTTTCCAGGTGTGAGGGGAAAAAAAGATGTTACTACGTGTTTACTGCTGAATGTGACCTTTTAAGTTCTCTTTTTTTCATTTATTTTTCCTGGACAGGAGAAGAATTGCAGCCATGAAGTGACAGTGGTTCTATTTTCTAGAACATTTTATGAGGCAAAATCTATAGGTATGTACAATCTGTATTTCCACGTTTCCATTTTTAAACCTATATCCTCCTCTCTTGAAAATTGGTCACAGGTTGCCAGTTAATTTTTCCCTTTTTCTTTTAATGCTCATATTCAAACTATTTTTTGTCAAACAGAGTAGGCACACAGCCATTGTTATGAAAGTACTGCAGTGAAAGCCTTATATAGAAGAATATATGGCAAAGTTTCTTCATCATGGTTGGACAGCAATTTTTTGTTGTGTAGGAGGCCTGATATTTCTCCCAGCGTTTCGGTTCTTTGTTTGTTTGGTGGTTGGTTTGTTGGGTTTTTTTAAATGGCAAAACAGCTCCTTTCTGGAAAAGATGAGTCATTTCTCTAAGAGATCACGGGCTAGGACGTGCTTCTGCTCCTGTTTCAGATGAGTTCCCTGAAGCACATCGTGCATCCATCCGGCAGGACCACGAGGGAAGGTTTTATGAAGACTTTTACAAGTATGTTGGTTTTCCTCCCAGTTCTTCTCCCCTCTTGTCCCACAGTGTATGTGCAACCCAGTGCACCTTGTTGTGCATTCCCTTACAGTTTGGTCATCCCTTCTCCCTCCTCTCCTGGATTCCTCCCACCATCCTCACTCAGCTCTGCTCTCTCCAGGGTTGTAGTTCAGAATGAGAGGAGAGAGGAATGGACCTCACTGCTCGTGACCATCAAAAAGCTTTTCATCCAGTACCCTGTGCTGGTACGACTGGAGCAAGCAGGTACAAGACTCCTCCTTTCCCTGCTTTTACCCTCTGCTCTCTTTTATTTCTTTTTTTTTTTCTTTTAATTTGTCTGTAAACTCTCCAGTTTCACTTGGAGCCTGGTGTTGTTCTACTCACTGCTCTCCTGGCTGGGCTGTTTTGCCCAGGTCTTTCTGTATAAAAAAAATAACACCAATTTTGCCTGTAATTTTTGAAGTAATAGGATTTAGTACAAATGCATTTTTCTGTGTTTGGGTTTTTTTATTATTTTTATGAAGATAGTCTATGAGAGATGATGAATTTTGTTGTTGTTTTCCCTTCTGAACGCTTGTTCAGAGGGCTTTCCTCCAGGTTACAATTCCACCTCGGCACAAGGGAACTACCTGGAGGCCATAAATCTTTCATTCAATGGTAAGTTATGAGCAATGGGTAAAAGTATGCAGGGGAAAAGAACATTAAAGCAGCTGCCAATAAATGGGTGTGGACTTCTGCTGCCTGTTCCTTTACACAGTGCAGAGGAGGGGAATATTAAGTGTTAAATTATTATTTTGAACCTCAGAAGAAATTGTCTGTCTATGGAAAACCAGTGCCTCTCAAATAACAGTGCTGAGTATTTCAGGTCTCAGGAACCATTTACAGGGCCTTGATATGATGAAACTTTGAGCTGTGCATCTGTATGAGAACCTCTGGTGAAATCTTAAATTGTGGAAGTGTTTCAAAATCAGGATAGATCAAATGTGATTTAGGTGAAGCTGAGGGAGTCACCTGCCTTGCTCTGAAAAGAAATATTCAGTGCCTCGTTGGAGCATTCCCGAATTCTCTCCCGCAGTGTTTGACAAGCATTACATCAACCGCAACTTTGACCGCACGGGGCAGATGTCCGTGGTGATCACCCCCGGCGTGGGCGTCTTCGAGGTCGACCGGCTCCTCATGATCCTCACCAAGCAGAGGATGATTGACAATGGTAACCAGCTGGAGGTGCTTGGGGGGCAAACAGATGGGTTGGGGAAAGATGTAGCCACTTCTGGCTGTGAGAAAGTATCTGCTGCGACTTGGGAAGAGGGGTTACAGCTGGAACACGTGTCTGCACTTCATACTGAAATGGGTGGATTTGCAGGGTACTTAGAGACCTCTAATTTCTCTTGTTTGTGGTGGAGAACCTCATCTGTCCATGCAGACATGTCCCTTAAAGGATAATCTTGCATGACTTGCGTTAGTTTAGAAGAAACATTTCTTGTATCCCCACAGGTGCTGTTGGTTGGTAAACATACCACAGGGCTGTTAACTGCTGTTTTCAGTTTAATTACATCTTAAAATGTGACACGAATAGAAATCGGGTCTTCAGCTCAGGTTGATGATGTGTTCTGGCTTAGCACATCAGTCCTGCTCGACAGCTGAACTCTGCTGCTCTTTGTTTCCAGGGATTGGGGTGGATCTGGTGTGCATGGGAGAGCAACCCTTGCATGCTGTGCCACTCTTTAAGGTAAGGTGTACTCCTTTCCCCTCCTATCTGTTCCTGCTACAGACGTTATTCCTTTTGTGACCAGCTGGATGCAGCTGCTGACTCTGCTTCTGATTTCCTTACAGCTCCATAACCGCTGTGGCCCCGGGGACTCCCGGATGGGTGATGACTACAATATTCCACACTGGATAAACCACAGGTAGGTGAATTCTACCAGCCTTTGCTAAACACTCCTGCTTTGCTTTCCTCTTCATAATCTGTTGAATTCTTTTTTCTTTCACTGTTTCCTCTGCTCTCTTGGTGAAACAAAACCGTATATTACATTACTCTCATAGAACCCTGGGCATTAATGCAACATCTCAGAAATGACAGGCAATCTCTGTAGTTTTCAAACAGCTGGTGGCAGTCACAGGTGTCACATACATTGGGGAGGGCTGTGTAAATGGCACAGGGAAAGTGGCTGCCTTTCTGTAGAAAGGGGAAGTGAACTGGGAAGTGGAGGTGTCAAGCATATTAAGAAGTGGTTGAGACTGAGGCTGTGTGGGTATCAAAGCCTGGTCTCTACTGAAAGAAGAGTAGTTTCTTTCGAGTTAACCATCCATCAGTTTTTCCATGTGTGCTGTGCAGAGAAGGGTGTTCCCTTTTCTCCATGCCACAGCTGGCTCAGGCTCACAGGCTGTTTGCTGTGCAGCAAACCAGCTGTGTTCAGTTCTCAGAAGACCTTAAAACCACCCTGTTTTCCCTTCCAGTTTCTACACATCCAAGAGCCAGCTCCTGTGTAACAGCTTCACTCCACGGATCAAGCTGGCAGGAAGGAAGGTGAGGATCTTTCTGATGTATCTTTTCTTCTTACTGGCTGGTCAGATGCCTTTTCTCAGCAAAGCACCAGAGTCTTCCCAGCAAGTATTCCAACAGCTGGAACTAAGTTTCTGTGTTAAAAGACTGTGAAAGCAAAGCTGTCGTGTTTGTTGTAGGGATTGTGAATGAGGGACTAGTCTGTAGTTCTTTCTAGGATAAAAGTAGGTGGGAAATGTTTTAGCCACCATAAAAAGTAGAGTTTCATTCTGTAACAAAGAACTCCGTGGATAGGTAGAGATGTGTTTTTCACACAGGTTTGTGACAAAGTATCAGTATTTAATATTTCTGAAGTGGTCTGGCTGCCTTGCTGAGTCAGCAAGATAAACGTTAAGTCTGCTTGATCACACTGGGGAGTATTTCCTTAGAACATGCTGACTGTTTCCTTTCTCTTTTTTTTTCCCCTTTGTTTTGTTTGTTTGTTTGTTTGTTTTTGTCACTTCACACTTCTTTTGTTGGACCCTCCAGCCACTGACTGAGAAAGCAAAAAATAATCGAGATGCCTGTGAGTAATTCTGTTCTGGAAGGATCTACCCCACTGACTCCCAAGCTAACAAACAGCTGCAGTAAGACAATGACACCTCAGCAGAAGGAGGGCACAGTGGTGCCAGAAAGCCATCAAAGCCACATGTTTGTTCCTGGGGGTGTTAATGTGCACGTGTCCATTGGCTCCTTGGCAGATCACTAGCATGGGGGAGGGTGTTTCTGGCCTGGCTGTGTCACCTGGCCAGAGGAGGACGTGGTGTCAGGCTGGTGTGGTGGTGATGCTGTTCATGGGGGTGGGACAGAGAGGCCTTCTCTAGCTTGGAGTGTTTATTGTCAGTGCTGTGAGCACAAAGTTACAGTGGGAGAAGCAGCACTCTGCTGCCAGCACCTCGTGTCAGGAAGGTGGATCTTCTGTAAGTGAGGTTGTCCATTCTTTCAAAGATGCTTTAAAACGTGCAGTTCCCTCATGAGAGAAATCAAGGCATCTGTTCATGCAAGGATTGATTTGTTGATTATTAATTTCATGTTTAGGGTATATGGGGGAAAGCCATTAGGGCCACAGCAACCCTCGTTCAGAGGCACCAACGTTGATAATTGAGCTGCTCCAGCTGGTTCTGCTCATGAGACTTTTGCATGGGATTTCTTTTGGAATAGCTCCTTTCCTTAGAGATGAGAGCTGGGCACTCTGACTTGCAGATCTTGAACATTCTTGGAAGAGGTTCCAGTGCTGTGTGATTTTGGTTTCAGCTTTAGGAGCTCCCAAGGATGCTGAGAACGCCCTGCCTATCCAGGTGGATTACGATGGCTACGATGCCCAGGTGTTCCGGCTGCCAGGCCCGTCCAGAGCCCAGCGCTGCACCACGTTCAGGTAGGAGGCTTGGGATGCACTGGTTCCAGAGCACCCATGTTATGCTGGGCTCCTGGATGCATCGAATGCTTTGAGAAATGCAAGGAGAATTAAGCTCCACATGCTTACAGTTGCAGGAAAAGCTGTGTCTGTACCTGGTCTTTGGGGCTGATTGGCTAATTTTGCTTCTCAGATGGTGGGTAGGATCTAAGAAAAGGCATAAATGTACTTCCTTGAATCTTTCATTTTTTCTCGAGTGGAATGAAGCCAGTCTCCCTTGCTGAGTTCCTAACAGATTTTGCAAGGGGATTAAGAAAGTACTTGCACAAAAGACTTGCACAGAGTTGTAGAAAAGCAATAATTTGCTGCACTGCTTAGTAACCGGTACTGAACATAGAGTGGTGGGGAATCTTCCCTGAAAATGATGCCTGGATCCTGGGAACCCTGGAAGAGAGCAGAAACAGAGAAGCTGAGTGCAGGTTCTCAACTATTCCATGGCCTTTTGTCTGAGGAGAAAGGCTGATTGTTCTCAGGTCCTGGCCAAATTCTTTGAACAAACTATACACTTCAGTGCTTTTTCAGGAATATGGTATTGATGAGCTTGTTTTGAAGTGTATTTTTTGCTTTCCTTCTTTCAGTAGTATTGCCTGAATCTGAAGAAAACTGTGCATGTGGACTCAGTTGTTAATATGAGCAGCCTGTAGAAATCCGTGCTGGAAGATGCCAGTACAATTTAATGTAGTTAATAATTCCAAGTAGCTTTTCTACTCCAGCTGCATGTTCCTGGCACTGTAGGCTCAGGTCCAGTATCTTCTAGGCCACATCTGTGCTACCAGCTCAGTGTGGTGTCTGGAATTGCCCAGGGAGTGGAGCGTGCTCTCCTCACAGCCGTGTGGGAACAGTTCAGTGCTCTGTTCCTCTGTGTCTGAGGCACACAGGTATAAAGTGCCCACGTGGTCAAAGCAGACAGTGATGCCTTCCTTGTAGTCCCCTTTGAGCTCACCTGCTGAGCAGGGAGTCCTTGACGTGACTTGGGCCTGTTCAAGCCCCTTGTTAAGCCGGGAATTCATCTCCTCCTTACCCCTGGCCAGGTCTGTGAGGGAGAGGGAAAGTCGGACGAGGAAGAGCTCGAGCTCGTACGATGTGTCGTGCAGCCCGTCCCTGCAGAGCCGCGCGCTGCCCCCGGAGGAGGTGCGGAGCCAGGCCTCTGACGACAGCTCCCTGGGCAAGATCTCCAACATCCTCATGATCCCGCGGCCACACCTGCACCAGTGTGAAGTCAGCAGCTCCCTGGGCTACACCAGCACCAGAGGTCAGCCCGGGGCACGTGGGCAAGTACCTTTGGTGGGCAGAGGGAAGGGAAAGTGGAAGTTTGTGTTGGGCACTGCCAGGCCAGCACAGGGGACGTGGTGCTTGTTTAACACTCATGCCACAGCTTCTTCATAGCTCCAGCTGTGCCTGGGTTGTGCATTCTCCCTGTGCTATCCTTGTCCAATTCCATTGCTTTTTTTATTGGCTCGCCCTAAATAGAAGTGTCCTGACACTGATTTACTCTTCTCCCTTGTCTATTGCCTTCTTTAGTACTTGGCTACTCTCCTGTGTCTGCCTGCAAATGTGGACACACACGGGGAACTTTCATTATCCAGGTCACCTATAATCTGTCAAATGAGAAGTGGCCTTAGCAGTGAGCCCTGGGGGACCCTGCTTATAACAATATCTCCATGGGGATTTGTTGTCATTAAGACTCACTTTCTA
Source organism: Myiozetetes cayanensis (assembly GCF_022539395.1). Lineage (NCBI taxonomy): Eukaryota > Metazoa > Chordata > Aves > Passeriformes > Tyrannidae > Myiozetetes > Myiozetetes cayanensis. The sequence goes on from NW_026087423.1 coordinate 4,439,040, forward strand.
GATCCTTCCTTTTGACAATGCACTGCTGAGCTGTCTCTGTGTGTTAGCAATCCTGGCTCTCTCCTTTTCTTCCCTTCCAGTTTAATTTTTTTTCTCAGAAAATATGCAGTGTCTTCCACAAACCCAACTCCATTTCTAGGTAAATTGTATTCCTCCTGCAATTGCTTCATCTTCTATCAAATTCTATCCCTGAAGGCTTTTTCTGTTTTTTCATGTCATGCTGTATGACACTGATACCATATTTATCCTGTCACAGGAATCGGAGTTACGAGTGTGGAACTGCTCTCAGCAGCCTTTCATGTTTCCATCTACTGTCATTTAGTACAGCTTCTTTTGGTATTTCTGTTACTCCTGTAGTTTGAAGGATGGTCTGGTGACCAGCTGAAGGTGTTCAGCTGGATGGGGACCTGTGTGGAATGGGAGTGGTGGGGACAGAAGAGTCAGAGAAATCGAGGTTTATCTCATGGCAATATAGAACAGTAAATGAGACCCTTCCTTCTCTTTGGAATTTCTGCTTGTTGGGCAGAGTAATTACTACTTATTCATGTGGTATATTTCTCCTGTTTCTAAATAACTGTACTTGTATTCTACATCCAGTAGTGACAACGAACTTATCTTGTGGAGGTCACATCCAATGTCTTCTTGGAGTAATCTCTGATTTCAGTGCTCAAATCTGGATGTTACAGAAAAGGCATGTGCTGCTCAGCTGTAGCTTCCACCATGTCCTTGGTATTCATCCTGAAGTTTCTGGTGTCAGTGTTTTTATTTCTCAGAAATTCTCTAAGCTCTGAAAAATTTTTCATGATTGACATGGCAAGTGGTTTCTTTATGGCTTCATTTAGTGTCACAGTTCTCAGGAACACTGTAATGGCAGATGGAATAACGCTTTTTCTTGTCTGGATTCTTGTTTATGTTGTAGTTTTCAGAGTGGACTGAAATTGCTTTCAGCATCTCTCCCTGCCTACTCCTCAGCTCTCCTTGTTTCCTCTTGCCCTGGGGGATCTTTACATCCCTGAGCAGTTGATTCCCTCGCCTGGCTCCTGTGTGATCTCACGCTCACCCGGTGCTGTGTTTTCCAGACGTCCTGGAGAACATGCTGGAGTCTCAGCAGCGGGACTCCAGTGCCCCGGGGAGGTTCCACGTGGGCAGTGCCGAGTCCATGCTGCACATCCGGCCGGGGGGTACACCCCCCAGAGAGCCCTCATCAACCCCTTCGCCCCCTCCCGCATGCCCATGAAGCTCACGTCGAACCGGCGCCGCTGGATGCACACCTTTCCCGTGGGTAAGGGAGCAGAATGTCACACTGCTTGTTCCTTGCACACCTTTCCCGTGGGTAAGGGAGCAGAATGTCTCACTGCTTGTTCCTTGCACACCTTTCCCGTGGGTAAGGGAGCAGAATGTCTCACTGCTTGTTCCTTGCACACCTTTCCCGTGGGTAAGGGAGCAGAATGTCTCACTGCTTGCCTTCTCCCTTGCCCGAGCTTTAACACAGTGAAGGGACCCCTGAGAACTCTGGTCCTGCACGGCACCCCAGGCTGAGCAGAGTGGATAGGCCTGCTTTTGGGAAATATTACATCTACTGGCAAACAAGCAGCATCAGGCACTGGGAACAATCCTGTAGTAGCTGCTAAAGGGAATTGTTACTGCAATTTGGGTTGACTTTCAGATGCTGAATTGTTCTTGTAATTGTTTAGTGCCTAAAGTAGGCCCTTCAAAGTGTTTAAAAGAAAATTCTACTTCACTGGCTTCAGAAATGCCAGAGATTTTGCTTTGGAGATTTTGTAAACATGCTTTCCTAATGTCCATGAGTTATCATTGCCTGTGCTGCTGGCAAAAGGAGGCTGCAGGCAACTGAGGAGTCAGGGCAGACGTGGTGATTGCTGATCCAGTTGTAACTGCAGGTCCGTCGGGAGAAGCCATCCAGATCCATCACCAAACCCGGCAGAACATGGCAGAAATGCAGGGCAGTGGGCAGCAGGACCTGACTCATTCCTCTGCTGAGCTCCTGGAGCTGGCTTACCATGAGGCCACGGGCAGGTGAGGTGTTTCAGGGTCAGTCTGGGCAGACTTTGCATGAACATGCCCTTTGCTTGAAGTTTTAGAGATGTTACAGTAAGGCAGTTATGGGTTGTGATCTCCAAGTTTAATAGAGTGTTGTGTCAGTGCCACGTGTGCAGGATGTACTTTAATTTTGAGATACAAAGCTCTCTTGACAAAGCTGGAGTAGATTTACTTCCTCTAGTTTGGGGAGGGCTGGGGCTTTTTTTCACTTTATAGAAAAATCGTTGTCCTATCTTATATTTTGTGTTGTCCTTTACAATACTTTAATCCCTGTATTCCATAGTGTTCCATAATTGTCATCCTCACCAATTTTGTTCCCTAGTTCTGCTTTAATAAAAAAAAAAAAAAAAGCCTTTTTATGACTTGCTATGTACATCTTAGTGTGCTAAAGCATCTTGTCATGACACCAGTCTCATGTCATATTCCTGACAATCCCTTCTCTGGATCTCTGTCGTCTCTGTGGATGATGTGCTCGTGCAAAGCAATTGGCTCAGTTTGGAATGTGTGGTTTGTGGACCATGAAATCAGATCTGTAAATAACCAGCTAAGCTTTATTTCTCTCCTGGGAGGACACAAGGAACTGGTTCTTTGCTGTCCTGCACAGGCAGTGCTTTGGCTCTTGCTGCAGGCAGGGAACAAGCAGCCTGGACAGGTGTGGGATGTTGTTACAGCCTCTCTGTGCTGCCATCTCCGCAAACACTGGCAGGAGAGCCGGGATCCACCGTGGGCTCAGCCGAGGCAGCAGGGCTGGCAGCCTGGTCCTTGTTGTTATTTGTCAAAAGCAGGGAGTGAATGGCACAAGTGGGGAGGGGCTGTACAATCCACGCTGTTGTGTTTTCCTCCAGGCACGTCAGCTCTCGGCAGCCGGGGGACAGCGGCTCCTTCCTGAGCTTCGGCGGGACAGAGGAGTTCTCCAACGGGCTGGCTGGGAGCAACGGGGCAGGTGAGGGGCACAGCCTGGAGCTGGGAGAGCCCTGAACGAGCCCTTCCCTGGTGGTGACAGGGGGACAGGGGCAGGACTCAAGGGAGGTGGGAGCACAGGCATTGCCAAGGAGGAAGAGCCAATAATGCAAAACCAGTTTGTGGTGTTGAGTGATCTGTTGATCACTGTTCATCTGTTGATGCTCTTACTTGGACTTCTTGGGGTGGGGCAGTTTTTTGGTTTGTTGGTTTTGGTTTGCTTTGGTTAATGTGTCTCTACTTCTCCAGGTATGTCTTAGAACCTTTATTATAGAAAGATGGTCATTGTTTACTTATTATAAACTCAGGCAGTTGCTGAGTTCCACAACAACAAAACACTGATGTCCAGACACAAAAACCAACTAAACATGCACATAATCCACGCTAAACATTCTACTGTGTTTTCTGGGGTTTTTGTGACCAACCCTCTGCTTTCATGGACTCACCCTGAGTGAGAAACGACCCCAGGTATTTCCCTGGCCGTTTGTCTCTGTTGTCCCGCAGATGGGAGGTGATAGCTCAGTGAATAAATCTTGTTGCAGTTCCCGGAGTGGATGGCAGGTGGCACCAGGAATTGGTGAAAGGTGAATGGCGCTTAGAGCAGCTCCTGCACCGTTTCCCTGGCATCACCATGGCAGCAGATGTGACCACCCTTTCTGTGAGAGGGTAACAGCTCTGGTGCTGTTACCGATCTCCTGGGATAAATCCACTCAAGCTAGTTTAAAAAAATGCTTCTCTGAAATGTTGGGGGGCTTCCTGAAATCTGTATTTTGGTAGATGGTTTGAAGGCAGCAGTTTCTCTTGTCTCCTTAGTTGCTCGTTCCCTCTCCTGTGCCACAGCAGCTTTTGTACCAGCTCAGGGAACTGCTCCAAATGGGTTTGTCTTTGCTGTGTGGATTATTGCACTGTAAACACACAGACACGATGCAAATACAGCAGACAGATGTGAAATGGGGGCCAGGAACAACTGGTCAAGGGGGACCAAAGCATCCTGCTGGCTTAGCTTCACTGAGCTGCAGTTTTAGTCTCTGGTTTCCAGGTTAATAGGCTGCTTAGAACAAAGCCATTTGAGAATGAGAGGAATCACAGTGTCTGAAGTCCTAATCAAAACTTAAATATAAGTTTTCCCTGGTATTAAGTCCCTTATTAGTCTTTATTTATGTTAGTATAAGCTGAATTTTGTTCAAAGTTCTATCATTTTATCTCTTTTCCTAATGAATAACAACTTCCTTTCTTACTGAAATATGGACCAAGGTGTATCTTACAGGCTGAAACATAATTCAAGTTGCTGCCTTTTCAGAACATGGTAGTTTTAAACAGTCTGCAATAAATATTGAACCTATTTAGGGGCACTGAAGACCTAATGAATACTTTTAAAATCTTTAGCATGGTAAGAGTAGTTTGTATTTGCTGATTAAAAAATCAACTGTTTGTTTTGTTTCCTCCCTGCCCCCTGGCAGAGGATGAAATATGTACTGGTAGTTTATGCCTAGAAATGTAGAATTGAAGTAAATCTGTATTATGGTATTCAAAAATTACTTAGACTCTTCAGAGTCTTAGATAACTAGAACCTTATATATGGGTTCTCTTATCCTACAGTGAAAGTCTGTTTTATTTTCTTTTCTTGCTTCCCCTGTGTTTTCTGAAATTCTTCTTAACTTGTTCATAAAATGAGAAAACCAATTAAAAAAAAATCTAGCTTTGGGTACTGATTATATTTGAAAGTACTTTGTTCCTCAGACCTTTGAGATTATGAAGCTAAATGATTACAGATGACTTCTTTTTTTGTTGTTATTTGCTCTTTTTTGACATCTACTTTACAAGATACATTTTACTATTTTAGGAGGTGGGTTTTGCTTGTTTTTTGGCTACTGAGCACTTCTAGTGAGATGTCTGAATTTGATCCAAGATATGTTTTTCCTCATTAATTGATTCTGTGGGTTTTTCTGCTGTGCAGAACCCTGAGTTCTTCCCCAGCAGAGAAACGCTGTATCCTAAAACATCAGCATGCTTTTACTTTATTTTTATTTGAAATTCAGGGCAAGTGCATAATTGCTCAAAATAAACCCCGTTATTTCTTTCTTGCAGGGGTGAACCTCAAAACTCAGAACAAGGATTCCTTGGAGGATGCTGTCTCCAGCTCTCCAGATCCAAGTAAGCAAGAGGGAGGTTTGGAAGAGAGTTTGACAGGTGGGCAGATGGGGAGGGAAAGGGCACGTTCACATGTAGAGGCATCAGGAGGTGGCAGGCAAGGAAGTGAGGAGCCTCCTTGGCTTTGGCAGTGGTTTGTTTTGCCCTGCAGTAATTTGCAGGATCCCCCTGTCCTGGGTCCCTCTGGGATTGCAGTTCTGGAGCTCTGAAGAACACGTGAAGCTGGTTGTTGTGTTACATCTGAAATTCTGTCCTTACCAGACTATTATGCAAAAAGGTGCTGAACTCGTCTCTGCCTCTCAGTAGGAGAAGTTTGTTTGGCACCAGCTCACTGAAGCAGAAGTAGTTCAGTCACTTTCTGCATTTGGTACTTTTACTGAGAAATATCTGCTTTCACCTCACACTGAAACAAGTGTGGGAGTGCCTGAGAAACATCTTCTTTACAGAATGTTTCTTTTCTGTCCTGTATTAGTTTCTTGTGCAGTGTTCCTGCCATTAGTGTTAACACTTCTACAGTAAAAGAAGTCTGTCTGTAGGATCTCTGTGATAAAAAGTTAAGAATCAGTATTTGACCGAGGGCCTTGATACAGATTGTTTGAGTCAGGTCAGAATGCAGGGCAGTGGTGAGCTGATGATTTGGTATAACTTAGTTAAATGTCTCATTTAAGATCTCTGTAATCTCAAAACTGCAGCATAACTCTGGGAAAGGATTGCTTTCCAAGTTGCTATTTTTCTGGTCTTCCCACCCCTCTGGATCTGTGTTCTGTTTTTATAACTGTAGAAATGCTCCCTTTTCTGCTGTTGTACTATTCCAGAAAGAGGCTGGTCTGTCATTCTTTCTCTCCTCCTCTCCAGCTCCTTCTGCAGTTGTCTAGGATGCAAAACTGGTCTGATTTTCTTGTTCAGACGTGGAATGTTGATCTGTTTATTAATAATCAGTAACTGCACCTGACTTGCTGTAATTTGGAAGAGCGGTGGCTGTGTCAGCTCTAGCTTTCAATCAAGAGACAATTAAATGTATTAACTGTGAATGCCATTTGCATGATGGGATTGAGCAGCATGTGCACTGCATTGTTTAACAAACTCTGTCTCTTTCTCTCCCTCCCTTCTTCCTGTCCTATTTTCCTTTTCCCTTCCCATTCCACCCCTTTTTGTCCCTGTTGACCTCACGCCAACCCTGTTTTTTGTCCCCCATTCTCTCTAACGCTCCTCTCCACGCACTCCTTTCATCCTCCTCCGCACCCCCTTTTCTCCTGGGTGCCCACACACGCCCCCCCCGTGTGCCCCCCGTGACACAACGAGGCAGTTCTGACGCTGTCTGCTCCCCCCGTAGTGCCAGGCTTCTGTTGTACAGTTGGAGTGGACTGGAAATCCCTCACTACTCCGGCCTGTCTCCCCCTCACCACCGATTACTTCCCGGACCGCCAGAGCCTGCAGAACGATTACACCGAGGGTTGCTATGACCTGCTGCCAGAGGCTGACATTGACAGGTTTGGCCAGCACCTTCTCTGTAAATGCCTTGAATCCGAGTGCTTAAGGAGCAGGTGATGGAAGAGGATCACTGGAACCTGTGCAAGTGAAGGATGAATTCCTAACAGAGCAGCAGAATACTTAAGATTTGTCTTTTCCCCGTGATAACCTTGCACCTTTTCCAATGTCACCATCCCTCAGTGTGGTGTCCTGTAGATTTTATGTTAGAATATGTGCACAAATTTTTGCATCTCTTTTCTGTTGCTGTATTCGATCAAAATACCCAACCTCAAGCTTTGTTAATCTATTTTCCAGCAAGTGTTTTGGAAACACTAAATGAGCAAATGCACGTGGACATGCAGTGTTTAAGATGCTTATCCTCACTCTCAAGGATATTTAGCTTAAAGAATCTTGCTGGAAAACAGTGCTGGTAGGATAAATAGAACTTCTCAGCTTGTCTCAGAGGTCTGTGGTAACTATTCTTTAATAGAGTTGCTTTGTTTTTTTTACTGAAGCTTTCTCATAATCTTCAGCATTTTTCAGGCTTTCCACAGCTTGTAAGGCACGAAAAGACCTGTTCATGTTGCTGCTTTATGGAAACGAAATAAAAATATTAGTCAGGGTGACTGAAATAATACATAGTGAGTAGCAGGACTAATGAAGCAACACCTAAAAGAAATGTCAAATGTCCCTTTGCAGCGGGAAGGTGAAGTTCAGAGCAGAAGGAGTTGTAATGAGATGCCACAGCGATGTGTCTTTAATCCCTCTCTGCTCTCACTTCCCACTGTGGAAGAGGCTGGAGCGTTGCTGCCAACTGGCAGTTCTGAGCTCTGCTGAACATGGACAAAACCTGTCCTGAGACTGTCTGCAAAGTGCTGGAAAACTCCTCTCTGGGGAGTCAGACAGCTGATCGTCCCCTGTTTCCAAAGGTGCCGGTTTTCCCTCCTGCTGCCACAGGCAGGCGTTCCCAGGCACTGCCCGGGGCCCTGCACGGCCACAGACCTCAGCTGGGAGGCACAGAGCTAAGAACAGGTGTGTGTCAGCTTCCTTATTGTGGTCTGCTTGCCCTTTGTGTCCAGGAGGGATGAGGAAGGAGTGCAGATGACAGCCCAGCAGGTGTTTGAGGAGTTTATTTGTCAGCGCCTCATGCAAGGCTATCAAATTATTGTGCAACCCAAGCCACAGAAACCGGCCCCAGCCGTGCCACCCCCCCTGAGCAGCAGTCCCCTCTACAGCCGAGGTGAGTGACCCCAGACTGACGGTTCCCTCTTTTGTCTTTCCTGCTGCCAGCCCCTGCAACCTTGAATGAGGCACAGGTGCTCAGTGAAGCCTCTGTTTGGTTTGGTTGGTTTGTTCCTTGGTGTTATATGAAAGTCTTTGCAGGGAGAGAGCTTTGCCTGGGGCAGCACAAAGGCTGCACCATGAAGGGACAGGTGCAGGATTTTTTTAACTTTACTGAGGAACTGGCCTCACATTCATGATGGTGAACCCAAAGAACAATGGCTTCAGTGCTCTTTGGGTGAATACCTCCTAAACACAAGTCACGTGCTGACTGCAGGGCACATCTCTAGGAGAAGACAGCCCTAAAGCTTCCACCTGTGTGTCTCTGGAAGCAGTTTGGTGACACTAGAACAGCTGTGGAGGTCCAAGGCAAAGCTTTGTTGTCCTGAAACCATGAGTCAGCTAAACTGAGTTAAGCTCCAGAGGACCAGGGTGGGTTAAGGGAGCGTCATATTCCTTGGAGAGAATCTGACTCGCTGTTTGACTTCTGATTATCTTTTTTTCCTGGATATTCCCTTGGCAAGTCAGCATGGCACAGTGTTCTTAGAGCAGGGAATACAGGTGAACGGGATATATTGTTAATGCTGCTTTGGGAATGAGCAGCAAGGCTCCTTAGGTTAAGTGTCAAGCTTAAGTTCCAGGAATAAGGCACAGGGAGGAAGTGAAAGTGGGTCCCAGCTTTCCCATCACATCTCACACCAGGTGCTCAGCACCTTCTCTGGTGGGTCTGACCAGAGAAGTTCCAAGTGGGAGGTGTTTGAATCCCAAACACCCCTCTTTGGTCGTGATACCAACAAATCTGAACTGTAAGAACAAAAGACTCATTGTACAAGTGTTTCCTAAAAACATGGCCTGGAAGGTGGATTTTAGTTTGTCCTGAGTTCAGAAGCACAATGCTGGACTCCAATTCTGGAGTCTATGGGCACAATTTATTAAAATCTGACTAGTGCAATGAGCTGAAAGGGGTTTGCCTTTCACAACTAGGCCTTGTATCCAGAAATCGAGCTGAGGAGGAAGATCAGTACTGGCTGAGTATGGGCCGTACTTTCCACAAAGTCACCTTGAAAGACAAAATCATCACTGTGACTCGGTACCTTCCAAAGTGAGTATCTCTCTGCTTGAGCAGCTTGCTGCCAATGTTCAGATGAACATTCTTTTCCAGCTGTCTGTGCTTGCTTGAAAGAACATGCTGTAGAACCTTCTTTAGGAGAAGAAAGAGAAGCACTTATATTGATAATACTGAGATCAATGTTTGTGTTTGATCTTTTAGGTATCCATACGAATCTGCTCAGATAAACTACACCTACAGCTTGTGCCCCTCACACTCTGACTCTGAATTTGTCTCTTGCTGGGTAGAATTTTCCCATGAGAGACTAGAAGAGTACAAGTGGAATTACTTGGATCAGTACATCTGCTCTGCTGGCTCAGAGGATTTCAGGTGAGATCTCCTTTTCCATCCAGACCGTTCTGTGTCCTAATTGCCTCTTTTCCTTTCTGACCTAAAATTTCATCAGCAAGTTCAGCCCACAAATGCTCAGTACTCCAGGGAGAAAATCTGGCCTGCTTTTGCTGTCTGGTGGTAGCAGCTGTTGCCTTGTAGGAACCTCACTCTTGTGTTGCTGGTGCGTTATCTGATCTTTGATACCGAGTCTCGATCACAAAATTCAGCATGAATACTTTTTTTTCTTCTAAATGCAAAGAAATACGATGGCATTTTGTACCACACAGATGCTTTTCTTGGCTTCTTACTCATTTCTGGATCTGACTCAAAACTTCCATGTATTTTGAAGCTGTTGGAGGTTTGCTTGAGTACTCGGCTTGACTGCAGTCCTGCTCCTAAGCTATGGAGTGCAGTGCTTATTAGAAATGTGGAATATCTCCACTAGCATCAACAGCCTTTTTGACATCTTCTCTCCACGAAACCAGTCTTTGTCATCTTTTCAGGTCTCAGTCAAAATGCCTCCTACGCTGCTGTGTCCCTTTGAAATTCCTTTTCGCGTGCTTATTTTTAGAGAGAAAGCCTTTGTATCCTATCTTTTACAGGAAAGAAAATACATCCCTATGCTACAGCGGCCTCATTTTCTGCATATCAGTGTTTTAATAGTTCCTACTGACATTTGTTCTGCTGAGCCTTCCTGTGCCCACCTGCTCGTTCTGACTCAGGGGTAGCAGAGTGACACGGTCCCTGTGCTCGCCGAGATGCCCAGCGGGCACACGTGTGCTTTAGATTGTGTGAAATCCTTCCTGGGAAACGGCTGAACTGGCCTCAATTCCGTGTTTCTGCAGCCTGATCGAGTCGCTGAAGTTCTGGCGGACGCGGTTCCTGCTGCTGCCCGCCTGCATCAGCGCCACGAAGCGCATCGTGGAGGGCGAGGCGCACTGCGACGTGTACGGGGACAGGCCCCGCTCCGACGAGGAGGAGTGGCAGCTCCTGGACGGATTCATCCGCTTCGTGGAGGGGCTGAACCGCATCCGGCGCCGCCATCGATCCGACAGGATGATCCGGGTGAGGCGGCGCTTGGTGGGGGCAGGGGCGGGGGCTGGGTTTGAGTCACCTCATGAGGTGCTGACAGACCTGAGCCCACCCCGGGCAGGCTGGGGGTCCATGGCCTGTGTCCGTGGGTGACCCACACATGCTGGGCTGGTTTTAGATGGTTTGTGTTTGTTCACACCTTTCTGTTCTTGAACCAGTTATATTTACCTGGCATGGGTATCCCATGCTGCTGTGGCTGGAACCAGACTCAGAACAGTTCTCACCCTGAACTGCCAGCAGAGCCATCCAGGCCTTGGCCTCTTGCTGCTCTATTTTCATCTCAGTGGGTCTTCTCTTAACCACGAGTCTGATGCCACCTCCCTGCAAAGGCACCATGCTTTGTGCTGCAGGATGGTCAGCCTGAGAACGTTATTGCACCCTGTGATGCAGATAACTGGTCAAAAGGGATCTCTGAGGTCGTTTAGCTGGGAACTTGTGGCTGGCTTGTCTCCATGCTGCAGTCTTAGGAAAAGGATTGGGAAAAGAGAACCATATGGGTGAATTCCTGGTGAACAGTGGTTTCAAGAGGATGATGAGAAACTGGTTAATGTGTATCAATTTTTTTCCCAGTTCACACACTGAATGTGTACTTAATAAAGTCCTGCTGACATGAGGTTGTGTTCTTGCTTACTAGTTAAGCACAGCTTGACTGAGTCTGCGCTTCCATTTTTTTCTTTGTTAGAAAGGATCTGCCATGAAAGGCTTGCAGATTGCTGGTCCAATTCCTACCCACTCTCTGGAGCAGTCTGGACCTCCCATTGGGAAGAAAGGAACCTCAGCACTCTCAGCTCTGCTGCAGATGGAAGCCAGTCAGAAGTGAGTCTCTACAGGCTGTGTGAAGAGCACTAGAACATCCTTCCTACATATTCCACCTGGGCTGACTAATGCAGAGTTGGGGAACTTTGCCTCATGTTATGTTAAATACACAAGAGATTTAATATTTGTAGTGCTAAGTTAGTGTTGCACATGCAGAACAGAACTGAGTGAGTTCAAGGATCTGTGTTGTTTATGTGGGGTAAGAGGTACTTATGGGAGGTTGAATTGACTCAGTGCCCCTCTGCAGTTGCCTTCAGGTAAAGCTGACACAGAGTGTGTTTGAATAAACTCTGGATTCCTTCCCTGTGTTTCAGGACCCTGGGGGAGCAGCAAGCAGCAATGCTTTCTGGGAAGAGCTCTGGGCAGCCCTCGGAGAGCGGGAGCATTGCCATCACACCCACCTATATGGACAGCCCTCGCAAGGTAAAGACTTTCTGGTCTTTCTTTAGCTACCATTTTTACATAAGAATTTCTCAAATAATCAAAGATTCATTTCTCTAAGCACATGGCTACATCATACCATGTGTTACCCTCTAATCCAGCAAGGACTGGTCCTGTACTGGCCTTTGTGTGCAAGGGTATAAGAAGAAGTTGGGGCACAACCTCCCTTCAGTTCTGTAACTGTGGCAGTGGTATGGAATCCCTGGGGTGTTATCTCAGTGTGTTTTGCTGATCTAGGTGCTATTTGCTAATTAGTCCCTTTTCTAGTATCACATTTCATTTCAACTGGGGTTGGACTGTCAGATTGAGCAGTACAGTCCTGTCTGCATCTCTGTGTCTCTTGGAGAGCAAAATCAGGCTCTAGGCCGTGACTGTGTGAAGCTTGAGTGGAATTTTAACAGCAGGAACTTGAGTCTCTTGCCTCTGCTCAGAGGAGAGGATGTGTTCCTTAGAAGTGATTCAGGTGTCATTCCTTCACTGGCCAGACTCCAGGCTGGGGAAAATTGTCTTCCTGGAACTTTCTTCAGACACTTGAAGAAAAAGACTGTGCTACTCCTCAACCTTTCTTCTCAAGTGTCCTGTGAGTGCCAGGAGAGCAGGAACTCTGCCTCCAAGTCCAACCAGAAATGTTTGGGTTTTTTTCTGTGTTCTGACATATGGAGGTCTTTCATCAGAAGTAACAAGGAGCTGAATAAAGATAGGGGACTTAAGTGTAATCTGTATTTGGGTTCAGAAGTTGAAATATTGCAGGGAAAAGGTTCTCAGAGTAACCACTGTCAACCAGCTCTTTCGGTATTTTTCTTTTAGTGTCTAATGTTTCAACATTCACAGTTTTCTGCCACGAGCAGGGGCAAACCTTGTGTTACTCTGGAGATCTGGATATTGATAGTTGAAGTGATGGAGTAGCAGTGATGATGTTTGTAAGAGACATCTATTTGTACAATTAGAGTGCTCTGAGAACACAGATGAGTCTGGAGCAGGTTGTACTAGACCTGAAAAAGTAGGTGCAGAGCCTGACCTTAGGCATGTTTGCAGACTTCCAGAGCAGTACAGCTTCAGACCAGTTCAGGCTTTGCATTCTCCTCTTCTACCATTTTGAAAATTCAGCCTCCCTCTTTATAAACAGAAATCAATCTCAATTGTCTCTTTCTATCAGTAAAACTGGTGAAAATTCCACGTAGGACACAGGAGAGAAGAACTTTGTGTCTGTTTCTGAGGGGAAAAAGGCAAAATTGGCTTCTATAGCAAGGGCACAGTGGTGTGTTGGGAACAAATTAACAGACTGTGCTTCCAGCAAATGCCATCGTGAGTAATGTTAAAAGCAACTGTGTTCCAAAGCCTCTTTAGAAGGCTGACTGGAGACTCTGGAGGAGTTTGTTATCAATTGAGGGCCTTTCACACCACAGCAGTAAACACTCCTGTAAATATTTACACATAGGGACTGGGAGATAAGCAATTGGGATCTCCAAATTGATGGCTCATGCCTGTTGGAAAGGTGCCAGTGGACAGGTAGCCGTGTCAGGGAACTCTGTGCTCATGTGGGAACATCAGCAAGTGTGTGCCTGGTGCCCCAGCCCTTGGTCTCTTGGCTGTCTGCAGACTGAGAGTCAAAGTACTGACAAATGGTCACAGCTGTGCCCTGCCAGCAGCCAAGGGAGCAAGTGCTTTTCTAGGATGCTGTTCAGTGCTGGAGTTATTCCAGACCAAAACTGAGCCACTGGCTCCACCTTTACTCTGTTTCAGAGTAGAATTGGCAAGTCCCTTCAGCCAGTTACTGGGCAACACAGTAGGATTTTAACACAGTGAGTTCCCTTGATGCACAATCTGTTTGGGAATCTTTGCCCTTGTGGACCCAGGGGGCTTGGCACTGTGTAAATTATCAGCCATGTAACCCTGGTATTGATTCTTTCCAGAAAATGTTTTATATGTACATACCAAGGTAAGAAGCATCTTAACTGCAGACTAGACAGAAATATTTTGCCTATGGAACAGAATAAAGAATTGCAAATGAGGAATGAAAATCTAGTTGGGTTCCACTGCATTGTCTTCTGTGATAAGAGAATCTTGACACATCTTGGAATAGCAGCTGGGAATAAATTCACCCCGGGGTTGCAAGTAGGTGGGAATGCAGCACAGGCAGCATCTGTTGAATTTTGCTTGAAGCATTAAACACGGTGTTGGAAGGATCTCTGTGATGAGTTTTTCTTCCCTTTCCTTTGCACCATACCAGACCTGCATTTAAGGAGGAAGAGTGTGCTTCCTGAAAAGAGCTTCTTTGCCTCTCCCTCTTTATCATTTGAATAACTAACAGACTGAAAAAAAACCCCAAAACTGTCCTGTCATTACACCTGTAGTTGCACAGGTTTCTGTACCACTGTTCAGCTTTGCATTTGGGATGGAAACCCCACAAACGTCAGAGCTCGAGTCTTTCTCCTGTGAAGTATGGAGGGAAGGCTTTAGTTTCAATTGGCTTCTGATCAATGTGCTTTTCCAAAATTCTGGAAAAGTATCTGTGCTAAGGGAGAGCAACGTCTTGTTACCGAGAGAGAAAGTCCTGGTATGTGTGTCAGTAACTGCTGATGCTCTGCATTCTGCTGCATCTGACATTCTGGGTCTGGGGTTTGCATTCTCCTCATACTTTCCCTCTGTGGTCATTTCATACTTGCACAACTTTGTATTTGCTTTTCTTCAACTCCTTGTTGCTGTTGCCATTAATGGGCCTGCTTCCTCTGATGCCTTCAGGATGGGGCCTTCTTTATGGATTTTGTTCGCAGCCCACGAACAGCTTCAGCCTTCTACTGCCAGGTTAGTTTGGAATGGGTCATTGTCATCTCGGGCTTTGGGACTGAGGTGACGGAGAGCGTTCGTGTCCTGAGCTGGCCGTGTGGGGAACCCGTGTTTGCAGATCTGCTCGCTGAGAGGGAGATGTGCAGCATTAGCAGGACAAAAGTGGCAGATGCAACTATTTCCTTCCACCAGTCAGTGTTTGTGCTGTGCTTTGGATGTTCCTGTGCCCTGTCTCACTGTCCTTTGCAGTACTGTCATGGCAACTACTAAAGCATCTGTTTTTATTTTTCAGTAAGTGCTTGTTTTCTGTGTTCCCTCACGGAACAAAATGGCAACAGCTCCCTCATCTAGTTCTTGGCTGAATTTCTTCTGTGGTGTTTGTCTGACAGGTGGCTCTGGGGAGATCCAAGGCAAATTGTGCCCTTGGATTCTTAAACAACTAAGGGCTGAAAATATTGGTGTGATCTTGACTTCAAAGGGTCATTGTGACAGAAGTTGTTTGTGCACTTAACACCAGTTAGGGATTACCAATAACACATTGTGTCCATAGAAAACGCTGCTGGTTGAAGTGGCTCTGGGGAGGGAGAGTAGCTTTAGCTGGCTGTGGGCACTGTGGGGTCCACGTTGGATGGAGCATCTGCTGGTTTTAGACTGCCCAAAAAAACATCTGCCATTGTGGAGTTAGAGATCTTTGGGATGTGAGAAATGGCATAAAAAAGGACTCTTGGCTGACAGACCTAAGTCAAGCCCCCAGCTTTGTGATTTTTAGCTGTGTGCTGTGGATTCATCCCAGCAGAGCAGCCCTCATATTTACACCAGCCTGACTTGGAGTTGCTGTGCTGTTCGTGTTCTCTCCCCCACCTCTCGAGCTTTTATATAACGTGCCTTTCCTAAACCAGCCGTGTTAATGACAGATGGCAATTACAGCCTGTACTTTGCTGAGTCCTTCAGCATTCATGTTCTCTCTGAAACGATTTTATGTTAATTTTGTGAACTATTCAGTCTACCATTGGAATGGTGTGAGTGTTCCTGCGGGAGGAAAGTGTTCCTGTTGTCTTGGCGACAGAGGTGTGGGTGGGTGCCAACCAGCCTGCTCACACTGCCCTGAGAAAGGAGGGGAGAGGAGCTGATTTTTTTTGTGCATTATGAAACCTGAATTCTGTGTGATACATTTGCATATTTTTGAGAGTTAGAGTTGAAATTATTTTTGCTAAATGCTTACTACTTTCCCATAGTGATTAAGTGCCCTGTGCTGTGCATTGTGTGTTTATAATCACAGTTATTCACGGTTGAAAATGTCAGCTTGGGACTGGTGGTGTTGGTCTGCCAGTGGTTCTCTCAACACAGTTGTTGCTGGGCTGGTGATCCTCATCTTTATTGGGGTTTGAATTTCTTGTTTGTCAGGAGCTCTGTGGTGATGACAAAAATAAGACTGTATTTATCCTTTCTGCATATGCCTGTGCTTCCTTATAGTATTGCCTGTTGTTAACTAACTTGAGCTGAGGTACAGATGATGTGGGGAGGGGGGAAAATGGATTACATCGTGAATTTTATGAAGATGTTGCTGTGTTTACTCCTCCCAGGTCTCTATAGATCAGTCAGTTCCTGCAGCCTCAGATGGCAACACATTGATAACCACGGGGCAGGTGCCTGACAGGGGCAGCACCCAGACCTTGGGAAGTGCCCAGAACGTTGCAGAGCCAGGGTACAGCACAGCTGGAGCTGCAGAGGGCAGGTAGGAAAAGCACTGCAGTGCTCTTGAGTTACAGCCCCTTTGTGGTGTCAAGGAATGGGCCCTTAAACAGGCACCTGAGAACAAGCTGTGCTGTCTGTCAGTGCTGCCAGGCACTTGTCACAAGACCCTCCTGCAGCATTTCCACGTGCAGAGAGAGTGGTAGTAAAATAAGCCTTGCAACCCAGTTTTCCAGAATTAAACGAACACAAGGCCTGATTTCTCCACCCACAAGAAGAGCTTCATTCTTCAAGAATGAAGATATTCCATTTCTGAAACCTGTTAGCTGAAAATCAGGCTCTGAATTGACATCTTCTGTCTGTTTGGCAAAGGAGGGCCCTGCAGGTCTAATTGGATTGAGCAGGTTGATGAAATGCAAGAGATTCTGACCTGGAAGCGGGCCACTGAGGAGGAAGCAACACTGAAAATAAACTTTATTAACACCTGTTTCCTGTTGTATATTACAGTAAAAAAAAAAAAGCCAACTTCAAAATGTTTGCTCTCAGTGGCTCCTGAGTACAGCTGTACGTGGTACAGTGTGCATTGGGTCCTCACAGCCATGTCCTGGTGGCCTCAGGGAGGAAAAAACAGGTCTGATGCTTTTAGCTTTCCTTCTTGATATGAAGAAGGAAATAAATGTGACAGTCATTGTTGAGAGGAGAGAGCATTTCTCTGAAGTGTACATATTTGAACAAATCTGGAAGCTTCCTTGATTTTTGACTGTGCTTCTGTTCACAGCTCTCAGCAGTGTTCCACGAGTGCTCTGACTTCCTCCTCCACCTTGGTGGAGATTCTCGAAGCCATGAAACACCCCACGTAAGTTTTTAATATGAAAATGCTTTACATCTGCTGAGATGTTTGCTGAGAGGACGTGAGGCACAGAGTCACTCCAGGGGGAGAGCCCCATGTCAGCTGGGGAAGAATTTCAAACTTCCTTTTGTTATTCAGTTCCAGCCTCCCTAATGAGGAATTTTATATCAGTTGAGGTACGAGTGTTGATTCAGAGACTTCAGTTATTAGAATGCCAGAATCTTGTCAAAGCAGGAATTCCCAGTAAGTCACTGAAGTGCTGTCAGTGTCAACTCTTCATCTTGTTACCAGAAGCCAAAGATACATCACTGTGGGGGCACTGTGCATTTCTTGTCCTGTATTTTATCCCCCACCCACACTTTCCCCCCGCCCAGCAGTGATTTTTGGCTGGGTTACGTAGAAGAACTCTCAG
Organism: Myiozetetes cayanensis; assembly: GCF_022539395.1. Classification (NCBI taxonomy): domain Eukaryota; kingdom Metazoa; phylum Chordata; class Aves; order Passeriformes; family Tyrannidae; genus Myiozetetes; species Myiozetetes cayanensis. The sequence continues at coordinate 4,456,494 of NW_026087423.1, forward strand.
TCTCTCTGTGTTAACTCGTGTGACTTGCTGTGATTCAGCACAGGGATCCAGCTGCTCTCGGAACAGAAGGGCCTCTCCCCGTACTGCTTCATCAGTGCAGAAGTCGTGCACTGGCTGGTCAATAATGTGGAGGGTGTGCAAACCCAGGCCATGGCCATTGACATAATGCAGGTAAGGGAACTGTCCAGGGGCGTGTGGAGGGCCAGAAATACCTCACTCTGTGAAGAAAGTAGAATTGTAGAAGAAAGCATAGCAATAATTTCTGCTGCGTATTGATATCCTCATATTGATAGGTACTGAAAATTGTTCAACAGAAGGAGGTGATGATGACATTTTTTGGATTCCCTATCACAAAACAGCATGTCCTCCAGTAGTAATACGCAGTATTTTTCCCCACTTCTCTGGGCTGACACTTCTGTGTACAATCTCCAGTTAGCTTGTACTTACCCACAGCTCTGCACTGTGTTGCAATTGTGAGGCACTACAGCACGATTTGATTTTGGTTTTCCTTCTGATCATTAGTTAATGAACTTTTAATAAAATCAGCACATGACCTCTCTGTTATGGATGCTGAAGAAGACACATTTTATGCAGGAACATTGCTAGTGTTCATCAAGGGATTGCTCTGTATTGAACTGTGTCAGGGGCGGACAGTTGGAAATGTCTGGGAGTTCATTCCTCTGCTGAGATCCCATTTCAATTAACAGAGAACTCAGAATGTTTCCAACCTCCTACCTTCCTACAAATCCACCTATAAAACCAGAGCAGGGTTAGAGAGGAGGGCAGAAATCTGTGGAAAGGTCAAACACAATTTCTCAGGCGGATAAGGAATCTGTTACATTTACTGAATACTTTGCTGGTATTCTCGTTAGGCACATAGCTGGACAAAAAGATGTCAAGAGAAAGAAAATTATTTCCTAATGTTCTTTAGCAACCTCTTTTTGTGACTGGAAGAGTGACTTCTTTTTCATCATGTTTGCTCTGTTCTCTCTCTTTTTGTTCAGAAAATGCTGGAAGAGCAGCTGATTGTCCACGCGTCTGGAGAAGCTTTACGAACCTTTATTTATGGCTTTTATTTTTACAAGATTGTGGTGGACAAAGAACCAGACCGAGGTCAGCACTGTGTTATTACAAGACTTTCCTCACTATCCCTTTGCATAATCTCTAGGATTTACTTGATTCTTGTGGGTGCTGGAGCAGGAATGCGTTTTGGGAGCAACCAAAAACACCGATCTAAGGAGAGGAAATTCAGCCTGTTTGGTTAAAAAAAAAAATTGCAGAAAACATAATTTTTTTTCCTGCCTCTTTTCCATCAAGAGCTCCCTCTCTCCCTTCGGTGTGGCTCTAACTGCAGCTGTCCTTGCCCTGTGCAGTGGGGATGCAGCAGCCTGCCATGTGGCACACCGCTGCTGTGGACGACTTCTCCGCCTTCCAGAGGAAGTGGTTTGAGGTGGCCTTTGTGGCAGAAGAGCTCCTGCACTCCGAGATCCCGGCGTTCTTCCTGCCCTGGCTGCCCAGCCGCCCCGCCTCCTATGCAAGTAGGCACAGTTCCTTTAGCCGCAGTTTCGGAGGACGGAGCCAGGCAGCTGCACTCTTAGGTAGATGCACAGCACAGGTGACAGCTGGGGAAGTTCAGGGGGAGAGTTTGCAAGGGGAAGAGCAGCCAGCCAAGGGGATGATCTCACGTGGACCAGCAGTAAAGCTGCAAATTTCATGCTGGCCTTACGTGTGTCTTGCACGTGGACTTGTTCTCGTGTGCTGGAGGTGTGTTTCACTGGCTGAGCAGGCAACTTTGACTTCTGAGGACCGGGCTACAACAAAAACTATTTCTTAAAATATTCCTTGTTCTTGAACCTCTAGAATTGACAAAGGAAAATACTTTGTCTCCCCACAGAAACAGAGACTCTTCACAACCTATGAGAACAGCAGAGCAATGAAACTGTTCTTAAAATTACATGTCTAATTGCTTCCTAATGGCAAAAGCCACAGTGAGATCCAGATGTGTTAGAAGTTTTCTGTGATGTGCTGGAGGCTTTCTCAGCTAATCTGAACCAGAGCCAGGCTCCTTATATTAAATCTGTGAAGCCCAGCTACAAATGATGGCTGTGGTATGGAAGCAGTAGGAAGATCTTGCTGCTGGGCAAGATCCCATTAAATAGCATCTAATGTCCTATAATGTGTGGAGAAGAACACTGGCTGCCTCTACCAGCCCGTGAAACACACTGGCTGCATGACTGACCGTGTTGCTTTGTCAGCTTTTTGTTGCATTTCCAGGCCAGCCTGAGTCACTTGCTTTTGTTCCTCTTTCCCTCTTTAAAATGAAGAGAAAAATCATTGCTGTAGAACTGCAACTTCAGGTTTATTTAGATGCATCTGTTAAAGGCCCAGCACTTAAGGATAAAAAGAAAACTCTGCTGTTCTCCTGTTATGTGTATTTGACCTTCTGTTGAGAAGTGCCTTCCTGCTGGTGTAGTATCTCTTAAACCTGAAGTCACAGTAATCATTGTATTTCTGAAAGCCGTGTTTGAAGAGGAACAGCATCAGAAATGGGAAAGCATTAAGGAAAAGAAGTCTGAACTAATGGTTAATTCCCTGAAGCCAACATATGCAGGATATTTTCCCTGTCACACGATAAATCTGTTGTCTTGGCTGGTGTCCAACCTCATTAGCTCTGTGGCCAGAGCTGAAGCCTGAATGTAGGCTGGCATGAAATGCTGTGGAGGCTGGAGGCACTTGGGCCAGATCCTGTTCGTGGTTTGATCTCTTACTCACTATTTAGCCCAAGAAAAGCCCTTCACTTCCCTATGTCTGTCCTCTTTGGGGAGGTGAGAAGGCTGAGACTCAGCGAAGGAGCAGAGGAAGAAGGTGCCTCAGTGCTCTCCCACCTTTCCTTTGACACTAACTGGGAACAGAGTGAATTCCTGCAGGATGTCACCTATTACACACCTGGGTAGCTGTCCTTTCTCTTTGCAGTTGGAATTATGTCCATTCTGCTATTGAACCAATTTGCAGTCCTTGAATGAACGATGTCTTCAGATTGCTCACATGCAGTCTGATTATTCCAGGAATTATAATTTCTTGTAGAAAAATCTGGTGTGCAAGTTTTTTCTTAAAAAGAAACTGGCTTAAATGGTATTTCTGTGCTGTCCCTCTTCTAAACAGTATTAAAAAAAAACCAACTTCACCAGTTCATCTGAGGCAAAGAGCTTTACTAAACCCAGATGACCTCTGGTCCACGTGACTTCATTTGTTCCTCTCTTGGTCTTGATTTGGTTGTGGTTTTTAATTCTTCCCCTCCCCACCTTCCCTAAATGTCAGGCTGTGACATAAAATTGCATGCAAGCATTGGGAGCTCTGGAACAAGCTCCGTGTATCTCTCAAATCTTTATCCCTCCCAGTTCCCAAATCGCTGGCCCAGTGACTGCCCCTTTCCCTTCCCAGTGGAAGTCTGACCTGTGATACACCTAATCTTGTCCCTTTTGATTTGTAGCAGTGCATGCACTAGCAATTGTAGTCATGTGTGTAGCGGAGTCTGTGACTGGAGAATAACCTGCCTGCTCCTCCCCGTTTGCTTAGTAAACCATTAGTTAAATACTCACTAGCACAAGACAATTGGGAAGCAGGTGAGTCCTCTTAAAATCTGACCTATGGAAGCCAAAGTTTATTCTCTTAAAATAAGTTGGTTCTAATCTGAAGCTTCTGAATTCAGACACATGGATGTTTCTCATCAGTGTTTAATGTATTCTGGATTAGCTCACCTGGTTGGACTGTGTCCTTCTTGCTTTGCCTGTGAATTGCAGCTGCAGACCGGGTGGAGAGAGAAGCTCCAGCCCTAACAGGGAGTCTGCACTGTCTGGCAAAGGAACAGTCTAAGGGAGCAGGGAGCTCATTCTTCACCCAGTGCTGCTGTGGTGTTAGCACTGCCCCCCTGGCTAATGACCAGCACCCTTCTGGCTGAGCTGCTTCGGCTTCACAGCTTTCAGGAGGATGTTTTCCAACACACTTTGTTACAAAATTGGCACCATAACCTTCTGACCACAAGCACTGCACTCACAGTGATATCCCACTGCAAAGGAGCCAGAAAAAGCAACTCCAGGTGTTGGTCTGTCTGACAATACCAGACCAGCTGAGAAACTGAAGATGGTACATTTCCCAAAGATAGAAATGGCTCTTATTTAGGAAACAAAACTGGATTATGTTCTTTCATTTTTATTGTTTTTCTTTTTTTTCCTGTTTAAGCTGCAGTTATAGCAATATAAAGGATTTCCTTATAAACTTGAAATCTGGCTCCAGCTAACTTGCAGTGGAAGTGAAGGTGGGAACTTCCCATCTACCTTGAGGAAGAACATCAGTATTTTTTTAAACACCATTAAGTCATTAATTTATAAGATAATTTTAAAAGCTGATCCTAAAAATGGTTGCACATATACTATTTAAGCAAGCAATAACAACATCTACCCTCAGTGCATCCAATAATAGAAAGGGCAAACATTTTTGCAATAGTGGCCTTGCAGCCCATTGTTTTGTGTCCATTTTAAACACCATGGAAATGTTAAATTATGTATTTCCCTAAAGACACGTTGAAAGTGACAACGTGTTTCATGGCAGGACTTTGGTGTCCGAGTCAGGAGATGTGGGTTCTGTCCCTGGCCTTGCTGTGTGACACCAGCCAGGTCCCTTCCACTCGCTGTGCTTCTCCTCCTCTCTCGCCTCACACCCGAGATTTTCCTTCCCTGGGATGCTGGGGTGTAGGGCACCAAGGGAGCCGGATCTTGGGCACTCTCCCAGCCCTTGCTGCAGAGCACCAGGAGGTGTTGCAGTGATGGGAAGGCTGCTGCATGTCTTGGCTGACTTTTCCTGCTTTTACAAGAAGTGTTGGATGTGCAGTTTTAGCACTGCGGTAATGTGGGATATTGATATGGGGTTAAAGAAACAAGGAGTTTAACTTCTAATCTCCTTTAGCTGTGGAAAGTCCTGGAATGCTCCTGCCCTGTGTAACAGTGCCCTGTTGAAATTTCAGGGGGGGGGGCATATAGAAATATTTGGAATGTTGTGGGTACGAAAAAGCCATAGATGTTGTCTAGCCACACTTAATCAACAGGCAACTGGTGCCCTAATTAGCTGCTGGACTCTTGGTTCTCTCTTTATTGCAGCTGAAATGTCTTTGGACTGCTCGGGGAGGTGATTCTGTAGCACATACCCCTGGTACGACAAACACTTGAGGTGTTTTGTCCTTTGTGGTCTGGATGAGCGGCATTCTGGGACTATTCTGCCAGCCCAAAAAGATCTGGGGAAGAATGGGAGGACAAATTCATTACAAATAGCTTATCTGGGTTCTTCTGCTCTTTGCCCTGCCTCCCACCCTGTGTCTCGTGCATCCCTGGAATGCCCCCCGTTCCTCGGCTGTGCAGCTGCCACGGTGCCCGAGCAGCGGACGGTGACGCTGGACGTGGATGTGAACAACCGCACGGACCGGCTGGAGTGGTGCAGTTGTTATTACCATGGCAATTTCTCCCTGAATGCTGCCTTTGAAATCAAGCTGCACTGGATGGCAGTGACTGCAGCCGTGCTCTTCGAGATGGTGAGAGTCCTTGTGCTCTGGATGGCCACGGAAACGCCCGGCTGGCCTCTGGATCCCTTAAACAACCGGGGGCATTGTCGTGGGAAGTGTTAGGAGAGAGCCAGTGGGCTGGATCTGCCCTTATTTCCATGAGTAATTTTCCTGGTGGTTGTAGGCATTGCTGCATCTGGTCAGTGTTTATCACACTGTCTGTAGTCCTTCTGTCTGCAGGGCAGTGTTCTGCTGTCAGTGGGTTTCGTGCACAGCATGCAGAGATCAGCACAGGTCAAGGTGATAAATTTAAGTCCCCCTTAGGCAAATTTTAAGCTCTGAGCTGGGTCTTTGGAAAAGAATCTGTTTCACATTGCATTCCTTCTATCCCCAAACCTTAAAACTTTAAATCTCACTGGAATTGCTTTCATAACAAGGCTTTTCCAAGCATTGTGTTCTTCCTGTTCAGCAATGCTTTTTAGCTTTTTTTTTTTTTTAAACTTGCTGAAAACATTTTGAACTGAAAATATAAGTGGTTTGTGTCACTTGTTAATTTTTAGACATTTTTTCCTCTTGTGTAGCTTCTGTAAAACTCAAATTATTTAACACCAGGTTTTACCCCACCCAGCCAGACAGCACTGGGTAATTGGTTTTGCTTTTATTTAAAATCAATTGCACTGTTCCAGTAAAGCAGCAGTGTTTAGCCACTGGTGATAAGTAGGCTGAATCAGTTCCTGAAAAATGTCCTATTTTAAAGTGCTTTCTGATTGATGTGGCACTTCAGAAAAAGGCAAGCCTGATGCCTTGTGCTCGCACTGCTTCGCTTGCAAGGACGTTGGTGTGCCTGCCGTGCGAGCTGAGCCTGGGCAGAGCTGAGCATGGCTGATCTATTCCTGGGGAACGAGCTGCTCTCCTGCACAGAAGTGCTCCTCGTCAGATGGCAGATGTCCTATGATTCATTGTTTGAATTTTTTCTCAGGTTCAGGGTTGGCACCGGAAAGCCACCTCCTGTGGCTTCCTGCTCGTCCCAGTCTTGGAAGGCCCCTTTGCTTTGCCCAGTTACTTGTACGGAGACCCCCTGCGGGCTCAGCTCTTCATCCCCCTCAACGTGAGCTGCCTGCTGAAGGAGGGCAGTGAGCATCTCTTTGATGGTAAGGAGGGGTCCTCCCTTTACCCCAGGCGGGGCACTGCTGGCACGTGGCTGGCACAAAGGACCTCGTTCACCATCCAGGCGTTAGGTGGCTGAGGGATCTGTTTCTGCGGTTCAGCAGCCCCCTGAGGAAGGTGGTGTTGGAGGAGGCCGTGCTGGCAGCACAGTCAGCATGAACAGGGTGAGGTGGGCAGCAGGAAACACCAACACACAGGAAGGGTGGTCTCCCCAGTGATCTTTAACAGTTCACACCCTTACAGAGCCCGTGGCAAGTGGCTGTTCCTTTGACAGACCGAGTCTGTTTTGCTGGTAGACCCACAGCTGCTCTGCATTTGTATCCTGTGTTTGTTTATTCTCCCCCTCAGTGAGATTAGGCTTTCACCACTGCCATCCTTTTTTTGTTGTTGCCATGGTTACGTTCATGGTTAGAGTGTTTGCACATGAGATTAAGCGCTAGAAACTGCAATCTCCTTCTCTGCAGTGTGACCTCGCCCTTCCCAGTGACAATGTTGTGGTGAGTCTCAGGTGGAAACTCAAAGATCAGAGAACTCTGTCCCCTTGCAGAGAGGGGCAAAATTGCATCATGAGAAGGGACACTTAGCAAAAGGCTCTGTTTTAAAATAACAAATAGGATATTTTCATTAATCCTTGACCCAGTGTCCAGGTGTAAATGTAAAACAAACGTGACAAATCCACATGCTGCGAGGTCACCTCAGCCCCACTGACTGAACTAAGTATTTTCAGAGCACTCTGGTGATACACAGCAGCCCAATCTCCTTCCTTGTCCCCTCCACACATACCTTTATGTTCCTCTCCTTCATCTCAGGAGACACAAAATATGAATTCAGGGACGAGCGTACAAGACACATCTCTAATAAGATGGCGTTCAAGGGACAGCTGACAGAAAAAACTGCGACTAAAAGAAATGTCTAGGGGAGAAAAAGTGCTCAGAGGTCTTCTGAGAAAAACTGAAATCTTGAAACTAAGGAAATAAAGTAGCTTTACTAGATAATTGTTACATGTCATGTGTTTCAGGCTTCGAACCAGAAACGTACTGGGACCGAATGCACCTGCTGCAGGAGGCAATAGCACACAGGTATGTGCAGAGGAGTGACCAAAGGGTTTGTGTCTCCTTGGATAATGTGCAATGAAGATCTGTGCTGGACAGTCACTCCTGGGTTCTGTGCTCTCTGCCTCTCTGAAGTCTGCTCACAGATTATTAGACTAAAATACAGCCCCCACGCCTGGAGCTGGTTCTGGGGGTGCAGGGGGCAGGTATGTACTGTTTCAGCCTGTCACTCCTTAGAAAACTCCTCCCAGGGAGGGCACTGCCTTTGGGAAGTGCCCTAAGTTAAAAACTGATAGATGGTAAATAGATTCTTCCTGAGAAGGGACAGTTATTTCCTTCATGTGGATTTGACACAGTCTTGAACTGGATGCCAACCAGTGGTTGACAAGAGGCAGGAGCCTGGGATGGAGCTGTACACAGGAGCTTGGGCCCAGTTTAAGAAGGAATTGTTGGAAACTCTGAATACTCTCTACCCTTTGTGTGCTTGAACTGCCAGTTTGTTTCATGGTGTTGCTGCCAAGGTGTCTTTCACGACAGAGAAAGTGCCTTTTATGATGGACTTTAGCTTGGAAACCAGCTTTCATTAGTTTAGAAAGCTGGAGAGCAACAAGCATCCTACAAACAGCAGAGAACTGTCAGGTGAGCTGCTTGAATTCTGCGTGGGAGAATGTGCAGCATGAAAAAAAATGATGTTGCAGCTTGAAGCATAGCCAAGGAATGTCTGTCTGCTCTTCCTCTTCCCTCCCTCGTGTGCAGCTGCCCCGTTTTGTGAGAGGCTGCTTGGAGCTGCTGCTCCTGTGTCCTGCATAGGCTGGGCCAGGAGCAGTGTGGGGTCACAGCCTTTCACACTGTGCCTGCCAGGGGCAGAGAATACTTGGAGAAGCTCAGCTCTCTTCATCCTTCTTCCTCTTGCCTGCAGGCCATAAGAAGAGGGAGCCTTTGTCATAGTGGAAGGATTTTCCCTGGTGCCCCTGCCCTGGACTGAGGAATCCTACCTGGAGTGGCTCTTTTTACTTTTTTTTTTTTTTTTTTTTTTTAATTCCTGTGGTCTCTCTTTCTTCAGATTTGGATTTGTGCAAGATAAATACTCAGCCTCTGCATTCAACTTCCCAGCAGAGAACAAGCCCCAGTATATCCATGTCACAGGTGAGAAATATTTGGGAGGCACTGGAGCGAGGAGGAGGCTTTTACAAACAAAAGAACCATTTTACCTGCAATTTGTGCTTTGTGTCAGCGATGTTGGTCCTGTTTTGTCCTAAGCCAGATGACATGTAGATGTGTCAGCCAACACAAACCAGAAAACTGGAGGGGCAGTGTGAAAAGCACAAAGTGTTGCTGCTAGTCAGTGGTGCTGATTTGAAATCTTGCTTTATGGTGTCTCTAAAACTTTTCTTTCCAGGAGATGGGGAAATTATTAAAAAATATGGCAGAGCTTATTGCAAGGTCAGTGTAAATAAATGTGTACCCAGAGGCCAGAAGGAGGAAAAGGTGTTGGGACAAGTCAGTGCTCTGTTCTCATGCTTAAGGTCAGTTGTAGATGCATCTCTACCCATGGATGCTGTGAGGGAGACAGATAAAGCATTTAGGATCCTGCTTTCATTATTACTCCTCATAAATGTTGGTGGTCTGTCAGCACTTGTAACCAAGCTCCATGCATGGCACACTGCAGTAAAGCACATCCACACAATTCCCCGGGGTTGCTGAGACACAAAAGCAATGACAGGAAGAGAGCTTTTGGAAAATTGCAGAAGAGAATGGCAATTGATGGGAAGTTAAAAAGATGGATCAGGGCCTACAGCTTTGCTTTCTTCCCTGCCTGCAGGGGAAAGGCAGACTGAGAGTGCTCTCTCCCACTGATGTAACACGCAGGAAGAAGCAGCGAAGGAGGAGAATTGTATCCCATTTTCTCTTGCTGAAAGGCAACCAAATGACACTGAGGCCGCTTTCCTTTTCAGAATTTAATGAGCCAGGCCCCAGTTGCAGGGACTTGGGTCTGCCTCAGACTGAAGCCCTCCTGTCTCCCCCAGGGACGGTGTTTCTGCAGCTGCCCTATTCGAAGCGGAAGTTCTCCTGCGGGCAGCAGCGGCGCCGGCGCAACTCCACCAGCTCCACCAACCAGAACATGTTCTGTGAGGAGCGAATCGGCTACAACTGGGCCTACAACACCATGCTCACCAAAACCTGGCGCTCCAGCGCCACCGGCGACGAGAAGTTCGCCGACCGCCTGCTGAAGGACTTCACCGACTTCTGCTGGAACAAGGACAGCCGGCTCGTTCTCTTCTGGACGGACTGTCTGGACAAGATGCACGCCAGTGCTCCCTGAGATAGGCCTGGATCTCTTGGGGAGACAGCTAAAGCTTTACCTTGTGGCAAGGATGTAGAAGTGAAGGATGAGGGAAAAGAGCCTCTGTGTTGGATTCATCTTGAGGCTCCGAGAGGACCTGAGCGTTATTGCTGTTGATATTCAACAGAATTTGATTAAGTGCTTGAAAAAAAGAATCTGAGCTCTTGGCTTGCCAATATTTACCACCTGACTTCAGCTTGGTTTTAAGTAGCTGCAGTCTTTGATTGCCAAAACTTCAGTTAAAGCAGAGGTGAAGGAGGGAGAGTGCAAATGGTTTTCAAGGGCAGCCGGATGCGGCACGGTGTGATGGTAGAGGCTTCCTGTCAGTGAAAATGATGGGTGCCCTTGGCATCTGCTGTGCCTGGCAGCAGCCTGCCCCTGCCCTGCTGAGGTGTACCTGATTGTGTGAATATGTAAGATAAATGTGAGAGATGCTTGTTACATTTCATACATGTAAATAAGTAAAAATGCAGAGAAGCAATTTTGCAATTTTGCCCTGATGTGTTGTTGTATCCACAGACAGCAGTACAGAATCAGTGAGTGAAAGAGAACCATTGCCAAGAGGAAGTTCTGTTTCCTGTGCCCAGCTCAAAGTTCAGTGCTGGGGCTTTGTCTTTTAGGCTTTGTCTTTTAGGCATCCAGGATTTTGTTTCCAGCTCTGGATCTAGAACAGTGTCACACAGCAGGGAGCAAGAAACCAGTTACTGTCCTGCAAGGCCAGCACCAAAGCCTAAGGAGAAACCAAGGGCCGCTGAACACAGAACTGCTGCTGAGAATAATGCGCAGGTTGTTAGAATGTGTCTGCAGGCAGCAGAAAGAAGGTGCCTGTGCTCAAGTAATGTAGCCTTTGTCTTTGCACAGAAAGCTCCCACGTGGCTCGGGGCCTTGGCACGAGCTGGTTATTGAAGTGCAGATTTAGGGTGGGTTCACGAGCCAGCCGTGCTCAGCCTGGGGGCTGTTGGCTCCTGCTGCGAGATGGTTCCTATTGTTATCCCTCCTAGAGAAACGGGAGTCAGGGAGGGCTGACACCTTCACAATGTTGTTCAGGCCTGATTCAGGGAGAATCGTAGCTGCTTAATTTTTTGTCCTCCAAACTGAGCCTGGATGACTCATCTGTTTTGAGACGGCACCCACCCACAAAAGGTGGGTTTGAGCCTCGTGCCTCTTCATTCAGTTCCTAAGCGTGTCAGAATCATCAGCGCGTGTCTGAGCCCCATTAATGACTTAGAAAATGCTCTCTACTATGAAAGCAACTCGCTGCCATCTCCCCTACCCCGCCGTGCTCTGGAAGGCGCTGTGCACGCCGTGGGTGCTCGGTTTGAGGGCTCCCGGGGCAGGGCGGGGTGTGAGGCGGCCCCCGAGCCCCTCCTGGGCGGGCAAAGAGCGCCGGCGGCCCCGCACCTGAGCCCGCAGCACGAGGAGCGGGATCCGGACCCCGGCAGGGCTGCAGCCCGTCCCTGCTCCTCCACTTCGCAGGTATTCAACAGCTCTTCCCGCTCCTGTGCGCGGGGATAGAGCTAGCCCAAGGGTGGGGTGTCCCCAAGGGCACCGTGCCGGTCCGCTTTGCCCAGGAGAACGGGTGAAAACCAGCCCCGGCCATTGCTCACACTGAAGTAAGTGCGTCCTCCCCGGCCTGACAAAGCGCCGTTTTGGAGAAAAACGAATTAGTTTTACCTGAATTTCACCGAACTACTCTGTTCGGGTAGTTTTAACCTCTAAGCTGTGGGTGTAAAGCTTAGAGTCAGTCTGTTGAGTTTTGGAGCAAGTTTAATGTGTCTTTCTGAACTCAGTTGTTTCAACTGCAAACCTGGTGTGGCTTTAGCTTTTCAGGGCTGCTTTAGGCTTAGTTTTATTTAAAGCATTTTAAGGTCCTCGGGCTGCTTTTAAGAGCACAGTGAATTTCTTTCCTTAAAAAAAAAAAAAAAAGGCATACCATAGAAGCTAAAAATAGGAGATAATAGTTTTTATCTAACCACAACTTTGTGCATTTCATGGAAAAAGCTTCCAACAGGACATGAGGATGAAGCGGTTCATGGCCATGTTAAACAAGAATAAAAACAAGGATCCCCCACCCTCCAAGCTGCTGGATCTAGCAGGAAAGCTCTGCCGGGACCTCCAGAGCTCGTCCCCTAGTCTGGAGAAGCTGGTTGGGGCCGTGATGGGATGCAAACACAAGATGTATTTTCTCACTAACATCCACATTGTCCGGGCTTGCGTGTCTGTTCATATCCGTAATGGGCAGCACGACAGAGCCTGCAGCCTCCTGGAGGTAGGGATGTGTTCTTTGGTTCTTCATGGAGACAAAAAGCGGTATTGGAAAAAGAGTAGTTAGAGCTGTTAGTGCAGAGGGACCCAAACTGCAGCACGTGGAGCGTTTCCAGCTGGCAGAAGGCAGCGGAAGGTGATATGTGTGTGTTGGTGGACCTGAAACACAGGATAAAGCCTGTGCTACGGGCAGTATTCATCAGCCAAGGGGAAGAAGGTAATTAGGTGATTATGGGGTTGGCTGTAGCAGGATTTTCGTTCTTTAGTGTGGTGGTTCTTGGAAGTTTTCACAATCTTAGGGCTCAGGCCATAAAAGCCTTGGGAAGCCTGAGATTAGAGTGCTTGTCAGGGTGGGGATATATGAGGAAGGCTGGATGGTGCCACTCACGGTGAGGGATTTTGGCCTCTAGATCTGGTCATATAGCCCTTTTCACCAGGGGAAGAGAAGGAATTAAGCAGGCAACTCCCTGTGTGCATTAGAGAGGGTACAGGAGCCATGTGCTCAGGCAACGTACCAGCTTTGTCAAACCAGTAGGAATCTCTGAGTAAATTTCTGTTGTTGCAGGTTTTCTCTTTTATAGGAAGTCTGACTCCCAGGAAGGGTTTGTTTATACACTGTTTTGTTTTAGCGCTGCAAGGCAGAAGAGAAGGAAGAACTGGTGCAACTTTGGCACGAGGTTCACTATCAGAGGGTTATGGAGAGACAGCACAAGGATTTTCTGACACCGGTGCAGAGATTCCGTTGCAGGAAGAGGTACTGCATCGTGGGGGGACCAACACTTTTCTCTGCTGTAGTTAGCAGAGGTAGGGGCTACAGAGGCAGAGACTGGTTTTGCATGTCAAGATGCTGCTTGGAGCTGGTTCTTTTCTTGATGTTTTGACCACCTGTGGCAATGTGAGAAAATTCCCATGAACGTCAGTGGCTCTCTTTGGGGTCCTTTTTAATCCTGTTTTCTGCTGTGTACAGGAATCCTCCACCTATTTCCCTTTGTCCTGAAGGTTTGAAGACTAGAAACTATCCAGAAGAAGTCCGGCAGCACCTGCACAGGTTTGCTGTAGAGGTGACAGCAAACCCAGACAAGAAACAGCGGGTAGGGATGTGCTCCTTACAGTCAAGTCTCCTTGTCACAGAAAGCAGGACTCTGTGATCAGAAATTGGGAATTGGTGTTTTCAGAAGCCTCACTGGGGCTGGGATTCCTTGTATTTGATCTTTCCCTAAATGTTTCTTTAAAAAAAAAAGTCATCAGGTTCATGCTAAGTAATTTCTCTTGCTGTGGACGAGAAGTTGAGGGCAATAAATTCCTCTCTGGGTTTTTAACAGTTCTAATTTTGTAGTGATTAAGCACAGGCAGTGAAACAGCTGTCACTCAGAAGAGCTCTGTTACAGTGATAAATAGTTCTGTCTGCCTGGACTGAGTCACAGCCTGTGGAAAACTGCACTCTGCTCACCAGAACGTATTTTGTGCTGACTTATCACATCAAATTCACAGCTTTTGAAAACACAGTGGGCTGTGTTGATGTGTGCATGGATCTACCTTCTTTGGATAGGGACACATTTGTAATGGAGGTGAGGGCTTCACGCTTTGGGGTCTGCCTCTGTGAGTGTCATTCTGGGGGGTGAGTGTGCTCTGGTGAGGCATTATTTGGTGAGCAGTGTAATAGCAGTGTGTGGTTTCCTTTAGCAAACAAATTGTCTGGGGGTGCAGGGTGGAATGTGTGTTTTCTGTCAACTCTGACTTTATAAATTGGGCTCCTCAGTCAGACCCACAGAGACTTCTTGGAGACCCAGTGAGTGAATGTCCCTGGGTTTGAAAGCTCTTGCTGGGCTGCTTTTGGAACTGAAGGGAAAAGCCTGATTATTTGGATGTGGTTTATTCTTTCCCCCTTTGTCTCTACCTACACCTGGGTTTGCAGGAGGGACTGGCTCGGGACATGAACCTGCAGCCAGTTCAGGTCTATAATTGGTTTGCCAATTACCGACGACGTCGAAAACCCTGCGTCCTTCCCACGGAAACGCTCCACAGCTCCTGTCCTGAGAGGGCTTGGACTTCCCACACAGAGGAGGAGCAGTCTAAAGGACCCTACACTCCACAAACTGCAGGTTTGTATCTTCTTAATGGGCTTAGGATGTGGTCCAGAAAGCCAAAAATCAATTTTAAATTCCCTCGGGAAGGGAAGAAATTGCTTGTTGAGAACAGCATCTGTATGCTGATGGATCAAGTGGACTCGAGAATGTCATTGTTTGGGCAGAGACTGTGAGTCCATAGGAGCAGACACTCATGAGGCCTGGCAAGGACAGGTGAAAAGGGATGCCTGGCTCAGAAGGGGCACCAAATGAAAGCAAATACATGGGAGGCAGTGGCTTTTAGCTCTCAGATTCTGGGATCAGGGCAGTACTCCAGGAAAACCCTCTATTTCCATGCCCCTCCACTGAATCTTAACCAAACTTCAGTCACAGGGAACAGGGGGTCTTGCTGTATTTGGCAAATTAGACTCGTTTCACTGCCTTTTGGAGTAACCATTAGTGTTCTCTCACCTGCCTGGCCTGCACCTTTCAGGTGGATCTCATGCAGGCACTGGCTCTGAGCAAATGGAGATAACCCTCGTGCCCTGTGAGCCAAGGTGGGAGCAGTCAGCTGCAGATCTGGATAAGCCTCCCGGAGGAACGTATTTGGAGATGCTGGAATCCAGGTGATGTATGAAAAAATCTTTAGAAGTGACAGTTCAGAGACAAAACAACCCTTAAACATATTAATGGGACTGACTTTCATGTCAGTTCCCAGGGGACATCACTTAGGAGTCTTGACACCACAGATGGACATGGTCACTGCCCAGTCAGAGCAGTTGATCTCCCAGCTGTGGAGGGCAGGATTCGAAGGTTTAGCTGGGGGTCCCCTCTTGGCAAAGCAGTGCGGTCGGGCTGATTTATGTTCTCCATCATTACAGCTTTCTGCAGAGCCCTGAGCTGCTTGAGGCAGGAACAAGCACGGCTTTGTTCTCCATTCCCAGCACTGAACAACCTGCCCCTTTCTGCAGCGAGGCTGTGCTGGAACCAGGGCCCTGCTTTAGGCCTGCTGTGCTGCAGCCCAGAGCAGCAGTGAGCAGTGCTGGGGCCAACCCCCAGCTGGGGAGCTTGGTCCTGTGCTCTTGCAGGCCCCTTCCCGTCCTGGATGAAGGCCTGGCCGTGTGGCAGGGCCCTTGCAGCACCACAGGAGTCTCTGACTCTGTGTGGACCCCAGGTACAGAAGGTTAGTAAAACTGCACCCAGATTGTTGACCTTAAGGTTTTCCAAGCTTTTCTTCTCTTAGTTGTAAACACTCTTGCTCACTTTAGTGGCTTTCCAACGTCATGACACATGGGAGCGGGGCTTATTTTGAGCTTTGGAGCTCTGTCTCTATAGTAGTTCAGTAAGAAAAATCTGTTGATTTAAGGTGTTGAAACAGACATTCTTACCTACTCTTTGGCTTAAACTGTAATTGCTTCCATAAGATACTAATGGATTCCTTTTAGTGTTTCCACTGGAGGAGTCCCTCCAGGTGTTGTCTGCTCCCCATGTCTGTTTTTAATGCCAGTTATCCTTAAGAGATTGCTTGAGAAGAGGCTGGGAACTTCTTAACTGTGACATGGTGCTCTTCAGGCTCACATTCTCATTTTGTTTTCCTCTTCCTGCTTTTCTCTCTCTTCTTCTTTGTCTCCTTCCTGCCCAGTCTTGTTCAGCATTCCCACCATCTCTTTTCTTTCCCTTGTTCTGCAGAGTAGCCTTGATAGGATACATAAGGAATGTCCACTTGATTTTGCTGTAGGTGTACAGAACAGAAAGGGCTGTGACTGCCACTCCCCCAGCCTCTGGTGAATGTGGAGCAAGGAGAGAAGGGATAACTGGATCACGTTATCTGCCTCTCTACTTGTGTTTAATACAAGCATTTATTTCGGCAGGTATCAGAGTTCCCTTGAGCAGAGTCCCTCAAGGTGGCTGCATTGAAGGCAGTCCAGGAGGAATCATTCAGCAGTCAGATTTAGAGGTTGAAAGCTTCATCCTTAGAGAAGGACAGCTAGGGACCCTGGAAGCCATTCCCCACAGGTAAAGAGAGGGAAAGCACAGGGCTGCTTCAAGGCAGGATTAATGATGCTGTGGGTGTAGCCCTCTCCTGAGACCCCATTGAAGAGGTTTGCAGAAAGAGTTTAGTGATGCATCTCATTCCCAGGGCCTGATTCTCCTTGTGTCCATCCTATTTTGCATGTGCAAAATTTGCATTATATATATATAATTTGCATTATATCTGTGCACTGGCAATGTTGTGTAAGTGTATATGTGTGTGTGTGTGTGGCACAAAGGGGATTTGGAACCAGCCTAATCACAAAAGACACGAACCCCTCTTTTGAAAGCAGGTTCAGCTTCTGAGCCATTTGCTTGTTTTTGGCAGAAAATCATAACCTGTACTGATCCAGTGAGAGCTGATTCTGTGGGCTGCATTGGTAGGGCCTGCACTTAATCCTAAAATAGTTTTTGTAGCTTCACAACCCCATGACAAGATTATTCCATAGTGCAAGCTTTCCAAATCGGAAGACAGAAAGACAGGCACTGTTCTGTCTTTCTGTTTTCCACCTGTAACAAATGTTTCAGAATTCAGATTTTCTCTGGGACTTAATATAAATTCAGAGAATGCAAAACAACAAAAATTCGTGCCATTTTCCATATGTTACACAACTTGCATCAAGTTACATAAAAATAAACAGTGCCAAAGAGATATTATGAGCTTCCTCCACTTTACTGATCTGCAAGACTGAGCAGGAGCAGCAGCCCCATTTCACAACCCATCTGTTGACACTGTCCAGTGTTTGTGCTGTAGCACTACAATGTCAATATGGCAAAAAGGCAGGTAGAAGAAGCTTTATTCCCACTTTGTAGAGGAGGAAGCAGAGGCACAGAAAGTTTTGTGACTTGTCAAGCAACAAGGGAAGGCAGTGATTCACTGGAGATAAAGATCAGTGAGGTTTTGGCCCCAGTTCCCTGCTAAAAACATTTCTGCCTTTTACCCCTGTTTCCCAGTTGGCTTTGTGCCTTGTTCACAGTCGTGTCAGACTCCTCTGAATTGCTGGGGAGAACCCAGGTCTGGGCATTGTAAACCTCACTCTGTGTTTTCAGATTTGCAGTTTTCAGCAGTGGCTAAAGATCACAAGAGATCAGCGAGGCTTGCTGGCAATATTTTGGCTGGATTTAAAATTGCATGTTCTGACTCTGGAGTGAGCTCATGTTTATTTTTAAAATATGTGCTGCCAGTAGAAGAAATCTATGGTGGATGTCTCCTTGTTGGGTATGTCAGTTGTGCCAGGAATCCACACACCCTTTATCGTATTCCTGGCAGGGGCGGGACTCGCTGCTTCATTGGCACCTTTTGGTGAGGATATATTATTTGAACTCTATTTGTAAACCCTGTTCAGTGGCCTGGTCCAGCTCCCCCAGAACCCTGAACTCCCCAGAACACCGTGAATGCCATGGAACATCAGTCTTTTTTAGAAGTGAGTGATGCTCAGGCTGCAGTTTCAGCAATTTCATTTTGCAGTTTCTCTCTAGGGAGCCAGGAGACCTCGTGTGGGTGATCTTGGGTAAGATCACTGCTGAGTGAGTGGCAGTGGGTGAGGATCACCTGTGTTATCAGGCAGAGCCCTCTCACAGAGTTCCTGATTTGAGAGGACTATTGTGTCACCAGAGTCCTCTTGACAGTCATGTTGCAATGAGCATCACTCATCTGGGGGCTCGTGAGCAACAGCTCAAACTGGAAGAGTCAAATGAGTGTTGCTGCCCTGGAAAGACAGAGCAGTGAAGTTATCCCAGCAGTGCACAGAGAAGGAAACTAATTAGCCAAAGTGACCCATCTGGAGTGGACTCAGTGTTATGCTCTCATGCCTTGCCAGACTCCCTGCTTCCTGAGTGCAGGGATAGAGCTGCAAGTCAGCCAAAGGACCCTTCATCTGCTTGTCTCATTTTTAAAGGTGCTCACCTGGAAAGGACTTGGCTGAAAGCTTATTAGAACAACTCCTGTTGGTTTCTTTCATGGGCTTTTTACAGCCAGTCCTACGCACTTGGGCTGTATCCAAACCTCTTCTGATCTACAGGGCTGTGAGGTGGGAGTGTGAGAGGGAACCAGGCTGGGAGCTGACTGTCTCCATCTGCTTCTGCTGCCTGAGAGGAGACTTTGATCCAGCTAGCGGACTGCAAGTCCCTGTGGGACACCAAACAGATGCTCACCTGTACAGGGAGCGATGGTGCATCCTCTTCGCTCTGCAAGTCAGGCCAGGTGGAATGTAGCCCAGCTAATGGTTCATGCAGAGTGGAACCCTCATCTCCCATTTCAACCAGAAGAGCACCCTGAGCTCTGTGGGGCAAAGCTTTCTGCATTTCTGAGCCAGCATATTGATCTAGAAAATGTCAGTGCTGGGATGGCCGTGGCAGCTCACAGCTTCTGCCTGCATTTCTGGGAGCCCAGCTCAGAGTGCCGGGAATCCTCCTGCTGTTGGGCTCTCCCTCTGGATAAGCCAGCACCCTGACACTGGCAGGCAGCAGGTCCCCAAAAACAGGGGTTACTTTGTGGCAGTTTTGTAATTGCACGGCAGGACTGGTTGCTAAGGGCGCTGTGCATGTTGGTGTAAGTGGGCTGTGAAAAGGGATGAGACATTCCTGATGGGGGTGGGAGAGGGAGTCGAGTCCGTTTGTCATTAGGAAATGTGACTGCCTGAAAGCAGCTCCAGCAGAGGAGTTCCCTGATGGCTGCAACCTGGGGAGCGTTCCGAGGGAGGGCAGTTTGACACCTGCACTGTCGCTTCTCCTTTTTTCCTCTGCTCTGCTGGTGGGCACCTCTTGTCTGGGCCTGTATGGACACTCACACCCTGGGCTGTTTCAGGTGGTGGTATGGGCAGTGTTGTTGGATTAGAAATACTTTAGAGTTGGTGATGATGGGAGAGAACATCCCATTTTTGAGTACCCAGTGTCTGCTACTTGACCCAGTGCCCACAGACTGATCTCTTGAGGGGCTGGCAGAGCCCCCAGGGGAGTGGGGATGGGGATCCAGTCCCCAGACTCCACTGGTGGCCTTGAAAAGCTGTAGTAGCATCATAGCCAATGTTGTGGCTATGTCTAAAGCCACATGTTTGTTTTGACTCTGAAGATCTCTGTTTTTAAAATATGTTCCAGGAGAGAGACTTTTTGGTGGACACCTCCTTGAATATGGAGAGCGTTTTGGGGGCAGAAGGAAAGTTGCAAATTGAGATGTCATTCCCTGATACTGCTCCTGCTCAGGCCTGTCATCCCACTGCAGAACCTCTATTCTCAGGCCATAACAATTTGGAGAAATGGGGCAGATGTGGAGACAGCTTAGTGGAGCTCTATTAAATGAATAGTCTTGCCAACAAGCCCCTCTTGTCCTGCTGCAGAGTATTACAGGAAGTGGCGAGTAGAGCATAAATACAAATGCACTTGTGTATGGGTTTTTTGCAGTTCCTGTCAGACTGTGTTTGGCAAGCCCCAGTGCCCACCTGTTTCTGCACCCTGCATGGAAGAAAGCCAAGCCTTGGGACAAAGCCAGGTAAGAGAGCACACCTAATGCTCAGAGAAAGGAGCTCAGCCCTATCACACTATCCCCTGCAGCTCTGTCACAGGAGATGGGGAATCTCCAATCATATTCAAAATGAAACATGTTTGATCTAAGCATACCTTTTGGTGTCCAGTTCAGAGCAAGCTGGGCATTCCTGGGTAACATCCAGCAGATACTGGATGAGGAGAGGTGGTTTTGTTATTTTTCTTTTTCCCACTTGAATTGTTTATCAGACCCTAATTTTATTAAATGTGTCATTGAAGTGGTGGCCAAAGGAACCTGTGCACATCCAAAGTGTCACTTAAACTTGGAGTCATGGAGGGCTCACCTGGCACTGTGGAATGATGGCTGCTTGAGGGTCCTCCCCTCTGAGGGGTTCTGCACAATCTGATTCTGCTTTCTCAGACCTCTTAAAATGTTTCATGTAATTTTCATTTCCAGGCCTGTGTTGTTGTTGAGGAAAGGGGATTTTGCACTGTTCTGAGATGGCTGATAGCACTATACAGGGCAGTGTGATTATAGGGCAGGATAAGAGAAGTTACTTGCATGCTGTGGATGCATCTGCATGCCTTGTGAGAGTGATTTTAAGGCAGTAGAGAACAGAAGTTGGAAATCTGGTGCTTTCAGAGGGATGGGGGCACATCTCTGAATTAAATGTTTCCTAAATAGGACCCAAGAAAGCCCTCTCTAAGCCATACATTGAGCTATTTTTTGGCTCCACGTGTGTTGGTCCAACAATCAGCATCCATTGCTGTTTCCCTTGCAGTGTAAACCGCTGGAGAAAACCTTTTTAAAAGAGATTATGAAAAGCAGGAGCCCATATCTGCTGGCCTCATTATGGGAAGTGGCTGCAGCTCTGAGGGCAGTAACAGAACCTCTTTTGAGCCTCTGAAAGCATCAATATAAAGATCTGTATCTTGGAAAGTGGCCTTTTTACCAGCCATAATGTAAGCCAGACGAGAAGGAAAGCTTTGGGCATTAATAATGAATGAGCCTTTTCTAAGATTTCCAGAGCAGGCAGTCTCTGTAGGTAGTTTTCATCTTGCTGTTCTGCATTCCTGCACTGATTTTGCAGTGGTGTAGAAACATGACACTCAGTACAGCGTGGGCAGGGGAGCAAGGCACCAAGTGATGCTTGCAGATGTCAAAGGGGACACCCTCAAATCTTTGTAATAGTTGCTCAGCTCAGGAATTCAGAAGAGCAATTTTTGCATATTTTAATGAGTGCTCTAGGAAAAGGAAGAGCTTGAGTGGGTAAATGATTTTACAGCATTCTACAGACTTCCTGGGCACTTTGCTTCTTGCTGAATCAAGTGGCTCTGGGCTTGTGGCAGGGACGTGCAGATATTTGGTTCCTATGACTAAACCACAGGGGTGCAGATGGACACTTATTTTTGTCCACACATGGCTCAATTTGCTTTTTGTAGGTTGTACATACCATCAGAACCAAAATAAGAGTAAAACAAAAGCTAAAAAACCCTAAAAATATAATTCATTTTGGAGACATTTCTTTCCCTTCCTGAGCAGAGCGCCCTTGTTCAGGTGGTCACTCCCTTTATTATTTCATCCTGGTCTCACCTTCTGTCAGTCACTGGCTTTTACAGGAGCCAGAGCCTTGGGCAAAGGGAAGGGAATTGCTCTGCTCTGAATTACCGAGAGTTGGACTGTGCAGTGTTTGTACCTGTCACTGTTACACCGTGTCCTGCACAGATGGATCACTCTACCTGAGCTTGGAGGGGAGCAAGGCCTTTGTCCCTCCCTGCAGAGAGCCCTCAGCACTGACACTGCCTCCCATCACACACCTTGTGCTGCTGCCTGGCTGCCCAAAGGAGCTCTCCCACCATAAACAACTGTGTCAAAAATCATATGTAGTGGGGTTTTGATTCCTTCCTGTGTCTTTCAGGTCCTGCAGGATCCAGTTGGTGACCCATTAAGCAGCGACACGTTCTGGGCAGCGTGCCTGCTCTTTGAATTCTCTGCCAGCGGACAGATGTGACCTGCCTGCAGAGACACTCCGGCTGGGAAGAGACACTTCCCCAGGAATCACCCCATCGCTGCCTATTTTTTCCTCTTGTGTTTTTTTATAAATGAACGAGGAGTGTGACAAGGGGATGAATAAGAGTGAGGGTGAGGGATGAAGGCGTTTTCAAATGGTTACAAAGTTTGGTTTACTTACAGTTTTATTAAGAATTTTGCAAAGAGTAGAAGAAACATTGTGGACTGCAGGTTTTTAGTGGAGCAGTCTGAAGCTGTAGTGTAGAAGCTAAAATTACCAAGGCACTGATTCCATGGCAGTTCCATGCATTACCCATAGCACTGGTCAGATCCGAGTACTTCATTGCATCATGAAGGTAAATGAAGCTCCTATACTTCAAAGGAGTAAAATTTAATTATATTGCCTTACAGTAGATATTGGATAACTTTTTCTCAGGTCTGGAAAACAAGGTCTCAGCTCAGTGCTGGTAAAATACTGCTGTTTCTTGTCCCTGCGTTCCTGTTGAATGCAGGGTGTAACTTCTGGAGGGTTCCATGTTCTGTAGTGTCACAGAGGACACAAACTGGAGCACGGTAGAATTTTCGGTGCTAAAGATCTGGCAGGACTGGGGGAGGGCATACCATGGTTTTGGTGTTAAACACCAAGAAGTAGCAAGGTAAGCCCTTGGTGCAGGGTAAAGCTAATCCTGCAAGTCATAGGGAGTGGTCTTTTGGGTATTTTCCCTATTTTCCCTTTTGGGTGTTTTTTGCAGTGTTACTAAGGGGGTTTAAATCTGTATTGGAGAAGGGGTCATCTTTGCCAAACCTCCAGCCCGGAGATGCATGGAGGAGATGCTTCCCTTACCTTTTGTTACAAAGTTAGCAAATAAAAGTTGTCAATTACTGTTTCTCCAGAGTTCCTTTCTCAAGGTAAGGGTATTAAGTGACAAATGTCACAAGGCAATTATGTATTAAAACCCAGCACCAGCTGCCCTGGAAACAATTGCGCATGGTGAGACCCTGATGCCTCCTTTATTTTGGTGGCTCTCACTCGGAATGCCCATTTCTTGCTGTTGGGGGTTCTGGATTCGGAGCAGTGGTGCTTGGAAGGGTCACGCACACGTTGTTGTTTCTTGCCTTCAACAGCGGGGCCGTGTTTGTACGGCCCTCGCAGCCCCCGGTGAGGGACGAGCCCGCCCCGCCCTCACAGCCCCGCGCCATCACCGCCCGCCCTCCTCCCTTCGGGGCCGTTCCCGCCGCCCGTGCCGCCTCGCCATTGGCCCGAGGGCCGCCCGTGCCGCCTCGCCATTGGTCCGCGGCACCGCAGCAACAGCGACAGATATATCCTGCCGCGCCCTGATTGGCCGCCGCCTCCCGCCGAGCCATAGCAACAGCGGGGCGCGCGCGGGGCGCGCGCGGGGCGGGGGGGGGAGGGCTGAGGGGGCGCCGGGAGCGCTGAGGGGCGGGGGCCGCACGGGCAGCGCCATCGCGGGCACCGCGGGCACTGCGGGCACGGGGGCCGCCCCCACGGCCAGGGCTGCTGCCCGCACCGCCACGCCGCGGGAAAAACTGTTCCCCAGGCGTTGGCAGTGTCGTTTCTGCGACCTGAGGTGGAAAGGAGGCAGGACACAGGGACGCGGCTGCACGCAGAGGGCAGCGGCCCCATAGCTAAATTCACACTGGATTCTTAATAGAGTGTTGTCCGAAATCCCAAATAAGGTACTTTATTTTTCACCCCTACTGGTATGACATGTCACTACGATTACTATGATTTACCTAGTCAGTGGTATGTGATACATGTGGGTGATAACACTTCCAGACTGTTGAAGATGTGTTGGAGTAAAGAGGAATGATGCCTCTCTTACAATGAGATGTATTTTCAGTTCCTTTCAAATATTTAGTACTGTTCCCTGTCAGGGAAAAGGACAAGATTAACATTGTGTGTATAGAAGTTTTGGGTACCTATCATTCTATAATAGATTATTTTCTAATAACCCATGCTAGGCAATGCAGGTACTTTGGGTTTGGATATAAATGGCCTTTGTTCTACCATCTTAACCATACCAGTGACCTAAGGCCTTGGAAGTTGTTTAAATAATTCAAGAATACCATTGTTTTGACTTTTTGGTTAAAAAGAAGACGCTCAATTCAGCAGAATTTCTCAGGAGTGCGACAACAACAAGTCTCTTCCAAACTTAAATCTGAAAAAGGATTTTCAGCTAAAGCCAAATTAAAGCCTTTTCTCTCACACTTAATGAATTTCATTTCCAAATTTGGCACAGTTGTTCTCTGGAGGACAGCTGAATTTTCTAGGTCATTTCCCAGGTGAAATAACTTACTACTTTTCTGTAAATTTGTTAGACAATTCAAAGCTTAATATGTGAAAGTGAGCAAATTAAAATTATTTCTCTTCAATGTATGTAAAATCAAGTGTTAAAGTACAGTGTGTTCTGGCCCACTATTATCTCATGTCACCTGGAGATCGAACCTGCACAAAACACTTTTGAGGAGCTAATTGCATTTGGACAGGAACTGACAAGCAGGTGATGTCAGAGGATTTGACCACGCTGAGTTACAGGCCAGCAGAGTTCTGAGGTGGGCTGTGCTTCCCCATCCCTGAACCAGAACAGAGGGGCTGCCTGGCCATGCAGGGGAGGAAGAGAACAAGTGAATCTGCTGAATGCCAGTGCTGCTGGGTGGAGTTAGTCTTTGAAGGAGAGCCCAGTGGAGTTCTTTCCATTGTGTTCACACTGGGGTAGCATTTGAGTTGTTCAGTTTGTGCCTTACCTCGTTCTGGTTTTCTAGGTGTGATTTGCGTCCCTGTCATGTTCTGCTTTCCCTGTCCTACCATTTGGAACAAGCTCTGGATGTGTTTATGCTGTTCTTCCTTGGAGCTGTACTTGGAAGCACACTGAGCACGTGGCTGACCTGCCCTGAGCTGAATGTGCTGTACCTGCTGTTGTCATTCCTCCTCCTCCACATGGCATGGCCTAGCAAAGGAAAGAACTTGCCCTAGATACAAAAAAAAAAGCCATTTTTATCCTAAAATGCATATAAGGGCCCAAAGAACAGTGCCTATATGTGTTGATGGGTCACAGAAAGGGGATGAAAATCTAGGAGGCCTTTCAGAAGTTGTTACTTGGCTGTCCCTGAGGCGAGGGGACACTTTCCCAATAGTCAGCTATCCATGTTTTCCATACTAATGCCAGAGGCAGCTTTTCTGTGGGCAGTTCAGCAGACAGTCCTAAGGCTGGCAAGGCCAGAGACCGAGCTGTTGCCTGTCAGTGGTTCTCTGTTGGAAGTGGGGTGTGCAAGTGGCCATGTGGAGGACCTGCATGGCAGCCGCCATGAAAACCTTCCCTGAACTAATCCCAGCATGACATGAGCAGCAGCTTTCCCTGCCTGTAGTCCCACTGGCAGTTCTGCTATCACAGTCACTGAATGGGTGTCCACAGCCCACTCAGGACAAATGCTGGGAGATAGAGCTGCGAGGCCAGTGTTTCCAGGCAGTCTGGATGCCTGGCTCACCTTGCTTGGGGCCTCATTTTCAGAGGAAAGGAGCACTTACATAGTGACTCAAGTAGGGCACCCAGAATAAGAGGCCACTTCTGAAAATGTTAGCAAAGGCATTCTGCTTTATCTCTGCACTTCATCAGTCTTACCCCCAAAGTCTTTCATGTTATGTTCTACAGTGAAAGGTCATTGTTTCAGATCAATCATTTTCAGCGGGACTTAATCCAGTTCTAAGTCAAACTAATCCACTTTGGTAAAGGTTGAAAAGCAGTAAAAATTCATTTGTTAAGACAGATCTGAGCTTATTTTTTAAATGTGGCTGTTGATGCTGAGTCCTTAATTGTGTATGCCCAGCATGAGGTGTCTTCGGAGTGGTTCCAAAAATGATGGACATCTAAATTCTGATCTTATCTGTGGCTTGCAAATGCTCAGGACTTTTGGAAAAACCCTGGGATTTAGTGGGATTGTTTTTTTTTGGTGTTCATTTTGGTTTTTTACTTTCAGTATTTGCTTAACAGAGGTGGTTTTTTTTCCTTCTCTTACCTGTAGAGCTTCTTTTCAAAATGGTGCTCTGGTGGCAGCTGCTGATAAGCAGGCTTGTTCATGTTTTCCTGTTGAAGTTTGTGAATTCTGGTAACTTTCTCTTCATTACATAAAGTAAAACAGCATTCTTCTCTCTGGGCAGGACTAGCAAACTGTGGTCTGAAGCAGCTCATGAGGGGTTAAAGCTGCTTTCAATTAGCTACCGTGTCCTCAGCACTTAAAGGAACCCCCCAACTGAGCATGCCTGACAACCTCCTGTGCATATCCCTGAATCATTCTGGCAAGGAAAAACTGCCATAATCTTTTATTCAGACATAGTGCTGCTTCCTCAGTGCACTCTGAAACGAGCAGGCTCTTGAAAACAGCCCATTTCGCCACAGAGTGCTGGGGATTTATCAGCTCGTGTCTGCACAGGATTTTGGACATGCAGAAGGCTACTGTGTGTGAATGCTGAATGGTATGAAAAATACTGCAGTGATCCCAAAAAGGCTTCTATGTACAAGACCTGCCCTGTCCCATGAGGGAGCAAGAGAGTCACAGGTTTTGTACAAGTCCCTGACCTTCTGTTTTAAGGGTCTTCCCCTTTTAGTGAATGGATATAGAGTGTACTTCCCCACATTCATGGCATGAACTCTGCTGCTGAGCAGCCCTCTGGCAGTGTCAGCTTTCTCTCTTCATTCTAGGATTTACCTTTGAGTTATGACGGAGGTTCTGGGAGAGTGATTCAAGATTAATATGAAATTGAAATATGACAAATAGACTATTTTCACACACACTGTGACAGCCTAGAGGGTTCTGTTGCTCATTAAACTGTGGTGTATGGTTTGGCTAGAAATATGTCACTGAAATTACAGTCCCTTGTGGTTTGGGAAAGAATCATCACACTTCAGCTACACCCACTGCTATCTCGTGCTCTGATCTTGTCATTGGTGACAACACCTATCCTCCTGATGCACACTTATCTCACTGTACTGGGGGAATGTGCTGCCAGGATTCTAACAATAAAAATTACAGATAGTCCTAAGCCTGGGGAAGAATCTGTCCTTACAGCACTATCTGAGCATCGTGCCCTGTGGAAGTGCCAGTCACAAGCATTTCCGAGATCAGCTGTTCGCAAACTCTTTGTCCCTCTTTCTCTACCGTGGTTGCCTCTACTTTGTTTGCTGTGATGTGGAAGCTGGTTAACCTCCCCCATGAGTGGGTGGTTTCTTCTGTTCTCTCTCTGTTTTTTAGTACCTTGTCCCCAAGACTTTCATCATTTAACAGCTCCCTAAATAAAACATTTCCTTGCTGCAGAAAAGAGAGGGAAGATCACCTGCTCCAGGGATCAGGAGGATGTTAGTGGCAGAGACTTTGTAGCACCACTGCTGTAGTTCCATGACTCTCAGGAAGAGTGCCACAAAATGTGTGTGCTCCCTCAGTGCTACCAGGACAAGCAAAGGGGAGGCTTTGTTCCCTGGGGAAGGGCTGGGAATGGCACAGGGTAGTTTCCTTGTCCTGTAGACTCTTCACCAGTGTCCCCACAGCTCAACGTCAGCAGCGGGAGACACCCTCTGAGACTGCTGTGGTGTCCCCAGTGCCCCGTGTGAGCAAGCAGTGACCTGGAATGGCATTTCAGAGGAGCTATTTGTGGAACATGGGTGCTGTCCAATAATCAGATACGCCTGTGGAGCAGAGCCACTGCCTTAGGTCACAGTGCAATTTTCAGTGCCATAAGTTTCTCCATCCACAAATTCTTGCTGGGTGTGGTCACTGCTGACAACTCTCAGTCCTGCCTCATGAGAGCAGTATTCCTGAGCTTTGACAGGAATCATGGAGCTCTGTAATGTCACGTGTAATGCCTGGCGTCTGAGCTCGGCAGGGAACCACGGTCAGGCACTGCTTGCACCCCATTCAGCACTCTGCTAAAAGGGCTCGCTGATTTTGCCATTTCCTTTCCATTTTTGTTTTTAAGACATTGTAACTCATCTTATAAATATTGTAGCAGATTATAAAACTCATTGCATGAGCTCTAATTTCTGTTTATTGTACCCTTGTAGATTTGTGGAGCCACTCTTACGGATGAAGATCCCCAGCAGTAGGCACTGTACACGCAGGAGAATATAGGTACTCTCCCAAACTTTGAGTGTGAAATGCAGTCTCTTCACTTTCTTTAGGTTACAGTCACGCTATGGAAATGCTGCACACAAGGTTGTGTTATTTTAGCATTTTTCCTTGCAACTGTTGAATTTAGACATGTATCTGGGTTTAGAGCAATGAGGTTACACATCACCTCGTGGATTCAAGGTGAAGAATTTTTGAGATGCTTTAGGCTGAGAAATAGTTGTTATACAGAAGCCTCAATTAAGTAAACTAAAAGCATTTAATGATAATATTTTGTGCATGTGTAGATATATCCACATATATTTGGCAGATTAATGCAGATTGGTTCAGTGGGTGAATAACTGGTTTTAAAAATACTTTGTAAACCATTTCCCTCGGGAGTCTGAAGCTGCTGTACAAGACTAGAAAGCTCCTGGTAAACCCTACACATTTTCAGAGCTGCTGGAACACTTTGCAGATTGACTAATCTCTACTGAGAAGTTATTACAACTGCAAAGGTTCCCAGCTGGAGAATGGAGGATTGGCCCATCTCTCACTGTTCTTGCCTAAGGGTCAGATACATTACAATCTATGTTTTTTACATTGAATCATACCTTTTGAGAACACGTCCTTGCTGTCCACAGCTAAAAGTTTATTCTTAGGTAAAATCAATACAGGTTTTGCAATAATGATGATAATGAATTAGAGTGATATTTGGGATCTGTTCTGTTAGAACATTGTTTCTCTTATTGAAATTAGAATCCCCTTAGGAAAAAGCCCCCTTTGGCTTGCTGGGATGCACACACAGTGGTGTGGTGTGTGCTTCAGACTGATGCAAAGGGCCGTTTCTAGAATGTTCTGGCAATCACTTTATAACTTGCTGGGTGTAATTTTTATGTTTCGTGCTTTATTAGTCTTTATTCTTATTTGTCGTAATATTTATTTGTGTCCTTTAAAAAAATCAGCAATATTCATCTAGTCCCTTTCAGAACTGTAGCATTTATTTTAAATGGCATTAGGGATTAATGCACAAAAGCCAGCAGCATCAGAGTTAAGGCCGAAACTTTTGGCTGACACAGGGGACTGGATTTACTCATTTGCAACAGTGCAAGAGCACTGAGGGGTAGGGGAGAGCAGAGGGATGAGTGGGAGCAGCCTTGTCCCTGCCCCCGGGCTGTGCTAATGGACCTGCTTTCCTCGTCTTTGGGGGTGAGGACAGATGTGAGCTCAGACTGCTCCAGGTGCTCTGGGCAGCGGCTGTGCTGCGGAGCGGTGCGCGGGGAGCAGATCGCTCAGTCCGCGGGACGCAGCTCCCGAACGCGCGGCGGTGCGGCGAGGCTCAAACGCTGGCCCGGGGCTGAATAGGGAAAGTTAATCCACGATTTATTGCAAGAGCGGAGTAACGCGGCTGCTGGTGTTTCTGGACACCACCGGCAGCCGTGCCGTTTACGCGAAGTGCCTAGTTTGAGATGATTTTTATGTAAGACTGATACCGTATCAATTTATATAAGAGGAGCCCGACTATTACACATTAAAATAGTAGTAAAAATGAATTTAGCAGCATCTCTTAGGCAAGTTAGCAGAATTGCTCCGTGGTACCACCCCCACAACTGGGGCTTTTTCAAGGCAGCTGGGACGCGAGATGCACTTATTTCCCCGGGACGAGGCACAGCCGTGTCAGTGCTGCAGGACGAGGCTGGCGCGGGCCGGCCGCGGCCGCACAAAGCGGCCATGGCGCTGGGCAGGGGCGCACACGTGAGCGCGGAGCGCGGTCAGAGCAGCGGCCCCGCGGGCCGTGCCCGTGCTGGGGGCGGTGCGGGGGGCTGTGTGTGCGTGTCCGGGCCCGCGTGTGGGGGCCGTCCCGCCCGGGCCGGTCCCGCAGTGCCCGCGCCCCCCGCCCACCTCCACCTTTGCAGCAGGAAAATGCAGCACTCGCAGCGCGCACGCGCGTCCCGCGGCCGGCGCCCCGCGATGGCTATTTATAGCAAGTGACGTCACCTAGAAATAGAGCGCGGGGGAGCGGCGCCCCCTCCCCTCCCCTGCAGCAGCCGCGGCTCCGCCCCCTCGTTGCCTTCCCGGCGCGCAGGCGCGGGCGGCGGCAGCAGCGCGAGGCTCCGAGCAGCGCACGCCGAGCGCGGTCCGGGAGCGCGGCCGAGGCAGCGAGCGCGGCCAGGGCGGCACAGCCCGGCACAGCCCGGCACAGCACAGCCCCAGAGCCGCTCCGCTGCGGCCCCTGCGCCCGCCACCCGCGCGCTTCCAGCCGCACAGCCCGACCCCCTTCCGCTCTCTCTGAGGGGCGCGCAGAGCCCAGCCCGGCAGCCACCACGGAAGCGGCCATGGGGGACCGAGAGCAGCTGCTGCAGCGAGCCCGCCTGGCCGAGCAGGCGGAGAGATACGATGACATGGCCTCGGCCATGAAGTCGGTGAGTGGGGCCGGTAGCGTGGCGGCCGTGCGGCGTACTCGGGGAGGAGTGTGTAGGGGGGTAGTGGCGGGGGAGGGAGGAAAGGAAGTGCGGGCTGGACCGAGGCGGGGTCGGGTCCGGGGAGGATGCGAGCCGCCAGGTCCCACCCGTTGTAGTGAAGAAAGGAGGGCGGGAGCAAGAGCCAGACCGTCCCGCCGGGACACCTCGCCGCCGTGCGGGGCGGTGCCCGGTACTACCTGCCTTTGGCAGAGATGAGACAAAGAGTAGCCGGTCCAAACCGGACTTAGATCCCCCTTTTAAAATCTATTTCCTTCCCCTCTCGTTCCCTCCGTTCCCTCGTACGGGCGGTCTCGCAGCCCTCCCGCTCCCCGGCTGTCCCTGCCCCGGGGGTGTGGCTGTCCCCATGCCCTCCTCTCCCTCCCCACCGCGCCAATCGGGCTCGCGGTGCAGCCGTTTGAATGGCGCCCGCCCTGCGAGCGGCGGGAACGCCGCGCATTCCTTCTCTGACCTGCTCCAGAGGGGGCCCGTCCTCGCCCACCCCCTTCCCCCTGCACGGGTGGTGGGTTTGACCTTGGGGTGCGTCTCCCCCTCTGGGCACACCCAGCATTTGGGGGGTGCTGGCCGGGTGGGGTGGGCGCTGCCGCGGGGGGCTGTCTGGGGGCACGGCACACGAAGAGCAGCCCCTTCCTTTTCTAGATGTTTCTTTTGCCTCACGATAAAAAATACAGATAGAGGCCTCACCCACAAACATCAGCGCTCTGACTCAAAGGTAGTACCTGCATCTGGGTGTGAAAGCTCCCCTGTGCTCCAGGAGCGTTTATCAAGCTTTAACGTTGCCTTTTTGCCTCTTCTTTGTAGGGTAACAATTTCTCAGTGCATTCCGTACCCTGTTGAATACTGACATGTGTTTAAACAATAAGTTATGTTTGCAGCTCGGCTCCTTTCAGAACTAAGCAATGAAAATTATTTGTACTGACCTGCCTGTACTGATACATAATAAAGTTGCAGAATGATCAAACTTACTATGTCTAGTCCCTTTTTTTGAAAGCAGAGTATTTACACGATCTGAATTTTATGGGTAATGTTAATGCCAGTGAATGCTTAGCAGTGTCTTTGCTGTATCAGATTACAGTTGGTTTGTTCTTGCTGGAGCCCCTGGTGGTCCAGTGGTAAAGGCGCCGCGCTATCACCGCGGAGACCCGGGTTCGATTCCCGGTCAGGGCCACTCCCGGGCAGGTGGGGCTCGTTAGCCCTTAAAGGCAACCCACCTACGTCCTAAGGACCTCGCTGCCACCGTCCAAGCTCGCTTGGCCCCGGCAGATGAACCTTAGGATTAAAGGGTGGGCTCAGTTCCGCGCACACTGTGTCTCACCTAAAAAATCCAATGCGCAGGCTGGAAGGTGGAAAGACCTTCCCCAGATCTTCGCTCGCGAAGACTGGCCATTATATTTATATTATGTTCTTGCTGACCTGTCCTCTGTGAACACCAAAGGCCCCAAGAGGAACTGTTTCCCTCGAGAGTGCTGCTGTTCAAAGGCACGGATGATTTTAGTTTAAAGGAGCAGCTTCAAATGGAGCCCACATTTTTGCTGTAAGAATGTGTATGTCACCTCCATTAAATGAGGGCAGTAAAACGACACTTATTTTGCTGCTCTTGTTCTCTTTTGCTATTATGTTGTAATAAATGCTGCAACCAGTCCAGTTCTAAAACAGTGATACTTCTGAGTATCTCAATACCACTGGCACTAGATGTTAAAGTAAGTTGTATTTTAATTACATTGCTAGAATTCGTGATACATGTAATATAGTAATAACAGCTCTGTTTATCTCCTATCTTTCACTTGGTAATTCTAAAGAATGAAACAGAGGAGCCACTAAAATCTGCTGCTCCACAAGACTATTTGTAGCTGTAATTAGTAGAGAGCTTTTTATTTCCCCAGGTACTGCTGAACTACAATTCATACCTGTCGCTCTGGGCATATGTGAAACCATCAGAATCAGTTGCTGTGCTCCAGCAATATGTCAATAAAGGGCTTATAACTAGGCTTCATGGCCAGTTGTCTTTAAACTGTCCCAGTTACTGTGCAGATTTTCATTCAGCTGGAGTCACAGTACTCTGTAATGCCACTGCTGCTCTCAAACAAGTTGTGTGGTGCTGAGCTTCTGTCCCTGGGAGTGGAGTCTTGAAACACGTTATAGATACTTTTGAAATACAAAAAGTAAATCTGAATTTAAAAGGCGACAGTTCCCTTACTTTAAGCAGTTCATACACTGTTGCATGTCTGTAATGCAGCATCTGTTGGTTATTGGGCTTTCCCAGGTGTTCACTCCAACATGGCAATTTCCAGAACTCTTCAGTGCTTGGAGTTATGTTGTAGGTCTGAGCATAAGCTCCTGTGAAGTGCCCTGGGGGCTCTCTGTCCTCACACAGCTCATACTCCTCTTTTAGTGGTTGTAAGTGAGAGATAATTAAAGGAGCTTTTTATCCCTATAGAATAATATTCAAATAATCTTGCAATCCAGAGAGGATAGACTTCCTCTGGCAGGAAGGAAATGGGTATTCCAACTCGGATATCTATTTTCAGTGCAGGATATCTTGATTTGAAGAGTTTCTATTATATGTTTATTTAAATATCTAAATGTAACATATCTTATACTTTGTAAAGGTGCTGTATGAAAGTAGAGTGCTTTCAATGTGCATTGAAATCTGAATGTCAGTTTTACACAGGTGTTACCACACTTTCACAATACACAGCATAGCCAACAGCCTGTTAGAAACAGCAAGTAACAAAGACTATTTTAGTGAAAATGTATTTGCCTGATTTTTGAGACTGCCTCTGAAGAAAAATATTGTGACAAGGCTGCCATTTCATCTGTCAGTATAAAGCTGGAGAAACATTTCCTTTTCAGTCTCATCAGTTCCTTATGAAAAAAAAAAAAGCCAGACCAAGGAGAAGTGGTAGCTTAAAAAAGGAATTTACTGGTTGATACAAATTTTTGTTGCTGTTAAACTTACTTTTCTTGGAAGAATCCTGGTATTTTGGCTGTAGACAGGAGAGTAAAATTAATCAGTTTGCTGTTGCAAATTAATTAGTTTAATTTACTTTTTCCAAGCCCAAACTGTTTTAATAGAAAATACAGTCATATGTAAAAGTGCCTCTGCTAAATGGCATTCTTCCAAGGGGTGTGGCATTCCCATTGCATTAAATGCTGCTCCAGGATTCCAGCTATTTCAAATAAACATTACACGGTAGGTACGGAATTGCTTCTCAACACGCTGGAGAAAGGTGCTTTTGGCGTGAGTGTGAAAGGCTCTCAGTTGATGCAAGAAATGCTCCAGCATCCCGAGACAACAGAATTGAATTTAAACCTCTGGGTGTAGATAATTCCAGTCATAATGAAACATTTTAGCTGTATAAAGCCTTACTATCGCAGACAATATTAATCCTAATATGTAGTGCTTAGCACCTCTGTTGATTTATGTTGCTTTTCTGATATAGCTACATAATGGGTAAAAAGTAATTTACTCTTCAAAACTGATAAAGTGAATCTGAGTTCTGGGAGATGCAGTTTTAAAGTTAGTTGTGTGTCAAATAATACACAACGTGAAATAAATTTAAGGTTTTTAAACAAAATAGCTCGGGGTTCTAGTTTATTATGTAGCCTTTAGGTGTGTATATAAATGGACTTAGAAGTTTGGGGTGTTCTGTATTTTCAGTACAAATCTCTGAGTGTCTGGTTTGGGGTTAATGAAGTGTGTGTGTGTGTAGGAGAGGGGACCGAGATGCCTTTAATGTAAGCAATGCTGGGAGATGCTTCCTCCCTGTGGTTCTGTGCAGTAAATGGAGCTGTAGAGCTTCTTGGTGCAAAACACTGAAGTGACACGATGCAAGAAACTGGTCTGGTTTAAGTTCATTCCTCTGGTTTCTATTTGTTCCAAAATTATGGACTGTGTAATGTTGTATCAGGAGAGTTTTAACAATTAAGCCTGACTTTCTGCTGGCTCAGGTACAGTCATTTTTGCAGCAGCTTGCTGGGAACTGGCTCAGGCTGTGACTGACATGCTCTGGCTGACAAAACAAGTGTAATCACAGTCAGTGCTCTGG
This sequence comes from Myiozetetes cayanensis, assembly GCF_022539395.1. Lineage (NCBI taxonomy): Eukaryota > Metazoa > Chordata > Aves > Passeriformes > Tyrannidae > Myiozetetes > Myiozetetes cayanensis. The sequence continues at coordinate 4,491,107 of NW_026087423.1, forward strand.
GTCAGGCTCTGCTGGCAGTCCCACAGTGCACCAGGGATCACTTGTGGAACACTCTCCTGGGTCTGTTTTCCATGTGGAAGTGGCTCAGTTTGGGGTATGGCCTGTGTGGGATCACACACCAAGTCATTTCTGAGCTCACACAGTACTGACCCTCCTTAGCATGTGGGGGGAGGAATTCCAGGGTTGTAGTCAGGATTCCTTTTATACTCTCCCAATTTATTTGTCACTAAGATGCAAAGGAACTGCTAATATCTTTACTAGAGTAGATGATGCAGGTGAGTCATAGCGGAGATTGCTGAGGGAGGGACTGTTGGGGGAATATTGATTGGGAGGAAGGTTATTAAGATGTCGTTAGAGTTGATTCCTGTGCAGTTCAGCCCCTGCAGATTGTCTCGAATTGCATTAGGACGAGCAGAGCGGTGTCTCTTGGGAGTTCAGGTTCCTGAGCTGTGGGGAAAAGGCATTTTGGAGATAAAGCTAATTAACTTATATTTTAAGAACCAAACCTAAATTGGAAAGTAATCTCTCTCTTACTCTAACAGTTACAATTCATAAAGTATTCTTTTAGATCTGGAAATATTCACATTTTTGGGTGGTTTACTGACTACACCAGCAGTCTCAGAATAGTATAAATATTTGTGACTTGATTATTTGTAGTACAAGTATTTGGTTGAGATCACTCTGGTGCCTGTCAAACAGTGTAAATACGCACATTTTAAAAAAATAATTAATTAATTTAGCAGTGTCTGAGCAAGGACAAGTTTACTTTCACACCAAAGTACATATCCTTATAATTCTAGTGACTACTTTGAAGGCAATGTGCTTAAAGTAGGGGAGTTTTTCATCCTCATTCCTTTGAGTTGAATTTTGTGTTTATAAATCTGAAAAAGTAGAAGAGTTTCAAGTGACTGTAAGTGTGAGTAGATTTTATTCCCTAAATTAACACAGCAAGTGAAATAAGCCTAAATAGACAGTATTAGAAGTATTATCCTTTTATCTCAGCTTTTTGTAGTAGCAGTTTGGAGTTAATCGTGGCTTCTTTCCTGATTTCCTGTTCTATTTCTGTGCAGTTTCTTTCATGTCTTATCCCTGGAGTTTGTCTGGAGCCACCAGTTAGCAGAAAGCAGGATAACTTTTGTATTACACCGATAATTGCTCGCTAAGTGTCTCAGAGTTCCTGTGAAACACTAATTCCTTTGTACTGTGCAGAGCTTATCGACTGCAGCGCTTCCATCTCCGCTGCCGAGTTCAAGAGCAGCAGGGGAAAGAAATGCAAGAATTGCACCGGTTGCCAGTGTGGGTGCTGTGTTCCAGACTCGTGTAGCTGGTGTTCTAGGTACAGTTCAGTTCATCACTGTGCGTGGTCTGTGTAAATTATAGCAGACTTCCCAAAAACCTGAGCCCTCCTCTGTTAGTGCTTCTCGTTACGCAAGCCTGACTCCCTTTTATTCAGTGAATTTGCTTCAAAATACCCCCTCTATTGCATCAGAACTGTGGGGGTTTCACTCTTGACTGCAGAAATGGGTTTAAACTTTCAACATTGCAAAATTTCTCCTGTCTAGAAGGACTTTTGGGATCTAGAAGAAATTTTGAATCTTGCACTTCACGATGAAAGTATTTAAGGAAGTTTGCACGCTCTTCTCTTAAGGCAAACCCTTTAAATTTGCTCTTTGTCTGTGTTGACAGGTCACTGAGCTGAATGAGCCCCTCTCAAATGAGGATAGAAACCTGCTGTCTGTAGCCTACAAGAACGTAGTCGGAGCCAGACGATCTTCCTGGCGCGTCATCAGCAGCATAGAGCAGAAGACCATGGCAGATGGGAATGAGAAGAAGCTGGAGAAGGTTAAAGCCTATAGGGAGAAGATAGAAAAGGAGCTCGAGACAGTCTGCAATGACGTTTTGGCTCTCCTAGATAAATACTTGATCAAGAACTGCAATGACTTCCAGTATGAGAGCAAGGTGTTTTACCTGAAAATGAAAGGGGATTACTACCGCTATTTGGCAGAAGTTGCTGCTGGAGAGAAGAAGAACAGTGTCGTGGAAGCCTCAGAAGCTGCCTACAAAGAGGCTTTTGAAATCAGCAAAGAGCACATGCAGCCCACTCACCCAATCAGGCTGGGGCTGGCACTCAACTTCTCCGTGTTCTACTACGAAATCCAGAATGCCCCCGAGCAGGCCTGCCTTTTAGCCAAACAAGCCTTTGATGATGCCATAGCAGAGCTGGACACACTAAACGAGGATTCCTACAAGGACTCCACTCTCATCATGCAGTTACTTCGAGATAACCTCACTCTCTGGACGAGTGACCAGCAAGATGAAGAAGCAGGAGAGGGCAATAATTAAAGAGCTTTCCTCTGATCCCTCTTTCATCCACTTGGCCATCCCCATCGTCACCAATATTTCCTTGCCACAGTCACACTAAATATCTAGTGCTAAGCATATCTGTATTGTACAGCTGTTCAGATCTGCTGTCCACCTTATCGAGAAGCAGTTTCAGATGAGTCTTCATGGGCATTGATGGATTGATTGGTTTATTGGCCCTATTTATCTTAGTTGCACTTGAGCAGTGCAGAAAGAGGCATTTTTAGTTTGCCTGCTGATTGGAAAATATGGGAAAGAATAATGGAAGGTGATTGAAGATAACTAGATTCCAGTTAAATTCTTTCCATTTGAAAGGAGCTGACAGTTCTGTTAAGCAGTACATTTTGTGCATGCAAAGTAAATTAGCCACCCCAAATTTTTTTCAGTCAATGAAAAACAGTTAAGCTGATGTGAAATGACAGCTCTGTTCATCAGTTTACAATAAACTGTTTGAAATGTGAGGTCTCAGTAGCAATTTGATTTTTTTGCCTCTAACTTATGTGCACAGTTTCTTTTAATGCAGTGCATCTACCTAAGAGTTTTGATACTTGTAACCTTTTGCAGTTGTTTTGAAGAATCATAAATTTATTTTTTGTAAACTCTTTGGCTGTTTAGTTGTCTGTGTATTCTGACAACTCTATGTCAATATTTGCCCATGTTAAGATGGATGACTGAGATGCCAGACTTCTAAATTAAATGTTTTGGAATTAAGTGAATAAAATAAAATGCTGCTTCAGGGATGTTATCTCTACATGAGCTGTCCTGTCATTTGTTCAGAGTGGAGACAGAGTTACCCAACACATCAGTGGTGGGTTAAAACATATTTAATCCAAAGCTGAATGAGAAGTTGACACTTGCTAAACAAACACAACACAGTCAGTATGATGACAGAAACAAAAAACAAACCCACAGAACTCACAGGCACCCCCAGTGTTAAAGTAGAGCTTCCAAAGGAGGTGTATTTGGTTGTTTGCTCACCAGAGCAATTGTAATGCAGTTCTACTCAGGAGCTGAAGAGTTGTGAAGCACATGACTTAAATCAGTGTAGAGACTTGTGGTTGCTTCTGGCCCTGTAACCTCTCCACTTTCTTTGAAGTGCAGCCACCAAATCAGCTTCACATGTGAAAATCCCAGTAATTATTTCATACTTACCTGCTTCAAACAGAAGCAATACTTGTCCCTAAAGACTGCCTTTCTGTTTTTAGCTAGCTTAAGTCTAGTCCACAAACTTACCTGTTGTTTTTGCTCTCTCCCAGCAGTTAGTGGACATGTACATTTGTTGGTGCTGTACATGCTTCTGGAATGGTATGTCCCAGAAGCAGGAAAAGTTAGCTGTGTCCAGACTGCCACTGGCACCTGAGATAGCTCAAAGGTCATGTAAGTTCTCATTTATCAGAATCTATTTTTCTTTGATTTGTCCAATAGTTGTTGCTGGTCTGATTTACCCACAGCAGCTACTTACACTTTTTACAAGCAGCACATCGGTTGTTTTTAAGTTATCTGGAGTTTTAGAATTTTTAATAGTAGATTTGTATGTATTTATATATTCTATCATCTTATAGATAACTCTAGCTTTATATAATAAAGTTGGCAACAATTGAAAGCCTAATGCACCCTCTGAAAAAGATGAAAATACAGATATTTACCTCCTTACCTGCCCCTGTGGAGCCAAGGTGAAACTTGGCCATACCTGCCTTTCCACCTTGAAACACTCTGGATGGTTAATAGTTAATATTATTGGCAATTGGTAGGTTTGTTTTCGTGTTTATAGAAGGATCTGTCTTTTTGTTAACCTTTTTTATTTACCTTTTTGCTAATTCAAAAGCCCTGGGATTGCTAAATGCTTTTTTGTAATCCCTATTGTAGCAACGACCTGGAGGAAGCCAGAGCAGATGAACAGCACATGTTGTTTTATTCTTCAGTGGACTGTAGGATTCAGGTATTTTGGAACTGGTATGGATTTGGAACGTGGAACTGGATCATCTCTTAGATGATCCCCAAGTCATGTTGTCTGTCTCTCACTTCCTAAAATAAATAAAATCCTAGGCTATGCCCTGTTTATTGTTTGAAAACACCAGATGTATTCACCAAAAGTGCTTAGTTGAATTCACAACATCTTTTTAAGCAGGACTAATTCCAATGCAAAGACTTCAAATTGAGTGATTTTCCCTGCTCCCTGATAGGGGTTTCTTTATGTTGCCTTAATTCAGGCACAAAAAGATGCTTATTAATCTTAACATAGTGAGATTTATATCTGTAAAGGTCCCTCTGAGTATTATTTTGCCCAGAACTGCACTGTTTGTGTCTTTCCCAGGCAGTCTTTGTTGGAAGGGTGTTGATATGTCTCTGCATACCCTTGCATTTGGAGAAGCCTGAGAGCTGCTACATGGAAAGCAGCATTTTCTTCATCCTGTACGAGCCTGAAAGCTTGGGGATAGTCAGACTTTAAATTAATAATGTGGGCTTTGTAGGACAGAGATACTTTAGTGCAATGTCCTAATCTGCTCCAATATGTTCTAGCTTTGTGGAAGTGGATTTGTTCATCCCTCAGAGTACAGACACATCCACACCCTGTGGAACCCACTAGAATGACATGTGCCAGTGCTCTGGAACGCTCAGACTTCCTGGGCTGTCTGTAGTGAGGGGCTGTGGTACAACAGAAGTGATAGCACTGGGAATGTGCAGGTTTTAGGGAAGCAGAAAGCTTCAGAAGAGTGCTGAGACTGGATCTCCGTGGATAGCACATATCAAAGGACCACGTCCTTAGTGGTAAGTAACCATTAACTCTGGTACCTACTTTGATCCCTCTGTGGGTTTGAAAAGAGTTTTTCCCACGCTGCCTTTCCTTTGCACGGAGCTTCTGCTGGTGCTTTTCCATCCTTAGTACTTGTGATCTGCATCTGCAAGTTGGGTGGACTGACTTCTAGAGCCAAATCTGTTCCTCAAGAAGCACAAGGGTACTCCCTGACCTGCTCCCAGGGCCTCTTCCAGCAGCTGCAGGACGACTGCTGTATAATAATCTAGAAAAGAAATTATGAAAGTACACTTCAAGTTAAAGGAAATGAAAAGCCTGGCTGTATTTTAAGTTGAGAGAATGATTTCACAACATAATGGTAATGAAAGAAGGCTGAAAACTGATGTCACTATACATTATCAAATACTTTCTGGGACCAGCTGGAAATCCTCAACAAACCAGTTTGAGTTTAAGGATAGGGAGAAAACAGGAAAAAAAATTTCAGTGCTTTGGATCTTTGTTTTTTAATTCTATCCACACCACATGTTTGAATTAATTTAACATAACTGATCAAGAAAAATTGGCTAAAACACTGCAACAACACGAAAACCCTTGTTGGATACATCTTAGATTCACTGAAGCACCTCCTTGAAATCAGTGGCAGATTTTGAAGAGTGTGAAGTTGATTATCCACATAATTGACAGAGGATGTTTAGAGCTTGTTCTGAACAAGCCTAAAGTACTCGAAGTCCCATAGATGCAGGTAGTTTAGTGTCTGAGCCTTAATGATTTCTGAGATAAATGAAGATGTTCTAAACACTGAGGTCAGGCCAGGCAGGGTTTTAATCAGTGTCAGAAGTAGAGCCATCTGTGAGAAGCAAAGTAAGCCAGGCTTCCAACTCCACTCACCTGCTTGTCTCCAACCAGCAAGTGCTTTGTGGATACCATTCCCTTCCCAGGCTGCTCCCAGGTAACTGCTCTGCAGTTATTGTCATGTATGTAAGAAAATAATTATAGCTGTGATTATCCATGCTCCTCATCTGACTTTTATGCTTGTGTCTATATAGTATGAACATGATAGATAACTAAAATATTTCCAAAAATATTGCAGGAGGCAGGAACCCTTAAGAGCTAAGGGAGTTTGTATTCTGTGTTGAAAAAGCAAGATTAAGCACTGGAGTGTCGTAAAACACTTCCAAAAAAGAGGTATTTCAGATAAGAATGTTTCAGAAGCAGGTAAGACAAGCTTAAGGAAAGTATGATAAATTTAAAAATCAGGTTTCCCCTGGAAAAGCCTTTGAAAGCCATTTTTTAATCTAATTCTGTATTTTGTTCTGTTGAGTAATAAAATGTGAAACAGGAATAACAAGGAATGTCTCCTGTTTCAAAACTATTGATTACAAATCGATTTCAAGGCACCACAGTATAAATTAATTCCATCAGGCAGAGTAATTTGTCAGCTCTAAAATTAAAGGAATATTTAAGATTTATTTTTAGAGTAGTTTAATTAGATGCTTAAATATCTCCCAGAAATAGGAAAGCTGAATGCTGCAAGCAATACAAGTGCCACACAGCACAGTTGTTATAACACATTTCAAGTTGGAGAGAACAGTCCAGGGCATTCTGTCTCTCTGCCATGATAAGGGCAATCAAGTGAGAAAATATTTCATAGCAGTCCTTGGCTGGGATTAAGGTACAGTTTTGAAATTATAAATACACTGTAAGGCACTCTGTCCCAAAGCAGTTACGGCCTGGGAAATGATGATGCATTGCTTATATATTAAAGTATATATAGTAGATGTGCTTTTTGATGACGTGTTTTGCTGCTTTTCCCAAATTACTCCCCATTTGGGTTATCTGCTAACAGATTTTTTTTGTCATATCGTGGCTGTCTTTGAGCAGATTATATGGGGCAGAAGCTGTATGGATCAGTTGAGAAAAGAGATGTGGAAGGAAAGGAGCCAAAGATTGAGAGAAACAGGTGGAAATTTCAGGAACAAAATTGCAGGAAAAATATTCTGATTTTTCAGTGTTCTCGTAGGGCAGATTCTCAGTCCTGGGGATTGAGACTGTGAAAGTCACAAAGCAATACCTTCCTCTAAAATGGTAGGATAAGTGGATATCAGTCCCTTTTGAATATTGTCAGCAAGATGCTTTTTTATCACTAGAATTTGGTTCTCTACAGTTGTGAACTGCAGGCAGTGAAGACTGAGTGTGTCTGTGAGTGAGCTGTGGAACTTCCCATATATTACAGCTGCAAGTACTCTTTTCACTTTGTCACTAAGCACGGGGTTAACAATGCCTGTTATAACTCTTTCCTACATATCAATTCTGATCTATTATGGCATAACTATAAATGTAGTAATATATTTATCATATTCGTGTCCTTCAAGGATACACATTCCTTTTTTCTGAATCTTCAATGTACATGCTTATATTTTAGTCTAAATGATTTTAACTAATGATTATGGACTAGTTTGGTCTGTCCCAACTCAGACACTGTAGCCAGATGAATTATTTTCATTCAGTTGGGTATTTGCAAAGCCCAGAGTGCATTAAGGCAAAGCACTGTGAGTACTCCAGCAGGGAATACCTTTTGAGGGAGGTGCTCATTAGGAAATCACTTATGTACAGTTATGTACTTAAATCAGTATGAGCTATGTTCACATAACTTGATAATGTGATCAATTCCATTTTAGGATTTAATCCATGAGTAGCTGAACTCTCCCATCTCTGAAGAATGATCTGGTTCAACATCTGAGGGAAGAAACAGATTAAGTCCTTATGACTTCCAGTAATGTTGTGCCAGTTATAAATATTCACTATAACAATTGCTTATTATAATTCATAATAAATATAAATAGTATTAAAAATATAAGTCAATTATATTTACAGCAATTTTGTATAAAATCTGTGGCATTTGGGGAACTGCATCCTTGTTTGAACATCAGAAGGATGACCTTTACTCAGGGTTTTCTCAAGCAGAGGCTCCTGAAAGAGCAGGGATGGCAGCACAGCGTTGGTTCCTTTCCCAGGCACGTAAGGCACACACTGGAAGGAAGCAGGAATTGTAGGGGGTTGGCAGGAGAAGCCTTTTTTAACAGCTTTTCTGACTGTTGTTGTGCCCTGAGCAGCACAAAAGAACATCTGCCTTGCAGAGGGCAGGGACAGTGGATGTGTGTGGGAACAGGGATTGAGTAACTGGTTTCCCCGGCGGGTGGAGCAGAGCTTGTTCTCTCTGCAGTGACAACTTGTGCTCGTCCCATGGTTGCTTTGTTTTGAAGCACAGAAAGAAGCCACATCCTAGGTGGTTATTTTTTCCTGAGGTACAGCCCCAGTGACACACCTGCCTGAGAATTCGGGGTGCTGGGGCTTTAAAGCCTCAGCAGAGCCAGTGGCTTTGCAGAGGGAGCTGTGGGGGTGTGTGCCCCGGGCTGGCACAGCCCAGCACCACCTCAGTGCCTTCCTGCCTGCAGGGCAGCCACAGCCTCTGGAGCAATCAGCTCTGCTCCTGTCCCTGCATCCCACATCCAGAGCAGGGGGCACAAGGCCAAGGCCACCTTTGGCAGGAGGTGGCCCAGGTCTCTCCAGGTGTTTGTTGCTGGCCATTCACAGGGTCAGGGTGTTTCTGATGGAATTCCACATGTCCTTACAGGGCAGGAACAACTCCTCTGTTCTCTTGTCCCACTTTAAGCTTTTTAAGGACTGCTATTTGCCTCTTCTGAAACAAGTCCTATTAAGCCTCCCTGGGCTGTAAAATGGCATGGAAGGATTGGGAGGTTGGAACATTTGCTGTCATCAGCCCCATCAGAGCCCAGCATTGCTAACAGATGAGCTTTGGTACCACTGCCGAGTCACTCTCCTGGTTTCCACAGCTGACACTTCCTTGCTTTGAGATTGGCCGTGGGTCTAGGCTAAAAGTGGACAGAATTAACTATTATTTTTAGATTAGTAAAGCCCAGCTTTAGCTGAGCTTATTAGCCCATCGTTAGTTGTGTTTAAAACAACTGCTTTAAATTTTACTAAACACATTATGTGTGTATGTGTGTTGTTAATTCTGCCATAAAGACTGTGCTGAATCCCGGGATTTAGAACTGATTAAGAGCTGCTAATGGGCCAGATCTCTGGGTAAGGTATAATGAATTATTCATCCTGTTATCCTAGTGCAATCACAATAATGTCTTGATGCTAATTAGCAGGTGGATGGGCTGACACAAAGTCAGGAGTACCCAGGAGATATTTTATTCAACATGTATTCTGATTCCTGTTGATAAATCTCTTTCCTGCTCTTACAGTTTATTTCTTATTCAGTGAAAACAGGTCTCATTTTGAGATCTTTTCTTCCTGTGATTTCAAGGTTAATTTTTTTTAAATCATAATTTTTTAGGGTTAAACTAGGCTAAGATCTGAACCTTTTGACAGCTTTTGGGACAGCTGTCTGCAAAGTTTCACTGTCACACCTCACTCTATTACTTTGTCCATATTGGCTGAGCTGCATATCACCATTTCTTCTATTACATCTGAGCTTAATTGTCTTGCAGCAATCAGAGCAGAATTTGTCTTATTTGTAATGAACACGGAACACCTGTATGTGCAGTTGTAAAGCATGGCATTACTGTGGTAATGAATCAGATATTTGTACATATTATTCTTTATTACTTAAGGCAACAGTCTGAAACAGCTAATAGATTTTTTTTTCCTTGGCCATTAGTCATTGCTCTATTTTCTCCCTTTTACTCTTTTAAGTCAACTCTCAGCGTTTCATTTTGCTTTACTTAATGTTGGAATGTATCATTGTTTATCAAAGGGATTTATCAGGAGTCAAACATTATCAATTCACCACGTATTTTGCCACTGTTTGTTAAAGATTCCTATTTTTTTAAATAGGACTGCAGCCTGAAATGTAGCTTAATGCAGATTCTCAGCTCAGCTTGAAAAAAAAAAATCAAACCAAACCAATCCCCAGCCCCTATTGCCCACTTGTTTTCTTCTCTGGCAGTTGTTTTCCTTCGTTTTGTGCTGACCCTGCCAAGTCTTGCTTCTCCTCTCCCTGCAGCAAAACCTTTCGGTAGCTCCTTGAAGGTGCAGCTGCTGAGTGGGTGGGACCTGTGGATCGTCTGAGAATGAGCCTGGTTTTGTGTGAGATGTGCACAGCGAGCTGCTCTGGGGATATCTTCTGATTTAGGGGAGAGTATGAGAGCTGAAGAGTAACTCTGGGGGCCCAAGGCTGCCCTTGCTCTCTCTCTCTCTGGGGTTTGTGTTTTTGCTCTTCAACAGCGTGAGAGATTTTTTCCTCCCTTTCCTCTCCTCCTCCTCCCCTTTTCCTGTTTCTCTCCCTCACCACCACATCCTTCCTAAAGCTGCTTATCTCTGAGATTTTTCTTCTCTCTCTCTCAGTTCTCACTCTTCTGTGTGTGATTAAGCACCTGGAACATTTCCAGCCTGATGACTGCAGGGTTTTGCAATGAAACCCCTTGGAGATGTACTGAGTGGGCTGCTCTGAAGGAGTCAGACTTTATGAGCCCTAGTGCCTGCCTTTGTAGAGATTTGCAAAGTGCTTGGCATATTCAATGCATTGTTGCTCTCTGAGTAACAGCAACAATGTGCAGGAGGTCTCATGGTACAGAAATGTTTTCTTGTGACCAAGTCCTTCATACAGAAAACTGCTCTTTTCCTTTGTGCTGAGCTGTTCACAGGGAGGTCACTGCTCCAGTGACTTTGAGATCCTGTTTTCTGTGGGTCAGCCTGACACCAGCGTGGCATTTACAGCCATGCTTAAATCAGACAGCTTTCTAAACCTCACATTGTTTGAAGTTTGGGTCTGACCAGCTGAGGTTCATCTTCTCTTCAGCGTGAAAACGGAATCACTTTTGGCTGAAGAAGTCACAGCCACAACCTCCCATTGCTGAATTCAGTGATACAATCACTACATCTGGTTCTACGCTAACTCCTGAAATGAGTAGTGGAGGGCAATTACTGTACTAATAAGGCTTGGCTTAAGAGAGACAATGTGAAGATGCTTTGCTGGATAGGAAAGTGCTGTGTGATAGACTTGGAAGCCTCGTGCAGAACACAGCCCCAGGCTTTCAGCCTGCAGGCTGAGCTCAGGGGGCTCTGCTTTCTGTGCCTTTATCCTGCACTCAGGGCCGTGCACGGGGATAAAACACTGGGTATCAATAACTCCAGCACTTCCTTGCCAAGAAGCTTTCTCCCAGGGGTTTTATAGCCACTGAACACAAAGCTGGTGGTAACATCATCTGCTGGCTGAGACTGTCCAGAATTAAACCAGGATTGAATGCAGAAAGGGCATTTATCTTCAGCAAACTCAAACATTTGAGAGTGTAATAGAATTGGAAGGAGATGTAGAAAATTAAAAAGGGACTCTCTTCCATCTTGATGAGGTGCTGAAGGAGCTTTCAGTCAAAGGAAAACCCATTTTCATTTGTCAGCTGGCCAGGTTATTGTTATCATGTCTTCAAGTACAAAGAACAGAAGGAAGAGGGCAAAGGAATCTTCTCAAGCCCTGTAGGGCATGGCAGTGACACCTGGTTCTTGGCATTGCTGTGACAGCCCTGGGGAATCAGTCAGAGAAGGGAAATATGTTAGGAAGTGTACCTTGTATTAGAAAAAGTACCCATATATTCTGTATAGAGTGATTTCCCTTGGTGTCTCTGGAGATTTCTGGCAGTTTCTCCTGGATTGTCCAAAGCCCCTCCACTAAATCAACTTTTGAGCCACGCCCAAACTTCCTGTCCCATGCTGTGCTTCAGCAACTCTGACCTAAATAACATATTAGAGATAATAGAATTAAGGTTTTTTTTTATCCAATAGTAGTTTAAGTTACTCCAAATTTTTCTTTTTCCATCTGTCCACCCATTCCTTTCCCTTGCATCTATTCTTCTCATAAAGCTCATATTTTTACCTCCATTATCTTTCATCCTGCTCTTCCCTGAGCCCTCTTTTGTCCTTTCTGACCTATCTTCCCACTTAAAATACTTTCTTCCTGGCCTCGTGGAGCATTGCCATGGTGACCACATGATGTCATTGCACTGGGAACAGTTGCCTAGGAGACCATATGATGTCATTGCACTGGAGACAGTTGCCATGGTTACTGAGTTGGCTGAGGTAACTGGGAAAAAGGGTTTGTCATCTGACCAGTGCCAGGAAATGTTCCCATTAATGGCAATAAAGAAGAGACCCTTATTTATATTTGTGGTTTTCTGTTGCAGGGAGGGCTGCCTGTGGCTCAAAGACCCCACTGGTTTTTCTGGGACAATGTGCTGTGGCTGGGCTTTTTCCTCTGGGCGGTGGGTTCTTGCTCACTTGCTGTTTGATCTGCCCTCTTTGGTTTTTGAGATAAATAGCCCAGCCCAGTATTTATCCCAGCAGATGTACAGTAGCAGGGAATGTCATAGCTGAGCTTGCTTCATCTGCACCAGGCTCTGTGTGGCTCTGTCATTTGTTTTCCACTCCTTTCCTGCCTTTCCCAATTTCTGTTTCATCATTGCTGCCACGTACCTGTCTCGTTTTAACAATTCCAGGAGTTCCCAGAAATGTCCTACGGGAAAGGTGAAGCAGAGGTTAAATAAAAAGCAGGAGGCAGCTATTAAAGACAAGTAAGGTACACGAGAACGAGTTTAGTGAGTGGGTCCAGCAACGTGTAAACCCTGTGATTCATGTGAGGATGTGGGAATGCAAACAGTGGTTAGCACTGTGTATGATGGGCACATCTGTAGCTCTGATAGATTTTCTGTGTTTATATAGCATACATCTAATTGCTTTATGGATAAATAAATAAGCTGTTATGGAAATGGCTTTTCCAGACTTCTGCAATTTGAGTGAATTACACGGCTAAGGCATATTAGTCAAATTATGTGTGACTGTCTCCACATATCAAATAAAGGCTCTACTCTCAGTACCCTGCAGATGCTCTGGAGTTCACAAGAAAGTAGTTACAAACTTCCTACTGAAGTTCATGAAATGAACCCTTCTCTGCTCCCCCTGAGTCCAGGCATCCTCAAGCTGAAAATCCTAATCCGGAATAAAACTCGTGCAGTTCCTGTGGAGCTGCAAACAAGGATGCAGGCAGAGAAACTGCAGGGAGTGCTGGTGGCAGGCCAGGTGACTGAGGAGTTTTGGAATGCCTGAACTACTGATTGAAAGCCAGGGCTCCTGAAATGTTGGGAAAAGGCTGGAATGGGAGTGGCATCTCAGTTTTGGCAGAATGAGGAGAAAAATCTGTAAGAGAATGTAACTCCATTGGGCAGGGAACAGCATTTCCACTTAGGTATGGGGGGAAACAAAGGGACAGGGGTTGGGGGTTTTGATGTTTGAAGTCATCAAATCCTTTTATTAGAATTTTGCTTTGGTTTCCCCTCCTCATGCTTTACAAATAATACTATTTGACTGGCTATTTATTTAGTGTACTGCACAAAGCAATCTCAGCCCCTGTGCCAGAGGAACTGTAAAAAAACATTGTCCTTCATGTCTGAAGTCATTTAAGTGCCTTCTGATCAGATGGCAAGGAACAAAACAGCTCATGGAGGTGGAAAGCAGCAGCCAGTGAGTGTTGGGAGCTCCCGAGAGTCAGGTGAGACCTGTCAGTGATCTGTGTTTCAGCCCTGTCTGTGAATTCTTCAATTCTAGTGTGGTAACAGTGTTTAGTTAATCAACATGCAATGGAGGGCTCTGGAAATCAGGCTGTTCTGGCCATGGTGACTTGCATCACTGTAAACTATGTGTCAGTAGCCATGGCCTTTAATGGACTGGAACAGCCTTGGAGTTACTAGGCTGGGATACTGCTGAGTCCATAATTGAAGGGATATCTGATCCTACTATTAATGGCCACTTTTGCTACTTTAACTGAGCTTCAGAGTGACCCCTGAACTTGGGTTTGTTGTATTTCAGCACTGTACCTGGAACTTGAGGTTATTGCATTTAAGTAAATTTTAAACATTTGCATTTGGATCACATTTATTGGTAAAATATGAGAAAGAAAGCAAGAAGCTGGGCTGTGTTTGTTTAACTGTCGGGGAGGTGTGGGAAAAGGTTGATAGAGCTGATGGGGTTTTGGTAAATTTTACTTGAAATTCCCACGTTCATGATTCGTATTTGAGGCAGCTTTCCCTGCCTCTGGTATTTCACCCACATCAGGTTTCTGTAGATACTTAAATAATAATTATATGCAATGCCAGGGCAATACTGGAGATCTCAACCTGGTCCAGGATTGTTGTCCAGCAGTGCCAGCCCCTTGGGATCTGTGCACGGAGAAGTTCTGGGAGCAGCAGGGGAGGCAGTTCCTGTGCTGGGAGCTGGGGGAGCGCAGCTTTTGCTGACTGGTGCTTCCATCTGCTGGAGAACTCTGTTCACAGCCTTTACTGTACTGGGAGAGACAAAATCCTGTTAATTAACCCCCAAAGATTTAGGGAGCATTAATTACTCTGACAGAAACAATTCCTCTGTGATATTACGTAGCTAACACAAAATGCTTTCATGTGCTCTGTAGCTTTGCATTTGGAAGATGTAACTCTCTGCCTACCTGGAATCAATACTCTTATGTTTTATTCTAAAATATAGCATCTCACACAGTAGTAATATAAATTAATGTACAGATTCTACACACACCTTCCTGGTGGGCTGTTTTGTGAGCTGGGACTGACACTGGTGCTCTCAGGAAGAGGCTGCAGAGGCTGGAGAACTTGGTGGTCAAACAGCTATCCATTGGCACAGGGTGTGTTTCAGTACTGGAAGGATCACTCTATTCCTGACACTGCCACCATCCATCAGGATCTGTGCTCCTGGAGCAGATTGCTGAATTCTGAAATTCATTTGTTTACAGTAAAGTTGAGAATTTTGGAACAAACTTGTGTGCAGACATGTACATGAGCCCAGCTAACAGAGTACTTCCCAGCCCACCTCCCTCTCTTTAATGAGTGATTGTCTCATTCTTTCCTGCAAATCCAATGATTTGTTGAAAGGACACCATAAAATGGGTGCTCTATCCTTGAACTATTTTTTATTCTTATTAGGTTTTGTAGGAAAAGAATAGAAATGAAAGAACCCCACCCAAACCATAAAATTTACAGAGATTAAATAGGGTTTGTTCTGTGCTATTGTTATTTATGACAGTGTTGTTAAAAGTAATAATATCAAAGCACCTTTGGACTTGATGTACTGGCATTGCAAATAAAACATGCTTATAATGTATACATTTCAAATTTAAATATAAATTATGAAGTATATATAAAAGTTATAAGCTTATGTGTAAGACTAGATGTACTAAATAAGTTTAGAGGAATTCCTACAAACTATATGGATTTTTTTATATGGTATAATCCTATATGAAGGCAACATAATGAGCTATATTTATTTATTTAAATACATGAATTCAATAAAGAACAAAAAGGACATAAAATCAGAACACCTGGCCCTGCCCACGTGCAAAATCTCGGCAGTGGCCTTTGGGATCATTATTTTACTGTGATAAGTATCTTCTGTTGTGCACGTGATAGCCTGACATGGCCTTCAAAACCAACCCCCCGGGCACATCAGCTCCAGTGCCTGGAAATTCCCCGGGCTCGGCAGGGCAGGTGTTTGGGTGTTGCACTTCCCTGGGCAGGACCCACCCTCAGTGCCCTTTGGTTTGAGGCAGGGAGCTGGAGTCCAAACACCAGCAGGGATGGATTTTAGGGGCTTAATGTGTTTAAAGTGATGAGAGTGGCAGGAAATACAGACTTCAGATTTGCATTTGTTCTTCTGCTGCCAAGGAAAAACAGTTCAGGGTGTTTTCCACTGATGACACTTTGTGTTTTGTTGGTAAATTGAACCCCTGTGTGGGTGGTTATGTGCTTCTCTGAAAATAAACAGCTCAGTACTTCTAGGCAGCACATACTGTGCTCTGGGTGTTGAGAATGTGGGAAAGGAGTCTGGGAATGGTAGAAACACTACAACCTATGTCCAAAATCCATTACTAGTGTGGACCAATAACTCATGTTTACCTCAGTAGCCATCAGCAGCTATCTTTAGGTAGGATTAATTGAGCTGGATGTGCAGTTTAGGAAGCCACATAGAGCCCAGAGGGAAAATCTTGGGCAGTTATTGCTGTCCTTGTGTTGTCACTTCATTGGCAGGAGCAGCAAGATCTGAAGCTGCAATTTCATAAAAAGGATTTTCTTGAAGTTTAAAAACCCCAGGCTGTCAGTCCATGTGTTATACAGGCAGAGAGAGGCAGAAGTGGTGCCTTTCCCAGGATGCCCCTGCAGGAGCACATTCCAGTGCTGATGTGGCTGCTTTCATCCCCAGAGTGGTTTGGCCCTCAGTATCTTTATGGCTCATGCCCTCAGCAGGCTGCAACCCACACCTGCACGTCTGCACCAGGGGCTTTAATTGCTTTTTACTGCCTTTGAACTGAGGGGAAGCTGCTTACTGCCCTTGTTAATGGACCTGCTCTTGCTGCTTCAAAATGTTTTCTCAGAAAGTTATTAATAATGTAATGTTTAGCCAATTGACAGTTTTTAATTTTCATTAGGGATCTACTTAAGGTGGTCTTAATTGCCTCTTGTGTGGTGCAACTTTGGACAGAGCCAAATCCCAGGGAAATGATGTTTTCTTACATCCTTCACTTAGGATTGTAAACACAGAGGTGCTGGGGTGTTGTGTTGATAAATAATTCGAATAATAAACTGGCATAAAATTTCAGAACCAGTTTCCCAGCAGGTGAAGAGAATAAATACAAAATTGTTGCACCACAGTTGTCTGTGATCAGATTCACAAGAACCAATGGTACATTCTTCATTGGATAAAGCAATAGGCTAAAAATGTTTTCCCCTGAAAAACATACCACGTTAAGCACCAGTAATGCTCCCTAAATTTGCAGATAAGGCTGTTTATTTTAAAGGAAGAGAAGTGTCTGTGTGTGTACAGGAGGAGGGAAGGGTAGGTATTGATTTGAGCAGTTGAGTCACGGCAATCAATTTGCTTTGGAGTTCTGGAGAATGGCACTGCAGCTGGTGGTTGGTGAGTGCCTCACACCCTGAGTCACTGGAGGGGCAGAGCTGTTCTGCTGGGAAGCAGAAAGCTGCTGTGCCCTGGGTGCTCTGTTAAACTGGGAATAATGATTTATCCCCAATGGTTGAACGATGCAGTGATGGCAACACTGGTGAGACTGGGGCTGGTGTCCCACTTTACAAGCTTTAGAGAAATTGCCTCCAGACTTTTGTGGTCGTAGAATATCCTGAGCTGGAAAGGACCCACAAGGGTCATCAAGTCCAACTGCTGGCCCTGCACAGGACACCCCAAAAATCCCAGCATGTGCCTCAGAGTGTTTTCCAAACATTCCTTGAGCTCTGGCAGGTTGGTGCAGGCTGGTGATGCTCTGTTGTACTGTGGTGCTTTTCAATATCATTCCTTTACATCTTGTGAAGTAGCCAACAGGGGCATTTCATTCTAACAGAACTGATGTTCACTGATGCTCAGCTTGGTGCAGTAGAAGTCAGGGAGTCCTAATTGCACTGACCGAGCCTGATGTGATGAGAGGAGAGGAAACAAAAGAGGGTTCTCTGCTAACACAAGCCTGCCTGATGTCTGAGCTTTGCTGTCTTCTTTTCTTCCCTGTGCCACCTGTAGTGGTTCAGTGCACACCTTATCTCTTAATATCAGTTCTATTCAATCTGATCTGTAGACATGTCTCTCATCCTAATTGTTCCATTGTATGGTTTGGTGCTACTTCCAGCTTCTTTCTTCCTCTCTGTCAGTTAGATCTTGTTTCCATGTGTTTAATAATCCTTTCATTGTGTCAGTTGGTTCAGATGGAACAATGGAGCACTCCTTTTCCAGGCTTGGAATTGTTTCTTTCTGAAGTTTCCGACTGCTTTGGATAAACAAACCAAAGAGGTGAAGGCTGATAACAACGGGAGGAGGTGAGTTTCTCTTTCTGGAACATAAATCAAAACCCTAAAGACAAAATGTGGAGGGGGAAGAAAGGATCTCTGTGGTATCTCCTCTGAGGAACATTTCAGGACTGTCAGTGAGTTGTGTTCAGCAGCACCCAGAGAACCTCTGCAGTTTTATAGCACAAAAAACAACATTTTTATTTTCTCATGCCTCTCCAGGTGGTGCCAGTGGATGTCTCTAGAACTGCACTGGGGTTTCTCTGCTCATGTTGTAGGTTTTGGAGCCCTGGAAGTTCCATCTGCTTGCTTTGCACAGAAGCTCTAGAGGCAGCCCTGGTAGGATATGCCTGACTCTCCCATCACCAGGCAGCAGCTCATGAGCACCTTCTGTTCCTATCCTGCCCCTGGCTCAGGGGGATATCAGAAGCCCAGGAGTGTCTAAGGTGGCTGTTAAGTCAAGCTTAACTTCCCCTTAGATAACAGGGTCTGGTTATTGTGTGTGTGAGGCTGGCAGGGAAGATGCAGAATGCAGAAGCTGCTTCTGACTTTGCAGAGCTCTCTTTCCTAATATTTTTGGTCCTGATGCCAATGGCTGTCAGTCTCCCCTAACTCGGAGCACTGCATGGGTTACTGTCAGTACATGTTTTAAGGTGCTCATGGATCACAGAGTTGTACTCTTCATTACTCGCATCAGTGACAGTGTAAGAAAATAAACAAGGTAATTACCTGGCACTTTGTTAGAGGTTCAGTGTTCCACCTGCTTCTGCCTGTTGCTGTTTTTACAGTAGTAGGAATATTGGAGCCAATCAAGATTTATATGGTGTTAATTATGTTTCTTGTTTCTATGGACATGATAAGGAAAAAAAAAAAGGCCTTTTCAGCATCATTTCCCACCTTCAGTCCCTGCTGATGACCAGTGTTGGCACAAGGTTCGTTTGCTGGTTTATTCATCTTTATAACCATGAGTTCAGTTTTCTGGGGAGGTGCACAGTTCTTCCATGCTTCTTTCTTTCCAAATGCATGCCTTGTTCCACAGACTATTCAAATATCATTTTGATAAAACCCCTTCATTTGGTGTGGGTGAACAGTGATTGTGTGGAAACCCAAACTTGGTGTGAACATCTTTGAGTAAGGTGAACTCCTTGTGCAGTGAGGCTTTTCTGGAATCTACCACACAATCAGAAGGCACTGGATTGTGTATGATAACAAAGTGGAATTCTTTGCCTTTCGCTTTCATTCAAGATGAAAGTCTAGAAATACACGGAGTGACTGCCCAGTTAGTGAAGTGATTTGTTTATCAGTATTTTCCAAACAGTACAAACAAGGAGTTTCTGGTCAGTGTCTGTTCAAGAGGTAAAATCCACAACCTCTTGTGACCAACAGCCTTCATCTCCCATCAGTAAAACCTTTTCAGACTTGTGCCCAGAGCTGCAATATTTGTTGTGAACCAGAATGTTTGAGGTACCTCAGAGTGGCACCATCACGATCTGTGCTGATTTCAGTCACAGGAGTCACCTGTGCCTGTGCATATGCATCAGAATATGCATCAGAAATCTGGTTTTTTTCATCAGTATAGCCTGTGTAGTTTAAGATTTCTTTTCTGTGGATGTGGGACACCCTCTTGTGATCTTGAGAAGGTTTCCCACAGCATGTTGAAGTTTTTAAAAAGGCTGCAGCCTGTTTTCTGTAACAAGCTGTTCTGTAGAAAAATATGAAATAAAATAAGCAGCTTGTTTTTTCTCCAGGAGTTCTTCAGGATAAGCCACAGTGCAGCCTTACTGGACAAATTTAATTTCTGGAATATCATCCTGCTTTTTTTCACTGTAGAATATTTAAGTGGATAACCAGGAAGTTAATGAAATTTACTGATGTAAAATAAGTGAGGATGGTCTTTGTATGAATCAAGACTGAACTTTGCAGATACTGAAACCAGGAGGCTGCAGTTGGAGCAATTTTATAAAGACTAGGGAAGGCTCTTGCTCTTCTGCTAGCGTGGTCCTTGCTCTGTCAAAGGGTAGATCTGCTCTCCTGAATTCATAATGTTTCAGAAACCTTATCAGCCAGGATCTCTGGCCTGGTCCTGTACACAGCTCATGTGCAAACCTTATTAAAAAGCACATGATGTGTTTGTTGCCAAGGAAACATAAGCCATTAAGCCCTAGAAACGTAATTCATAAACCCCAAATTTTAGCTATTAACATCTACTTTCTCCATTAGTGCCATGAACCCTCCATGAAATGCCTTGCAGTTTCCAGCTAATGGAGATGACATAACTGGAGAACGAGAATGGGAAAGGAGGGATTGCAGTTCACTGAGCTCTCAGTGTGGCAGAGTAATGGGAATGCAGGGCTGGCTTTGTTTTCTTCTCTCGTGTTGATCATCCACTGAGCACCTGTTTATCCTCCTCCTCTTACTGTATGTTATGAATCACATTAAGGGCAAGCCTTTGCCAAGCAGAGAAAGATCAGGCCTCCATTTCCCAACAGGTCTGTTTGGAATATCAAAATAAAAATTAGGAGCGGGAAAAGGAAATGATGAAGTATTTTCTGCTGGCTTCAGTTTTAATATCTTAGTAATTTTAAATTTCACTTCTCTGGATTTTCTGTTGTGCACAGTCTGTTATAATTAGCTACCTCACAGTGAGTTGAACACAAAATGTGGTTATAGATGGCATTTTCATGTTTTTTTGTTTAGGTCAATCTCAACTTGCTCTTAAAATCTAGAAGCTGTTTTTTTCTTCTTCTTCATCCTTCTCTTTTTTTAGGAATTACACTGGATTCATTAGTTTTTTTCATACTGATATTGCAAAGCACCTGGAAACTTCTTGTGAAGAATCCACTGCAGCTACAGGGACACTCTTTGCCAAAATTTCACTGTGCTTGTATTCTTGGGACTATTTCTAGCAAAAAAAAAAAAAAAAAAAAAAAAAAAAAAAAGGAGAGGAGGGAAGTGAATGGGTCTCAATTTTTGGGGGGGTCTGAACTGTTAGCTGACACTCTGGTGCTGTCCAGGGCCACAGACAGTCAGGTCAGGCTGACCTGAGTTATTGTTGGTACCCTGCAGTCACCCCTGCTCAGCTTTGGGATCAAGGAGCCAAAGGCAAGTCAGGGTCATTCCTGCCCTTCATTCTCATCCATTCTGGTGATTTTGAACCACCCTCTCTGTGTTAAAGAGGACAGTTAACACTGCTGTCTGAAAGAAGTGCTGAATTCACCGTGGTGGGGTGAGACAATGAAATCCTGGGATGTGTAGCCTCAGGCTCCAAGTCATCCATGACAGTTCAGTGCCATAAAGCAGTTACAGTCACTTGGTGGAGTCCATTGCCAGCTCTGCTCAGGCTTTATTCAGGCAGCTCTGCGCTGCAGCTCCTGAGAGGTCTGTGCAGGAACCACAGACTGAGCGATTAAGAGCTCCCAGACTTTGCCCCCACAGCCCTAATGTGCTTTAAGCTTACATGCAGTTTCTGTTGAGCAGGGTGGCACTGAAGTGCACTCTGCTTTCTCCAGGGTTTTATGGGACTTTGCCTGATAACAGCCTCAAGGATTTGGCAGTGAGTGATTAGTGAGAAATGAATATATGACACTATTGACTTTTTTAGTGGTGTAATCACGAGAACGCGTGTCAAAACTTGATTTGTGAGCTGTGACAGCACACCTGAATGCAGAGATGGGCTTGTCAGACAGCCTGTGCACCAAGGTGGACTTTGAAGAAAAGGAAACGTGTCAGAGATCTCCAGACAACATAATTTAGTTTGAAATGGGTCTCCAGAGACCACAAAGGGCAGGGCTGCCTTCAAAGTGAGGTCAGATTGCTCAGGGCTTTGTCCAATGAGATTTTGAAAACCTCCAAGAACAGAGATTTCTGTCTTTCTAGGCAACCTATTTCAGGGCTAAAGCACTGACACTGAGTTTTGTCCCTTGTATAACCACTCACACTTTCTCCTGCCACAGTCTGTGCCATTGCTTCTTGCCCTTGCACCGTCACCTCTGAGGTAACTGCCCTGTAGGTGTCTGATGATGACAGTTGGTTTCTTCTCCCAAACCTTCTCTTCTTGAGGCTAAACACACCCAGTCCCTCAGCCTCTCCTCAAGCTCCACGTGGTGCAGCACTTCACTGTGCTCTCTCCACTTACCAGTGTCCCTCTGGTGATGAAAGGCTCCAGGTGGGACACAGTGTCCAAGGTGCTGCCTCACAAGGATGAGCTTCCCTGGCTGCTGCCTGTGCTCTGCTGCTGCAGCCCTGGGTGCCCTCCCAGAGACGCTGCCGTTGCAGTGCTTGTGCTGTTCGTGTACAGAAGGATGTCCTCAAATTACCTGTGTCCTGATATCCCTGTGTTTTCCTCTGTAAAGGAAGAAACCAGGACAATTGTATAATGTGGAAGTTTGTGGAGAAATTTATTCTTTGATGTGAGCTCTTTCCAGGTTCAGTGTCAGGGAGAACACTGGGCTACCATGAGGACACTTGTGCTACTGCCTGGCTCCTGTCCTATTTCTGATCTCCCATTCAAACACTGCATGCCAGGCTGTAGCAAAAAGCAACCTGAAGTGCCCAAGAGCTGTTCCCCAGGCCACTCTTTCCCTTTGGGAGCTGGCAGCAGGGCTGCAGGCAGGCTGCCTGTGCTCAGGACACACCTTGCTGCTCCCCACAGAACACATCTAGGAGAGAGAAAGGGGCAGGGAGAAGGGGCAGTGGAACAGATGGAAAGGGATGGGTGCTCCCTCCCTTCCCTTTAAGGGTGGGATGCTACACACTGGCAGACCTTTGTCAGATGCTGACAAGTCATGCAAATCAAGCCTGAAGGGCTTCAACTTGTCAATCTAAACAGTGCCGTGGTCCAAAGTACTGGATTGTTCTGCAAATGCACTGAAACTCCCAGTCTGTGGATTGGGTTTTTGGATTCCAGGATTTTGGAATGGGAGAGCCAACATTTCTGTTACTGGTGGGGACCCCGATGCTGCTTTGGCAAAGCAGGAACCAGCATGGAGCAGGCACTGAGCAGTGAGAAGGGAGGCCATGAAACCTGGGCCTGCCACTGCTCTATTTTCGAGCAGTTTGGGTTAAAACGTGCCACAGCAATCTGGGAGGTGACACCAGCCACGTGGAAGTTTGTTGGCCCGTTGTTATGGAGGCACAGGCATTGGTAGCAGGTTCCTTTGTGCAGGGAATTGGGTAGGGACTGTAGGGATTTGGCTTTACCGTTGTCACCTCTGGCAAAGAAGGTTGGCCCTTCCTGTCCCCAGAATGTTGAACAAGGATGTGCTGGTGGATGTTATTTAACAGTGCTTTGCCCATCAGGGTCACCTCGGTTCTGACGTGGTCTGAGGCCCCTTGTTGGATTCACTGAAGCATCTGATCATGAGGAAAAGTCTCATATGGTAAAATGAGTCTCCCTTCTTTTATTGCCTATTGTCTGGACTGTTTAAGGAATCATTAACAAGTAGTAAAATAATAGCCACCATAAATCAGTTTGGTGTCCTGTGATTGTACAAGAGCGATTACTATTGAACTGCCCCTTGTGATCTCCTTGGAGAAAGTACAATTTAAATACTCTTCCAGTCAACTAAGGTCATTTCTAATGAATGAACATGTAAAATAGCTTTTCATGTGTTTCCTAGTTTGGAGACTCAGCTTTCTTATAGAAACTCCTATCACTGATGAACAGGAAACCTCTTAGGATTTCTCAAAGTGGCAATACAGTGTAAAAATGAATGTTTCGGGATGTGGAAAGAATTCCAACAAGTTACAGATCCACAGTTTTCCAGCAAACACGCAGTGCTATTTCTCTGACAGCTGAAATTGTGTACACATAATTGGTGTAGTCATCAATTTTCAAAAAAAAAAAAAAAAGAAGTGTGGTTTGCTTGCTCTCCAAAGTAATCAGATCAAATTTTATCTGTGAGCACAAATGGAAGCTCAGACTCTTAACTGTCCCTCTGGGCTACACCTGGAGTGTTCTGGAATGTCAGTCTCCCATTCTATCTGTGATCTTTGCATGATCTTCCCAAAACATTTACACTTCTTTTGCATGAACTTAAAGGAGGATCACCCACATCTCAGGAGTTAGAAGAGATTTTTGCTATTCCAGGACTAATCTCTGAGAGGAGGTTGTAAACTTGTATTGCAGTGTTATGTATTCCCTCTGTCTGGATAGATGGAAGCTGCATTCTTGCCTGGAGCAACTCCAGTGCTCACCCTGATCCACACAGCTCAGTCTTACAGCCCTCAGCACAGTTTCCGATAAGGAATGTCCTGATGATGTGAAACTTCTTAACTGATGCTGAAAAATGTTCCAAATTTTACACACCCTTCTTAAACACAGTGTACTGCCCTGTGCAAGTGCAGCTGAATCACAGCAGTCCCACACCTGCAGGATTGTGAAAGTCCAGGCAGTGCAAAGCTCAGCCTCTCTGTGCTCAGGGCCAGAGAACCTGTCATCAGTGTTTGTCTTCTTGCCCAGTTCCCACCCCCCTCACGTGCACAGGCTGGAGTATCTGCCAGGCTGCCCAAAGCTTTGTTCCATGTTCCTTGTTCCCGGTAGATGAGCACACGTGGATTTTACACACTGTTGTGTAAGTGTGTGTGGGAACAGCACAGCAATTATTCCTGCAGGTGTAAGTCGAGTAAGTGTATCTGCTGAACAAGCTGCATGTAGTTCTCACCCATTCCATGCATCCCTGACAGACCCTGCTGGCTCTGAGCTTCCTGGCAGTTAAACAGCCTGTCAGAAGCTCTCCCAGCCCACAGGAGCTTTTCCTTTTAGCAGTATTACTTGAAAAATAGGTGCAGTTGATACGTCCTGCTCCTAAAAGCACCATTAGGCTCTTATTGATTTCCACCCCAATTGCTAATAGTGTCCTCTACCTCTAAAGAAGAAAACTGGGGATTTGAATCCCCATGGAATCAAGATGGCAACTTTTATGAGGGCTTTTTTTGGAGGGGGTGGGGAGGGAGAGAAAAGCATTGCAGGGGTTTCTCTCCCCTCTTGTCAGTATTGGTATCATTATCCTGAACGTGGATGGGTCAGTGTTTCACAGTGTTAACCCTGTTGAGCTGAATAATTTGCTATATGAATGTAAATGTGTGTTCTGGATTGCAGCTACACATTGTGTGTGGATTGGATGGATGAAAAATATTCCTCGAATGAATAGTTTTGGTAGAAATGATAATTTTGTATCAAATCTTGGAGCAGGAGCCTGACACCACTGAGGAGAAATAAAGAGGGCTGCAATGCTGATTTTTTTTTTTAGTTGCTTTGTGCTAGTCCTGGGATGGCAGGAATGCACAAAACAGCTCCAGGAGGTTTTCTTCCTGAAGAACATTTCCTCTGCTGGAGAGGATCCATAACTGAGCACCACTCTCATGCTCTGTATTCTGTAGCTGTTTGGGGAATACCTGCTCTTCCAGTTAGTCGGGCTTCCTGGGGCTTTGGAGTTGACAGATAACAGGAAAGATGCAGCTTTTGAAGCCAGTGTATTCCTGAATATTGTCCCTCTTGCGCATTCTTGGGCAGCAATCACCCTCTGTGCCCCTGTAGGAAGGCCGGGCAGGTGGCGATAACTCCGGGAATGCTGATGGCTCCTCGCCTGCTCCTCTGCTTTAGGCACCGCCTCGAATGCAAAGCGCCCCCAGCACAGCCTGAAACGTGACCTCGGAAACATCAGCAGCCCGTGGGCAGGGGGGATTTAGCAGGGCCAGAACTGGGAGAGCTGATTTGTTTTAACAAGAGCCGTAGACATTGGCAAGAGTTTCCTTCCTGTAAAGAGACTTAGGTTTAATTATCACTTTAGCTGTGTCGTTCAGCTCTTACATCAGGACGTGAGGAAACAGAGCTCCCAGCACCTGTAATGAAAGTGCGGGGGTTTTTGATGTGCTGCCGTGTTCAAAATGTGAGTGACCGGCTTGTGCCTCAGTCCCAGCCCCGGAAACATCCACACCCTTCCACTCTCATCCCTCCCCTTGTCCCGGTGTTCTGACGACCCTGGGGAAACCTCCCGGAAACACAGCACCTGCACTGGTAAACAAGTGTCCCCCAGGCTGAAACTACCCAGATCTAATGGATAAAACTGTTCATCTCGGGGGGCTGTGAATTATAAATCCTTCTAGATGTGTGCAGCTTCCTAGAAACTAACAAAATCTATCCAAAGACTGCACCACACTGATTTTGGGGGAGATACCTCTGTTAATTTACCGATGTTGTTTGGTCTCAGAAAATATTAGTATATTTTTTTACACTCTTCGTGTTCATTATTTCCACTTCTCTCATTATTTTCCCAACTGTAACCCGTGTATGATCTTTTTTTGTTGTTGGTTGGGGTTTTGTGTCTGTTTGTTAGCTTCTCCTTCCCCCAGGTAGGGATTTGCAGGCAATTCTTTTCCCTTTTATCTGACCAGAGACTCCTGTGTCTCACTGTTCCCTGTTTCTGACCAATTTATTGCTCCAATAGCAAAGAGTGTTTGTGCCAAGTGTGAATACAATCCCTTTCAGCCCAGGTTCCTTAAAGAATGTTTCCCCTGTGTTCTCTCCAACAATGTTTTCTGTTTTCTGCCATTTTCAAGAAGCTTCAAATTGTGTTTTGTACAGTATTATTCAGATTTTGTCCTCATTTAATTTTCCAGCCAAACGCTGGACAAACAATAGGCTTAACTGAGGAGCCCCTGGGACCCTGTAGAGCAAATTGGACATTTTTATTAGGCTATTATTTCAGTAGATTATGTTCTTTTCCCTCCTCCACTTAGATTTCTTTAATCAAATTAACCTGTCAGATACAATAAATAATAATAATATATTTGTTGCTGCTTATTGCTGTAGGGCAATGAAAACATACCCACGAGGGCTGAGGCTGCCCCTTGTTCCTGAGGGATAAACTGATTTTGAGGAAACAGAACATGAGCAACTGAGGTGTTCACTGGGTCACCTGAAAAACTGGAGAATTATTTCACAGGAGTGGCAAAAATATTTGGGAGAGTTGAGATGGTGTTTATGTAGCCCCTCTGGATAATTCCTGCCATTATTTAGTTGTAACTGTAGCAGAAGTGGCAGATCAGCATCCATCAGTATCCATCTCTAGAAGATGTTTTTGTGGACACGTTGTTTTAGGGGAAAGGTAGGAAGCTCCCAAGAGGGATTAGCGAGGCTCTAATATAGACAAAGTATGATGGATTAGATTGTGAGGATAAGAAATAATGTGTGTTACTTAGCCTATTATATATGAGATAATAATCACAGTTCTGTTTTAATCTTTGAGAATGCTGCTCAATTAAGAAGGTGCTTGTGGGGAACAATCTGCCCCACTGTCAGGTGGCTAAACATGATGACAGTCTGCACTGGTTCTGGGGAGTAATTTCTAATCTACTATTCAACTTTTATAGTGCCAGTGGAAATTCCAACCCATCTCCTGCCATTAGTCCTCCCCTATTAATCTCCTGAATTATAAGAATTAATCAAACACTAATAAACCAAAAATAAATTAAATTATTTGCTGTCTTGGCCTATCCCATATGAAGAACAGAGTCCAGAGACTGTTGGTTTTATAACACTGGCAATGCTGAGATACTGCAGGGCTGAGTGTTTTTAGTGATCACACAGAGATAATTTAATCACTTGCTGAAGAAGTGAATGAATTTCCTTGCTTCACTTCAGTTGGTCTATCAGCATGTAGACCTTTTTTTTAATGTCCTCTGATATTTCTCCTCTGTAGAGATACTAATCAGAAAATTACTCCTGAAAGTGTTCATTTTTGTTATCTCTTCAGTCTCTTGAGAAATACGTGGTTTTGTTCATGTTTCCTAATCTGATCCTCTTAGTGAATAAGAATAGAGTGACCTTGCTTTCTGTCTGATAACATTTTAGGAAGGCACCTGTTTTCCTACTGATTTTTTTTCTTCTGCCTACATCATACCTGCTGGACTTTGGATCTTTTTCCTTTCAGTAGTTCCTCTCCAGTTGATTCCACGTTTTAGTTTTCCACATTTTTGTCCTCCTTCTGTGACTAATTCTTCTAATTAGACCCAAGTTTTGCTCACTTAATCACGATTGCAGAAAGAGAAAAAGGGACTTGTGGCATCAAACAAAAGGTGTTACCAATCCTCTTGTCTCCTAACTGCCACCTTCGAATATTAGAACCATTTGAGAAAAACTGTGCTGAGAGCCTTTGAATTTATGTTTTGTCCACTTACACATATGAGCTCGTTTCCAAGTTCATATTACATGGCTAAGAAACCATAAAAGGAGGGCAGAGAATTTACTAACACAGTATATGGCCTTCTGCTAGAAAAATAACTGCAGATTTCTGTCTGGTTTTGGCCTTTATTAATTGTACAAAAAGGATACTGTAGAAATTAGCATTTCTGAAGAGCACCCTAAAAAGAACTCTGCTTGCTTTATCAAGAAATTTGGAGGGATGCCAGAGAAAAGATTAGAGGAGTTCCTCAGTGGGAGGCACTTTGCATGCTGATGCATCTTTCTCTTTGTTTGTAGTTTGTTTGTTTTACTCCTTGCCCTCCTCAGGAGGAAGACATACACACAGTTTTGTCAGACACCAGCCTAAGTGGCAGTAATTCTGTGATTTTCCGGGCTACACTTCCATTTTCTAATGACAACAGAGCAATTGCAGCTTCTACCTGGTCCTGTAGCTGCCTATGCCCCATCAGACATTGGGCCTCTGTCAGCCCTGCAGTTGCACAGGGGCAGTGCAGAGCCAGCACATGATTCTTTGGTCTCCATCCCAGTCTGGGGGTGTTTTGAACCAGTTACTCACTGGTCCGTGGCTGTTTGTGCTCCAGTCCAGTCCCTGTTTTGTCTGTTCAGGTATGAACAGGCGTGTTCATGATAAGCTGAATGTCATCAGGCTCCATCCAGAGGGGAGCAATCGTTATAGGCATGGATCAGAGTCACTGTGTTATGTTACTTGAATTAATTGCTTTTCTCACTCCCATTAAAATCTCCCTTGGCTCAAAGGTAAGAGGAGAGACGTTTCCTCAATATATCAAATTATCTGTGAATTTGTCTAGTGTTGGAACCCTAAAGCTGCTTGAACAGACCCTTCAGGCTGCTGAGAGCACCCCTGAAGCACATTGCTGGCTGCGTGTGAGGAGAGATGTCGTTGTGTCCATGCCACCTTCACTCATCACATCAGGAGCCTTATTGGGCTTATCTTTGAAAGCTTTAACACAAAGGAAGATTCAGCCTTTTTCAAATCTGAAGAGCTGCTTGACCTTTCAGAGACCTTTCCTGTGCACTGAATTCATGAAGTGAATCGTTGGGTACACCAACAGCCTCCCAGCACAAAGCTGCCAGGCTTCTCTCTGGGCTGCAGATATGAGGATATGGAGATGAGATACTCAGAGCCTTGACAAAGCTGCCTCTCCTTCTGACAGTCCTCTAGATGATGCTTGGTTTGTGCTTGTGGCCTACAGAAATAAAGCACAATTAAGTTTGTGTCCACTGTACAGAAAGGTAGGAATTGTGTGATTATTACCTTTTAGACATTGATTCCCCGTTGCTGTTTCAAAGCTTGGGATCTCGTTGGTCCCAGCAGGAGCTGTGGACAGGAGGCTGAGGTGTTTCTCAGCCTCTGGGCTCTCTTTTACTGGGAACACAGTTCCTGACTAATGTTTGCTTTGCTTTGCCTCTGCAGACTGACACAGAAATGGAATCCATGTCAACCAAACTTTTTGTGAATTGCAAGGACCGCTGCGTCAACCTCTGTAAGGAAGTGCCATCTACAGCCTATCTTAGGCAAACTGTTCCCTGATAATTAAGGTTAGTAAATAAGTCTTTTTATTTTCCACAGAAATACACAGCAGGGAAGGTCGCAGCTAATGGGGATTTTGGATGCTCAGCAGCTTCCAGGGTTAATTTTTTCTCTGTTGGGATTTAGAGCTAACATTTCACAGTCAGGACAAACTGAAGACTGTGTTTTGGTGGAGATGCCTGAACTATCAGAGGATAGCAGTGTTTTATAAGAGTATAGGTGCTCAAACAATAGAGAAGATTTTAATTTTACTCTTATAAGTAACCACTGTATTATAGCTTCTTTACTGCCTTTGTTAGCCACGATGACCAAAGGGTAGTTTACCCAGGAAAAAATCGTTGCCAACAAACAGAGCCAGACCTCAATTTCAACTCCTGAGGAAACAACACCTGCAAGATCAGCCAGACCTGCTGTGCTTCCCATGTCCTGGACTGCTTGTTCTGCTCAGTGTAACTTCAGGGTCATGTTTTACTCCCAAAAGGCAGCCTAGGCAGCTGTAAATGAATAATGATTCCCTAGGATCGAGCAGAGAATAGGACTCTCAGGTATCCTCAGAGCCCAGAAATGTGCCTGGCACCTGTGTCTGTTGTTTTGAATATCCTGGATTTCTCTGGCCTCTTCTAGCTCAGAGGATCACAGGCATCCTTTGGGGAAGCTCCCATCCTCAGAGCTGTGAGGATCTGTCTGTAATCAGTGTGTGCCACATCTTTGTGACTGGGTGTTTTGCTTAGCTCAATTCTGAATCAGAGGAGCAAATAAAGGGAGAGCAGACCCAAGCTCTGATGAACTTTGAACTTATTTAAATGTGAAGCTCATTAGCTGCAATAGAGAACCAACAGCACCACGGTGTAAAAAGCATGAAAATCAGCCCAGTAAGGTGCTGGTTCCAAGCCTGGTGTTCACAAGCATCTTTACCTGTGTCCATGGGAGCAGTGTGAGCAGATTCAAGTTGTCTCCTTCCCAGAAACACAGGGCTGTTTCTCCACTGAGTAATGTTGCTGAGTTGAGAGGTGACACAGAGGCTGTCCCAGATCCTGGACCCCTGGGTTTTCCCCAGGTGTCAGGTCACTCCTCACAGATAATTGCTTACCATCATCATCTGAAAGAACTGCATCTTCCACGACTAGATTTACAGGTACAACCACTTAAAAAAAAAAAAAAAAAAAAAAAAAAGTCCTCACCCACAGTGAGGTAAATATGCAGGTTTATTGCAGCCAAGCCACTCCTTTCCGTGTCATTCCTTCTCAGACATCTGCTCGTGGATGTTAAAACCACGAGCACCTTTGGCAGGAGCGCTCAACTCTGAAACCTGCAGCACCTGTAACAGGAACACAATTTGGGAAGGAGTTGTTGTCCCGGGAAGAGCAGCAGCTTCAATTTGTGTCCCATGGGAGACAAGTGAATCTGAAGTTATATATTATATACGACGTAGGGGATGACAGCAGTTTATCATTAACCTGAACTCTGCAAGAAGCACATAAGGAGAGAAAGAAGAAGAAAGCCAGAGGAGCAGCCAGGATGGAATCCACCATAAAGATCAACAATGCTGCGGACATCTCTGTTATTGTCATCTATTTTTTGTTAGTTCTGGCAGTGGGACTATGGGTACGTTGGGATTTTATTTTATTTGGGTTTACTTAATGAGCACAATGTTGGGAAAATGGCTCAGTAAATGGAAATGTATAATTGCATAAAGATTTTGGTGCTTAATTGAGTTAGTTAGCAAGTGCATGGTGGGCAAAATGTGGGTATTTACTGTAGAGGAGCTGGTAACCCAGGGAGGCATCCCTTTAGGTGGATGAATGGGACCAGTGGGAAAGGTGAAGTAGCGAGGTTTGTGAGGGATGGGGCTGAGAAGTGTGATCAGTAAAGATGAGGCCAGTCAGGGTCCCTGGGAGAAAAGGGCTGGAAGGGAGAGATGGGGTTTGGCACCACGGAGCACTGGGACTGCAGGAGAACTGGTGCTGTGAGGGGATGCAGGAGGAAATGGTGAGGAGGGGCAGTTGCAGGGAGAGGAAAGGGCAGTGAGGTGGTGTGACAGCAACTGTGGGACTGTGACAGTAACTGTGGGACTGTGGCAGTAACTGTGGGACTGTGACAGTAACTCTGGGACTGTCACAGAAGGGGAGGGCAGGGGAAGGGATGGATCCAGGTTGGAGGTGCCATTTGAGGGCAGCATTGCCGTGGCTGTTTCCTGCCATCAGATCCTTGGCTCCAGGGTGCAGTGCCATTGGAAGTGTGAGGCAGGAAGAGTTTCAGGGGTGGGAAGTGCTGGCAGTGCCTGTCTGCTCGTGTTCCAAGCGCTGTGGTGCCTCCTGCCCTCAGCCAGCAGTGCCGGGTGTGTGAGGGGAGCTTGGAGCCCAATCCCAAAGGAGCCCAGTGCTCACAGAGGGGAGAAAGGCAGGGCCCATCCCAGGGGAGTGACCCCAGCACTGAAGGGTTTGAAGAGAATGGGCCAATACTCTGAACTACAAAGAACAGTGGAATGTCACTGAATTCTGGTTTCCTTGGGGCAAACTCTCCTGGTCACCTGAACACTTGACCATTAACAAGTGGAGAGGAGGCATTGCCCCTCAGGAATCCTCTGCTTTCCAGGAGCATCCCAAGAACATTTCACAGTGCAGAGAAGTCACCTCTGTTTCTGGTGGCCTGGCAATGTTTTGAAGAGCACTAAAAATTTAGGATCTACACAGAATGGACACAACCTTTTGTTTGCCTCTCCACCATGGTAGTAAAGGCCTAAATAGCAAAAAATCTGAATCCCTGGTCTGGCAGGAGGGAGCTGGGTCTTTGCTACTGTCTGTTGCTGTAGTTGAACTTTATATTAAAGGTCTGTAAGAATAAAGGGCTGATCTGTGGCTTCTCAGGCCAATGTGTGCTGAGTTAATCCCTGGAACTGTGTCTTTCCAGCCACAGTGTCCTCTTTATTGGGCAAATGCTTATTCAGTTGCCGTGTGTAATTAAATGTAAATCTATCATATTTACTTCCTTTCTTTGGCATCAGAAGAAAAGGTCTGGCTAATTTTCCCAAGTCTTTTTTCTTATTTACCTGTTCAAAGTGCATCAAAGGAGACAATGGGAATTCATTAAATAATGGCTCAGGGTCATTGACAAAAATTGGAGGAAGCTTCCCTCTAAGGCCCATCCCTTGACAAATACAAAATGAGTTTCTGAAAAGGAAATTTTAGCTGGCTTCTTTTTTTGGAACTTCAGAGAGAAGCAGGCACAGTGCTGATATCACAACAAGAAAACAGGGATCTTAGGGGCTGGATAAGATTGAGTTAAAAAAGCTGCACAGTTTCTGTAAATAAACTAGCACCTTACAGTCATTTTTAATGCCTGAATTCAAAGGTGTTTCATCCCAATTAAAAGCTCACATGAGCTTCTATTTGAGTGATCATTTTTTGGGTGAAATTTAATTTTATTTTAATGTTTCACACTGTAATGAAAGGTGAAGCAATGAAGCTTGAATAGTTAATGTAGACCTAGATAAAAGAATCATTGTTCATTATTTCCTTCATCATAAGGTTGCTTTTTTTAGTCTCTCTTTCCCTTTACCCTCCCTGTGTATTTTATCCCTTCATTTGAGCTGTTCTTAGTCTGTGTATGGTGCCTATTACGCTTGAAATATGATTCAAACTCTCTTCCTTCCTTGTTTTCCAGGCCATGTACTCAACCAACCGAGGGACAATAGGAGGGTTTTTCCTGGCTGGACGGAGCATGGTTTGGTGGCCGGTGAGTGCTGTAAATTGGGCTGTAATTTATGTATGAGTCTTATCCATGAGGACTCTCTAGTCCTTAGATATTCAGGATCTCCACGGTGCTGTTGGGACTGTGGAGGCTTTGTTGTGAAGAGGCAACCCCAGCTCTTTCTCTGGCCATGGTGACACAGGGCCAAGTGCACACCAAAAGCCACCGGGCAGGCAGGGAGAAGCGTTGGGGAAAGTTGCTCTGAGCTTGTCTTGATTATGTGACCAATTTGTTTGGACACTGATACACTGGTAATGTCAATGCAGACAAATCCAGTTCTTTGCCTTTCAGCCCACTTTAAAACTTTTTAATACTGTGAATCTATTACTTTCACTGCACTCAAAGAAGCTGGCTCATTTTGAGGTTATCACAGAGAGGAATTAATTTACTGAAATTTTCCCATTGATTGCTCTATTGTTTCCACTTTTGGTAACAAGTTCTGTTCTATGCAAGGAGAAAATCCTGAAAAATGTTCTGATACGTTATTGGTAAAATATAGCTTAAATTTATTTAAAGATTGTGACTTACATTGTTTGTCTTCTATGGCTCTGTATTATCTTCCAAGATAGAGGAGTCACAGACACAACAAGTTTGTAGCCATCCATCAGGCCTCTGGCAGAAATTATATTAGAAACAATTATCTATTTCTTCCAGACCACACAGTCTTTTTAATGTGACTCCTTAGAAAAGCAGAAAACTTAGACAAATGTGCATTTTCTGTACTACTTGTGTTGTACATCCTTCCATTTGCTTGAATGGCACATTCCTGATCTTGCATTCAGTCTCCATAAATGTTTTTTCACTTCACTAAGACTTGTGGGTTAAGACTCCTCTCACATGGACTCATTTACAGGACCAGGACAGTGAGAGTAAATATTTGTTGTCTAAAAATTTAGGATTTAGGAA